>NW_027099176.1:0-600000 GCF_037042795.1 Molothrus aeneus | reverse complement strand
CCCCTGCAAGTTTCCTTTCTTCCTTGACATTTTCCCCTGCTTTTGCAACATCTGGGAGCTTAATTTTGGCATGTTTTGGTCTTTTGCAATGCAACTCATTTCCTCCCCGGCCATTTCTTGAAGACACTACAACTGCCAGTTTTCTGGGTTTTGGGGCTTTTTTTCAATTGCATTTCATTTGATCCTATCTCCTTTCCAGAGTGTTTGTTAGCCTTTCTTTTGGGCTTCGCAAGATTCCGTTTCCCTTCCCGAAAGGAAATTTCATTTCCTTTCGGGAAGGGAAACGGAATCTTGCGATTTCAATGGGGACCATGAGAGGAATCCTTGGTGCATGTCCCTGCACGTGATGACATGCCATGCCTTTTGATGGCTTTGACTTTGGGAAAGATTTTTTTCTTTTTTTTTTCCAATTTTTTTAGGCATCCATGTCATGTCTTTTCTAGCTTCCCCTGCAAGTTTTGTCTTGCTCCTTGACTTTTTCCCCATCTTTTGCAACATCTGGGAGCTTCGTTTTGGCATGTTTTGCTCCTTTGCACTGCTCTGATAGCATCCCGGTCCATTTTCCTCTTGTCACTAAATGGCCCAAATTTCCCAATTTTCTTTTTTTTCTCCTCCAGTTGCAATTCCTTTGATGGGATCTCCATTCCAGCGTCTTTCTAAGTCCTTCTTATTTCTTTTGGCCTTCAGTGCGCACCACTTTTGGCAAGCTGTGCTGCATGTGCCTGCACTTGATAGCATATGGGTAAGATATTTCTCTTTTTTTGTTTTAGTTTTTTTTCAGTGACCGTACCATGTGCCACATATCTTCCCCTGCAAGTTTCCTTTCTTCCTTGACATTTTCCCCTGCTTTTGCAACATCTGGGAGCTTAATTTTGGCATGTTTTGGTCTTTTGCAATGCAACTCATTTCCTCCCCGGCCATTTCTTGAAGACACTACAACTGCCAGTTTTCTGGGTTTTGGGGCTTTTTTTCAATTGCATTTCATTTGATCCTATCTCCTTTCCAGAGTGTTTGTTAGCCTTTCTTTTGGGCTTCGCAAGATTCCGTTTCCCTTCCCGAAAGGAAATTTCATTTCCTTTCGGGAAGGGAAACGGAATCTTGCGATTTCAATGGGGACCATGAGAGGAATCCTTGGTGCATGTCCCTGCATGTGATGACATGCCATGCCTTTTGATGGCTTTGACTTTGGGAAAGATTTTTTTCTTTTTTTTTTCCAATTTTTTTAGGCATCCATGTCATGTCTTTTCTAGCTTCCCCTGCAAGTTTTGTCTTGCTCCTTGACTTTTTCCCCATCTTTTGCAACATCTGGGAGCTTCGTTTTGGCATGTTTTGCTCCTTTGCACTGCTCTGATAGCATCCCGGTCCATTTTCCTCTTGTCACTAAATGGCCCAAATTTCCCAATTTTCTTTTTTTTCTCCTCCAGTTGCAATTCCTTTGATGGGATCTCCATTCCAGCGTCTTTCTAAGTCCTTCTTATTTCTTTTGGCCTTCAGTGCGCACCACTTTTGGCAAGCTGTGCTGCATGTGCCTGCACTTGATAGCATATAGGTAAGATATTTCTCTTTTTTTGTTTTAGTTTTTTTTCAGTGACCGTACCATGTGCCACATATCTTCCCCTGCAAGTTTCCTTTCTTCCTTGACATTTTCCCCTGCTTTTGCAACATCTGGGAGCTTAATTTTGGCATGTTTTGGTCTTTTGCAATGCAACTCATTTCCTCCCCGGCCATTTCTTGAAGACACTACAACTGCCGATTTTCTGGGTTTTGGGGCTTTTTTTCAATTGCATTTCATTTGATCCTATCTCCTTTCCAGAGTGTTTGTTAGCCTTTCTTTTGGGGTTCGCAAGATTCCGTTTCCCTTCCTGAAAGGAAATTTCATTTCCTTTCGGGAAGGGAAACGGAATCTTGCGATTTCAATGGGGACCATGAGAGGAATCCTTGGTGCATGTCCCTGCACGTGATGACATGCCATGCCTTTTGATGGCTTTGACTTTGGGAAAGATTTTTTTCTTTTTTTTTTCCAATTTTTTTAGGCATCCATGTCATGTCTTTTCTAGCTTCCCCTGCAAGTTTTGTCTTGCTCCTTGACTTTTTCCCCATCTTTTGCAACATCTGGGAGCTTCGTTTTGGCATGTTTTGGTCCTTTGCACTGCTCTGATAGCATCCCGGTCCATTTTCCTCTTGTCACTAAATGGCCCAAATTTCCCAATTTTCTTTTTTTTCTCCTCCAGTTGCAATTCCTTTGATGGGATCTCCATTCCAGCGTCTTTCTAAGTCCTTCTTATTTCTTTTGGCCTTCAGTGCGCACCACTTTTGGCAAGCTGTGCTGCATGTGCCTGCACTTGATAGCATATGGGTAAGATATTTCTCTTTTTTTGTTTTAGTTTTTTTTCAGTGACCGTACCATGTGCCACATATCTTCCCCTGCAAGTTTCCTTTCTTCCTTGACATTTTCCCCTGCTTTTGCAACATCTGGGAGCTTAATTTTGGCATGTTTTGGTCTTTTGCAATGCAACTCATTTCCTCCCCGGCCATTTCTTGAAGACACTACAACTGCCAGTTTTCTGGGTTTTGGGGCTTTTTTTCAATTGCATTTCATTTGATCCTATCTCCTTTCCAGAGTGTTTGTTAGCCTTTCTTTTGGGCTTCGCAAGATTCCGTTTCCCTTCCCGAAAGGAAATTTCATTTCCTTTCGGGAAGGGAAACGGAATCTTGCGATTTCAATGGGGACCATGAGAGGAATCCTTGGTGCATGTCCCTGCACGTGATGACATGCCATGCCTTTTGATGGCTTTGACTTTGGGAAAGATTTTTTTCTTTTTTTTTTCCAATTTTTTTAGGCATCCATGTCATGTCTTTTCTAGCTTCCCCTGCAAGTTTTGTCTTGCTCCTTGACTTTTTCCCCATCTTTTGCAACATCTGGGAGCTTCGTTTTGGCATGTTTTGGTCCTTTGCACTGCTCTGATAGCATCCCGGTCCATTTTCCTCTTGTCACTAAATGGCCCAAATTTCCCAATTTTCTTTTTTTTCTCCTCCAGTTGCAATTCCTTTGATGGGATCTCCATTCCAGCGTCTTTCTAAGTCCTTCTTATTTCTTTTGGCCTTCAGTGCGCACCACTTTTGGCAAGCTGTGCTGCATGTGCCTGCACTTGATAGCATATGGGTAAGATATTTCTCTTTTTTTGTTTTAGTTTTTTTTCAGTGACCGTACCATGTGCCACATATCTTCCCCTGCAAGTTTCCTTTCTTCCTTGACATTTTCCCCTGCTTTTGCAACATCTGGGAGCTTAATTTTGGCATGTTTTGGTCTTTTGCAATGCAACTCATTTCCTCCCCGGCCATTTCTTGAAGACACTACAACTGCCAGTTTTCTGGGTTTTGGGGCTTTTTTTCAATTGCATTTCATTTGATCCTATCTCCTTTCCAGAGTGTTTGTTAGCCTTTCTTTTGGGCTTCGCAAGATTCCGTTTCCCTTCCCGAAAGGAAATTTCATTTCCTTTCGGGAAGGGAAACGGAATCTTGCGATTTCAATGGGGACCATGAGAGGAATCCTTGGTGCATGTCCCTGCACGTGATGACATGCCATGCCTTTTGATGGCTTTGACTTTGGGAAAGATTTTTTTCTTTTTTTTTTCCAATTTTTTTAGGCATCCATGTCATGTCTTTTCTAGCTTCCCCTGCAAGTTTTGTCTTGCTCCTTGACTTTTTCCCCATCTTTTGCAACATCTGGGAGCTTCGTTTTGGCATGTTTTGCTCCTTTGCACTGCTCTGATAGCATCCCGGTCCATTTTCCTCTTGTCACTAAATGGCCCAAATTTCCCAATTTTCTTTTTTTTCTCCTCCAGTTGCAATTCCTTTGATGGGATCTCCATTCCAGCGTCTTTCTAAGTCCTTCTTATTTCTTTTGGCCTTCAGTGCGCACCACTTTTGGCAAGCTGTGCTGCATGTGCCTGCACTTGATAGCATATGGGTAAGATATTTCTCTTTTTTTGTTTTAGTTTTTTTTCAGTGACCGTACCATGTGCCACATATCTTCCCCTGCAAGTTTCCTTTCTTCCTTGACATTTTCCCCTGCTTTTGCAACATCTGGGAGCTTAATTTTGGCATGTTTTGGTCTTTTGCAATGCAACTCATTTCCTCCCCGGCCATTTCTTGAAGACACTACAACTGCCAGTTTTCTGGGTTTTGGGGCTTTTTTTCAATTGCATTTCATTTGATCCTATCTCCTTTCCAGAGTGTTTGTTAGCCTTTCTTTTGGGCTTCGCAAGATTCCGTTTCCCTTCCCGAAAGGAAATTTCATTTCCTTTCGGGAAGGGAAACGGAATCTTGCGATTTCAATGGGGACCATGAGAGGAATCCTTGGTGCATGTCCCTGCATGTGATGACATGCCATGCCTTTTGATGGCTTTGACTTTGGGAAAGATTTTTTTCTTTTTTTTTTCCAATTTTTTTAGGCATCCATGTCATGTCTTTTCTAGCTTCCCCTGCAAGTTTTGTCTTGCTCCTTGACTTTTTCCCCATCTTTTGCAACATCTGGGAGCTTCGTTTTGGCATGTTTTGCTCCTTTGCACTGCTCTGATAGCATCCCGGTCCATTTTCCTCTTGTCACTAAATGGCCCAAATTTCCCAATTTTCTTTTTTTTCTCCTCCAGTTGCAATTCCTTTGATGGGATCTCCATTCCAGCGTCTTTCTAAGTCCTTCTTATTTCTTTTGGCCTTCAGTGCGCACCACTTTTGGCAAGCTGTGCTGCATGTGCCTGCACTTGATAGCATATAGGTAAGATATTTCTCTTTTTTTGTTTTAGTTTTTTTTCAGTGACCGTACCATGTGCCACATATCTTCCCCTGCAAGTTTCCTTTCTTCCTTGACATTTTCCCCTGCTTTTGCAACATCTGGGAGCTTAATTTTGGCATGTTTTGGTCTTTTGCAATGCAACTCATTTCCTCCCCGGCCATTTCTTGAAGACACTACAACTGCCAGTTTTCTGGGTTTTGGGGCTTTTTTTCAATTGCATTTCATTTGATCCTATCTCCTTTCCAGAGTGTTTGTTAGCCTTTCTTTTGGGGTTCGCAAGATTCCGTTTCCCTTCCCGAAAGGAAATTTCATTTCCTTTCGGGAAGGGAAACGGAATCTTGCGATTTCAATGGGGACCATGAGAGGAATCCTTGGTGCATGTCCCTGCACGTGATGACATGCCATGCCTTTTGATGGCTTTGACTTTGGGAAAGATTTTTTTCTTTTTTTTTTCCAATTTTTTTAGGCATCCATGTCATGTCTTTTCTAGCTTCCCCTGCAAGTTTTGTCTTGCTCCTTGACTTTTTCCCCATCTTTTGCAACATCTGGGAGCTTCGTTTTGGCATGTTTTGGTCCTTTGCACTGCTCTGATAGCATCCCGGTCCATTTTCCTCTTGTCACTAAATGGCCCAAATTTCCCAATTTTCTTTTTTTTCTCCTCCAGTTGCAATTCCTTTGATGGGATCTCCATTCCAGCGTCTTTCTAAGTCCTTCTTATTTCTTTTGGCCTTCAGTGCGCACCACTTTTGGCAAGCTGTGCTGCATGTGCCTGCACTTGATAGCATATGGGTAAGATATTTCTCTTTTTTTGTTTTAGTTTTTTTTTCAGTGACCGTACCATGTGCCACATATCTTCCCCTGCAAGTTTCCTTTCTTCCTTGACATTTTCCCCTGCTTTTGCAACATCTGGGAGCTTAATTTTGGCATGTTTTGGTCTTTTGCAATGCAACTCATTTCCTCCCCGGCCATTTCTTGAAGACACTACAACTGCCAATTTTCTGGGTTTTGGGGCTTTTTTTCAATTGCATTTCATTTGATCCTATCTCCTTTCCAGAGTGTTTGTTAGCCTTTCTTTTGGGGTTCGCAAGATTCCGTTTCCCTTCCCGAAAGGAAATTTCATTTCCTTTCGGGAAGGGAAACGGAATCTTGCGATTTCAATGGGGACCATGAGAGGAATCCTTGGTGCATGTCCCTGCACGTGATGACATGCCATGCCTTTTGATGGCTTTGACTTTGGGAAAGATTTTTTTCTTTTTTTTTTCCAATTTTTTTAGGCATCCATGTCATGTCTTTTCTAGCTTCCCCTGCAAGTTTTGTCTTGCTCCTTGACTTTTTCCCCATCTTTTGCAACATCTGGGAGCTTCGTTTTGGCATGTTTTGGTCCTTTGCACTGCTCTGATAGCATCCCGGTCCATTTTCCTCTTGTCACTAAATGGCCCAAATTTCCCAATTTTCTTTTTTTTCTCCTCCAGTTGCAATTCCTTTGATGGGATCTCCATTCCAGCGTCTTTCTAAGTCCTTCTTATTTCTTTTGGCCTTCAGTGCGCACCACTTTTGGCAAGCTGTGCTGCATGTGCCTGCACTTGATAGCATATGGGTAAGATATTTCTCTTTTTTTGTTTTAGTTTTTTTTCAGTGACCGTACCATGTGCCACATATCTTCCCCTGCAAGTTTCCTTTCTTCCTTGACATTTTCCCCTGCTTTTGCAACATCTGGGAGCTTAATTTTGGCATGTTTTGGTCTTTTGCAATGCAACTCATTTCCTCCCCGGCCATTTCTTGAAGACACTACAACTGCCAGTTTTCTGGGTTTTGGGGCTTTTTTTCAATTGCATTTCATTTGATCCTATCTCCTTTCCAGAGTGTTTGTTAGCCTTTCTTTTGGGGTTCGCAAGATTCCGTTTCCCTTCCCGAAAGGAAATTTCATTTCCTTTCGGGAAGGGAAACGGAATCTTGCGATTTCAATGGGGACCATGAGAGGAATCCTTGGTGCATGTCCCTGCACGTGATGACATGCCATGCCTTTTGATGGCTTTGACTTTGGGAAAGATTTTTTTCTTTTTTTTTTCCAATTTTTTTAGGCATCCATGTCATGTCTTTTCTAGCTTCCCCTGCAAGTTTTGTCTTGCTCCTTGACTTTTTCCCCATCTTTTGCAACATCTGGGAGCTTCGTTTTGGCATGTTTTGCTCCTTTGCACTGCTCTGATAGCATCCCGGTCCATTTTCCTCTTGTCACTAAATGGCCCAAATTTCCCAATTTTCTTTTTTTTCTCCTCCAGTTGCAATTCCTTTGATGGGATCTCCATTCCAGCGTCTTTCTAAGTCCTTCTTATTTCTTTTGGCCTTCAGTGCGCACCACTTTTGGCAAGCTGTGCTGCATGTGCCTGCACTTGATAGCATATGGGTAAGATATTTCTCTTTTTTTGTTTTAGTTTTTTTTCAGTGACCGTACCATGTGCCACATATCTTCCCCTGCAAGTTTCCTTTCTTCCTTGACATTTTCCCCTGCTTTTGCAACATCTGGGAGCTTAATTTTGGCATGTTTTGGTCTTTTGCAATGCAACTCATTTCCTCCCCGGCCATTTCTTGAAGTCACTACAACTGCCAATTTTCTGGGTTTTGGGGCTTTTTTTCAATTGCATTTCATTTGATCCTATCTCCTTTCCAGAGTGTTTGTTAGCCTTTCTTTTGGGGTTCGCAAGATTCCGTTTCCCTTCCCGAAAGGAAATTTCATTTCCTTTCGGGAAGGGAAACGGAATCTTGCGATTTCAATGGGGACCATGAGAGGAATCCTTGGTGCATGTCCCTGCACGTGATGACATGCCATGCCTTTTGATGCCTTTGACTTTGGGAAAGATTTTTTTCTTTTTTTTTTCCAATTTTTTTAGGCATCCATGTCATGTCTTTTCTAGCTTCCCCTGCAAGTTTTGTCTTGCTCCTTGACTTTTTCCCCATCTTTTGCAACATCTGGGAGCTTCGTTTTGGCATGTTTTGGTCCTTTGCACTGCTCTGATAGCATCCCGGTCCATTTTCCTCTTGTCACTAAATGGCCCAAATTTCCCAATTTTCTTTTTTTTCTCCTCCAGTTGCAATTCCTTTGATGGGATCTCCATTCCAGCGTCTTTCTAAGTCCTTCTTATTTCTTTTGGCCTTCAGTGCGCACCACTTTTGGCAAGCTGTGCTGCATGTGCCTGCACTTGATAGCATATGGGTAAGATATTTCTCTTTTTTTGTTTTAGTTTTTTTTCAGTGACCGTACCATGTGCCACATATCTTCCCCTGCAAGTTTCCTTTCTTCCTTGACATTTTCCCCTGCTTTTGCAACATCTGGGAGCTTAATTTTGGCATGTTTTGGTCTTTTGCAATGCAACTCATTTCCTCCCCGGCCATTTCTTGAAGACACTACAACTGCCAGTTTTCTGGGTTTTGGGGCTTTTTTTCAATTGCATTTCATTTGATCCTATCTCCTTTCCAGAGTGTTTGTTAGCCTTTCTTTTGGGGTTCGCAAGATTCCGTTTCCCTTCCCAAAGGAAATTTCATTTCCTTTCGGGAAGGGAAACGGAATCTTGCGATTTCAATGGGGACCATGAGAGGAATCCTTGGTGCATGTCCCTGCACGTGATGACATGCCATGCCTTTTGATGGCTTTGACTTTGGGAAAGATTTTTTTCTTTTTTTTTTCCAATTTTTTTAGGCATCCATGTCATGTCTTTTCTAGCTTCCCCTGCAAGTTTTGTCTTGCTCCTTGACTTTTTCCCCATCTTTTGCAACATCTGGGAGCTTCGTTTTGGCATGTTTTGCTCCTTTGCACTGCTCTGATAGCATCCCGGTCCATTTTCCTCTTGTCACTAAATGGCCCAAATTTCCCAATTTTCTTTTTTTTCTCCTCCAGTTGCAATTCCTTTGATGGGATCTCCATTCCAGCGTCTTTCTAAGTCCTTCCTATTTCTTTTGGCCTTCAGTGCGCACCACTTTTGGCAAGCTGTGCTGCATGTGCCTGCACTTGATAGCATATGGGTAAGATACTTCTCTTTTTTTGTTTTAGTTTTTTTTCAGTGACCGTACCATGTGCCACATATCTTCCCCTGCAAGTTTCCTTTCTTCCTTGACATTTTCCCCTGCTTTTGCAACATCTGGGAGCTTAATTTTGGCATGTTTTGGTCTTTTGCAATGCAACTCATTTCCTCCCCGACCATTTCTTGAAGACACTACAACTGCCGATTTTCTGGGTTTTGGGGCTTTTTTTCAATTGCATTTCATTTGATCCTATCTCCTTTCCAGAGTGTTTGTTAGCCTTTCTTTTGGGGTTCGCAAGATTCCGTTTCCCTTCCCGAAAGGAAATTTCATTTCCTTTCGGGAAGGGAAACGGAATCTTGCGATTTCAATTGGGACCATGAGAGGAATCCTTGGTGCATGTCCCTGCACGTGATGACATGCCATGCCTTTTGATGGCTTTGACTTTGGGAAAGATTTTTTTCTTTTTTTTTTCCAGTTTTTTTAGGCATCCATGTCATGTCTTTTCTAGCTTCCCCTGCAAGTTTTGTCTTGCTCCTTGACTTTTTCCCCATCTTTTGCAACATCTGGGAGCTTCGTTTTGGCATGTTTTGGTCCTTTGCACTGCTCTGATAGCATCCCGGTCCATTTTCCTCTTGTCACTAAATGGCCCAAATTTCCCAATTTTCTTTTTTTTCTCCTCCAGTTGCAATTCCTTTGATGGGATCTCCATTCCAGCGTCTTTCTAAGTCCTTCTTATTTCTTTTGGCCTTCAGTGCGCACCACTTTTGGCAAGCTGTGCTGCATGTGCCTGCACTTGATAGCATATGGGTAAGATATTTCTCTTTTTTTGTTTTAGTTTTTTTTCAGTGACCGTACCATGTGCCACATATCTTCCCCTGCAAGTTTCCTTGCTTCCTTGACATTTTCCCCTGCTTTTGCAACATCTGGGAGCTTAATTTTGGCATGTTTTGGTCTTTTGCAATGCAACTCATTTCCTCCCCGGCCATTTCTTGAAGACACTACAACTGCCAATTTTCTGGGTTTTGGGGCTTTTTTTCAATTGCATTTCATTTGATCCTATCTCCTTTCCAGAGTGTTTGTTAGCCTTTCTTTTGGGGTTCGCAAGATTCCGTTTCCCTTCCCGAAAGGAAATTTCATTTCCTTTCGGGAAGGGAAACGGAATCTTGCGATTTCAATGGGGACCATGAGAGGAATCCTTGGTGCATGTCCCTGCACGTGATGACATGCCATGCCTTTTGATGGCTTTGACTTTGGGAAAGATTTTTTTCTTTTTTTTTTCCAATTTTTTTAGGCATCCATGTCATGTCTTTTCTAGCTTCCCCTGCAAGTTTTGTCTTGCTCCTTGACTTTTTCCCCATCTTTTGCAACATCTGGGAGCTTAGTTTTGGCATGTTTTGGTCCTTTGCACTGCTCTGATAGCATCCCGGTCCATTTTCCTCTTGTCACTAAATGGCCCAAATTTCCCAATTTTCTTTTTTTTCTCCTCCAGTTGCAATTCCTTTGATGGGATCTCCATTCCAGCGTCTTTCTAAGTCCTTCTTATTTCTTTTGGCCTTCAGTGCGCACCACTTTTGGCAAGCTGTGCTGCATGTGCCTGCACTTGATAGCATATGGGTAAGATATTTCTCTTTTTTTGTTTTAGTTTTTTTTCAGTGACCGTACCATGTGCCACATATCTTCCCCTGCAAGTTTCCTTTCTTCCTTGACATTTTCCCCTGCTTTTGCAACATCTGGGAGCTTAATTTTGGCATGTTTTGGTCTTTTGCAATGCAACTCATTTCCTCCCCGGCCATTTCTTGAAGACACTACAACTGCCAGTTTTCTGGGTTTTGGCGCTTTTTTTCAATTGCATTTCATTTGATCCTATCTCCTTTCCAGAGTGTTTGTTAGCCTTTCTTTTGGGCTTCGCAAGATTCCGTTTCCCTTCCCGAAAGGAAATTTCATTTCCTTTCGGGAAGGGAAACGGAATCTTGCGATTTCAATGGGGACCATGAGAGGAATCCTTGGTGCATGTCCCTGCACGTGATGACATGCCATGCCTTTTGATGGCTTTGACTTTGGGAAAGATTTTTTTCTTTTTTTTTTCCAATTTTTTTAGGCATCCATGTCATGTCTTTTCTAGCTTCCCCTGCAAGTTTTGTCTTGCTCCTTGACTTTTTCCCCATCTTTTGCAACATCTGGGAGCTTCGTTTTGGCATGTTTTGGTCCTTTGCACTGCTCTGATAGCATCCCGGTCCATTTTCCTCTTGTCACTAAATGGCCCAAATTTCCCAATTTTCTTTTTTTTCTCCTCCAGTTGCAATTCCTTTGATGGGATCTCCATTCCAGCGTCTTTCTAAGTCCTTCTTATTTCTTTTGGCCTTCAGTGCGCACCACTTTTGGCAAGCTGTGCTGCATGTGCCTGCACTTGATAGCATATGGGTAAGATACTTCTCTTTTTTTGTTTTAGTTTTTTTTCAGTGACCGTACCATGTGCCACATATCTTCCCCTGCAAGTTTCCTTTCTTCCTTGACATTTTCCCCTGCTTTTGCAACATCTGGGAGCTTAATTTTGGCATGTTTTGGTCTTTTGCAATGCAACTCTTTTCCTCCCCGGCCATTTCTTGAAGACACTACAACTGCCAGTTTTCTGGGTTTTGGGGCTTTTTTTCAATTGCATTTCATTTGATCCTATCTCCTTTCCAGAGTGTTTGTTAGCCTTTCTTTTGGGGTTCGCAAGATTCCGTTTCCCTTCCCGAAAGGAAATTTCATTTCCTTTCGGGAAGGGAAACGGAATCTTGCGATTTCAATGGGGACCATGAGAGGAATCCTTGGTGCATGTCCCTGCACGTGATGACATGCCATGCCTTTTGATGGCTTTGACTTTGGGAAAGATTTTTTTCTTTTTTTTTTCCAATTTTTTTAGGCATCCATGTCATGTCTTTTCTAGCTTCCCCTGCAAGTTTTGTCTTGCTCCTTGACTTTTTCCCCATCTTTTGCAACATCTGGGAGCTTCGTTTTGGCATGTTTTGGTCCTTTGCACTGCTCTGATAGCATCCCGGTCCATTTTCCTCTTGTCACTAAATGGCCCAAATTTCCCAATTTTCTTTTTTTTCTCCTCCAGTTGCAATTCCTTTGATGGGATCTCCATTCCAGCGTCTTTCTAAGTCCTTCTTATTTCTTTTGGCCTTCAGTGCGCACCACTTTTGGCAAGCTGTGCTGCATGTGCCTGCACTTGATAGCATATGGGTAAGATATTTCTCTTTTTTTGTTTTAGTTTTTTTTTCAGTGACCGTACCATGTGCCACATATCTTCCCCTGCAAGTTTCCTTTCTTCCTTGACATTTTCCCCTGCTTTTGCAACATCTGGGAGCCTAATTTTGGCATGTTTTGGTCTTTTGCAATGCAACTCATTTCCTCCCCGGCCATTTCTTGAAGACACTACAACTGCCAGTTTTCTGGGTTTTGGGGCTTTTTTTCAATTGCATTTCATTTGATCCTATCTCCTTTCCAGAGTGTTTGTTAGCCTTTCTTTTGGGGTTCGCAAGATTCCGTTTCCCTTCCCGAAAGGAAATTTCATTTCCTTTCGGGAAGGGAAACGGAATCTTGCGATTTCAATGGGGACCATGAGAGGAATCCTTGGTGCATGTCCCTGCACGTGATGACATGCCATGCCTTTTGATGGCTTTGACTTTGGGAAAGATTTTTTTTCTTTTTTTTTCCAATTTTTTTAGGCATCCATGTCATGTCTTTTCTAGCTTCCCCTGCAAGTTTTGTCTTGCTCCTTGACTTTTTCCCCATCTTTTGCAACATCTGGGAGCTTCGTTTTGGCATGTTTTGGTCCTTTGCACTGCTCTGATAGCATCCCGGTCCATTTTCCTCTTGTCACTAAATGGCCCAAATTTCCCAATTTTCTTTTTTTTCTCCTCCAGTTGCAATTCCTTTGATGGGATCTCCATTCCAGCGTCTTTCTAAGTCCTTCTTATTTCTTTTGGCCTTCAGTGCGCACCACTTTTGGCAAGCTGTGCTGCATGTGCCTGCACTTGATAGCATATGGGTAAGATATTTCTCTTTTTTTGTTTTAGTTTTTTTTCAGTGACCGTACCATGTGCCACATATCTTCCCCTGCAAGTTTCCTTTCTTCCTTGACATTTTCCCCTGCTTTTGCAACATCTGGGAGCTTAATTTTGGCATGTTTTGGTCTTTTGCAATGCAACTCATTTCCTCCCCGGCCATTTCTTGAAGACACTACAACTGCCAGTTTTCTGGGTTTTGGGGCTTTTTTTCAATTGCATTTCATTTGATCCTATCTCCTTTCCAGAGTGTTTGTTAGCCTTTCTTTTGGGCTTCGCAAGATTCCGTTTCCCTTCCCGAAAGGAAATTTCATTTCCTTTCGGGAAGGGAAACGGAATCTTGCGATTTCAATGGGGACCATGAGAGGAATCCTTGGTGCATGTCCCTGCACGTGATGACATGCCATGCCTTTTGATGGCTTTGACTTTGGGAAAGATTTTTTTCTTTTTTTTTTCCAATTTTTTTAGGCATCCATGTCATGTCTTTTCTAGCTTCCCCTGCAAGTTTTGTCTTGCTCCTTGACTTTTTCCCCATCTTTTGCAACATCTGGGAGCTTAGTTTTGGCATGTTTTGGTCCTTTGCACTGCTCTGATAGCATCCCGGTCCATTTTCCTCTTGTCACTAAATGGCCCAAATTTCCCAATTTTCTTTTTTTTCTCCTCCAGTTGCAATTCCTTTGATGGGATCTCCATTCCAGCGTCTTTCTAAGTCCTTCTTATTTCTTTTGGCCTTCAGTGCGCACCACTTTTGGCAAGCTGTGCTGCATGTGCCTGCACTTGATAGCATATGGGTAAGATATTTCTCTTTTTTTGTTTTAGTTTTTTTTCAGTGACCGTACCATGTGCCACATATCTTCCCCTGCAAGTTTCCTTTCTTCCTTGACATTTTCCCCTGCTTTTGCAACATCTGGGAGCTTAATTTTGGCATGTTTTGGTCTTTTGCAATGCAACTCTTTTCCTCCCCGGCCATTTCTTGAAGACACTACAACTGCCAGTTTTCTGGGTTTTGGGGCTTTTTTTCAATTGCATTTCATTTGATCCTATCTCCTTTCCAGAGTGTTTGTTAGCCTTTCTTTTGGGGTTCGCAAGATTCCGTTTCCCTTCCCGAAAGGAAATTTCATTTCCTTTCGGGAAGGGAAACGGAATCTTGCGATTTCAATGGGGACCATGAGAGGAATCCTTGGTGCATGTCCCTGCACGTGATGACATGCCATGCCTTTTGATGGCTTTGACTTTGGGAAAGATTTTTTTTCTTTTTTTTTCCAATTTTTTTAGGCATCCATGTCATGTCTTTTCTAGCTTCCCCTGCAAGTTTTGTCTTGCTCCTTGACTTTTTCCCCATCTTTTGCAACATCTGGGAGCTTCGTTTTGGCATGTTTTGGTCCTTTGCACTGCTCTGATAGCATCCCGGTCCATTTTCCTCTTGTCACTAAATGGCCCAAATTTCCCAATTTTCTTTTTTTTCTCCTCCAGTTGCAATTCCTTTGATGGGATCTCCATTCCAGCGTCTTTCTAAGTCCTTCTTATTTCTTTTGGCCTTCAGTGCGCACCACTTTTGGCAAGCTGTGCTGCATGTGCCTGCACTTGATAGCATATGGGTAAGATATTTCTCTTTTTTTGTTTTAGTTTTTTTTTCAGTGACCGTACCATGTGCCACATATCTTCCCCTGCAAGTTTCCTTTCTTCCTTGACATTTTCCCCTGCTTTTGCAACATCTGGGAGCTTAATTTTGGCATGTTTTGGTCTTTTGCAATGCAACTCATTTCCTCCCCGGCCATTTCTTGAAGACACTACAACTGCCAATTTTCTGGGTTTTGGGGCTTTTTTTCAATTGCATTTCATTTGATCCTATCTCCTTTCCAGAGTGTTTGTTAGCCTTTCTTTTGGGGTTCGCAAGATTCCGTTTCCCTTCCCGAAAGGAAATTTCATTTCCTTTCGGGAAGGGAAACGGAATCTTGCGATTTCAATGGGGACCATGAGAGGAATCCTTGGTGCATGTCCCTGCACGTGATGACATGCCATGCCTTTTGATGGCTTTGACTTTGGGAAAGATTTTTTTCTTTTTTTTTTCCAATTTTTTTAGGCATCCATGTCATGTCTTTTCTAGCTTCCCCTGCAAGTTTTGTCTTGCTCCTTGACTTTTTCCCCATCTTTTGCAACATCTGGGAGCTTCGTTTTGGCATGTTTTGGTCCTTTGCACTGCTCTGATAGCATCCCGGTCCATTTTCCTCTTGTCACTAAATGGCCCAAATTTCCCAATTTTCTTTTTTTTCTCCTCCAGTTGCAATTCCTTTGATGGGATCTCCATTCCAGCGTCTTTCTAAGTCCTTCTTATTTCTTTTGGCCTTCAGTGCGCACCACTTTTGGCAAGCTGTGCTGCATGTGCCTGCACTTGATAGCATATGGGTAAGATATTTCTCTTTTTTTGTTTTAGTTTTTTTTCAGTGACCGTACCATGTGCCACATATCTTCCCCTGCAAGTTTCCTTTCTTCCTTGACATTTTCCCCTGCTTTTGCAACATCTGGGAGCTTAATTTTGGCATGTTTTGGTCTTTTGCAATGCAACTCATTTCCTCCCCGGCCATTTCTTGAAGACACTACAACTGCCAGTTTTCTGGGTTTTGGGGCTTTTTTTCAATTGCATTTCATTTGATCCTATCTCCTTTCCAGAGTGTTTGTTAGCCTTTCTTTTGGGGTTCGCAAGATTCCGTTTCCCTTCCCGAAAGGAAATTTCATTTCCTTTCGGGAAGGGAAACGGAATCTTGCGATTTCAATGGGGACCATGAGAGGAATCCTTGGTGCATGTCCCTGCACGTGATGACATGCCATGCCTTTTGATGGCTTTGACTTTGGGAAAGATTTTTTTCTTTTTTTTTTCCAATTTTTTTAGGCATCCATGTCATGTCTTTTCTAGCTTCCCCTGCAAGTTTTGTCTTGCTCCTTGACTTTTTCCCCATCTTTTGCAACATCTGGGAGCTTCGTTTTGGCATGTTTTGCTCCTTTGCACTGCTCTGATAGCATCCCGGTCCATTTTCCTCTTGTCACTAAATGGCCCAAATTTCCCAATTTTCTTTTTTTTCTCCTCCAGTTGCAATTCCTTTGATGGGATCTCCATTCCAGCGTCTTTCTAAGTCCTTCTTATTTCTTTTGGCCTTCAGTGCGCACCACTTTTGGCAAGCTGTGCTGCATGTGCCTGCACTTGATAGCATATGGGTAAGATATTTCTCTTTTTTTGTTTTAGTTTTTTTTCAGTGACCGTACCATGTGCCACATATCTTCCCCTGCAAGTTTCCTTTCTTCCTTGACATTTTCCCCTGCTTTTGCAACATCTGGGAGCTTAATTTTGGCATGTTTTGGTCTTTTGCAATGCAACTCATTTCCTCCCCGGCCATTTCTTGAAGTCACTACAACTGCCAATTTTCTGGGTTTTGGGGCTTTTTTTCAATTGCATTTCATTTGATCCTATCTCCTTTCCAGAGTGTTTGTTAGCCTTTCTTTTGGGGTTCGCAAGATTCCGTTTCCCTTCCCGAAAGGAAATTTCATTTCCTTTCGGGAAGGGAAACGGAATCTTGCGATTTCAATGGGGACCATGAGAGGAATCCTTGGTGCATGTCCCTGCACGTGATGACATGCCATGCCTTTTGATGCCTTTGACTTTGGGAAAGATTTTTTTCTTTTTTTTTTCCAATTTTTTTAGGCATCCATGTCATGTCTTTTCTAGCTTCCCCTGCAAGTTTTGTCTTGCTCCTTGACTTTTTCCCCATCTTTTGCAACATCTGGGAGCTTCGTTTTGGCATGTTTTGGTCCTTTGCACTGCTCTGATAGCATCCCGGTCCATTTTCCTCTTGTCACTAAATGGCCCAAATTTCCCAATTTTCTTTTTTTTCTCCTCCAGTTGCAATTCCTTTGATGGGATCTCCATTCCAGCGTCTTTCTAAGTCCTTCTTATTTCTTTTGGCCTTCAGTGCGCACCACTTTTGGCAAGCTGTGCTGCATGTGCCTGCACTTGATAGCATATGGGTAAGATATTTCTCTTTTTTTGTTTTAGTTTTTTTTCAGTGACCGTACCATGTGCCACATATCTTCCCCTGCAAGTTTCCTTTCTTCCTTGACATTTTCCCCTGCTTTTGCAACATCTGGGAGCTTAATTTTGGCATGTTTTGGTCTTTTGCAATGCAACTCATTTCCTCCCCGGCCATTTCTTGAAGACACTACAACTGCCAGTTTTCTGGGTTTTGGGGCTTTTTTTCAATTGCATTTCATTTGATCCTATCTCCTTTCCAGAGTGTTTGTTAGCCTTTCTTTTGGGGTTCGCAAGATTCCGTTTCCCTTCCCAAAGGAAATTTCATTTCCTTTCGGGAAGGGAAACGGAATCTTGCGATTTCAATGGGGACCATGAGAGGAATCCTTGGTGCATGTCCCTGCACGTGATGACATGCCATGCCTTTTGATGGCTTTGACTTTGGGAAAGATTTTTTTCTTTTTTTTTTCCAATTTTTTTAGGCATCCATGTCATGTCTTTTCTAGCTTCCCCTGCAAGTTTTGTCTTGCTCCTTGACTTTTTCCCCATCTTTTGCAACATCTGGGAGCTTCGTTTTGGCATGTTTTGCTCCTTTGCACTGCTCTGATAGCATCCCGGTCCATTTTCCTCTTGTCACTAAATGGCCCAAATTTCCCAATTTTCTTTTTTTTCTCCTCCAGTTGCAATTCCTTTGATGGGATCTCCATTCCAGCGTCTTTCTAAGTCCTTCCTATTTCTTTTGGCCTTCAGTGCGCACCACTTTTGGCAAGCTGTGCTGCATGTGCCTGCACTTGATAGCATATGGGTAAGATACTTCTCTTTTTTTGTTTTAGTTTTTTTTCAGTGACCGTACCATGTGCCACATATCTTCCCCTGCAAGTTTCCTTTCTTCCTTGACATTTTCCCCTGCTTTTGCAACATCTGGGAGCTTAATTTTGGCATGTTTTGGTCTTTTGCAATGCAACTCATTTCCTCCCCGACCATTTCTTGAAGACACTACAACTGCCGATTTTCTGGGTTTTGGGGCTTTTTTTCAATTGCATTTCATTTGATCCTATCTCCTTTCCAGAGTGTTTGTTAGCCTTTCTTTTGGGGTTCGCAAGATTCCGTTTCCCTTCCCGAAAGGAAATTTCATTTCCTTTCGGGAAGGGAAACGGAATCTTGCGATTTCAATTGGGACCATGAGAGGAATCCTTGGTGCATGTCCCTGCACGTGATGACATGCCATGCCTTTTGATGGCTTTGACTTTGGGAAAGATTTTTTTCTTTTTTTTTTCCAGTTTTTTTAGGCATCCATGTCATGTCTTTTCTAGCTTCCCCTGCAAGTTTTGTCTTGCTCCTTGACTTTTTCCCCATCTTTTGCAACATCTGGGAGCTTCGTTTTGGCATGTTTTGGTCCTTTGCACTGCTCTGATAGCATCCCGGTCCATTTTCCTCTTGTCACTAAATGGCCCAAATTTCCCAATTTTCTTTTTTTTCTCCTCCAGTTGCAATTCCTTTGATGGGATCTCCATTCCAGCGTCTTTCTAAGTCCTTCTTATTTCTTTTGGCCTTCAGTGCGCACCACTTTTGGCAAGCTGTGCTGCATGTGCCTGCACTTGATAGCATATGGGTAAGATATTTCTCTTTTTTTGTTTTAGTTTTTTTTCAGTGACCGTACCATGTGCCACATATCTTCCCCTGCAAGTTTCCTTGCTTCCTTGACATTTTCCCCTGCTTTTGCAACATCTGGGAGCTTAATTTTGGCATGTTTTGGTCTTTTGCAATGCAACTCATTTCCTCCCCGGCCATTTCTTGAAGACACTACAACTGCCAATTTTCTGGGTTTTGGGGCTTTTTTTCAATTGCATTTCATTTGATCCTATCTCCTTTCCAGAGTGTTTGTTAGCCTTTCTTTTGGGGTTCGCAAGATTCCGTTTCCCTTCCCGAAAGGAAATTTCATTTCCTTTCGGGAAGGGAAACGGAATCTTGCGATTTCAATGGGGACCATGAGAGGAATCCTTGGTGCATGTCCCTGCACGTGATGACATGCCATGCCTTTTGATGGCTTTGACTTTGGGAAAGATTTTTTTCTTTTTTTTTTCCAATTTTTTTAGGCATCCATGTCATGTCTTTTCTAGCTTCCCCTGCAAGTTTTGTCTTGCTCCTTGACTTTTTCCCCATCTTTTGCAACATCTGGGAGCTTAGTTTTGGCATGTTTTGGTCCTTTGCACTGCTCTGATAGCATCCCGGTCCATTTTCCTCTTGTCACTAAATGGCCCAAATTTCCCAATTTTCTTTTTTTTCTCCTCCAGTTGCAATTCCTTTGATGGGATCTCCATTCCAGCGTCTTTCTAAGTCCTTCTTATTTCTTTTGGCCTTCAGTGCGCACCACTTTTGGCAAGCTGTGCTGCATGTGCCTGCACTTGATAGCATATGGGTAAGATACTTCTCTTTTTTTGTTTTAGTTTTTTTTCAGTGACCGTACCATGTGCCACATATCTTCCCCTGCAAGTTTCCTTTCTTCCTTGACATTTTCCCCTGCTTTTGCAACATCTGGGAGCTTAATTTTGGCATGTTTTGGTCTTTTGCAATGCAACTCTTTTCCTCCCCGGCCATTTCTTGAAGACACTACAACTGCCAGTTTTCTGGGTTTTGGGGCTTTTTTTCAATTGCATTTCATTTGATCCTATCTCCTTTCCAGAGTGTTTGTTAGCCTTTCTTTTGGGGTTCGCAAGATTCCGTTTCCCTTCCCGAAAGGAAATTTCATTTCCTTTCGGGAAGGGAAACGGAATCTTGCGATTTCAATGGGGACCATGAGAGGAATCCTTGGTGCATGTCCCTGCACGTGATGACATGCCATGCCTTTTGATGGCTTTGACTTTGGGAAAGATTTTTTTCTTTTTTTTTTCCAATTTTTTTAGGCATCCATGTCATGTCTTTTCTAGCTTCCCCTGCAAGTTTTGTCTTGCTCCTTGACTTTTTCCCCATCTTTTGCAACATCTGGGAGCTTCGTTTTGGCATGTTTTGGTCCTTTGCACTGCTCTGATAGCATCCCGGTCCATTTTCCTCTTGTCACTAAATGGCCCAAATTTCCCAATTTTCTTTTTTTTCTCCTCCAGTTGCAATTCCTTTGATGGGATCTCCATTCCAGCGTCTTTCTAAGTCCTTCTTATTTCTTTTGGCCTTCAGTGCGCACCACTTTTGGCAAGCTGTGCTGCATGTGCCTGCACTTGATAGCATATGGGTAAGATATTTCTCTTTTTTTGTTTTAGTTTTTTTTTCAGTGACCGTACCATGTGCCACATATCTTCCCCTGCAAGTTTCCTTTCTTCCTTGACATTTTCCCCTGCTTTTGCAACATCTGGGAGCCTAATTTTGGCATGTTTTGGTCTTTTGCAATGCAACTCATTTCCTCCCCGGCCATTTCTTGAAGACACTACAACTGCCAGTTTTCTGGGTTTTGGGGCTTTTTTTCAATTGCATTTCATTTGATCCTATCTCCTTTCCAGAGTGTTTGTTAGCCTTTCTTTTGGGGTTCGCAAGATTCCGTTTCCCTTCCCGAAAGGAAATTTCATTTCCTTTCGGGAAGGGAAACGGAATCTTGCGATTTCAATGGGGACCATGAGAGGAATCCTTGGTGCATGTCCCTGCACGTGATGACATGCCATGCCTTTTGATGGCTTTGACTTTGGGAAAGATTTTTTTTCTTTTTTTTTCCAATTTTTTTAGGCATCCATGTCATGTCTTTTCTAGCTTCCCCTGCAAGTTTTGTCTTGCTCCTTGACTTTTTCCCCATCTTTTGCAACATCTGGGAGCTTCGTTTTGGCATGTTTTGGTCCTTTGCACTGCTCTGATAGCATCCCGGTCCATTTTCCTCTTGTCACTAAATGGCCCAAATTTCCCAATTTTCTTTTTTTTCTCCTCCAGTTGCAATTCCTTTGATGGGATCTCCATTCCAGCGTCTTTCTAAGTCCTTCTTATTTCTTTTGGCCTTCAGTGCGCACCACTTTTGGCAAGCTGTGCTGCATGTGCCTGCACTTGATAGCATATGGGTAAGATATTTCTCTTTTTTTGTTTTAGTTTTTTTTCAGTGACCGTACCATGTGCCACATATCTTCCCCTGCAAGTTTCCTTTCTTCCTTGACATTTTCCCCTGCTTTTGCAACATCTGGGAGCTTAATTTTGGCATGTTTTGGTCTTTTGCAATGCAACTCATTTCCTCCCCGGCCATTTCTTGAAGACACTACAACTGCCAGTTTTCTGGGTTTTGGGGCTTTTTTTCAATTGCATTTCATTTGATCCTATCTCCTTTCCAGAGTGTTTGTTAGCCTTTCTTTTGGGCTTCGCAAGATTCCGTTTCCCTTCCCGAAAGGAAATTTCATTTCCTTTCGGGAAGGGAAACGGAATCTTGCGATTTCAATGGGGACCATGAGAGGAATCCTTGGTGCATGTCCCTGCACGTGATGACATGCCATGCCTTTTGATGGCTTTGACTTTGGGAAAGATTTTTTTCTTTTTTTTTTCCAATTTTTTTAGGCATCCATGTCATGTCTTTTCTAGCTTCCCCTGCAAGTTTTGTCTTGCTCCTTGACTTTTTCCCCATCTTTTGCAACATCTGGGAGCTTAGTTTTGGCATGTTTTGGTCCTTTGCACTGCTCTGATAGCATCCCGGTCCATTTTCCTCTTGTCACTAAATGGCCCAAATTTCCCAATTTTCTTTTTTTTCTCCTCCAGTTGCAATTCCTTTGATGGGATCTCCATTCCAGCGTCTTTCTAAGTCCTTCTTATTTCTTTTGGCCTTCAGTGCGCACCACTTTTGGCAAGCTGTGCTGCATGTGCCTGCACTTGATAGCATATGGGTAAGATATTTCTCTTTTTTTGTTTTAGTTTTTTTTCAGTGACCGTACCATGTGCCACATATCTTCCCCTGCAAGTTTCCTTTCTTCCTTGACATTTTCCCCTGCTTTTGCAACATCTGGGAGCTTAATTTTGGCATGTTTTGGTCTTTTGCAATGCAACTCTTTTCCTCCCCGGCCATTTCTTGAAGACACTACAACTGCCAGTTTTCTGGGTTTTGGGGCTTTTTTTCAATTGCATTTCATTTGATCCTATCTCCTTTCCAGAGTGTTTGTTAGCCTTTCTTTTGGGGTTCGCAAGATTCCGTTTCCCTTCCCGAAAGGAAATTTCATTTCCTTTCGGGAAGGGAAACGGAATCTTGCGATTTCAATGGGGACCATGAGAGGAATCCTTGGTGCATGTCCCTGCACGTGATGACATGCCATGCCTTTTGATGGCTTTGACTTTGGGAAAGATTTTTTTTCTTTTTTTTTCCAATTTTTTTAGGCATCCATGTCATGTCTTTTCTAGCTTCCCCTGCAAGTTTTGTCTTGCTCCTTGACTTTTTCCCCATCTTTTGCAACATCTGGGAGCTTCGTTTTGGCATGTTTTGGTCCTTTGCACTGCTCTGATAGCATCCCGGTCCATTTTCCTCTTGTCACTAAATGGCCCAAATTTCCCAATTTTCTTTTTTTTCTCCTCCAGTTGCAATTCCTTTGATGGGATCTCCATTCCAGCGTCTTTCTAAGTCCTTCTTATT
This sequence comes from Molothrus aeneus, assembly GCF_037042795.1. NCBI lineage: Eukaryota > Metazoa > Chordata > Aves > Passeriformes > Icteridae > Molothrus > Molothrus aeneus. The sequence goes on along the minus strand of NW_027099176.1, from coordinate 577,537 downwards.
TCTTTTGGCCTTCAGTGCGCACCACTTTTGGCAAGCTGTGCTGCATGTGCCTGCACTTGATAGCATATGGGTAAGATATTTCTCTTTTTTTGTTTTAGTTTTTTTTTCAGTGACCGTACCATGTGCCACATATCTTCCCCTGCAAGTTTCCTTTCTTCCTTGACATTTTCCCCTGCTTTTGCAACATCTGGGAGCTTAATTTTGGCATGTTTTGGTCTTTTGCAATGCAACTCATTTCCTCCCCGGCCATTTCTTGAAGACACTACAACTGCCAGTTTTCTGGGTTTTGGGGCTTTTTTTCAATTGCATTTCATTTGATCCTATCTCCTTTCCAGAGTGTTTGTTAGCCTTTCTTTTGGGCTTCGCAAGATTCCGTTTCCCTTCCCGAAAGGAAATTTCATTTCCTTTCGGGAAGGGAAACGGAATCTTGCGATTTCAATGGGGACCATGAGAGGAATCCTTGGTGCATGTCCCTGCACGTGATGACATGCCATGCCTTTTGATGGCTTTGACTTTGGGAAAGATTTTTTTCTTTTTTTTTTCCAATTTTTTTAGGCATCCATGTCATGTCTTTTCTAGCTTCCCCTGCAAGTTTTGTCTTGCTCCTTGACTTTTTCCCCATCTTTTGCAACATCTGGGAGCTTCGTTTTGGCATGTTTTGGTCCTTTGCACTGCTCTGATAGCATCCCGGTCCATTTTCCTCTTGTCACTAAATGGCCCAAATTTCCCAATTTTCTTTTTTTTCTCCTCCAGTTGCAATTCCTTTGATGGGATCTCCATTCCAGCGTCTTTCTAAGTCCTTCTTATTTCTTTTGGCCTTCAGTGCGCACCACTTTTGGCAAGCTGTGCTGCATGTGCCTGCACTTGATAGCATATGGGTAAGATATTTCTCTTTTTTTGTTTTAGTTTTTTTTTCAGTGACCGTACCATGTGCCACATATCTTCCCCTGCAAGTTTCCTTTCTTCCTTGACATTTTCCCCTGCTTTTGCAACATCTGGGAGCCTAATTTTGGCATGTTTTGGTCTTTTGCAATGCAACTCATTTCCTCCCCGGCCATTTCTTGAAGACACTACAACTGCCAGTTTTCTGGGTTTTGGGGCTTTTTTTCAATTGCATTTCATTTGATCCTATCTCCTTTCCAGAGTGTTTGTTAGCCTTTCTTTTGGGGTTCGCAAGATTCCGTTTCCCTTCCCGAAAGGAAATTTCATTTCCTTTCGGGAAGGGAAACGGAATCTTGCGATTTCAATGGGGACCATGAGAGGAATCCTTGGTGCATGTCCCTGCACGTGATGACATGCCATGCCTTTTGATGGCTTTGACTTTGGGAAAGATTTTTTTTCTTTTTTTTTCCAATTTTTTTAGGCATCCATGTCATGTCTTTTCTAGCTTCCCCTGCAAGTTTTGTCTTGCTCCTTGACTTTTTCCCCATCTTTTGCAACATCTGGGAGCTTCGTTTTGGCATGTTTTGGTCCTTTGCACTGCTCTGATAGCATCCCGGTCCATTTTCCTCTTGTCACTAAATGGCCCAAATTTCCCAATTTTCTTTTTTTTCTCCTCCAGTTGCAATTCCTTTGATGGGATCTCCATTCCAGCGTCTTTCTAAGTCCTTCTTATTTCTTTTGGCCTTCAGTGCGCACCACTTTTGGCAAGCTGTGCTGCATGTGCCTGCACTTGATAGCATATGGGTAAGATATTTCTCTTTTTTTGTTTTAGTTTTTTTTCAGTGACCGTACCATGTGCCACATATCTTCCCCTGCAAGTTTCCTTTCTTCCTTGACATTTTCCCCTGCTTTTGCAACATCTGGGAGCTTAATTTTGGCATGTTTTGGTCTTTTGCAATGCAACTCATTTCCTCCCCGGCCATTTCTTGAAGACACTACAACTGCCAGTTTTCTGGGTTTTGGGGCTTTTTTTCAATTGCATTTCATTTGATCCTATCTCCTTTCCAGAGTGTTTGTTAGCCTTTCTTTTGGGCTTCGCAAGATTCCGTTTCCCTTCCCGAAAGGAAATTTCATTTCCTTTCGGGAAGGGAAACGGAATCTTGCGATTTCAATGGGGACCATGAGAGGAATCCTTGGTGCATGTCCCTGCACGTGATGACATGCCATGCCTTTTGATGGCTTTGACTTTGGGAAAGATTTTTTTCTTTTTTTTTTCCAATTTTTTTAGGCATCCATGTCATGTCTTTTCTAGCTTCCCCTGCAAGTTTTGTCTTGCTCCTTGACTTTTTCCCCATCTTTTGCAACATCTGGGAGCTTAGTTTTGGCATGTTTTGGTCCTTTGCACTGCTCTGATAGCATCCCGGTCCATTTTCCTCTTGTCACTAAATGGCCCAAATTTCCCAATTTTCTTTTTTTTCTCCTCCAGTTGCAATTCCTTTGATGGGATCTCCATTCCAGCGTCTTTCTAAGTCCTTCTTATTTCTTTTGGCCTTCAGTGCGCACCACTTTTGGCAAGCTGTGCTGCATGTGCCTGCACTTGATAGCATATGGGTAAGATATTTCTCTTTTTTTGTTTTAGTTTTTTTTCAGTGACCGTACCATGTGCCACATATCTTCCCCTGCAAGTTTCCTTTCTTCCTTGACATTTTCCCCTGCTTTTGCAACATCTGGGAGCTTAATTTTGGCATGTTTTGGTCTTTTGCAATGCAACTCATTTCCTCCCCGGCCATTTCTTGAAGACACTACAACTGCCAATTTTCTGGGTTTTGGGGCTTTTTTTCAATTGCATTTCATTTGATCCTATCTCCTTTCCAGAGTGTTTGTTAGCCTTTCTTTTGGGGTTCGCAAGATTCCGTTTCCCTTCCCGAAAGGAAATTTCATTTCCTTTCGGGAAGGGAAACGGAATCTTGCGATTTCAATTGGGACCATGAGAGGAATCCTTGGTGCATGTCCCTGCACATGATGACATGCCATGCCTTTTGATGGCTTTGACTTTGGGAAAGATTTTTTTCTTTTTTTTTTCCAATTTTTTTAGGCATCCATGTCATGTCTTTTCTAGCTTCCCCTGCAAGTTTTGTCTTGCTCCTTGACTTTTTCCCCATCTTTTGCAACATCTGGGAGCTTCGTTTTGGCATGTTTTGGTCCTTTGCACTGCTCTGATAGCATCCCGGTCCATTTTCCTCTTGTCACTAAATGGCCCAAATTTCCCAATTTTCTTTTTTTTCTCCTCCAGTTGCAATTCCTTTGATGGGATCTCCATTCCAGCGTCTTTCTAAGTCCTTCTTATTTCTTTTGGCCTTCAGTGCGCACCACTTTTGGCAAGCTGTGCTGCATGTGCCTGCACTTGATAGCATATGGGTAAGATATTTCTCTTTTTTTGTTTTAGTTTTTTTTCAGTGACCGTACCATGTGCCACATATCTTCCCCTGCAAGTTTCCTTTCTTCCTTGACATTTTCCCCTGCTTTTGCAACATCTGGGAGCTTAATTTTGGCATGTTTTGGTCTTTTGCAATGCAACTCATTTCCTCCCCGGCCATTTCTTGAAGACACTACAACTGCCAGTTTTCTGGGTTTTGGGGCTTTTTTTCAATTGCATTTCATTTGATCCTATCTCCTTTCCAGAGTGTTTGTTAGCCTTTCTTTTGGGGTTCGCAAGATTCCGTTTCCCTTCCCGAAAGGAAATTTCATTTCCTTTCGGGAAGGGAAACGGAATCTTGCGATTTCAATGGGGACCATGAGAGGAATCCTTGGTGCATGTCCCTGCACGTGATGACATGCCATGCCTTTTGATGGCTTTGACTTTGGGAAAGATTTTTTTCTTTTTTTTTTCCAATTTTTTTAGGCATCCATGTCATGTCTTTTCTAGCTTCCCCTGCAAGTTTTGTCTTGCTCCTTGACTTTTTCCCCATCTTTTGCAACATCTGGGAGCTTAGTTTTGGCATGTTTTGGTCCTTTGCACTGCTCTGATAGCATCCCGGTCCATTTTCCTCTTGTCACTAAATGGCCCAAATTTCCCAATTTTCTTTTTTTTCTCCTCCAGTTGCAATTCCTTTGATGGGATCTCCATTCCAGCGTCTTTCTAAGTCCTTCTTATTTCTTTTGGCCTTCAGTGCGCACCACTTTTGGCAAGCTGTGCTGCATGTGCCTGCACTTGATAGCATATGGGTAAGATACTTCTCTTTTTTTGTTTTAGTTTTTTTTCAGTGACCGTACCATGTGCCACATATCTTCCCCTGCAAGTTTCCTTTCTTCCTTGACATTTTCCCCTGCTTTTGCAACATCTGGGAGCTTAATTTTGGCATGTTTTGGTCTTTTGCAATGCAACTCTTTTCCTCCCCGGCCATTTCTTGAAGACACTACAACTGCCAGTTTTCTGGGTTTTGGGGCTTTTTTTCAATTGCATTTCATTTGATCCTATCTCCTTTCCAGAGTGTTTGTTAGCCTTTCTTTTGGGGTTCGCAAGATTCCGTTTCCCTTCCCGAAAGGAAATTTCATTTCCTTTCGGGAAGGGAAACGGAATCTTGCGATTTCAATGGGGACCATGAGAGGAATCCTTGGTGCATGTCCCTGCACGTGATGACATGCCATGCCTTTTGATGGCTTTGACTTTGGGAAAGATTTTTTTCTTTTTTTTTTCCAATTTTTTTAGGCATCCATGTCATGTCTTTTCTAGCTTCCCCTGCAAGTTTTGTCTTGCTCCTTGACTTTTTCCCCATCTTTTGCAACATCTGGGAGCTTCGTTTTGGCATGTTTTGCTCCTTTGCACTGCTCTGATAGCATCCCGGTCCATTTTCCTCTTGTCACTAAATGGCCCAAATTTCCCAATTTTCTTTTTTTTCTCCTCCAGTTGCAATTCCTTTGATGGGATCTCCATTCCAGCGTCTTTCTAAGTCCTTCTTATTTCTTTTGGCCTTCAGTGCGCACCACTTTTGGCAAGCTGTGCTGCATGTGCCTGCACTTGATAGCATATGGGTAAGATATTTCTCTTTGTTTGTTTTAGTTTTTTTTTCAGTGACCGTACCATGTGCCACATATCTTCCCCTGCAAGTTTCCTTTCTTCCTTGACATTTTCCCCTGCTTTTGCAACATCTGGGAGCTTAATTTTGGCATGTTTTGGTCTTTTGCAATGCAACTCATTTCCTCCCCGGCCATTTCTTGAAGACACTACAACTGCCAATTTTCTGGGTTTTGGGGCTTTTTTTCAATTGCATTTCATTTGATCCTATCTCCTTTCCAGAGTGTTTGTTAGCCTTTCTTTTGGGGTTCGCAAGATTCCGTTTCCCTTCCCGAAAGGAAATTTCATTTCCTTTCGGGAAGGGAAACGGAATCTTGCGATTTCAATGGGGACCATGAGAGGAATCCTTGGTGCATGTCCCTGCACGTGATGACATGCCATGCCTTTTGATGGCTTTGACTTTGGGAAAGATTTTTTTCTTTTTTTTTTCCAATTTTTTTAGGCATCCATGTCATGTCTTTTCTAGCTTCCCCTGCAAGTTTTGTCTTGCTCCTTGACTTTTTCCCCATCTTTTGCAACATCTGGGAGCTTCGTTTTGGCATGTTTTGGTCCTTTGCACTGCTCTGATAGCATCCCGGTCCATTTTCCTCTTGTCACTAAATGGCCCAAATTTCCCAATTTTCTTTTTTTTCTCCTCCAGTTGCAATTCCTTTGATGGGATCTCCATTCCAGCGTCTTTCTAAGTCCTTCTTATTTCTTTTGGCCTTCAGTGCGCACCACTTTTGGCAAGCTGTGCTGCATGTGCCTGCACTTGATAGCATATGGGTAAGATATTTCTCTTTTTTTGTTTTAGTTTTTTTTCAGTGACCGTACCATGTGCCACATATCTTCCCCTGCAAGTTTCCTTTCTTCCTTGACATTTTCCCCTGCTTTTGCAACATCTGGGAGCTTAATTTTGGCATGTTTTGGTCTTTTGCAATGCAACTCATTTCCTCCCCGGCCATTTCTTGAAGACACTACAACTGCCAATTTTCTGGGTTTTGGGGCTTTTTTTCAATTGCATTTCATTTGATCCTATCTCCTTTCCAGAGTGTTTGTTAGCCTTTCTTTTGGGGTTCGCAAGATTCCGTTTCCCTTCCCGAAAGGAAATTTCATTTCCTTTCGGGAAGGGAAACGGAATCTTGCGATTTCAATTGGGACCATGAGAGGAATCCTTGGTGCATGTCCCTGCACGTGATGACATGCCATGCCTTTTGATGGCTTTGACTTTGGGAAAGATTTTTTTCTATTTTTTTTCCAATTTTTTTAGGCATCCATGTCATGTCTTTTCTAGCTTCCCCTGCAAGTTTTGTCTTGCTCCTTGACTTTTTCCCCATCTTTTGCAACATCTGGGAGCTTCGTTTTGGCATGTTTTGGTCCTTTGCACTGCTCTGATAGCATCCCGGTCCATTTTCCTCTTGTCACTAAATGGCCCAAATTTCCCAATTTTCTTTTTTTTCTCCTCCAGTTGCAATTCCTTTGATGGGATCTCCATTCCAGCGTCTTTCTAAGTCCTTCTTATTTCTTTTGGCCTTCAGTGCGCACCACTTTTGGCAAGCTGTGCTGCATGTGCCTGCACTTGATAGCATATGGGTAAGATACTTCTCTTTTTTTGTTTTAGTTTTTTTTCAGTGACCGTACCATGTGCCACATATCTTCCCCTGCAAGTTTCCTTTCTTCCTTGACATTTTCCCCTGCTTTTGCAACATCTGGGAGCTTAATTTTGGCATGTTTTGGTCTTTTGCAATGCAACTCATTTCCTCCCCGGCCATTTCTTGAAGACACTACAACTGCCAGTTTTCTGGGTTTTGGGGCTTTTTTTCAATTGCATTTCATTTGATCCTATCTCCTTTCCAGAGTGTTTGTTAGCCTTTCTTTTGGGGTTCGCAAGATTCCGTTTCCCTTCCCGAAAGGAAATTTCATTTCCTTTCGGGAAGGGAAACGGAATCTTGCGATTTCAATGGGGACCATGAGAGGAATCCTTGGTGCATGTCCCTGCACGTGATGACATGCCATGCCTTTTGATGGCTTTGACTTTGGGAAAGATTTTTTTCTTTTTTTTTTCCAATTTTTTTAGGCATCCATGTCATGTCTTTTCTAGCTTCCCCTGCAAGTTTTGTCTTGCTCCTTGACTTTTTCCCCATCTTTTGCAACATCTGGGAGCTTCGTTTTGGCATGTTTTGGTCCTTTGCACTGCTCTGATAGCATCCCGGTCCATTTTCCTCTTGTCACTAAATGGCCCAAATTTCCCAATTTTCTTTTTTTTCTCCTCCAGTTGCAATTCCTTTGATGGGATCTCCATTCCAGCGTCTTTCTAAGTCCTTCTTATTTCTTTTGGCCTTCAGTGCGCACCACTTTTGGCAAGCTGTGCTGCATGTGCCTGCACTTGATAGCATATGGGTAAGATATTTCTCTTTGTTTGTTTTAGTTTTTTTTCAGTGACCGTACCATGTGCCACATATCTTCCCCTGCAAGTTTCCTTTCTTCCTTGACATTTTCCCCTGCTTTTGCAACATCTGGGAGCTTAATTTTGGCATGTTTTGGTCTTTTGCAATGCAACTCATTTCCTCCCCGGCCATTTCTTGAAGACACTACAACTGCCAATTTTCTGGGTTTTGGGGCTTTTTTTCAATTGCATTTCATTTGATCCTATCTCCTTTCCAGAGTGTTTGTTAGCCTTTCTTTTGGGCTTCGCAAGATTCCGTTTCCCTTCCCGAAAGGAAATTTCATTTCCTTTTGGGAAGGGAAACGGAATCTTGCGATTTCAATGGGGACCATGAGAGGAATCCTTGGTGCATGTCCCTGCACGTGATGACATGCCATGCCTTTTGATGGCTTTGACTTTGGGAAAGATTTTTTTCTTTTTTTTTTCCAATTTTTTTAGGCATCCATGTCATGTCTTTTCTAGCTTCCCCTGCAAGTTTTGTCTTGCTCCTTGACTTTTTCCCCATCTTTTGCAACATCTGGGAGCTTCGTTTTGGCATGTTTTGCTCCTTTGCACTGCTCTGATAGCATCCCGGTCCATTTTCCTCTTGTCACTAAATGGCCCAAATTTCCCAATTTTCTTTTTTTTCTCCTCCAGTTGCAATTCCTTTGATGGGATCTCCATTCCAGCGTCTTTCTAAGTCCTTCTTATTTCTTTTGGCCTTCAGTGCGCACCACTTTTGGCAAGCTGTGCTGCATGTGCCTGCACTTGATAGCATATGGGTAAGATATTTCTCTTTTTTTGTTTTAGTTTTTTTTTCAGTGACCGTACCATGTGCCACATATCTTCCCCTGCAAGTTTCCTTTCTTCCTTGACATTTTCCCCTGCTTTTGCAACATCTGGGAGCTTAATTTTGGCATGTTTTGGTCTTTTGCAATGCAACTCATTTCCTCCCCGGCCATTTCTTGAAGACACTACAACTGCCAATTTTCTGGGTTTTGGGGCTTTTTTTCAATTGCATTTCATTTGATCCTATCTCCTTTCCAGAGTGTTTGTTAGCCTTTCTTTTGGGGTTCGCAAGATTCCGTTTCCCTTCCCGAAAGGAAATTTCATTTCCTTTCGGGAAGGGAAACGGAATCTTGCGATTTCAATGGGGACCATGAGAGGAATCCTTGGTGCATGTCCCTGCACGTGATGACATGCCATGCCTTTTGATGGCTTTGACTTTGGGAAAGATTTTTTTCTTTTTTTTTTCCAATTTTTTTAGGCATCCATGTCATGTCTTTTCTAGCTTCCCCTGCAAGTTTTGTCTTGCTCCTTGACTTTTTCCCCATCTTTTGCAACATCTGGGAGCTTCGTTTTGGCATGTTTTGGTCCTTTGCACTGCTCTGATAGCATCCCGGTCCATTTTCCTCTTGTCACTAAATGGCCCAAATTTCCCAATTTTCTTTTTTTTCTCCTCCAGTTGCAATTCCTTTGATGGGATCTCCATTCCAGCGTCTTTCTAAGTCCTTCTTATTTCTTTTGGCCTTCAGTGCGCACCACTTTTGGCAAGCTGTGCTGCATGTGCCTGCACTTGATAGCATATGGGTAAGATATTTCTCTTTTTTTGTTTTAGTTTTTTTTCAGTGACCGTACCATGTGCCACATATCTTCCCCTGCAAGTTTCCTTTCTTCCTTGACATTTTCCCCTGCTTTTGCAACATCTGGGAGCTTAATTTTGGCATGTTTTGGTCTTTTGCAATGCAACTCATTTCCTCCCCGGCCATTTCTTGAAGACACTACAACTGCCAATTTTCTGGGTTTTGGGGCTTTTTTTCAATTGCATTTCATTTGATCCTATCTCCTTTCCAGAGTGTTTGTTAGCCTTTCTTTTGGGGTTCGCAAGATTCCGTTTCCCTTCCCGAAAGGAAATTTCATTTCCTTTCGGGAAGGGAAACGGAATCTTGCGATTTCAATGGGGACCATGAGAGGAATCCTTGGTGCATGTCCCTGCACGTGATGACATGCCATGCCTTTTGATGGCTTTGACTTTGGGAAAGATTTTTTTCTATTTTTTTTCCAATTTTTTTAGGCATCCATGTCATGTCTTTTCTAGCTTCCCCTGCAAGTTTTGTCTTGCTCCTTGACTTTTTCCCCATCTTTTGCAACATCTGGGAGCTTCGTTTTGGCATGTTTTGGTCCTTTGCACTGCTCTGATAGCATCCCGGTCCATTTTCCTCTTGTCACTAAATGGCCCAAATTTCCCAATTTTCTTTTTTTTCTCCTCCAGTTGCAATTCCTTTGATGGGATCTCCATTCCAGCGTCTTTCTAAGTCCTTCTTATTTCTTTTGGCCTTCAGTGCGCACCACTTTTGGCAAGCTGTGCTGCATGTGCCTGCACTTGATAGCATATGGGTAAGATACTTCTCTTTTTTTGTTTTAGTTTTTTTTCAGTGACCGTACCATGTGCCACATATCTTCCCCTGCAAGTTTCCTTTCTTCCTTGACATTTTCCCCTGCTTTTGCAACATCTGGGAGCTTAATTTTGGCATGTTTTGGTCTTTTGCAATGCAACTCATTTCCTCCCCGGCCATTTCTTGAAGACACTACAACTGCCAGTTTTCTGGGTTTTGGGGCTTTTTTTCAATTGCATTTCATTTGATCCTATCTCCTTTCCAGAGTGTTTGTTAGCCTTTCTTTTGGGGTTCGCAAGATTCCGTTTCCCTTCCCGAAAGGAAATTTCATTTCCTTTCGGGAAGGGAAACGGAATCTTGCGATTTCAATGGGGACCATGAGAGGAATCCTTGGTGCATGTCCCTGCACGTGATGACATGCCATGCCTTTTGATGGCTTTGACTTTGGGAAATATGTTTTTCTTTTTTTTTTCCAATTTTTTTAGGCATCCATGTCATGTCTTTTCTAGCTTCCCCTGCAAGTTTTGTCTTGCTCCTTGACTTTTTCCCCATCTTTTGCAACATCTGGGAGCTTCGTTTTGGCATGTTTTGGTCCTTTGCACTGCTCTGATAGCATCCCGGTCCATTTTCCTCTTGTCACTAAATGGCCCAAATTTCCCCATTTTCTTTTTTTTCTCCTCCAGTTGCAATTCCTTTGATGGGATCTCCATTCCAGCGTCTTTCTAAGTCCTTCTTATTTCTTTTGGCCTTCAGTGCGCACCACTTTTGGCAAGCTGTGCTGCATGTGCCTGCACTTGATAGCATATGGGTAAGATATTTCTCTTTTTTTGTTTTAGTTTTTTTTCAGTGACCGTACCATGTGCCACATATCTTCCCCTGCAAGTTTCCTTGCTTCCTTGACATTTTCCCCTGCTTTTGCAACATCTGGGAGCTTAATTTTGGCATGTTTTGGTCTTTTGCAATGCAACTCATTTCCTCCCCGGCCATTTCTTGAAGACACTACAACTGCCAATTTTCTGGGTTTTGGGGCTTTTTTTCAATTGCATTTCATTTGATCCTATCTCCTTTCCAGAGTGTTTGTTAGCCTTTCTTTTGGGCTTCGCAAGATTCCGTTTCCCTTCCCGAAAGGAAATTTCATTTCCTTTCGGGAAGGGAAACGGAATCTTGCGATTTCAATGGGGACCATGAGAGGAATCCTTGGTGCATGTCCCTGCACGTGATGACATGCCATGCCTTTTGATGGCTTTGACTTTGGGAAAGATTTTTTTCTTTTTTTTTTTCCAATTTTTTTAGGCATCCATGTCATGTCTTTTCTAGCTTCCCCTGCAAGTTTTGTCTTGCTCCTTGACTTTTTCCCCATCTTTTGCAACATCTGGGAGCTTCGTTTTGGCATGTTTTGGTCCTTTGCACTGCTCTGATAGCATCCCGGTCCATTTTCCTCTTGTCACTAAATGGCCCAAATTTCCCAATTTTCTTTTTTTTCTCCTCCAGTTGCAATTCCTTTGATGGGATCTCCATTCCAGCGTCTTTCTAAGTCCTTCTTATTTCTTTTGGCCTTCAGTGCGCACCACTTTTGGCAAGCTGTGCTGCATGTGCCTGCACTTGATAGCATATGGGTAAGATATTTCTCTTTTTTTGTTTTAGTTTTTTTTTCAGTGACCGTACCATGTGCCACATATCTTCCCCTGCAAGTTTCCTTTCTTCCTTGACATTTTCCCCTGCTTTTGCAACATCTGGGAGCTTAATTTTGGCATGTTTTGGTCTTTTGCAATGCAACTCATTTCCTCCCCGACCATTTCTTGAAGACACTACAACTGCCAATTTTCTGGGTTTTGGGGCTTTTTTTCAATTGCAGTTCATTTGATCCTATCTCCTTTCCAGAGTGTTTGTTAGCCTTTCTTTTGGGGTTCGCAAGATTCCGTTTCCCTTCCCGAAAGGAAATTTCATTTCCTTTCGGGAAGGGAAACGGAATCTTGCGATTTCAATGGGGACCATGAGAGGAATCCTTGGTGCATGTCCCTGCACGTGATGACATGCCATGCCTTTTGATGGCTTTGACTTTGGGAAAGATTTTTTTCTTTTTTTTTTCCAATTTTTTTAGGCATCCATGTCATGTCTTTTCTAGCTTCCCCTGCAAGTTTTGTCTTGCTCCTTGACTTTTTCCCCATCTTTTGCAACATCTGGGAGCTTAGTTTTGGCATGTTTTGGTCCTTTGCACTGCTCTGATAGCATCCCGGTCCATTTTCCTCTTGTCACTAAATGGCCCAAATTTCCCAATTTTCTTTTTTTTCTCCTCCAGTTGCAATTCCTTTGATGGGATCTCCATTCCAGCGTCTTTCTAAGTCCTTCTTATTTCTTTTGGCCTTCAGTGCGCACCACTTTTGGCAAGCTGTGCTGCATGTGCCTGCACTTGATAGCATATGGGTAAGATATTTCTCTTTGTTTGTTTTAGTTTTTTTTCAGTGACCGTACCATGTGCCACATATCTTCCCCTGCAAGTTTCCTTTCTTCCTTGACATTTTCCCCTGCTTTTGCAACATCTGGGAGCTTAATTTTGGCATGTTTTGGTCTTTTGCAATGCAACTCATTTCCTCCCCGGCCATTTCTTGAAGACACTACAACTGCCAATTTTCTGGGTTTTGGGGCTTTTTTTCAATTGCATTTCATTTGATCCTATCTCCTTTCCAGAGTGTTTGTTAGCCTTTCTTTTGGGGTTCGCAAGATTCCGTTTCCCTTCCTGAAAGGAAATTTCATTTCCTTTCAGGAAGGGAAACGGAATCTTGCGATTTCAATGGGGACCATGAGAGGAATCCTTGGTGCATGTCCCTGCACGTGATGACATGCCATGCCTTTTGATGGCTTTGACTTTGGGAAAGATTTTTTTCTTTTTTTTTTCCAATTTTTTTAGGCATCCATGTCATGTCTTTTCTAGCTTCCCCTGCAAGTTTTGTCTTGCTCCTTGACTTTTTCCCCATCTTTTGCAACATCTGGGAGCTTAGTTTTGGCATGTTTTGGTCCTTTGCACTGCTCTGATAGCATCCCGGTCCATTTTCCTCTTGTCACTAAATGGCCCAAATTTCCCAATTTTCTTTTTTTTCTCCTCCAGTTGCAATTCCTTTGATGGGATCTCCATTCCAGCGTCTTTCTAAGTCCTTCTTATTTCTTTTGGCCTTCAGTGCGCACCACTTTTGGCAAGCTGTGCTGCATGTGCCTGCACTTGATAGCATATGGGTAAGATATTTCTCTTTTTTTGTTTTAGTTTTTTTTCAGTGACCGTACCATGTGCCACATATCTTCCCCTGCAAGTTTCCTTTCTTCCTTGACATTTTCCCCTGCTTTTGCAACATCTGGGAGCTTAATTTTGGCATGTTTTGGTCTTTTGCAATGCAACTCATTTCCTCCCCGGCCATTTCTTGAAGACACTACAACTGCTAGTTTTCTGGGTTTTGGGGCTTTTTTTCAATTGCAGTTCATTTGATCCTATCTCCTTGCCAGAGTGTTTGTTAGCCTTTCTTTTGGGGTTCGCAAGATTCCGTTTCCCTTCCCGAAAGGAAATTTCATTTCCTTTCGGGAAGGGAAACGGAATCTTGCGATTTCAATGGGGACCATGAGAGGAATCCTTGGTGCATGTCCCTGCACGTGATGACATGCCATGCCTTTTGATGGCTTTGACTTTGGGAAAGATTTTTTTCTTTTTTTTTTTCCAATTTTTTTAGGCATCCATGTCATGTCTTTTCTAGCTTCCCCTGCAAGTTTTGTCTTGCTCCTTGACTTTTTCCCCATCTTTTGCAACATCTGGGAGCTTCGTTTTGGCATGTTTTGGTCCTTTGCACTGCTCTGATAGCATCCCGGTCCATTTTCCTCTTGTCACTAAATGGCCCAAATTTCCCAATTTTCTTTTTTTTCTCCTCCAGTTGCAATTCCTTTGATGGGATCTCCATTCCAGCGTCTTTCTAAGTCCTTCTTATTTCTTTTGGCCTTCAGTGCGCACCACTTTTGGCAAGCTGTGCTGCATGTGCCTGCACTTGATAGCATATGGGTAAGATATTTCTCTTTTTTTGTTTTAGTTTTTTTTTCAGTGACCGTACCATGTGCCACATATCTTCCCCTGCAAGTTTCCTTTCTTCCTTGACATTTTCCCCTGCTTTTGCAACATCTGGGAGCTTAATTTTGGCATGTTTTGGTCTTTTGCAATGCAACTCATTTCCTCCCCGACCATTTCTTGAAGACACTACAACTGCCAATTTTCTGGGTTTTGGGGCTTTTTTTCAATTGCAGTTCATTTGATCCTATCTCCTTTCCAGAGTGTTTGTTAGCCTTTCTTTTGGGGTTCGCAAGATTCCGTTTCCCTTCCCGAAAGGAAATTTCATTTCCTTTCGGGAAGGGAAACGGAATCTTGCGATTTCAATGGGGACCATGAGAGGAATCCTTGGTGCATGTCCCTGCACGTGATGACATGCCATGCCTTTTGATGGCTTTGACTTTGGGAAAGATTTTTTTCTTTTTTTTTTCCAATTTTTTTAGGCATCCATGTCATGTCTTTTCTAGCTTCCCCTGCAAGTTTTGTCTTGCTCCTTGACTTTTTCCCCATCTTTTGCAACATCTGGGAGCTTAGTTTTGGCATGTTTTGGTCCTTTGCACTGCTCTGATAGCATCCCGGTCCATTTTCCTCTTGTCACTAAATGGCCCAAATTTCCCAATTTTCTTTTTTTTCTCCTCCAGTTGCAATTCCTTTGATGGGATCTCCATTCCAGCGTCTTTCTAAGTCCTTCTTATTTCTTTTGGCCTTCAGTGCGCACCACTTTTGGCAAGCTGTGCTGCATGTGCCTGCACTTGATAGCATATGGGTAAGATATTTCTCTTTGTTTGTTTTAGTTTTTTTTCAGTGACCGTACCATGTGCCACATATCTTCCCCTGCAAGTTTCCTTTCTTCCTTGACATTTTCCCCTGCTTTTGCAACATCTGGGAGCTTAATTTTGGCATGTTTTGGTCTTTTGCAATGCAACTCATTTCCTCCCCGGCCATTTCTTGAAGACACTACAACTGCCAATTTTCTGGGTTTTGGGGCTTTTTTTCAATTGCATTTCATTTGATCCTATCTCCTTTCCAGAGTGTTTGTTAGCCTTTCTTTTGGGGTTCGCAAGATTCCGTTTCCCTTCCTGAAAGGAAATTTCATTTCCTTTCAGGAAGGGAAACGGAATCTTGCGATTTCAATGGGGACCATGAGAGGAATCCTTGGTGCATGTCCCTGCACGTGATGACATGCCATGCCTTTTGATGGCTTTGACTTTGGGAAAGATTTTTTTCTTTTTTTTTTCCAATTTTTTTAGGCATCCATGTCATGTCTTTTCTAGCTTCCCCTGCAAGTTTTGTCTTGCTCCTTGACTTTTTCCCCATCTTTTGCAACATCTGGGAGCTTAGTTTTGGCATGTTTTGGTCCTTTGCACTGCTCTGATAGCATCCCGGTCCATTTTCCTCTTGTCACTAAATGGCCCAAATTTCCCAATTTTCTTTTTTTTCTCCTCCAGTTGCAATTCCTTTGATGGGATCTCCATTCCAGCGTCTTTCTAAGTCCTTCTTATTTCTTTTGGCCTTCAGTGCGCACCACTTTTGGCAAGCTGTGCTGCATGTGCCTGCACTTGATAGCATATGGGTAAGATATTTCTCTTTTTTTGTTTTAGTTTTTTTTCAGTGACCGTACCATGTGCCACATATCTTCCCCTGCAAGTTTCCTTTCTTCCTTGACATTTTCCCCTGCTTTTGCAACATCTGGGAGCTTAATTTTGGCATGTTTTGGTCTTTTGCAATGCAACTCATTTCCTCCCCGGCCATTTCTTGAAGACACTACAACTGCTAGTTTTCTGGGTTTTGGGGCTTTTTTTCAATTGCAGTTCATTTGATCCTATCTCCTTGCCAGAGTGTTTGTTAGCCTTTCTTTTGGGGTTCGCAAGATTCCGTTTCCCTTCCCGAAAGGAAATTTCATTTCCTTTCGGGAAGGGAAACGGAATCTTGCGATTTCAATGGGGACCATGAGAGGAATCCTTGGTGCATGTCCCTGCACGTGATGACATGCCATGCCTTTTGATGGCTTTGACTTTGGGAAAGATTTTTTTCTTTTTTTTTTCCAATTTTTTTAGGCATCCATGTCATGTCTTTTCTAGCTTCCCCTGCAAGTTTTGTCTTGCTCCTTGACTTTTTCCCCATCTTTTGCAACATCTGGGAGCTTCGTTTTGGCATGTTTTGGTCCTTTGCACTGCTCTGATAGCATCCCGGTCCATTTTCCTCTTGTCACTAAATGGCCCAAATTTCCCAATTTTCTTTTTTTTCTCCTCCAGTTGCAATTCCTTTGATGGGATCTCCATTCCAGCGTCTTTCTAAGTCCTTCTTATTTCTTTTGGCCTTCAGTGCGCACCACTTTTGGCAAGCTGTGCTGCATGTGCCTGCACTTGATAGCATATGGGTAAGATATTTCTCTTTGTTTGTTTTAGTTTTTTTTCAGTGACCGTACCATGTGCCACATATCTTCCCCTGCAAGTTTCCTTTCTTCCTTGACATTTTCCCCTGCTTTTGCAACATCTGGGAGCTTAATTTTGGCATGTTTTGGTCTTTTGCAATGCAACTCATTTCCTCCCCGGCCATTTCTTGAAGACACTACAACTGCCAATTTTCTGGGTTTTGGGGCTTTTTTTCAATTGCATTTCATTTGATCCTATCTCCTTTCCAGAGTGTTTGTTAGCCTTTCTTTTGGGGTTCGCAAGATTCCGTTTCCCTTCCCGAAAGGAAATTTCATTTCCTTTCGGGAAGGGAAACGGAATCTTGCGATTTCAATGGGGACCATGAGAGGAATCCTTGGTGCATGTCCCTGCACGTGATGACATGCCATGCCTTTTGATGGCTTTGACTTTGGGAAAGATTTTTTTCTTTTTTTTTTCCAATTTTTTTAGGCATCCATGTCATGTCTTTTCTAGCTTCCCCTGCAAGTTTTGTCTTGCTCCTTGACTTTTTCCCCATCTTTTGCAACATCTGGGAGCTTCGTTTTGGCATGTTTTGGTCCTTTGCACTGCTCTGATAGCATCCCGGTCCATTTTCCTCTTGTCACTAAATGGCCCAAATTTCCCAATTTTCTTTTTTTTCTCCTCCAGTTGCAATTCCTTTGATGGGATCTCCATTCCAGCGTCTTTCTAAGTCCTTCTTATTTCTTTTGGCCTTCAGTGCGCACCACTTTTGGCAAGCTGTGCTGCATGTGCCTGCACTTGATAGCATATGGGTAAGATATTTCTCTTTGTTTGTTTTAGTTTTTTTTCAGTGACCGTACCATGTGCCACATATCTTCCCCTGCAAGTTTCCTTTCTTCCTTGACATTTTCCCCTGCTTTTGCAACATCTGGGAGCTTAATTTTGGCATGTTTTGGTCTTTTGCAATGCAACTCATTTCCTCCCCGGCCATTTCTTGAAGACACTACAACTGCCAATTTTCTGGGTTTTGGGGCTTTTTTTCAATTGCAGTTCATTTGATCCTATCTCCTTTCCAGAGTGTTTGTTAGCCTTTCTTTTGGGGTTCGCAAGATTCCGTTTCCCTTCCCGAAAGGAAATTTCATTTCCTTTCGGGAAGGGAAACGGAATCTTGCGATTTCAATGGGGACCATGAGAGGAATCCTTGGTGCATGTCCCTGCACGTGATGACATGCCATGCCTTTTGATGGCTTTGACTTTGGGAAAGATTTTTTTCTTTTTTTTTTCCAATTTTTTTAGGCATCCATGTCATGTCTTTTCTAGCTTCCCCTGCAAGTTTTGTCTTGCTCCTTGACTTTTTCCCCATCTTTTGCAACATCTGGGAGCTTAGTTTTGGCATGTTTTGGTCCTTTGCACTGCTCTGATAGCATCCCGGTCCATTTTCCTCTTGTCACTAAATGGCCCAAATTTCCCAATTTTCTTTTTTTTCTCCTCCAGTTGCAATTCCTTTGATGGGATCTCCATTCCAGCGTCTTTCTAAGTCCTTCTTATTTCTTTTGGCCTTCAGTGTGCACCACTTTTGGCAAGCTGTGCTGCATGTGCCTGCACTTGATAGCCTATGGGTAAGATATTTCTCTTTTTTTGTTTTAGTTTTTTTTCAGTGACCGTACCATGTGCCACATATCTTCCCCTGCAAGTTTCCTTTCTTCCTTGACATTTTCCCCTGCTTTTGCAACATCTGGGAGCTTAATTTTGGCATGTTTTGGTCTTTTGCAATGCAACTCATTTCCTCTAGGGCCATTTCTTGAAGACACTACAACTGCCAATTTTCTGGGTTTTGGGGCTTTTTTTTAATTGCAGTTCATTTGATCCTATCTCCTTTCCAGAGTGTTTGTTAGCCTTTCTTTTGGGGTTCGCAAGATTCCGTTTCCCTTCCCGAAAGGAAATTTCATTTCCTTTCGGGAAGGGAAACGGAATCTTGCGATTTCAATGGGGACCATGAGAGGAATCCTTGGTGCATGTCCCTGCACGTGATGACATGCCATGCCTTTTGATGGCTTTGACTTTGGGAAAGATTTTTTTCTTTTTTTTTTCCAATTTTTTTAGGCATCCATGTCATGTCTTTTCTAGCTTCCCCTGCAAGGTTTGTCTTGCTCCTTGACTTTTTCCCCATCTTTTGCAACATCTGGGAGCTTCGTTTTGGCATGTTTTGGTCCTTTGCACTGCTCTGATAGCATCCCGGTCCATTTTCCTCTTGTCACTAAATGGCCCAAATTTCCCAATTTTCTTTTTTTTCTCCTCCAGTTGCAATTCCTTTGATGGGATCTCCATTCCAGCGTCTTTCTAAGTCCTTCTTATTTCTTTTGGCCTTCAGTGCGCACCACTTTTGGCAAGCTGTGCTGCATGTGCCTGCACTTGATAGCATATGGGTAAGATATTTCTCTTTTTTTGTTTTAGTTTTTTTTCAGTGACCGTACCATGTGCCACATATCTTCCCCTGCAAGTTTCCTTTCTTCCTTGACATTTTCCCCTGCTTTTGCAACATCTGGGAGCTTAATTTTGGCATGTTTTGGTCTTTTGCAATGCAACTCATTTCCTCCCCGGCCATTTCTTGAAGACACTACAACTGCCAGTTTTCTGGGTTTTGGGGCTTTTTTTCAATTGCATTTCATTTGATCCTATCTCCTTTCCAGAGTGTTTGTTAGCCTTTCTTTTGGGGTTCGCAAGATTCCGTTTCCCTTCCCGAAAGGAAATTTCATTTCCTTTCGGGAAGGGAAACGGAATCTTGCGATTTCAATGGGGACCATGAGAGGAATCCTTGGTGCATGTCCCTGCACGTGATGACATGCCATGCCTTTTGATGGCTTTGACTTTGGGAAATATGTTTTTCTTTTTTTTTTCCAGTTTTTTTAGGCATCCATGTCATGTCTTTTCTAGCTTCCCCTGCAAGTTTTGTCTTGCTCCTTGACTTTTTCCCCATCTTTTGCAACATCTGGGAGCTTAGTTTTGGCATGTTTTGGTCCTTTGCACTGCTCTGATAGCATCCCGGTCCATTTTCCTCTTGTCACTAAATGGCCCAAATTTCCCAATTTTCTTTTTTTTCTCCTCCAGTTGCAATTCCTTTGATGGGATCTCCATTCCAGCGTCTTTCTAAGTCCTTCTTATTTCTTTTGGCCTTCAGTGCGCACCACTTTTGGCAAGCTGTGCTGCATGTGCCTGCACTTGATAGCATATGGGTAAGATATTTCTCTTTTTTTGTTTTAGTTTTTTTTCAGTGACCGTACCATGTGCCACATATCTTCCCCTGCAAGTTTCCTTTCTTCCTTGACATTTTCCCCTGCTTTTGCAACATCTGGGAGCTTAATTTTGGCATGTTTTGGTCTTTTGCAATGCAACTCATTTCCTCCCCGGCCATTTCTTGAAGACACTACAACTGCCAGTTTTCTGGGTTTTGGGGCTTTTTTTCAATTGCATTTCATTTGATCCTATCTCCTTGCCAGAGTGTTTGTTAGCCTTTCTTTTGGGGTTCGCAAGATTCCGTTTCCCTTCCCGAAAGGAAATTTCATTTCCTTTCGGGAAGGGAAACGGAATCTTGCGATTTCAATGGGGACCATGAGAGGAATCCTTGGTGCATGTCCCTGCACGTGATGACATGCCATGCCTTTTGATGGCTTTGACTTTGGGAAATATTTTTTTCTTTTTTTTTTCCAGTTTTTTTAGGCATCCATGTCATGTCTTTTCTAGCTTCCCCTGCAAGTTTTGTCTTGCTCCTTGACTTTTTCCCCATCTTTTGCAACATCTGGGAGCTTAGTTTTGGCATGTTTTGGTCCTTTGCACTGCTCTGATAGCATCCCGGTCCATTTTCCTCTTGTCACTAAATGGCCCAAATTTCCCAATTTTCTTTTTTTTCTCCTCCAGTTGCAATTCCTTTGATGGGATCTCCATTCCAGCGTCTTTCTAAGTCCTTCTTATTTCTTTTGGCCTTCAGTGCGCACCACTTTTGGCAAGCTGTGCTGCATGTGCCTGCACTTGATAGCATATGGGTAAGATATTTCTCTTTGTTTGTTTTAGTTTTTTTTCAGTGACCGTACCATGTGCCACATATCTTCCCCTGCAAGTTTCCTTTCTTCCTTGACATTTTCCCCTGCTTTTGCAACATCTGGGAGCTTAATTTTGGCATGTTTTGGTCTTTTGCAATGCAACTCATTTCCTCCCCGGCCATTTCTTGAAGACACTACAACTGCCAATTTTCTGGGTTTTGGGGCTTTTTTTCAATTGCATTTCATTTGATCCTATCTCCTTTCCAGAGTGTTTGTTAGCCTTTCTTTTGGGGTTCGCAAGATTCCGTTTCCCTTCCTGAAAGGAAATTTCATTTCCTTTCGGGAAGGGAAACGGAATCTTGCGATTTCAATGGGGACCATGAGAGGAATCCTTGGTGCATGTCCCTGCACGTGATGACATGCCATGCCTTTTGATGGCTTTGACTTTGGGAAAGATTTTTTTCTTTTTGTTTAGGCATCCATGTCATGTCTTTTCTAGCTTCCCCTGCAAGTTTTGTCTTGCTCCTTGACTTTTTCCCCATCTTTTGCAACATCTGGGAGCTTAGTTTTGGCATGTTTTGGTCCTTTGCACTGCTCTGATAGCATCCCGGTCCATTTTCCTCTTGTCACTAAATGGCCCAAATTTCCCAATTTTCTTTTTTTTCTCCTCCAGTTGCAATTCCTTTGATGGGATCTCCATTCCAGCGTCTTTCTAAGTCCTTCTTATTTCTTTTGGCCTTCAGTGCGCACCACTTTTGGCAAGCTGTGCTGCATGTGCCTGCACTTGATAGCATATGGGTAAGATATTTCTCTTTTTTTGTTTTAGTTTTTTTTCAGTGACCGTACTATGTGCCACATATCTTCCCCTGCAAGTTTCCTTTCTTCCTTGACATTTTCCCCTGCTTTTGCAACATCTGGGAGCTTAATTTTGGCATGTTTTGGTCTTTTGCAATGCAACTCATTTCCTCCCCGGCCATTTCTTGAAGACACTACAACTGCCAGTTTTCTGGGTTTTGGGGCTTTTTTTCAATTGCATTTCATTTGATCCTATCTCCTTTCCAGAGTGTTTGTTAGCCTTTCTTTTGGGGTTCGCAAGATTCCGTTTCCCTTCCCGAAAGGAAATTTCATTTCCTTTCGGGAAGGGAAACGGAATCTTGCGATTTCAATGGGGACCATGAGAGGAATCCTTGGTGCATGTCCCTGCACGTGATGACATGCCATGCCTTTTGATGGCTTTGACTTTGGGAAATATGTTTTTCTTTTTTTTTTCCAGTTTTTTTAGGCATCCATGTCATGTCTTTTCTAGCTTCCCCTGCAAGTTTTGTCTTGCTCCTTGACTTTTTCCCCATCTTTTGCAACATCTGGGAGCTTCATTTTGGCATGTTTTGGTCCCTTGCACTGCTCTGATAGCATCCCGGTCCATTTTCCTCTTGTCACTAAATGGCCCAAATTTGCCAATTTTCTTTTTTTTCTCCTCCAGTTGCAATTCCTTTGATGGGATCTCCATTCCAGCGTCTTTCTAAGTCCTTCTTCATTCTTTTGGCCTTCAGTGCGCACCACTTTTGGCAAGCTGTGCTGCATGTGCCTGCACTTGATAGCATATGGGTAAGATATTTCTCTTTTTTTGTTTTAGTTTTTTTTCAGTGACCGTACCATGTGCCACATATCTTCCCCTGCAAGTTTCCTTTCTTCCTTGACATTTTCCCCTGCTTTTGCAACATCTGGGAGCTTAATTTTGGCATGTTTTGGTCTTTTGCAATGCAACTCATTTCCTCCCCGGCCATTTCTTGAAGACACTACAACTGCCAGTTTTCTGGGTTTTGGGGCTTTTTTTCAATTGCATTTCATTTGATCCTATCTCCTTTCCAGAGTGTTTGTTAGCCTTTCTTTTGGGCTTCGCAAGATTCCGTTTCCCTTCCCGAAAGGAAATTTCATTTCCTTTCGGGAAGGGAAACGGAATCTTGCGATTTCAATGGGGACCATGAGAGGAATCCTTGGTGCATGTCCCTGCACGTGATGACATGCCATGCCTTTTGATGGCTTTGACTTTGGGAAAGATTTTTTTCTTTTTGTTTAGGCATCCATGTCATGTCTTTTCTAGCTTCCCCTGCAAGTTTTGTCTTGCTCCTTGACTTTTTCCCCATCTTTTGCAACATCTGGGAGCTTAGTTTTGGCATGTTTTGGTCCTTTGCACTGCTCTGATAGCATCCCGGTCCATTTTCCTCTTGTCACTAAATGGCCCAAATTTCCCAATTTTCTTTTTTTTCTCCTCCAGTTGCAATTCCTTTGATGGGATCTCCATTCCAGCGTCTTTCTAAGTCCTTCTTCATTCTTTTGGCCTTCAGTGCGCACCACTTTTGGCAAGCTGTGCTGCATGTGCCTGCACTTGATAGCATATGGGTAAGATATTTCTCTTTTTTTGTTTTAGTTTTTTTTCAGTGACCGTACTATGTGCCACATATCTTCCCCTGCAAGTTTCCTTTCTTCCTTGACATTTTCCCCTGCTTTTGCAACATCTGGGAGCTTAATTTTGGCATGTTTTGGTCTTTTGCAATGCAACTCATTTCCTCCCCGGCCATTTCTTGAAGACACTACAACTGCCAGTTTTCTGGGTTTTGGGGCTTTTTTTCAATTGCATTTCATTTGATCCTATCTCCTTTCCAGAGTGTTTGTTAGCCTTTCTTTTGGGGTTCGCAAGATTCCGTTTCCCTTCCCGAAAGGAAATTTCATTTCCTTTCGGGAAGGGAAACGGAATCTTGCGATTTCAATGGGGACCATGAGAGGAATCCTTGGTGCATGTCCCTGCACGTGATGACATGCCATGCCTTTTGATGGCTTTGACTTTGGGAAATATGTTTTTCTTTTTTTTTTCCAGTTTTTTTAGGCATCCATGTCATGTCTTTTCTAGCTTCCCCTGCAAGTTTTGTCTTGCTCCTTGACTTTTTCCCCATCTTTTGCAACATCTGGGAGCTTCGTTTTGGCATGTTTTGGTCCCTTGCACTGCTCTGATAGCATCCCGGTCCATTTTCCTCTTGTCACTAAATGGCCCAAATTTGCCAATTTTCTTTTTTTTCTCCTCCAGTTGCAATTCCTTTGATGGGATCTCCATTCCAGCGTCTTTCTAAGTCCTTCTTCATTCTTTTGGCCTTCAGTGCGCACCACTTTTGGCAAGCTGTGCTGCATGTGCCTGCACTTGATAGCATATGGGTAAGATATTTCTCTTTTTTTGTTTTAGTTTTTTTTCAGTGACCGTACCATGTGCCACATATCTTCCCCTGCAAGTTTCCTTTCTTCCTTGACATTTTCCCCTGCTTTTGCAACATCTGGGAGCTTAATTTTGGCATGTTTTGGTCTTTTGCAATGCAACTCATTTCCTCCCCGGCCATTTCTTGAAGACACTACAACTGCCAATTTTCTGGGTTTTGGGGCTTTTTTTCAATTGCATTTCATTTGATCCTATCTCCTTTCCAGAGTGTTTGTTAGCCTTTCTTTTGGGGTTCGCAAGATTCCGTTTCCCTTCCCGAAAGGAAATTTCATTTCCTTTCGGGAAGGGAAACGGAATCTTGCGATTTCAATGGGGACCATGAGAGGAATCCTTGGTGCATGTCCCTGCACGTGATGACATGCCATGCCTTTTGATGGCTTTGACTTTGGGAAAGATTTTTTTCTTTTTTTTTTCCAATTTTTTTAGGCATCCATGTCATGTCTTTTCTAGCTTCCCCTGCAAGTTTTGTCTTGCTCCTTGACTTTTTCCCCATCTTTTGCAACATCTGGGAGCTTCGTTTTGGCATGTTTTGGTCCTTTGCACTGCTCTGATAGCATCCCGGTCCATTTTCCTCTTGTCACTAAATGGCCCAAATTTCCCAATTTTCTTTTTTTTCTCCTCCAGTTGCAATTCCTTTGATGGGATCTCCATTCCAGCGTCTTTCTAAGTCCTTCTTATTTCTTTTGGCCTTCAGTGTGCACCACTTTTGGCAAGCTGTGCTGCATGTGCCTGCACTTGATAGCCTATGGGTAAGATATTTCTCTTTTTTTGTTTTAGTTTTTTTTCAGTGACCGTACCATGTGCCACATATCTTCCCCTGCAAGTTTCCTTTCTTCCTTGACATTTTCCCCTGCTTTTGCAACATCTGGGAGCTTAATTTTGGCATGTTTTGGTCTTTTGCAATGCAACTCATTTCCTCCCCGGCCATTTCTTGAAGACACTACAACTGCCAATTTTCTGGGTTTTGGGGCTTTTTTTTAATTGCAGTTCATTTGATCCTATCTCCTTTCCAGAGTGTTTGTTAGCCTTTCTTTTGGGGTTCGCAAGATTCCGTTTCCCTTCCCGAAAGGAAATTTCATTTCCTTTCGGGAAGGGAAACGGAATCTTGCGATTTCAATGGGGACCATGAGAGGAATCCTTGGTGCATGTCCCTGCACGTGATGACATGCCATGCCTTTTGATGGCTTTGACTTTGGGAAAGATTTTTTTCTTTTTTTTTTCCAATTTTTTTAGGCATCCATGTCATGTCTTTTCTAGCTTCCCCTGCAAGGTTTGTCTTGCTCCTTGACTTTTTCCCCATCTTTTGCAACATCTGGGAGCTTCGTTTTGGCATGTTTTGGTCCTTTGCACTGCTCTGATAGCATCCCGGTCCATTTTCCTCTTGTCACTAAATGGCCCAAATTTCCCAATTTTCTTTTTTTTCTCCTCCAGTTGCAATTCCTTTGATGGGATCTCCATTCCAGCGTCTTTCTAAGTCCTTCTTAT
Source organism: Molothrus aeneus (assembly GCF_037042795.1). NCBI lineage: Eukaryota > Metazoa > Chordata > Aves > Passeriformes > Icteridae > Molothrus > Molothrus aeneus. The sequence goes on along the minus strand of NW_027099176.1, from coordinate 552,537 downwards.
TTCTTTTGGCCTTCAGTGCGCACCACTTTTGGCAAGCTGTGCTGCATGTGCCTGCACTTGATAGCATATGGGTAAGATATTTCTCTTTTTTTGTTTTAGTTTTTTTTCAGTGACCGTACCATGTGCCACATATCTTCCCCTGCAAGTTTCCTTTCTTCCTTGACATTTTCCCCTGCTTTTGCAACATCTGGGAGCTTAATTTTGGCATGTTTTGGTCTTTTGCAATGCAACTCATTTCCTCCCCGGCCATTTCTTGAAGACACTACAACTGCCAGTTTTCTGGGTTTTGGGGCTTTTTTTCAATTGCATTTCATTTGATCCTATCTCCTTTCCAGAGTGTTTGTTAGCCTTTCTTTTGGGGTTCGCAAGATTCCGTTTCCCTTCCCGAAAGGAAATTTCATTTCCTTTCGGGAAGGGAAACGGAATCTTGCGATTTCAATGGGGACCATGAGAGGAATCCTTGGTGCATGTCCCTGCACGTGATGACACGCCATGCCTTTTGATGGCTTTGACTTTGGGAAATATTTTTTTCTTTTTTTTTTCCAGTTTTTTTAGGCATCCATGTCATGTCTTTTCTAGCTTCCCCTGCAAGTTTTGTCTTGCTCCTTGACTTTTTCCCCATCTTTTGCAACATCTGGGAGCTTCGTTTTGGCATGTTTTGGTCCTTTGCACTGCTCTGATAGCATCCCGGTCCATTTTCCTCTTGTCACTAAATGGCCCAAATTTCCCAATTTTCTTTTTTTTCTCCTCCAGTTGCAATTCCTTTGATGGGATCTCCATTCCAGCGTCTTTCTAAGTCCTTCTTATTTCTTTTGGCCTTCAGTGCGCACCACTTTTGGCAAGCTGTGCTGCATGTGCCTGCACTTGATAGCATATGGGTAAGATATTTCTCTTTTTTTGTTTTAGTTTTTTTTCAGTGACCGTACCATGTGCCACATATCTTCCCCTGCAAGTTTCCTTTCTTCCTTGACATTTTCCCCTGCTTTTGCAACATCTGGGAGCTTAATTTTGGCATGTTTTGGTCTTTTGCAATGCAACTCATTTCCTCCCCGGCCATTTCTTGAAGACACTACAACTGCCAGTTTTCTGGGTTTTGGGGCTTTTTTTCAATTGCATTTCATTTGATCCTATCTCCTTGCCAGAGTGTTTGTTAGCCTTTCTTTTGGGGTTCGCAAGATTCCGTTTCCCTTCCCGAAAGGAAATTTCATTTCCTTTCGGGAAGGGAAACGGAATCTTGCGATTTCAATGGGGACCATGAGAGGAATCCTTGGTGCATGTCCCTGCACGTGATGACATGCCATGCCTTTTGATGGCTTTGACTTTGGGAAATATTTTTTTCTTTTTTTTTTCCAGTTTTTTTAGGCATCCATGTCATGTCTTTTCTAGCTTCCCCTGCAAGTTTTGTCTTGCTCCTTGACTTTTTCCCCATCTTTTGCAACATCTGGGAGCTTAGTTTTGGCATGTTTTGGTCCTTTGCACTGCTCTGATAGCATCCCGGTCCATTTTCCTCTTGTCACTAAATGGCCCAAATTTCCCAATTTTCTTTTTTTTCTCCTCCAGTTGCAATTCCTTTGATGGGATCTCCATTCCAGCGTCTTTCTAAGTCCTTCTTATTTCTTTTGGCCTTCAGTGCGCACCACTTTTGGCAAGCTGTGCTGCATGTGCCTGCACTTGATAGCATATGGGTAAGATATTTCTCTTTGTTTGTTTTAGTTTTTTTTCAGTGACCGTACCATGTGCCACATATCTTCCCCTGCAAGTTTCCTTTCTTCCTTGACATTTTCCCCTGCTTTTGCAACATCTGGGAGCTTAATTTTGGCATGTTTTGGTCTTTTGCAATGCAACTCATTTCCTCCCCGGCCATTTCTTGAAGACACTACAACTGCCAATTTTCTGGGTTTTGGGGCTTTTTTTCAATTGCATTTCATTTGATCCTATCTCCTTTCCAGAGTGTTTGTTAGCCTTTCTTTTGGGCTTCGCAAGATTCCGTTTCCCTTCCCGAAAGGAAATTTCATTTCCTTTCGGGAAGGGAAACGGAATCTTGCGATTTCAATGGGGACCATGAGAGGAATCCTTGGTGCATGTCCCTGCACGTGATGACATGCCATGCCTTTTGATGGCTTTGACTTTGGGAAAGATTTTTTTCTTTTTGTTTAGGCATCCATGTCATGTCTTTTCTAGCTTCCCCTGCAAGTTTTGTCTTGCTCCTTGACTTTTTCCCCATCTTTTGCAACATCTGGGAGCTTCGTTTTGGCATGTTTTGGTCCTTTGCACTGCTCTGATAGCATCCCGGTCCATTTTCCTCTTGTCACTAAATGGCCCAAATTTCCCAATTTTCTTTTTTTTCTCCTCCAGTTGCAATTCCTTTGATGGGATCTCCATTCCAGCGTCTTTCTAAGTCCTTCTTATTTCTTTTGGCCTTCAGTGCGCACCACTTTTGGCAAGCTGTGCTGCATGTGCCTGCACTTGATAGCATATGGGTAAGATATTTCTCTTTTTTTGTTTTAGTTTTTTTTCAGTGACCGTACTATGTGCCACATATCTTCCCCTGCAAGTTTCCTTTCTTCCTTGACATTTTCCCCTGCTTTTGCAACATCTGGGAGCTTAATTTTGGCATGTTTTGGTCTTTTGCAATGCAACTCATTTCCTCCCCGGCCATTTCTTGAAGACACTACAACTGCCAGTTTTCTGGGTTTTGGGGCTTTTTTTCAATTGCATTTCATTTGATCCTATCTCCTTTCCAGAGTGTTTGTTAGCCTTTCTTTTGGGGTTCGCAAGATTCCGTTTCCCTTCCCGAAAGGAAATTTCATTTCCTTTCGGGAAGGGAAACGGAATCTTGCGATTTCAATGGGGACCATGAGAGGAATCCTTGGTGCATGTCCCTGCACGTGATGACATGCCATGCCTTTTGATGGCTTTGACTTTGGGAAATATGTTTTTCTTTTTTTTTTCCAGTTTTTTTAGGCATCCATGTCATGTCTTTTCTAGCTTCCCCTGCAAGTTTTGTCTTGCTCCTTGACTTTTTCCCCATCTTTTGCAACATCTGGGAGCTTAGTTTTGGCATGTTTTGGTCCTTTGCACTGCTCTGATAGCATCCCGGTCCATTTTCCTCTTGTCACTAAATGGCCCAAATTTCCCAATTTTCTTTTTTTTCTCCTCCAGTTGCAATTCCTTTGATGGGATCTCCATTCCAGCGTCTTTCTAAGTCCTTCTTATTTCTTTTGGCCTTCAGTGCGCACCACTTTTGGCAAGCTGTGCTGCATGTGCCTGCACTTGATAGCATATGGGTAAGATATTTCTCTTTTTTTGTTTTAGTTTTTTTTCAGTGACCGTACCATGTGCCACATATCTTCCCCTGCAAGTTTCCTTTCTTCCTTGACATTTTCCCCTGCTTTTGCAACATCTGGGAGCTTAATTTTGGCATGTTTTGGTCTTTTGCAATGCAACTCATTTCCTCCCCGGCCATTTCTTGAAGACACTACAACTGCCAGTTTTCTGGGTTTTGGGGCTTTTTTTCAATTGCATTTCATTTGATCCTATCTCCTTGCCAGAGTGTTTGTTAGCCTTTCTTTTGGGGTTCGCAAGATTCCGTTTCCCTTCCCGAAAGGAAATTTCATTTCCTTTCGGGAAGGGAAACGGAATCTTGCGATTTCAATGGGGACCATGAGAGGAATCCTTGGTGCATGTCCCTGCACGTGATGACATGCCATGCCTTTTGATGGCTTTGACTTTGGGAAATATTTTTTTCTTTTTTTTTTCCAGTTTTTTTAGGCATCCATGTCATGTCTTTTCTAGCTTCCCCTGCAAGTTTTGTCTTGCTCCTTGACTTTTTCCCCATCTTTTGCAACATCTGGGAGCTTAGTTTTGGCATGTTTTGGTCCTTTGCACTGCTCTGATAGCATCCCGGTCCATTTTCCTCTTGTCACTAAATGGCCCAAATTTCCCAATTTTCTTTTTTTTCTCCTCCAGTTGCAATTCCTTTGATGGGATCTCCATTCCAGCGTCTTTCTAAGTCCTTCTTATTTCTTTTGGCCTTCAGTGCGCACCACTTTTGGCAAGCTGTGCTGCATGTGCCTGCACTTGATAGCATATGGGTAAGATATTTCTCTTTGTTTGTTTTAGTTTTTTTTCAGTGACCGTACCATGTGCCACATATCTTCCCCTGCAAGTTTCCTTTCTTCCTTGACATTTTCCCCTGCTTTTGCAACATCTGGGAGCTTAATTTTGGCATGTTTTGGTCTTTTGCAATGCAACTCATTTCCTCCCCGGCCATTTCTTGAAGACACTACAACTGCCAATTTTCTGGGTTTTGGGGCTTTTTTTCAATTGCATTTCATTTGATCCTATCTCCTTTCCAGAGTGTTTGTTAGCCTTTCTTTTGGGCTTCGCAAGATTCCGTTTCCCTTCCCGAAAGGAAATTTCATTTCCTTTCGGGAAGGGAAACGGAATCTTGCGATTTCAATGGGGACCATGAGAGGAATCCTTGGTGCATGTCCCTGCACGTGATGACATGCCATGCCTTTTGATGGCTTTGACTTTGGGAAAGATTTTTTTCTTTTTGTTTAGGCATCCATGTCATGTCTTTTCTAGCTTCCCCTGCAAGTTTTGTCTTGCTCCTTGACTTTTTCCCCATCTTTTGCAACATCTGGGAGCTTAGTTTTGGCATGTTTTGGTCCTTTGCACTGCTCTGATAGCATCCCGGTCCATTTTCCTCTTGTCACTAAATGGCCCAAATTTCCCAATTTTCTTTTTTTTCTCCTCCAGTTGCAATTCCTTTGATGGGATCTCCATTCCAGCGTCTTTCTAAGTCCTTCTTCATTCTTTTGGCCTTCAGTGCGCACCACTTTTGGCAAGCTGTGCTGCATGTGCCTGCACTTGATAGCATATGGGTAAGATATTTCTCTTTTTTTGTTTTAGTTTTTTTTCAGTGACCGTACTATGTGCCACATATCTTCCCCTGCAAGTTTCCTTTCTTCCTTGACATTTTCCCCTGCTTTTGCAACATCTGGGAGCTTAATTTTGGCATGTTTTGGTCTTTTGCAATGCAACTCATTTCCTCCCCGGCCATTTCTTGAAGACACTACAACTGCCAGTTTTCTGGGTTTTGGGGCTTTTTTTCAATTGCATTTCATTTGATCCTATCTCCTTTCCAGAGTGTTTGTTAGCCTTTCTTTTGGGGTTCGCAAGATTCCGTTTCCCTTCCCGAAAGGAAATTTCATTTCCTTTCGGGAAGGGAAACGGAATCTTGCGATTTCAATGGGGACCATGAGAGGAATCCTTGGTGCATGTCCCTGCACGTGATGACATGCCATGCCTTTTGATGGCTTTGACTTTGGGAAATATGTTTTTCTTTTTTTTTTCCAGTTTTTTTAGGCATCCATGTCATGTCTTTTCTAGCTTCCCCTGCAAGTTTTGTCTTGCTCCTTGACTTTTTCCCCATCTTTTGCAACATCTGGGAGCTTCGTTTTGGCATGTTTTGGTCCCTTGCACTGCTCTGATAGCATCCCGGTCCATTTTCCTCTTGTCACTAAATGGCCCAAATTTCCCAATTTTCTTTTTTTTCTCCTCCAGTTGCAATTCCTTTGATGGGATCTCCATTCCAGCGTCTTTCTAAGTCCTTCTTCATTCTTTTGGCCTTCAGTGCGCACCACTTTTGGCAAGCTGTGCTGCATGTGCCTGCACTTGATAGCATATGGGTAAGATATTTCTCTTTTTTTGTTTTAGTTTTTTTTCAGTGACCGTACCATGTGCCACATATCTTCCCCTGCAAGTTTCCTTTCTTCCTTGACATTTTCCCCTGCTTTTGCAACATCTGGGAGCTTAATTTTGGCATGTTTTGGTCTTTTGCAATGCAACTCATTTCCTCCCCGGCCATTTCTTGAAGACACTACAACTGCCAGTTTTCTGGGTTTTGGGGCTTTTTTTCAATTGCATTTCATTTGATCCTATCTCCTTTCCAGAGTGTTTGTTAGCCTTTCTTTTGGGCTTCGCAAGATTCCGTTTCCCTTCCCGAAAGGAAATTTCATTTCCTTTCGGGAAGGGAAACGGAATCTTGCGATTTCAATGGGGACCATGAGAGGAATCCTTGGTGCATGTCCCTGCACGTGATGACATGCCATGCCTTTTGATGGCTTTGACTTTGGGAAAGATTTTTTTCTTTTTGTTTAGGCATCCATGTCATGTCTTTTCTAGCTTCCCCTGCAAGTTTTGTCTTGCTCCTTGACTTTTTCCCCATCTTTTGCAACATCTGGGAGCTTCGTTTTGGCATGTTTTGGTCCTTTGCACTGCTCTGATAGCATCCCGGTCCATTTTCCTCTTGTCACTAAATGGCCCAAATTTCCCAATTTTCTTTTTTTTCTCCTCCAGTTGCAATTCCTTTGATGGGATCTCCATTCCAGCGTCTTTCTAAGTCCTTCTTATTTCTTTTGGCCTTCAGTGCGCACCACTTTTGGCAAGCTGTGCTGCATGTGCCTGCACTTGATAGCATATGGGTAAGATATTTCTCTTTTTTTGTTTTAGTTTTTTTTTCAGTGACCGTACCATGTGCCACATATCTTCCCCTGCAAGTTTCCTTTCTTCCTTGACATTTTCCCCTGCTTTTGCAACATCTGGGAGCTTAATTTTGGCATGTTTTGGTCTTTTGCAATGCAACTCATTTCCTCCCCGGCCATTTCTTGAAGACACTACAACTGCCAGTTTTCTGGGTTTTGGGGCTTTTTTTCAATTGCATTTCATTTGATCCTATCTCCTTTCCAGAGTGTTTGTTAGCCTTTCTTTTGGGGTTCGCAAGATTCCGTTTCCCTTCCCGAAAGGAAATTTCATTTCGGGAAGGGAAACGGAATCTTGCGATTTCAATGGGGACCATGAGAGGAATCCTTGGTGCATGTCCCTGCACGTGATGACATGCCATGCCTTTTGATGGCTTTGACTTTGGGAAAGATTTTTTTCTTTTTGTTTAGGCATCCATGTCATGTCTTTTCTAGCTTCCCCTGCAAGTTTTGTCTTGCTCCTTGACTTTTTCCCCATCTTTTGCAACATCTGGGAGCTTAGTTTTGGCATGTTTTGGTCCTTTGCACTGCTCTGATAGCATCCCGGTCCATTTTCCTCTTGTCACTAAATGGCCCAAATTTCCCAATTTTCTTTTTTTTCTCCTCCAGTTGCAATTCCTTTGATGGGATCTCCATTCCAGCGTCTTTCTAAGTCCTTCTTATTTCTTTTGGCCTTCAGTGCGCACCACTTTTGGCAAGCTGTGCTGCATGTGCCTGCACTTGATAGCATATGGGTAAGATATTTCTCTTTTTTTGTTTTAGTTTTTTTTCAGTGACTGTACCATGTGCCACATATCTTCCCCTGCAAGTTTCCTTTCTTCCTTGACATTTTCCCCTGCTTTTGCAACATCTGGGAGCTTAATTTTGGCATGTTTTGGTCTTTTGCAATGCAACTCATTTCCTCCCCGGCCATTTCTTGAAGACACTACAACTGCCAGTTTTCTGGGTTTTGGGGCTTTTTTTCAATTGCATTTCATTTGATCCTATCTCCTTTCCAGAGTGTTTGTTAGCCTTTCTTTTGGGGTTCGCAAGATTCCGTTTCCCTTCCCGAAAGGAAATTTCATTTCCTTTCGGGAAGGGAAACGGAATCTTGCAATTTCAATGGGGACCATGAGAGGAATCCTTGGTGCATGTCCCTGCACGTGATGACATGCCATGCCTTTTGATGGCTTTGACTTTGGGAAATATTTTTTTCTTTTTTTTTTCCAGTTTTTTTAGGCATCCATGTCATGTCTTTTCTAGCTTCCCCTGCAAGTTTTGTCTTGCTCCTTGACTTTTTCCCCATCTTTTGCAACATCTGGGAGCTTCGTTTTGGCATGTTTTGCTCCTTTGCACTGCTCTGATAGCATCCCGGTCCATTTTCCTCTTGTCACTAAATGGCCCAAATTTCCCAATTTTCTTTTTTTTCTCCTCCAGTTGCAATTCCTTTGATGGGATCTCCATTCCAGCGTCTTTCTAAGTCCTTCTTATTTCTTTTGGCCTTCAGTGCGCACCACTTTTGGCAAGCTGTGCTGCATGTGCCTGCACTTGATAGCATATGGGTAAGATATTTCTCTTTTTTTGTTTTAGTTTTTTTTCAGTGACCGTACCATGTGCCACATATCTTCCCCTGCAAGTTTCCTTTCTTCCTTGACATTTTCCCCTGCTTTTGCAACATCTGGGAGCTTAATTTTGGCATGTTTTGGTCTTTTGCAATGCAACTCATTTCCTCCCCGGCCATTTCTTGAAGACACTACAACTGCCAGTTTTCTGGGTTTTGGGGCTTTTTTTCAATTGCAGTTCATTTGATCCTATCTCCTTTCCAGAGTGTTTGTTAGCCTTTCTTTTGGGGTTCGCAAGATTCCGTTTCCCTTCCCGAAAGGAAATTTCATTTCCTTTCGGGAAGGGAAACGGAATCTTGCGATTTCAATGGGGACCATGAGAGGAATCCTTGGTGCATGTCCCTGCACGTGATGACACGCCATGCCTTTTGATGGCTTTGACTTTGGGAAATATTTTTTTTTTTTTTTTTTCCAATTTTTTTAGGCATCCATGTCATGTCTTTTCTAGCTTCCCCTGCAAGTTTTGTCTTGCTCCTTGACTTTTTCCCCATCTTTTGCAACATCTGGGAGCTTCGTTTTGGCATGTTTTGCTCCTTTGCACTGCTCTGATAGCATCCCGGTCCATTTTCCTCTTGTCACTAAATGGCCCAAATTTCCCAATTTTCTTTTTTTTCTCCTCCAGTTGCAATTCCTTTGATGGGATCTCCATTCCAGCGTCTTTCTAAGTCCTTCTTATTTCTTTTGGCCTTCAGTGCGCACCACTTTTGGCAAGCTGTGCTGCATGTGCCTGCACTTGATAGCATATGGGTAAGATATTTCTCTTTTTTTGTTTTAGTTTTTTTTCAGTGACCGTACCATGTGCCACATATCTTCCCCTGCAAGTTTCCTTTCTTCCTTGACATTTTCCCCTGCTTTTGCAACATCTGGGAGCTTAATTTTGGCATGTTTTGGTCTTTTGCAATGCAACTCATTTCCTCCCCGGCCATTTCTTGAAGACACTACAACTGCCAGTTTTCTGGGTTTTGGGGCTTTTTTTCAATTGCATTTCATTTGATCCTATCTCCTTGCCAGAGTGTTTGTTAGCCTTTCTTTTGGGGTTCGCAAGATTCCGTTTCCCTTCCCGAAAGGAAATGAAATTTCCTTTCGGGAAGGGAAACGGAATCTTGCGATTTCAATGGGGACCATGAGAGGAATCCTTGGTGCATGTCCCTGCACGTGATGACACGCCATGCCTTTTGATGGCTTTGACTTTGGGAAATATTTTTTTCTTTTTTTTTTCCAGTTTTTTTAGGCATCCATGTCATGTCTTTTCTAGCTTCCCCTGCAAGTTTTGTCTTGCTCCTTGACTTTTTCCCCATCTTTTGCAACATCTGGGAGCTTAGTTTTGGCATGTTTTGGTCCTTTGCACTGCTCTGATAGCATCCCGGTCCATTTTCCTCTTGTCACTAAATGGCCCAAATTTCCCAATTTTCTTTTTTTTCTCCTCCAGTTGCAATTCCTTTGATGGGATCTCCATTCCAGCGTCTTTCTAAGTCCTTCTTATTTCTTTTGGCCTTCAGTGCGCACCACTTTTGGCAAGCTGTGCTGCATGTGCCTGCACTTGATAGCATATGGGTAAGATATTTCTCTTTGTTTGTTTTAGTTTTTTTTCAGTGACCGTACCATGTGCCACATATCTTCCCCTGCAAGTTTCCTTTCTTCCTTGACATTTTCCCCTGCTTTTGCAACATCTGGGAGCTTAATTTTGGCATGTTTTGGTCTTTTGCAATGCAACTCATTTCCTCCCGGGCCATTTCTTGAAGACACTACAACTGCCAGTTTTCTGGGTTTTGGGGCTTTTTTTCAATTGCATTTCATTTGATCCTATCTCCTTTCCAGAGTGTTTGTTAGCCTTTCTTTTGGGGTTCGCAAGATTCCGTTTCCCTTCCCGAAAGGAAATTTCATTTCCTTTCGGGAAGGGAAACGGAATCTTGCGATTTCAATGGGGACCATGAGAGGAATCCTTGGTGCATGTCCCTGCACGTGATGACATGCCATGCCTTTTGATGGCTTTGACTTTGGGAAATATTTTTTTCTTTTTTTTTTCCAGTTTTTTTAGGCATCCATGTCATGTCTTTTCTAGCTTCCCCTGCAAGTTTTGTCTTGCTCCTTGACTTTTCCCCCATCTTTTGCAACATCTGGGAGCTTCGTTTTGGCATGTTTTGGTCCTTTGCACTGCTCTGATAGCATCCCGGTCCATTTTCCTCTTGTCACTAAATGGCCCAAATTTCCCAATTTTCTTTTTTTTCTCCTCCAGTTGCAATTCCTTTGATGGGATCTCCATTCCAGCGTCTTTCTAAGTCCTTCTTATTTCTTTTGGCCTTCAGTGCGCACCACTTTTGGCAAGCTGTGCTGCATGTGCCTGCACTTGATAGCATATGGGTAAGATATTTCTCTTTTTTTGTTTTAGTTTTTTTTCAGTGACCGTACCATGTGCCACATATCTTCCCCTGCAAGTTTCCTTGCTTCCTTGACATTTTCCCCTGCTTTTGCAACATCTGGGAGCTTAATTTTGGCATGTTTTGGTCTTTTGCAATGCAACTCATTTCCTCCCCGGCCATTTCTTGAAGACACTACAACTGCCAGTTTTCTGGGTTTTGGGGCTTTTTTTCAATTGCATTTCATTTGATCCTATCTCCTTGCCAGAGTGTTTGTTAGCCTTTCTTTTGGGGTTCGCAAGATTCCGTTTCCCTTCCCGAAAGGAAATGAAATTTCCTTTCGGGAAGGGAAACGGAATCTTGCGATTTCAATGGGGACCATGAGAGGAATCCTTGGTGCATGTCCCTGCACGTGATGACACGCCATGCCTTTTGATGGCTTTGACTTTGGGAAAGATTTTTTTCTTTTTTTTTTCCAGTTTTTTTAGGCATCCATGTCATGTCTTTTCTAGCTTCCCCTGCAAGGTTTGTCTTGCTCCTTGACTTTTTCCCCATCTTTTGCAACATCTGGGAGCTTCGTTTTGGCATGTTTTGGTCCTTTGCACTGCTCTGATAGCATCCCGGTCCATTTTCCTCTTGTCACTAAATGGCCCAAATTTCCCAATTTTCTTTTTTTTCTCCTCCAGTTGCAATTCCTTTGATGGGATCTCCATTCCAGCGTCTTTCTAAGTCCTTCTTATTTCTTTTGGCCTTCAGTGCGCACCACTTTTGGCAAGCTGTGCTGCATGTGCCTGCACTTGATAGCATATGGGTAAGATATTTCTCTTTGTTTGTTTTAGTTTTTTTTCAGTGACCGTACCATGTGCCACATATCTTCCCCTGCAAGTTTCCTTTCTTCCTTGACATTTTCCCCTGCTTTTGCAACATCTGGGAGCTTAATTTTGGCATGTTTTGGTCTTTTGCAATGCAACTCATTTCCTCCCCGGCCATTTCTTGAAGACACTACAACTGCCAGTTTTCTGGGTTTTGGGGCTTTTTTTCAATTGCATTTCATTTGATCCTATCTCCTTTCCAGAGTGTTTGTTAGCCTTTCTTTTGGGGTTCGCAAGATTCCGTTTCCCTTCCCGAAAGGAAATTTCATTTCCTTTCGGGAAGGGAAACGGAATCTTGCGATTTCAATGGGGACCATGAGAGGAATCCTTGGTGCATGTCCCTGCACGTGATGACATGCCATGCCTTTTGATGGCTTTGACTTTGGGAAATATTTTTTTCTTTTTTTTTTCCAGTTTTTTTAGGCATCCATGTCATGTCTTTTCTAGCTTCCCCTGCAAGTTTTGTCTTGCTCCTTGACTTTTCCCCCATCTTTTGCAACATCTGGGAGCTTCGTTTTGGCATGTTTTGGTCCTTTGCACTGCTCTGATAGCATCCCGGTCCATTTTCCTCTTGTCACTAAATGGCCCAAATTTCCCAATTTTCTTTTTTTTCTCCTCCAGTTGCAATTCCTTTGATGGGATCTCCATTCCAGCGTCTTTCTAAGTCCTTCTTATTTCTTTTGGCCTTCAGTGCGCACCACTTTTGGCAAGCTGTGCTGCATGTGCCTGCACTTGATAGCATATGGGTAAGATATTTCTCTTTTTTTGTTTTAGTTTTTTTTCAGTGACCGTACCATGTGCCACATATCTTCCCCTGCAAGTTTCCTTTCTTCCTTGACATTTTCCCCTGCTTTTGCAACATCTGGGAGCTTAATTTTGGCATGTTTTGGTCTTTTGCAATGCAACTCATTTCCTCCCCGGCCATTTCTTGAAGACACTACAACTGCCAGTTTTCTGGGTTTTGGGGCTTTTTTTCAATTGCATTTCATTTGATCCTATCTCCTTTCCAGAGTGTTTGTTAGCCTTTCTTTTGGGCTTCGCAAGATTCCGTTTCCCTTCCCGAAAGGAAATTTCATTTCCTTTCGGGAAGGGAAACGGAATCTTGCGATTTCAATGGGGACCATGAGAGGAATCCTTGGTGCATGTCCCTGCACGTGATGACATGCCATGCCTTTTGATGGCTTTGACTTTGGGAAAGATTTTTTTCTTTTTTTTTTCCAATTTTTTTAGGCATCCATGTCATGTCTTTTCTAGCTTCCCCTGCAAGTTTTGTCTTGCTCCTTGACTTTTTCCCCATCTTTTGCAACATCCGGGAGCTTCGTTTTGGCATGTTTTGGTCCTTTGCACTGCTCTGATAGCATCCCGGTCCATTTTCCTCTTGTCACTAAATGGCCCAAATTTCCCAATTTTCTTTTTTTTCTCCTCCAGTTGCAATTCCTTTGATGGGATCTCCATTCCAGCGTCTTTCTAAGTCCTTCTTATTTCTTTTGGCCTTCAGTGCGCACCACTTTTGGCAAGCTGTGCTGCATGTGCCTGCACTTGATAGCATATGGGTAAGATATTTCTCTTTTTTTGTTTTAGTTTTTTTTCAGTGACCGTACCATGTGCCACATATCTTCCCCTGCAAGTTTCCTTTCTTCCTTGACATTTTCCCCTGCTTTTGCAACATCTGGGAGCTTAATTTTGGCATGTTTTGGTCTTTTGCAATGCAACTCATTTCCTCCCGGGCCATTTCTTGAAGACACTACAACTGCCAGTTTTCTGGGTTTTGGGGCTTTTTTTCAATTGCATTTCATTTGATCCTATCTCCTTTCCAGAGTGTTTGTTAGCCTTTCTTTTGGGCTTCGCAAGATTCCGTTTCCCTTCCCGAAAGGAAATTTCATTTCCTTTCGGGAAGGGAAACGGAATCTTGCGATTTCAATGGGGACCATGAGAGGAATCCTTGGTGCATGTCCCTGCACGTGATGACATGCCATGCCTTTTGATGGCTTTGACTTTGGGAAAGATTTTTTTCTTTTTTTTTTCCAATTTTTTAGGCATCCATGTCATGTCTTTTCTAGCTTCCCCTGCAAGTTTTGTCTTGCTCCTTGACTTTTTCCCCATCTTTTGCAACATCTGGGAGCTTAGTTTTGGCATGTTTTGGTCCTTTGCACTGCTCTGATAGCATCCTGGTCCATTTTCCTCTTGTCACTAAATGGCCCAAATTTCCCAATTTTCTTTTTTTTCTCCTCCAGTTGCAATTCCTTTGATGGGATCTCCATTCCAGCGTCTTTCTAAGTCCTTCTTATTTCTTTTGGCCTTCAGTGCGCACCACTTTTGGCAAGCTGTGCTGCATGTGCCTGCACTTGATAGCATATGGGTAAGATATTTCTCTTTGTTTGTTTTAGTTTTTTTTCAGTGACCGTACCATGTGCCACATATCTTCCCCTGCAAGTTTCCTTTCTTCCTTGACATTTTCCCCTGCTTTTGCAACATCTGGGAGCTTAATTTTGGCATGTTTTGGTCTTTTGCAATGCAACTCATTTCCTCCCCGGCCATTTCTTGAAGACACTACAACTGCCAGTTTTCTGGGTTTTGGGGCTTTTTTTCAATTGCATTTCATTTGATCCTATCTCCTTTCCAGAGTGTTTGTTAGCCTTTCTTTTGGGGTTCGCAAGATTCCGTTTCCCTTCCCGAAAGGAAATTTCATTTCCTTTCGGGAAGGGAAACGGAATCTTGCGATTTCAATGGGGACCATGAGAGGAATCCTTGGTGCATGTCCCTGCACGTGATGACATGCCATGCCTTTTGATGGCTTTGACTTTGGGAAATATTTTTTTCTTTTTTTTTTCCAGTTTTTTTAGGCATCCATGTCATGTCTTTTCTAGCTTCCCCTGCAAGTTTTGTCTTGCTCCTTGACTTTTTCCCCATCTTTTGCAACATCTGGGAGCTTCGTTTTGGCATGTTTTGGTCCTTTGCACTGCTCTGATAGCATCCCGGTCCATTTTCCTCTTGTCACTAAATGGCCCAAATTTCCCAATTTTCTTTTTTTTCTCCTCCAGTTGCAATTCCTTTGATGGGATCTCCATTCCAGCGTCTTTCTAAGTCCTTCTTATTTCTTTTGGCCTTCAGTGCGCACCACTTTTGGCAAGCTGTGCTGCATGTGCCTGCACTTGATAGCATATGGGTAAGATATTTCTCTTTTTTTGTTTTAGTTTTTTTTCAGTGACCGTACCATGTGCCACATATCTTCCCCTGCAAGTTTCCTTTCTTCCTTGACATTTTCCCCTGCTTTTGCAACATCTGGGAGCTTAATTTTGGCATGTTTTGGTCTTTTGCAATGCAACTCATTTCCTCCCTGGCCATTTCTTGAAGACACTACAACTGCCAGTTTTCTGGGTTTTGGGGCTTTTTTTCAATTGCATTTCATTTGATCCTATCTCCTTTCCAGAGTGTTTGTTAGCCTTTCTTTTGGGGTTCGCAAGATTCCGTTTCCCTTCCCGAAAGGAAATTTCATTTCCTTTCGGGAAGGGAAACGGAATCTTGCGATTTCAATGGGGACCATGAGAGGAATCCTTGGTGCATGTCCCTGCACGTGATGACATGCCATGCCTTTTGATGGCTTTGACTTTGGGAAAGATTTTTTTCTTTTTGTTTAGGCATCCATGTCATGTCTTTTCTAGCTTCCCCTGCAAGTTTTGTCTTGCTCCTTGACTTTTTCCCCATCTTTTGCAACATCTGGGAGCTTCGTTTTGGCATGTTTTGGTCCTTTGCACTGCTCTGATAGCATCCCGGTCCATTTTCCTCTTGTCACTAAATGGCCCAAATTTCCCAATTTTCTTTTTTTTCTCCTCCAGTTGCAATTCCTTTGATGGGATCTCCATTCCAGCGTCTTTCTAAGTCCTTCTTATTTCTTTTGGCCTTCAGTGCGCACCACTTTTGGCAAGCTGTGCTGCATGTGCCTGCACTTGATAGCATATGGGTAAGATATTTCTCTTTTTTTGTTTTAGTTTTTTTTCAGTGACCGTACCATGTGCCACATATCTTCCCCTGCAAGTTTCCTTTCTTCCTTGACATTTTCCCCTGCTTTTGCAACATCTGGGAGCTTAATTTTGGCATGTTTTGGTCTTTTGCAATGCAACTCATTTCCTCCCCGGCCATTTCTTGAAGACACTACAACTGCCAGTTTTCTGGGTTTTGGGGCTTTTTTTCAATTGCATTTCATTTGATCCGATCTCCTTTCCAGAGTGTTTGTTAGCCTTTCTTTTGGGGTTCGCAAGATTCCGTTTCCCTTCCCGAAAGGAAATTTCATTTCCTTTCGGGAAGGGAAACGGAATCTTGCGATTTCAATGGGGACCATGAGAGGAATCCTTGGTGCATGTCCCTGCACGTGATGACATGCCATGCCTTTTGATGGCTTTGACTTTGGGAAAGATTTTTTTCTTTTTTTTTTCCAATTTTTTTAGGCATCCATGTCATGTCTTTTCTAGCTTCCCCTGCAAGTTTTGTCTTGCTCCTTGACTTTTTCCCCATCTTTTGCAACATCTGGGAGCTTCGTTTTGGCATGTTTTGGTCCTTTGCACTGCTCTGATAGCATCCCGGTCCATTTTCCTCTTGTCACTAAATGGCCCAAATTTCCCAATTTTCTTTTTTTTCTCCTCCAGTTGCAATTCCTTTGATGGGATCTCCATTCCAGCGTCTTTCTAAGTCCTTCTTATTTCTTTTGGCCTTCAGTGCGCACCACTTTTGGCAAGCTGTGCTGCATGTGCCTGCACTTGATAGCATATGGGTAAGATATTTCTCTTTTTTTGTTTTAGTTTTTTTTCAGTGACCGTACCATGTGCCACATATCTTCCCCTGCAAGTTTCCTTTCTTCCTTGACATTTTCCCCTGCTTTTGCAACATCTGGGAGCTTAATTTTGGCATGTTTTGGTCTTTTGCAATGCAACTCATTTCCTCCCCGGCCATTTCTTGAAGACACTACAACTGCCAGTTTTCTGGGTTTTGGGGCTTTTTTTCAATTGCATTTCATTTGATCCTATCTCCTTTCCAGAGTGTTTGTTAGCCTTTCTTTTGGGGTTCGCAAGATTCCGTTTCCCTTCCCGAAAGGAAATTTCATTTCGGGAAGGGAAACGGAATCTTGCGATTTCAATGGGGACCATGAGAGGAATCCTTGGTGCATGTCCCTGCACGTGATGACATGCCATGCCTTTTGATGGCTTTGACTTTGGGAAAGATTTTTTTCTTTTCTTTTTCCAATTTTTTTAGGCATCCATGTCATGTCTTTTCTAGCTTCCCCTGCAAGTTTTGTCTTGCTCCTTGACTTTTTCCCCATCTTTTGCAACATCTGGGAGCTTCGTTTTGGCATGTTTTGGTCCTTTGCACTGCTCTGATAGCATCCCGGTCCATTTTCCTCTTGTCACTAAATGGCCCAAATTTCCCAATTTTCTTTTTTTTCTCCTCCAGTTGCAATTCCTTTGATGGGATCTCCATTCCAGCGTCTTTCTAAGTCCTTCTTATTTCTTTTGGCCTTCAGTGCGCACCACTTTTGGCAAGCTGTGCTGCATGTGCCTGCACTTGATAGCATATGGGTAAGATATTTCTCTTTTTTTGTTTTAGTTTTTTTTCAGTGACCGTACCATGTGCCACATATCTTCCCCTGCAAGTTTCCTTTCTTCCTTGACATTTTCCCCTGCTTTTGCAACATCTGGGAGCTTAATTTTGGCATGTTTTGGTCTTTTGCAATGCAACTCATTTCCTCCCCGGCCATTTCTTGAAGACACTACAACTGCCAGTTTTCTGGGTTTTGGGGCTTTTTTTCAATTGCATTTCATTTGATCCTATCTCCTTTCCAGAGTGTTTGTTAGCCTTTCTTTTGGGCTTCGCAAGATTCCGTTTCCCTTCCCGAAAGGAAATTTCATTTCCTTTCGGGAAGGGAAACGGAATCTTGCGATTTCAATGGGGACCATGAGAGGAATCCTTGGTGCATGTCCCTGCACGTGATGACATGCCATGCCTTTTGATGGCTTTGACTTTGGGAAAGATTTTTTTCTTTTTTTTTTCCAATTTTTTTAGGCATCCATGTCATGTCTTTTCTAGCTTCCCCTGCAAGTTTTGTCTTGCTCCTTGACTTTTTCCCCATCTTTTGCAACATCTGGGAGCTTCGTTTTGGCATGTTTTGGTCCTTTGCACTGCTCTGATAGCATCCCGGTCCATTTTCCTCTTGTCACTAAATGGCCCAAATTTCCCAATTTTCTTTTTTTTCTCCTCCAGTTGCAATTCCTTTGATGGGATCTCCATTCCAGCGTCTTTCTAAGTCCTTCTTATTTCTTTTGGCCTTCAGTGCGCACCACTTTTGGCAAGCTGTGCTGCATGTGCCTGCACTTGATAGCATATGGGTAAGATATTTCTCTTTTTTTGTTTTAGTTTTTTTTCAGTGACCGTACCATGTGCCACATATCTTCCCCTGCAAGTTTCCTTTCTTCCTTGACATTTTCCCCTGCTTTTGCAACATCTGGGAGCTTAATTTTGGCATGTTTTGGTCTTTTGCAATGCAACTCATTTCCTCCCCGGCCATTTCTTGAAGACACTACAACTGCCAGTTTTCTGGGTTTTGGGGCTTTTTTTCAATTGCATTTCATTTGATCCTATCTCCTTTCCAGAGTGTTTGTTAGCCTTTCTTTTGGGGTTCGCAAGATTCCGTTTCCCTTCCCGAAAGGAAATTTCATTTCCTTTCGGGAAGGGAAACGGAATCTTGCGATTTCAATGGGGACCATGAGAGGAATCCTTGGTGCATGTCCCTGCACGTGATGACATGCCATGCCTTTTGATGGCTTTGACTTTGGGAAATATTTTTTTCTTTTTTTTTTCCAGTTTTTTTAGGCATCCATGTCATGTCTTTTCTAGCTTCCCCTGCAAGTTTTGTCTTGCTCCTTGACTTTTTCCCCATCTTTTGCAACATCTGGGAGCTTCGTTTTGGCATGTTTTGGTCCTTTGCACTGCTCTGATAGCATCCCGGTCCATTTTCCTCTTGTCACTAAATGGCCCAAATTTCCCAATTTTCTTTTTTTTCTCCTCCAGTTGCAATTCCTTTGATGGGATCTCCATTCCAGCGTCTTTCTAAGTCCTTCTTATTTCTTTTGGCCTTCAGTGCGCACCACTTTTGGCAAGCTGTGCTGCATGTGCCTGCACTTGATAGCATATGGGTAAGATATTTCTCTTTTTTTGTTTTAGTTTTTTTTCAGTGACCGTACCATGTGCCACATATCTTCCCCTGCAAGTTTCCTTTCTTCCTTGACATTTTCCCCTGCTTTTGCAACATCTGGGAGCTTAATTTTGGCATGTTTTGGTCTTTTGCAATGCAACTCATTTCCTCCCGGGCCATTTCTTGAAGACACTACAACTGCCAGTTTTCTGGGTTTTGGGGCTTTTTTTCAATTGCATTTCATTTGATCCTATCTCCTTTCCAGAGTGTTTGTTAGCCTTTCTTTTGGGGTTCGCAAGATTCCGTTTCCCTTCCCGAAAGGAAATTTCATTTCCTTTCGGGAAGGGAAACGGAATCTTGCGATTTCAATGGGGACCATGAGAGGAATCCTTGGTGCATGTCCCTGCACGTGATGACATGCCATGCCTTTTGATGGCTTTGACTTTGGGAAATATTTTTTTCTTTTTTTTTTCCAGTTTTTTTAGGCATCCATGTCATGTCTTTTCTAGCTTCCCCTGCAAGTTTTGTCTTGCTCCTTGACTTTTCCCCCATCTTTTGCAACATCTGGGAGCTTCGTTTTGGCATGTTTTGGTCCTTTGCACTGCTCTGATAGCATCCCGGTCCATTTTCCTCTTGTCACTAAATGGCCCAAATTTCCCAATTTTCTTTTTTTTCTCCTCCAGTTGCAATTCCTTTGATGGGATCTCCATTCCAGCGTCTTTCTAAGTCCTTCTTATTTCTTTTGGCCTTCAGTGCGCACCACTTTTGGCAAGCTGTGCTGCATGTGCCTGCACTTGATAGCATATGGGTAAGATATTTCTCTTTTTTTGTTTTAGTTTTTTTTCAGTGACCGTACCATGTGCCACATATCTTCCCCTGCAAGTTTCCTTTCTTCCTTGACATTTTCCCCTGCTTTTGCAACATCTGGGAGCTTAATTTTGGCATGTTTTGGTCTTTTGCAATGCAACTCATTTCCTCCCCGGCCATTTCTTGAAGACACTACAACTGCCAGTTTTCTGGGTTTTGGGGCTTTTTTTCAATTGCATTTCATTTGATCCTATCTCCTTTCCAGAGTGTTTGTTAGCCTTTCTTTTGGGGTTCGCAAGATTCCGTTTCCCTTCCCGAAAGGAAATTTCATTTCCTTTCGGGAAGGGAAACGGAATCTTGCGATTTCAATGGGGACCATGAGAGGAATCCTTGGTGCATGTCCCTGCACGTGATGACACGCCATGCCTTTTGATGGCTTTGACTTTGGGAAATATTTTTTTCTTTTTTTTTTCCAGTTTTTTTAGGCATCCATGTCATGTCTTTTCTAGCTTCCCCTGCAAGGTTTGTCTTGCTCCTTGACTTTTTCCCCATCTTTTGCAACATCTGGGAGCTTCGTTTTGGCATGTTTTGGTCCTTTGCACTGCTCTGATAGCATCCCGGTCCATTTTCCTCTTGTCACTAAATGGCCCAAATTTCCCAATTTTCTTTTTTTTCTCCTCCAGTTGCAATTCCTTTGATGGGATCTCCATTCCAGCGTCTTTCTAAGTCCTTCTTATTTCTTTTGGCCTTCAGTGCGCACCACTTTTGGCAAGCTGTGCTGCATGTGCCTGCACTTGATAGCATATGGGTAAGATATTTCTCTTTGTTTGTTTTAGTTTTTTTTCAGTGACCGTACCATGTGCCACATATCTTCCCCTGCAAGTTTCCTTTCTTCCTTGACATTTTCCCCTGCTTTTGCAACATCTGGGAGCTTAATTTTGGCATGTTTTGGTCTTTTGCCATGCAACTCATTTCCTCCCGGGCCATTTCTTGAAGACACTACAACTGCCAGTTTTCTGGGTTTTGGGGCTTTTTTTCAATTGCATTTCATTTGATCCTATCTCCTTTCCAGAGTGTTTGTTAGCCTTTCTTTTGGGGTTCGCAAGATTCCGTTTCCCTTCCCGAAAGGAAATTTCATTTCCTTTCGGGAAGGGAAACGGAATCTTGCGATTTCAATGGGGACCATGAGAGGAATCCTTGGTGCATGTCCCTGCACGTGATGACATGCCATGCCTTTTGATGGCTTTGACTTTGGGAAATATTTTTTTCTTTTTTTTTTCCAGTTTTTTTAGGCATCCATGTCATGTCTTTTCTAGCTTCCCCTGCAAGTTTTGTCTTGCTCCTTGACTTTTCCCCCATCTTTTGCAACATCTGGGAGCTTCGTTTTGGCATGTTTTGCTCCTTTGCACTGCTCTGATAGCATCCCGGTCCATTTTCCTCTTGTCACTAAATGGCCCAAATTTCCCAATTTTCTTTTTTTTCTCCTCCAGTTGCAATTCCTTTGATGGGATCTCCATTCCAGCGTCTTTCTAAGTCCTTCTTATTTCTTTTGGCCTTCAGTGCGCACCACTTTTGGCAAGCTGTGCTGCATGTGCCTGCACTTGATAGCATATGGGTAAGATATTTCTCTTTTTTTGTTTTAGTTTTTTTTCAGTGACCGTACCATGTGCCACATATCTTCCCCTGCAAGTTTCCTTTCTTCCTTGACATTTTCCCCTGCTTTTGCAACATCTGGGAGCTTAATTTTGGCATGTTTTGGTCTTTTGCAATGCAACTCATTTCCTCCCCGGCCATTTCTTGAAGACACTACAACTGCCAGTTTTCTGGGTTTTGGGGCTTTTTTTCAATTGCATTTCATTTGATCCTATCTCCTTTCCAGAGTGTTTGTTAGCCTTTCTTTTGGGGTTCGCAAGATTCCGTTTCCCTTCCCGAAAGGAAATTTCATTTCCTTTCGGGAAGGGAAACGGAATCTTGCGATTTCAATGGGGACCATGAGAGGAATCCTTGGTGCATGTCCCTGCACGTGATGACATGCCATGCCTTTTGATGGCTTTGACTTTGGGAAATATTTTTTTCTTTTTTTTTTCCAGTTTTTTTAGGCATCCATGTCATGTCTTTTCTAGCTTCCCCTGCAAGGTTTGTCTTGCTCCTTGACTTTTTCCCCATCTTTTGCAACATCTGGGAGCTTCGTTTTGGCATGTTTTGGTCCTTTGCACTGCTCTGATAGCATCCCGGTCCATTTTCCTCTTGTCACTAAATGGCCCAAATTTCCCAATTTTCTTTTTTTTCTCCTCCAGTTGCAATTCCTTTGATGGGATCTCCATTCCAGCGTCTTTCTAAGTCCTTCTTATTTCTTTTGGCCTTCAGTGCGCACCACTTTTGGCAAGCTGTGCTGCATGTGCCTGCACTTGATAGCATATGGGTAAGATATTTCTCTTTGTTTGTTTTAGTTTTTTTTCAGTGACCGTACCATGTGCCACATATCTTCCCCTGCAAGTTTCCTTTCTTCCTTGACATTTTCCCCTGCTTTTGCAACATCTGGGAGCTTAATTTTGGCATGTTTTGGTCTTTTGCAATGCAACTCATTTCCTCCCGGGCCATTTCTTGAAGACACTACAACTGCCAGTTTTCTGGGTTTTGGGGCTTTTTTTCAATTGCATTTCATTTGATCCTATCTCCTTTCCAGAGTGTTTGTTAGCCTTTCTTTTGGGGTTCGCAAGATTCCGTTTCCCTTCCCGAAAGGAAATTTCATTTCCTTTCGGGAAGGGAAACGGAATCTTGCGATTTCAATGGGGACCATGAGAGGAATCCTTGGTGCATGTCCCTGCACGTGATGACATGCCATGCCTTTTGATGGCTTTGACTTTGGGAAAGATTTTTTTCTTTTTTTTTTCCAGTTTTTTTAGGCATCCATGTCATGTCTTTTCTAGCTTCCCCTGCAAGTTTTGTCTTGCTCCTTGACTTTTCCCCCATCTTTTGCAACATCTGGGAGCTTCGTTTTGGCATGTTTTGGTCCTTTGCACTGCTCTGATAGCATCCCGGTCCATTTTCCTCTTGTCACTAAATGGCCCAAATTTCCCAATTTTCTTTTTTTTCTCCTCCAGTTGCAATTCCTTTGATGGGATCTCCATTCCAGCGTCTTTCTAAGTCCTTCTTATTTCTTTTGGCCTTCAGTGCGCACCACTTTTGGCAAGCTGTGCTGCATGTGCCTGCACTTGATAGCATATGGGTAAGATATTTCTCTTTTTTTGTTTTAGTTTTTTTTCAGTGACCGTACCATGTGCCACATATCTTCCCCTGCAAGTTTCCTTTCTTCCTTGACATTTTCCCCTGCTTTTGCAACATCTGGGAGCTTAATTTTGGCATGTTTTGGTCTTTTGCAATGCAACTCATTTCCTCCCCGGCCATTTCTTGAAGACACTACAACTGCCAGTTTTCTGGGTTTTGGGGCTTTTTTTCAATTGCATTTCATTTGATCCTATCTCCTTTCCAGAGTGTTTGTTAGCCTTTCTTTTGGGGTTCGCAAGATTCCGTTTCCCTTCCCGAAAGGAAATGAAATTTCCTTTCGGGAAGGGAAACGGAATCTTGCGATTTCAATGGGGACCATGAGAGGAATCCTTGGTGCATGTCCCTGCACGTGATGACACGCCATGCCTTTTGATGGCTTTGACTTTGGGAAATATTTTTTTCTTTTTTTTTTCCAGTTTTTTTAGGCATCCATGTCATGTCTTTTCTAGCTTCCCCTGCAAGTTTTGTCTTGCTCCTTGACTTTTTCCCCATCTTTTGCAACATCTGGGAGCTTCGTTTTGGCATGTTTTGGTCCTTTGCACTGCTCTGATAGCATCCCGGTCCATTTTCCTCTTGTCACTAAATGGCCCAAATTTCCCAATTTTCTTTTTTTTCTCCTCCAGTTGCAATTCCTTTGATGGGATCTCCATTCCAGCGTCTTTCTAAGTCCTTCTTATTTCTTTTGGCCTTCAGTGTGCACCACTTTTGGCAAGCTGTGCTGCATGTGCCTGCACTTGATAGCATATGGGTAAGATATTTCTCTTTTTTTGTTTTAGTTTTTTTTCAGTGACCGTACCATGTGCCACATATCTTCCCCTGCAAGTTTCCTTTCTTCCTTGACATTTTCCCCTGCTTTTGCAACATCTGGGAGCTTAATTTTGGCATGTTTTGGTCTTTTGCAATGCAACTCATTTCCTCCCCGGCCATTTCTTGAAGACACTACAACTGCCAATTTTCTGGGTTTTGGGGCTTTTTTTCAATTGCATTTCATTTGATCCTATCTCCTTGCCAGAGTGTTTGTTAGCCTTTCTTTTGGGGTTCGCAAGATTCCGTTTCCCTTCCCGAAAGGAAATTTCATTTCCTTTCGGGAAGGGAAACGGAATCTTGCGATTTCAATGGGGACCATGAGAGGAATCCTTGGTGCATGTCCCTGCACGTGATGACATGCCATGCCTTTTGATGGCTTTGACTTTGGGAAAGATTTTTTTCTTTTTTTTTAGGCATCCATGTCATGTCTTTTCTAGCTTCCCCTGCAAGTTTTGTCTTGCTCCTTGACTTTTTCCCCATCTTTTGCAACATCCGGGAGCTTCGTTTTGGCATGTTTTGGTCCTTTGCACTGCTCTGATAGCATCCCGGTCCATTTTCCTCTTGTCACTAAATGGCCCAAATTTCCCAATTTTCTTTTTTTTCTCCTCCAGTTGCAATTCCTTTGATGGGATCTCCATTCCAGCGTCTTTCTAAGTCCTTCTTATTTCTTTTGGCCTTCAGTGCGCACCACTTTTGGCAAGCTGTGCTGCATGTGCCTGCACTTGATAGCATATGGGTAAGATATTTCTCTTTGTTTGTTTTAGTTTTTTTTCAGTGACCGTACCATGTGCCACATATCTTCCCCTGCAAGTTTCCTTTCTTCCTTGACATTTTCCCCTGCTTTTGCAACATCTGGGAGCTTAATTTTGGCATGTTTTGGTCTTTTGCAATGCAACTCATTTCCTCCCCGGCCATTTCTTGAAGACACTACAACTGCCAGTTTTCTGGGTTTTGGGGCTTTTTTTCAATTGCATTTCATTTGGTCCTATCTCCATTCAAGAGTGTTTGTTAGCCTTTCTTTTGGGGTTCGCAAAATTCCGTTTCCCTTCCCGAAAGGAAATTTCATTTCCTTTCGGGAAGGGAAACGGAATCTTGCGATTTCAATGGGGACCATGAGAGGAATCCTTGGTGCATGTCCCTGCACGTGATGACATGCCATGCCTTTTGATGGCTTTGACTTTGGGAAAGATTTTTTTCTTTTTTTTTTCCAGTTTTTTTAGGCATCCATGTCATGTCTTTTCTAGCTTCCCCTGCAAGTTTTGTCTTGCTCCTTGACTTTTTCCCCATCTTTTGCAACATCTGGGAGCTTCGTTTTGGCATGTTTTGGTCCTTTGCACTGCTCTGATAGCATCCCGGTCCATTTTCCTCTTGTCACTAAATGGCCCAAATTTCCCAATTTTCTTTTTTTTCTCCTCCAGTTGCAATTCCTTTGATGGGATCTCCATTCCAGCGTCTTTCTAAGTCCTTATTTCTTTTGGCCTTCAGTGCGCACCACTTTTGGCAAGCTGTGCTGCATGTGCCTGCACTTGATAGCATATGGGTAAGATATTTCTCTTTGTTTGTTTTAGTTTTTTTTCAGTGACCGTACCATGTGCCACATATCTTCCCCTGCAAGTTTCCTTTCTTCCTTGACATTTTCCCCTGCTTTTGCAACATCTGGGAGCTTAATTTTGGCATGTTTTGGTCTTTTGCAATGCAACTCATTTCCTCCCCGGCCATTTCTTGAAGACACTACAACTGCCAGTTTTCTGGGTTTTGGGGCTTTTTTTCAATTGCATTTCATTTGATCCTATCTCCTTTCCAGAGTGTTTGTTAGCCTTTCTTTTGGGGTTCGCAAGATTCCGTTTCCCTTCCCGAAAGGAAATTTCATTTCCTTTCGGGAAGGGAAACGGAATCTTGCGATTTCAATGGGGACCATGAGAGGAATCCTTGGTGCATGTCCCTGCACGTGATGACACGCCATGCCTTTTGATGGCTTTGACTTTGGGAAATATTTTTTTCTTTTTTTTTTCCAGTTTTTTTAGGCATCCATGTCATGTCTTTTCTAGCTTCCCCTGCAAGGTTTGTCTTGCTCCTTGACTTTTTCCCCATCTTTTGCAACATCTGGGAGCTTCGTTTTGGCATGTTTTGGTCCTTTGCACTGCTCTGATAGCATCCCGGTCCATTTTCCTCTTGTCACTAAATGGCCCAAATTTCCCAATTTTCTTTTTTTTCTCCTCCAGTTGCAATTCCTTTGATGGGATCTCCATTCCAGCGTCTTTCTAAGTCCTTCTTATTTCTTTTGGCCTTCAGTGCGCACCACTTTTGGCAAGCTGTGCTGCATGTGCCTGCACTTGATAGCATATGGGTAAGATATTTCTCTTTTTTTGTTTTAGTTTTTTTTCAGTGACCGTACCATGTGCCACATATCTTCCCCTGCAAGTTTCCTTTCTTCCTTGACATTTTCCCCTGCTTTTGCAACATCTGGGAGCTTAATTTTGGCATGTTTTGGTCTTTTGCAATGCAACTCATTTCCTCCCGGGCCATTTCTTGAAGACACTACAACTGCCAGTTTTCTGGGTTTTGGGGCTTTTTTTCAATTGCATTTCATTTGATCCTATCTCCTTTCCAGAGTGTTTGTTAGCCTTTCTTTTGGGGTTCGCAAGATTCCGTTTCCCTTCCCGAAAGGAAATTTCATTTCCTTTCGGGAAGGGAAACGGAATCTTGCGATTTCAATGGGGACCATGAGAGGAATCCTTGGTGCATGTCCCTGCACGTGATGACATGCCATGCCTTTTGATGGCTTTGACTTTGGGAAATATTTTTTTCTTTTTTTTTTCCAGTTTTTTTAGGCATCCATGTCATGTCTTTTCTAGCTTCCCCTGCAAGTTTTGTCTTGCTCCTTGACTTTTCCCCCATCTTTTGCAACATCTGGGAGCTTCGTTTTGGCATGTTTTGGTCCTTTGCACTGCTCTGATAGCATCCCAGTCCATTTTCCTCTTGTCACTAAATGGCCCAAATTTCCCAATTTTCTTTTTTTTCTCCTCCAGTTGCAATTCCTTTGATGGGATCTCCATTCCAGCGTCTTTCTAAGTCCTTCTTATTTCTTTTGGCCTTCAGTGCGCACCACTTTTGGCAAGCTGTGCTGCATGTGCCTGCACTTGATAGCATATGGGTAAGATATTTCTCTTTTTTTGTTTTAGTTTTTTTTCAGTGACCGTACCATGTGCCACATATCTTCCCCTGCAAGTTTCCTTTCTTCCTTGACATTTTCCCCTGCTTTTGCAACATCTGGGAGCTTAATTTTGGCATGTTTTGGTCTTTTGCAATGCAACTCATTTCCTCCCCGGCCATTTCTTGAAGACACTACAACTGCCAGTTTTCTGGGTTTTGGGGCTTTTTTTCAATTGCATTTCATTTGATCCTATCTCCTTTCCAGAGTGTTTGTTAGCCTTTCTTTTGGGGTTCGCAAGATTCCGTTTCCCTTCCCGAAAGGAAATGAAATTTCCTTTCGGGAAGGGAAACGGAATCTTGCGATTTCAATGGGGACCATGAGAGGAATCCTTGGTGCATGTCCCTGCATGTGATGACATGCCATGCCTTTTGATGGCTTTGACTTTGGGAAAGATTTTTTTCTTTTTTTTTTCCAATTTTTTTAGGCATCCATGTCATGTCTTTTCTAGCTTCCCCTGCAAGTTTTGTCTTGCTCCTTGACTTTTTCCCCATCTTTTGCAACATCTGGGAGCTTAGTTTTGGCATGTTTTGGTCCTTTGCACTGCTCTGATAGCATCCCGGTCCATTTTCCTCTTGTCACTAAATGGCCCAAATTTCCCAATTTTCTTTTTTTTCTCCTCCAGTTGCAATTCCTTTGATGGGATCTCCATTCCAGCGTCTTTCTAAGTCCTTCTTATTTCTTTTGGCCTTCAGTGCGCACCACTTTTGGCAAGCTGTGCTGCATGTGCCTGCACTTGATAGCATATGGGTAAGATATTTCTCTTTGTTTGTTTTAGTTTTTTTTCAGTGACCGTACCATGTGCCACATATCTTCCCCTGCAAGTTTCCTTTCTTCCTTGACATTTTCCCCTGCTTTTGCAACATCTGGGAGCTTAATTTTGGCATGTTTTGGTCTTTTGCAATGCAACTCATTTCCTCCCCGGCCATTTCTTGAAGACACTACAACTGCCAGTTTTCTGGGTTTTGGGGCTTTTTTTCAATTGCATTTCATTTGATCCTATCTCCTTTCCAGAGTGTTTGTTAGCCTTTCTTTTGGGGTTCGCAAGATTCCGTTTCCCTTCCCGAAAGGAAATTTCATTTCCTTTCGGGAAGGGAAACGGAATCTTGCGATTTCAATGGGGACCATGAGAGGAATCCTTGGTGCATGTCCCTGCACGTGATGACACGCCATGCCTTTTGATGGCTTTGACTTTGGGAAATATTTTTTTCTTTTTTTTTTCCAGTTTTTTTAGGCATCCATGTCATGTCTTTTCTAGCTTCCCCTGCAAGTTTTGTCTTGCTCCTTGACTTTTTCCCCATCTTTTGCAACATCCGGGAGCTTCGTTTTGGCATGTTTTGGTCCTTTGCACTGCTCTGATAGCATCCCGGTCCATTTTCCTCTTGTCACTAAATGGCCCAAATTTCCCAATTTTCTTTTTTTTCTCCTCCAGTTGCAATTCCTTTGATGGGATCTCCATTCCAGCGTCTTTCTAAGTCCTTCTTATTTCTTTTGGCCTTCAGTGCGCACCACTTTTGGCAAGCTGTGCTGCATGTGCCTGCACTTGATAGCATATGGGTAAGATATTTCTCTTTGTTTGTTTTAGTTTTTTTTCAGTGACCGTACCATGTGCCACATATCTTCCCCTGCAAGTTTCCTTTCTTCCTTGACATTTTCCCCTGCTTTTGCAACATCTGGGAGCTTAATTTTGGCATGTTTTGGTCTTTTGCAATGCAACTCATTTCCTCCCCGGCCATTTCTTGAAGACACTACAACTGCCAGTTTTCTGGGTTTTGGGGCTTTTTTTCAATTGCATTTCATTTGGTCCTATCTCCATTCAAGAGTGTTTGTTAGCCTTTCTTTTGGGGTTCGCAAAATTCCGTTTCCCTTCCCGAAAGGAAATTTCATTTCCTTTCGGGAAGGGAAACGGAATCTTGCGATTTCAATGGGGACCATGAGAGGAATCCTTGGTGCATGTCCCTGCACGTGATGACATGCCATGCCTTTTGATGGCTTTGACTTTGGGAAAGATTTTTTTCTTTTTTTTTTCCAGTTTTTTTAGGCATCCATGTCATGTCTTTTCTAGCTTCCCCTGCAAGTTTTGTCTTGCTCCTTGACTTTTTCCCCATCTTTTGCAACATCTGGGAGCTTCGTTTTGGCATGTTTTGGTCCTTTGCACTGCTCTGATAGCATCCCGGTCCATTTTCCTCTTGTCACTAAATGGCCCAAATTTCCCAATTTTCTTTTTTTTCTCCTCCAGTTGCAATTCCTTTGATGGGATCTCCATTCCAGCGTCTTTCTAAGTCCTTATTTCTTTTGGCCTTCAGTGCGCACCACTTTTGGCAAGCTGTGCTGCATGTGCCTGCACTTGATAGCATATGGGTAAGATATTTCTCTTTGTTTGTTTTAGTTTTTTTTCAGTGACCGTACCATGTGCCACATATCTTCCCCTGCAAGTTTCCTTTCTTCCTTGACATTTTCCCCTGCTTTTGCAACATCTGGGAGCTTAATTTTGGCATGTTTTGGTCTTTTGCAATGCAACTCATTTCCTCCCCGGCCATTTCTTGAAGACACTACAACTGCCAGTTTTCTGGGTTTTGGGGCTTTTTTTCAATTGCATTTCATTTGATCCTATCTCCTTTCCAGAGTGTTTGTTAGCCTTTCTTTTGGGGTTCGCAAGATTCCGTTTCCCTTCCCGAAAGGAAATTTCATTTCCTTTCGGGAAGGGAAACGGAATCTTGCGATTTCAATGGGGACCATGAGAGGAATCCTTGGTGCATGTCCCTGCACGTGATGACACGCCATGCCTTTTGATGGCTTTGACTTTGGGAAATATTTTTTTCTTTTTTTTTTCCAGTTTTTTTAGGCATCCATGTCATGTCTTTTCTAGCTTCCCCTGCAAGGTTTGTCTTGCTCCTTGACTTTTTCCCCATCTTTTGCAACATCTGGGAGCTTCGTTTTGGCATGTTTTGGTCCTTTGCACTGCTCTGATAGCATCCCGGTCCATTTTCCTCTTGTCACTAAATGGCCCAAATTTCCCAATTTTCTTTTTTTTCTCCTCCAGTTGCAATTCCTTTGATGGGATCTCCATTCCAGCGTCTTTCTAAGTCCTTCTTATTTCTTTTGGCCTTCAGTGCGCACCACTTTTGGCAAGCTGTGCTGCATGTGCCTGCACTTGATAGCATATGGGTAAGATATTTCTCTTTGTTTGTTTTAGTTTTTTTTCAGTGACCGTACCATGTGCCACATATCTTCCCCTGCAAGTTTCCTTTCTTCCTTGACATTTTCCCCTGCTTTTGCAACATCTGGGAGCTTAATTTTGGCATGTTTTGGTCTTTTGCAATGCAACTCATTTCCTCCCGGGCCATTTCTTGAAGACACTACAACTGCCAGTTTTCTGGGTTTTGGGGCTTTTTTTCAATTGCATTTCATTTGATCCTATCTCCTTTCCAGAGTGTTTGTTAGCCTTTCTTTTGGGGTTCGCAAGATTCCGTTTCCCTTCCCGAAAGGAAATTTCATTTCCTTTCGGGAAGGGAAACGGAATCTTGCGATTTCAATGGGGACCATGAGAGGAATCCTTGGTGCATGTCCCTGCACGTGATGACATGCCATGCCTTTTGATGGCTTTGACTTTGGGAAATATTTTTTTCTTTTTTTTTTCCAGTTTTTTTAGGCATCCATGTCATGTCTTTTCTAGCTTCCCCTGCAAGTTTTGTCTTGCTCCTTGACTTTTCCCCCATCTTTTGCAACATCTGGGAGCTTCGTTTTGGCATGTTTTGGTCCTTTGCACTGCTCTGATAGCATCCCGGTCCATTTTCCTCTTGTCACTAAATGGCCCAAATTTCCCAATTTTCTTTTTTTTCTCCTCCAGTTGCAATTCCTTTGATGGGATCTCCATTCCAGCATCTTTCTAAGTCCTTCTTATTTCTTTTGGCCTTCAGTGCGCACCACTTTTGGCAAGCTGTGCTGCATGTGCCTGCACTTGATAGCATATGGGTAAGATATTTCTCTTTGTTTGTTTTAGTTTTTTTTCAGTGACCGTACCATGTGCCACATATCTTCCCCTGCAAGTTTCCTTTCTTCCTTGACATTTTCCCCTGCTTTTGCAACATCTGGGAGCTTAATTTTGGCATGTTTTGGTCTTTTGCAATGCAACTCATTTCCTCCCCGGCCATTTCTTGAAGACACTACAACTGCCAGTTTTCTGGGTTTTGGGGCTTTTTTTCAATTGCATTTCATTTGATCCTATCTCCTTTCCAGAGTGTTTGTTAGCCTTTCTTTTGGGGTTCGCAAGATTCCGTTTCCCTTCCCGAAAGGAAATGAAATTTCCTTTCGGGAAGGGAAACGGAATCTTGCGATTTCAATGGGGACCATGAGAGGAATCCTTGGTGCATGTCCCTGCACGTGATGACATGCCATGCCTTTTGATGGCTTTGACTTTGGGAAAGATTTTTTTCTTTTTTTTTTCCAATTTTTTTAGGCATCCATGTCATGTCTTTTCTAGCTTCCCCTGCAAGTTTTGTCTTGCTCCTTGACTTTTTCCCCATCTTTTGCAACATCTGGGAGCTTAGTTTTGGCATGTTTTGGTCCTTTGCACTGCTCTGATAGCATCCCGGTCCATTTTCCTCTTGTCACTAAATGGCCCAAATTTCCCAATTTTCTTTTTTTTCTCCTCCAGTTGCAATTCCTTTGATGGGATCTCCATTCCAGCGTCTTTCTAAGTCCTTCTTATTTCTTTTGGCCTTCAGTGCGCACCACTTTTGGCAAGCTGTGCTGCATGTGCCTGCACTTGATAGCATATGGGTAAGATATTTCTCTTTGTTTGTTTTAGTTTTTTTTCAGTGACCGTACCATGTGCCACATATCTTCCCCTGCAAGTTTCCTTTCTTCCTTGACATTTTCCCCTGCTTTTGCAACATCTGGGAGCTTAATTTTGGCATGTTTTGGTCTTTTGCAATGCAACTCATTTCCTCCCCGGCCATTTCTTGAAGACACTACAACTGCCAGTTTTCTGGGTTTTGGGGCTTTTTTTCAATTGCATTTCATTTGATCCTATCTCCTTTCCAGAGTGTTTGTTAGCCTTTCTTTTGGGGTTTGCAAGATTCCGTTTCCCTTCCCGAAAGGAAATTTCATTTCCTTTCGGGAAGGGAAACGGAATCTTGCGATTTCAATGGGGACCATGAGAGGAATCCTTGGTGCATGTCCCTGCACGTGATGACACGCCATGCCTTTTGATGGCTTTGACTTTGGGAAATATTTTTTTCTTTTTTTTTTCCAGTTTTTTTAGGCATCCATGTCATGTCTTTTCTAGCTTCCCCTGCAAGTTTTGTCTTGCTCCTTGACTTTTTCCCCATCTTTTGCAACATCTGGGAGCTTCGTTTTGGCATGTTTTGGTCCTTTGCACTGCTCTGATAGCATCCCGGTCCATTTTCCTCTTGTCACTAAATGGCCCAAATTTCCCAATTTTCTTTTTTTTCTCCTCCAGTTGCAATTCCTTTGATGGGATCTCCATTCCAGCGTCTTTCTAAGTCCTTCTTATTTCTTTTGGCCTTCAGTGTGCACCACTTTTGGCAAGCTGTGCTGCATGTGCCTGCACTTGATAGCATATGGGTAAGATATTTCTCTTTTTTTGTTTTAGTTTTTTTTCAGTGACCGTACCATGTGCCACATATCTTCCCCTGCAAGTTTCCTTTCTTCCTTGACATTTTCCCCTGCTTTTGCAACATCTGGGAGCTTAATTTTGGCATGTTTTGGTCTTTTGCAATGCAACTCATTTCCTCCCCGGCCATTTCTTGAAGACACTACAACTGCCAGTTTTCTGGGTTTTGGGGCTTTTTTTCAATTGCATTTCATTTGATCCTATCTCCTTGCCAGAGTGTTTGTTAGCCTTTCTTTTGGGGTTCGCAAGATTCCGTTTCCCTTCCCGAAAGGAAATTTCATTTCCTTTCGGGAAGGGAAACGGAATCTTGCGATTTCAATGGGGACCATGAGAGGAATCCTTGGTGCATGTCCCTGCACGTGATGACATGCCATGCCTTTTGATGGCTTTGACTTTGGGAAAGATTTTTTTCTTTTTTTTTAGGCATCCATGTCATGTCTTTTCTAGCTTCCCCTGCAAGTTTTGTCTTGCTCCTTGACTTTTTCCCCATCTTTTGCAACATCCGGGAGCTTCGTTTTGGCATGTTTTGGTCCTTTGCACTGCTCTGATAGCATCCCGGTCCATTTTCCTCTTGTCACTAAATGGCCCAAATTTCCCAATTTTCTTTTTTTTCTCCTCCAGTTGCAATTCCTTTGATGGGATCTCCATTCCAGCGTCTTTCTAAGTCCTTCTTATTTCTTTTGGCCTTCAGTGCGCACCACTTTTGGCAAGCTGTGCTGCATGTGCCTGCACTTGATAGCATATGGGTAAGATATTTCTCTTTGTTTGTTTTAGTTTTTTTTCAGTGACCGTACCATGTGCCACATATCTTCCCCTGCAAGTTTCCTTTCTTCCTTGACATTTTCCCCTGCTTTTGCAACATCTGGGAGCTTAATTTTGGCATGTTTTGGTCTTTTGCAATGCAACTCATTTCCTCCCCGGCCATTTCTTGAAGACACTACAACTGCCAGTTTTCTGGGTTTTGGGGCTTTTTTTCAATTGCATTTCATTTGGTCCTATCTCCATTCAAGAGTGTTTGTTAGCCTTTCTTTTGGGGTTCGCAAAATTCCGTTTCCCTTCCCGAAAGGAAATTTCATTTCCTTTCGGGAAGGGAAACGGAATCTTGCGATTTCAATGGGGACCATGAGAGGAATCCTTGGTGCATGTCCCTGCACGTGATGACATGCCATGCCTTTTGATGGCTTTGACTTTGGGAAAGATTTTTTTCTTTTTTTTTTCCAGTTTTTTTAGGCATCCATGTCATGTCTTTTCTAGCTTCCCCTGCAAGTTTTGTCTTGCTCCTTGACTTTTTCCCCATCTTTTGCAACATCTGGGAGCTTCGTTTTGGCATGTTTTGGTCCTTTGCACTGCTCTGATAGCATCCCGGTCCATTTTCCTCTTGTCACTAAATGGCCCAAATTTCCCAATTTTCTTTTTTTTCTCCTCCAGTTGCAATTCCTTTGATGGGATCTCCATTCCAGCGTCTTTCTAAGTCCTTCTTATTTCTTTTGGCCTTCAGTGCGCACCACTTTTGGCAAGCTGTGCTGCATGTGCCTGCACTTGATAGCATATGGGTAAGATATTTCTCTTTTTTTGTTTTAGTTTTTTTTCAGTGACCGTACCATGTGCCACATATCTTCCCCTGCAAGTTTCCTTTCTTCCTTGACATTTTCCCCTGCTTTTGCAACATCTGGGAGCTTAATTTTGGCATGTTTTGGTCTTTTGCAATGCAACTCATTTCCTCCCCGGCCATTTCTTGAAGACACTACAACTGCCAGTTTTCTGGGTTTTGGGGCTTTTTTTCAATTGCATTTCATTTGATCCTATCTCCTTTCCAGAGTGTTTGTTAGCCTTTCTTTTGGGGTTCGCAAGATTCCGTTTCCCTTCCCGAAAGGAAATTTCATTTCCTTTCGGGAAGGGAAACGGAATCTTGCGATTTCAATGGGGACCATGAGAGGAATCCTTGGTGCATGTCCCTGCACGTGATGACATGCCATGCCTTTTGATGGCTTTGACTTTGGGAAAGATTTTTTTCTTTTTTTTTTCCAATTTTTTTAGGCATCCATGTCATGTCTTTTCTAGCTTCCCCTGCAAGTTTTGTCTTGCTCCTTGACTTTTTCCCCATCTTTTGCAACATCTGGGAGCTTCGTTTTGGCATGTTTTGGTCCTTTGCACTGCTCTGATAGCATCCCGGTCCATTTTCCTCTTGTCACTAAATGGCCCAAATTTCCCAATTTTCTTTTTTTTCTCCTCCAGTTGCAATTCCTTTGATGGGATCTCCATTCCAGCGTCTTTCTAAGTCCTTCTTATTTCTTTTGGCCTTCAGTGCGCACCACTTTTGGCAAGCTGTGCTGCATGTGCCTGCACTTGATAGCATATGGGTAAGATATTTCTCTTTTTTTGTTTTAGTTTTTTTTCAGTGACCGTACCATGTGCCACATATCTTCCCCTGCAAGTTTCCTTTCTTCCTTGACATTTTCCCCTGCTTTTGCAACATCTGGGAGCTTAATTTTGGCATGTTTTGGTCTTTTGCAATGCAACTCATTTCCTCCCCGGCCATTTCTTGAAGACACTACAACTGCCAGTTTTCTGGGTTTTGGGGCTTTTTTTCAATTGCATTTCATTTGATCCTATCTCCTTTCCAGAGTGTTTGTTAGCCTTTCTTTTGGGGTTCGCAAGATTCCGTTTCCCTTCCCGAAAGGAAATTTCATTTCGGGAAGGGAAACGGAATCTTGCGATTTCAATGGGGACCATGAGAGGAATCCTTGGTGCATGTCCCTGCACGTGATGACATGCCATGCCTTTTGATGGCTTTGACTTTGGGAAAGATTTTTTTCTTTTTGTTTAGGCATCCAT
Organism: Molothrus aeneus; assembly: GCF_037042795.1. NCBI lineage: Eukaryota > Metazoa > Chordata > Aves > Passeriformes > Icteridae > Molothrus > Molothrus aeneus. The sequence continues at coordinate 517,390 of NW_027099176.1, read as the reverse complement.
GTCATGTCTTTTCTAGCTTCCCCTGCAAGTTTTGTCTTGCTCCTTGACTTTTTCCCCATCTTTTGCAACATCTGGGAGCTTAGTTTTGGCATGTTTTGGTCCTTTGCACTGCTCTGATAGCATCCCGGTCCATTTTCCTCTTGTCACTAAATGGCCCAAATTTCCCAATTTTCTTTTTTTTCTCCTCCAGTTGCAATTCCTTTGATGGGATCTCCATTCCAGCGTCTTTCTAAGTCCTTCTTATTTCTTTTGGCCTTCAGTGCGCACCACTTTTGGCAAGCTGTGCTGCATGTGCCTGCACTTGATAGCATATGGGTAAGATATTTCTCTTTTTTTGTTTTAGTTTTTTTTCAGTGACTGTACCATGTGCCACATATCTTCCCCTGCAAGTTTCCTTTCTTCCTTGACATTTTCCCCTGCTTTTGCAACATCTGGGAGCTTAATTTTGGCATGTTTTGGTCTTTTGCAATGCAACTCATTTCCTCCCCGGCCATTTCTTGAAGACACTACAACTGCCAGTTTTCTGGGTTTTGGGGCTTTTTTTCAATTGCATTTCATTTGATCCTATCTCCTTTCCAGAGTGTTTGTTAGCCTTTCTTTTGGGGTTCGCAAGATTCCGTTTCCCTTCCCGAAAGGAAATTTCATTTCCTTTCGGGAAGGGAAACGGAATCTTGCGATTTCAATGGGGACCATGAGAGGAATCCTTGGTGCATGTCCCTGCACGTGATGACATGCCATGCCTTTTGATGGCTTTGACTTTGGGAAATATTTTTTTCTTTTTTTTTTCCAGTTTTTTTAGGCATCCATGTCATGTCTTTTCTAGCTTCCCCTGCAAGTTTTGTCTTGCTCCTTGACTTTTTCCCCATCTTTTGCAACATCTGGGAGCTTAGTTTTGGCATGTTTTGGTCCTTTGCACTGCTCTGATAGCATCCCGGTCCATTTTCCTCTTGTCACTAAATGGCCCAAATTTCCCAATTTTCTTTTTTTTCTCCTCCAGTTGCAATTCCTTTGATGGGATCTCCATTCCAGCGTCTTTCTAAGTCCTTCTTATTTCTTTTGGCCTTCAGTGCGCACCACTTTTGGCAAGCTGTGCTGCATGTGCCTGCACTTGATAGCATATGGGTAAGATATTTCTCTTTTTTTGTTTTAGTTTTTTTTCAGTGACTGTACCATGTGCCACATATCTTCCCCTGCAAGTTTCCTTTCTTCCTTGACATTTTCCCCTGCTTTTGCAACATCTGGGAGCTTAATTTTGGCATGTTTTGGTCTTTTGCAATGCAACTCATTTCCTCCCCGGCCATTTCTTGAAGACACTACAACTGCCAGTTTTCTGGGTTTTGGGGCTTTTTTTCAATTGCATTTCATTTGATCCTATCTCCTTTCCAGAGTGTTTGTTAGCCTTTCTTTTGGGGTTCGCAAGATTCCGTTTCCCTTCCCGAAAGGAAATTTCATTTCCTTTCGGGAAGGGAAACGGAATCTTGCGATTTCAATGGGGACCATGAGAGGAATCCTTGGTGCATGTCCCTGCACGTGATGACATGCCATGCCTTTTGATGGCTTTGACTTTGGGAAAGATTTTTTTCTTTTTTTTTTCCAATTTTTTTAGGCATCCATGTCATGTCTTTTCTAGCTTCCCCTGCAAGTTTTGTCTTGCTCCTTGACTTTTTCCCCATCTTTTGCAACATCTGGGAGCTTCGTTTTGGCATGTTTTGGTCCTTTGCACTGCTCTGATAGCATCCCGGTCCATTTTCCTCTTGTCACTAAATGGCCCAAATTTCCCAATTTTCTTTTTTTTCTCCTCCAGTTGCAATTCCTTTGATGGGATCTCCATTCCAGCGTCTTTCTAAGTCCTTCTTATTTCTTTTGGCCTTCAGTGCGCACCACTTTTGGCAAGCTGTGCTGCATGTGCCTGCACTTGATAGCATATGGGTAAGATATTTCTCTTTTTTTGTTTTAGTTTTTTTTCAGTGACCGTACCATGTGCCACATATCTTCCCCTGCAAGTTTCCTTTCTTCCTTGACATTTTCCCCTGCTTTTGCAACATCTGGGAGCTTAATTTTGGCATGTTTTGGTCTTTTGCAATGCAACTCATTTCCTCCCCGGCCATTTCTTGAAGACACTACAACTGCCAGTTTTCTGGGTTTTGGGGCTTTTTTTCAATTGCATTTCATTTGATCCTATCTCCTTTCCAGAGTGTTTGTTAGCCTTTCTTTTGGGGTTCGCAAGATTCCGTTTCCCTTCCCGAAAGGAAATTTCATTTCCTTTCGGGAAGGGAAACGGAATCTTGCGATTTCAATGGGGACCATGAGAGGAATCCTTGGTGCATGTCCCTGCACGTGATGACATGCCATGCCTTTTGATGGCTTTGACTTTGGGAAAGATTTTTTTCTTTTTTTTTTCCAATTTTTTTAGGCATCCATGTCATGTCTTTTCTAGCTTCCCCTGCAAGTTTTGTCTTGCTCCTTGACTTTTTCCCCATCTTTTGCAACATCTGGGAGCTTCGTTTTGGCATGTTTTGGTCCTTTGCACTGCTCTGATAGCATCCCGGTCCATTTTCCTCTTGTCACTAAATGGCCCAAATTTCCCAATTTTCTTTTTTTTCTCCTCCAGTTGCAATTCCTTTGATGGGATCTCCATTCCAGCGTCTTTCTAAGTCCTTCTTATTTCTTTTGGCCTTCAGTGCGCACCACTTTTGGCAAGCTGTGCTGCATGTGCCTGCACTTGATAGCATATGGGTAAGATATTTCTCTTTTTTTGTTTTAGTTTTTTTTCAGTGACCGTACCATGTGCCACATATCTTCCCCTGCAAGTTTCCTTTCTTCCTTGACATTTTCCCCTGCTTTTGCAACATCTGGGAGCTTAATTTTGGCATGTTTTGGTCTTTTGCAATGCAACTCATTTCCTCCCCGGCCATTTCTTGAAGACACTACAACTGCCAGTTTTCTGGGTTTTGGGGCTTTTTTTCAATTGCATTTCATTTGATCCTATCTCCTTTCCAGAGTGTTTGTTAGCCTTTCTTTTGGGGTTCGCAAGATTCCGTTTCCCTTCCCGAAAGGAAATTTCATTTCCTTTCGGGAAGGGAAACGGAATCTTGCGATTTCAATGGGGACCATGAGAGGAATCCTTGGTGCATGTCCCTGCACGTGATGACACGCCATGCCTTTTGATGGCTTTGACTTTGGGAAATATTTTTTTCTTTTTTTTTTCCAGTTTTTTTAGGCATCCATGTCATGTCTTTTCTAGCTTCCCCTGCAAGTTTTGTCTTGCTCCTTGACTTTTTCCCCATCTTTTGCAACATCTGGGAGCTTCGTTTTGGCATGTTTTGGTCCTTTGCACTGCTCTGATAGCATCCCGGTCCATTTTCCTCTTGTCACTAAATGGCCCAAATTTCCCAATTTTCTTTTTTTTCTCCTCCAGTTGCAATTCCTTTGATGGGATCTCCATTCCAGCGTCTTTCTAAGTCCTTCTTATTTCTTTTGGCCTTCAGTGCGCACCCCTTTTGGCAAGCTGTGCTGCATGTGCCTGCACTTGATAGCATATGGGTAAGATATTTCTCTTTTTTTGTTTTAGTTTTTTTTCAGTGACCGTACCATGTGCCACATATCTTCCCCTGCAAGTTTCCTTTCTTCCTTGACATTTTCCCCTGCTTTTGCAACATCTGGGAGCTTAATTTTGGCATGTTTTGGTCTTTTGCAATGCAACTCATTTCCTCCCCGGCCATTTCTTGAAGACACTACAACTGCCAGTTTTCTGGGTTTTGGGGCTTTTTTTCAATTGCATTTCATTTGATCCTATCTCCTTTCCAGAGTGTTTGTTAGCCTTTCTTTTGGGGTTCGCAAGATTCCGTTTCCCTTCCCGAAAGGAAATTTCATTTCCTTTCGGGAAGGGAAACGGAATCTTGCGATTTCAATGGGGACCATGAGAGGAATCCTTGGTGCATGTCCCTGCACGTGATGACATGCCATGCCTTTTGATGGCTTTGACTTTGGGAAAGATTTTTTTCTTTTTTTTTTCCAATTTTTTTAGGCATCCATGTCATGTCTTTTCTAGCTTCCCCTGCAAGTTTTGTCTTGCTCCTTGACTTTTTCCCCATCTTTTGCAACATCTGGGAGCTTCGTTTTGGCATGTTTTGGTCCTTTGCACTGCTCTGATAGCATCCCGGTCCATTTTCCTCTTGTCACTAAATGGCCCAAATTTCCCAATTTTCTTTTTTTTCTCCTCCAGTTGCAATTCCTTTGATGGGATCTCCATTCCAGCGTCTTTCTAAGTCCTTCTTATTTCTTTTGGCCTTCAGTGCGCACCACTTTTGGCAAGCTGTGCTGCATGTGCCTGCACTTGATAGCATATGGGTAAGATATTTCTCTTTTTTTGTTTTAGTTTTTTTTCAGTGACCGTACCATGTGCCACATATCTTCCCCTGCAAGTTTCCTTTCTTCCTTGACATTTTCCCCTGCTTTTGCAACATCTGGGAGCTTAATTTTGGCATGTTTTGGTCTTTTGCAATGCAACTCATTTCCTCCCCGGCCATTTCTTGAAGACACTACAACTGCCAGTTTTCTGGGTTTTGGGGCTTTTTTTCAATTGCATTTCATTTGATCCTATCTCCTTTCCAGAGTGTTTGTTAGCCTTTCTTTTGGGGTTCGCAAGATTCCGTTTCCCTTCCCGAAAGGAAATTTCATTTCCTTTCGGGAAGGGAAACGGAATCTTGCGATTTCAATGGGGACCATGAGAGGAATCCTTGGTGCATGTCCCTGCACGTGATGACACGCCATGCCTTTTGATGGCTTTGACTTTGGGAAAGATTTTTTTCTTTTTTTTTTCCAGTTTTTTTAGGCATCCATGTCATGTCTTTTCTAGCTTCCCCTGCAAGGTTTGTCTTGCTCCTTGACTTTTTCCCCATCTTTTGCAACATCTGGGAGCTTCGTTTTGGCATGTTTTGGTCCTTTGCACTGCTCTGATAGCATCCCGGTCCATTTTCCTCTTGTCACTAAATGGCCCAAATTTCCCAATTTTCTTTTTTTTCTCCTCCAGTTGCAATTCCTTTGATGGGATCTCCATTCCAGCGTCTTTCTAAGTCCTTCTTATTTCTTTTGGCCTTCAGTGCGCACCCCTTTTGGCAAGCTGTGCTGCATGTGCCTGCACTTGATAGCATATGGGTAAGATATTTCTCTTTGTTTGTTTTAGTTTTTTTTCAGTGACCGTACCATGTGCCACATATCTTCCCCTGCAAGTTTCCTTTCTTCCTTGACATTTTCCCCTGCTTTTGCAACATCTGGGAGCTTAATTTTGGCATGTTTTGGTCTTTTGCAATGCAACTCATTTCCTCCCGGGCCATTTCTTGAAGACACTACAACTGCCAGTTTTCTGGGTTTTGGGGCTTTTTTTCAATTGCATTTCATTTGATCCTATCTCCTTTCCAGAGTGTTTGTTAGCCTTTCTTTTGGGGTTCGCAAGATTCCGTTTCCCTTCCCGAAAGGAAATTTCATTTCCTTTCGGGAAGGGAAACGGAATCTTGCGATTTCAATGGGGACCATGAGAGGAATCCTTGGTGCATGTCCCTGCACGTGATGACATGCCATGCCTTTTGATGGCTTTGACTTTGGGAAATATTTTTTTCTTTTTTTTTTCCAGTTTTTTTAGGCATCCATGTCATGTCTTTTCTAGCTTCCCCTGCAAGTTTTGTCTTGCTCCTTGACTTTTCCCCCATCTTTTGCAACATCTGGGAGCTTCGTTTTGGCATGTTTTGGTCCTTTGCACTGCTCTGATAGCATCCCGGTCCATTTTCCTCTTGTCACTAAATGGCCCAAATTTCCCAATTTTCTTTTTTTTCTCCTCCAGTTGCAATTCCTTTGATGGGATCTCCATTCCAGCGTCTTTCTAAGTCCTTCTTATTTCTTTTGGCCTTCAGTGCGCACCACTTTTGGCAAGCTGTGCTGCATGTGCCTGCACTTGATAGCATATGGGTAAGATATTTCTCTTTTTTTGTTTTAGTTTTTTTTCAGTGACCGTACCATGTGCCACATATCTTCCCCTGCAAGTTTCCTTTCTTCCTTGACATTTTCCCCTGCTTTTGCAACATCTGGGAGCTTAATTTTGGCATGTTTTGGTCTTTTGCAATGCAACTCATTTCCTCCCCGGCCATTTCTTGAAGACACTACAACTGCCAGTTTTCTGGGTTTTGGGGCTTTTTTTCAATTGCATTTCATTTGATCCTATCTCCTTTCCAGAGTGTTTGTTAGCCTTTCTTTTGGGGTTCGCAAGATTCCGTTTCCCTTCCCGAAAGGAAATGAAATTTCCTTTCGGGAAGGGAAACGGAATCTTGCGATTTCAATGGGGACCATGAGAGGAATCCTTGGTGCATGTCCCTGCACGTGATGACACGCCATGCCTTTTGATGGCTTTGACTTTGGGAAAGATTTTTTTCTTTTTTTTTTCCAATTTTTTTAGGCATCCATGTCATGTCTTTTCTAGCTTCCCCTGCAAGTTTTGTCTTGCTCCTTGACTTTTTCCCCATCTTTTGCAACATCTGGGAGCTTAGTTTTGGCATGTTTTGGTCCTTTGCACTGCTCTGATAGCATCCCGGTCCATTTTCCTCTTGTCACTAAATGGCCCAAATTTCCCAATTTTCTTTTTTTTCTCCTCCAGTTGCAATTCCTTTGATGGGATCTCCATTCCAGCGTCTTTCTAAGTCCTTCTTATTTCTTTTGGCCTTCAGTGCGCACCACTTTTGGCAAGCTGTGCTGCATGTGCCTGCACTTGATAGCATATGGGTAAGATATTTCTCTTTTTTTGTTTTAGTTTTTTTTCAGTGACCGTACCATGTGCCACATATCTTCCCCTGCAAGTTTCCTTTCTTCCTTGACATTTTCCCCTGCTTTTGCAACATCTGGGAGCTTAATTTTGGCATGTTTTGGTCTTTTGCAATGCAACTCATTTCCTCCCCGGCCATTTCTTGAAGACACTACAACTGCCAGTTTTCTGGGTTTTGGGGCTTTTTTTCAATTGCATTTCATTTGATCCTATCTCCTTTCCAGAGTGTTTGTTAGCCTTTCTTTTGGGGTTCGCAAGATTCCGTTTCCCTTCCCGAAAGGAAATTTCATTTCCTTTCGGGAAGGGAAACGGAATCTTGCGATTTCAATGGGGACCATGAGAGGAATCCTTGGTGCATGTCCCTGCACGTGATGACATGCCATGCCTTTTGATGGCTTTGACTTTGGGAAAGATTTTTTTCTTTTTTTTTTCCAGTTTTTTTAGGCATCCATGTCATGTCTTTTCTAGCTTCCCCTGCAAGTTTTGTCTTGCTCCTTGACTTTTCCCCCATCTTTTGCAACATCTGGGAGCTTCGTTTTGGCATGTTTTGGTCCTTTGCACTGCTCTGATAGCATCCCGGTCCATTTTCCTCTTGTCACTAAATGGCCCAAATTTCCCAATTTTCTTTTTTTTCTCCTCCAGTTGCAATTCCTTTGATGGGATCTCCATTCCAGCGTCTTTCTAAGTCCTTCTTATTTCTTTTGGCCTTCAGTGCGCACCACTTTTGGCAAGCTGTGCTGCATGTGCCTGCACTTGATAGCATATGGGTAAGATATTTCTCTTTGTTTGTTTTAGTTTTTTTTCAGTGACCGTACCATGTGCCACATATCTTCCCCTGCAAGTTTCCTTTCTTCCTTGACATTTTCCCCTGCTTTTGCAACATCTGGGAGCTTAATTTTGGCATGTTTTGGTCTTTTGCAATGCAACTCATTTCCTCCCCGGCCATTTCTTGAAGACACTACAACTGCCAGTTTTCTGGGTTTTGGGGCTTTTTTTCAATTGCATTTCATTTGATCCTATCTCCTTTCCAGAGTGTTTGTTAGCCTTTCTTTTGGGGTTCGCAAGATTCCGTTTCCCTTCCCGAAAGGAAATGAAATTTCCTTTCGGGAAGGGAAACGGAATCTTGCGATTTCAATGGGGACCATGAGAGGAATCCTTGGTGCATGTCCCTGCACGTGATGACATGCCATGCCTTTTGATGGCTTTGACTTTGGGAAAGATTTTTTTCTTTTTTTTTTCCAATTTTTTTAGGCATCCATGTCATGTCTTTTCTAGCTTCCCCTGCAAGTTTTGTCTTGCTCCTTGACTTTTTCCCCATCTTTTGCAACATCTGGGAGCTTAGTTTTGGCATGTTTTGGTCCTTTGCACTGCTCTGATAGCATCCCGGTCCATTTTCCTCTTGTCACTAAATGGCCCAAATTTCCCAATTTTCTTTTTTTTCTCCTCCAGTTGCAATTCCTTTGATGGGATCTCCATTCCAGCGTCTTTCTAAGTCCTTCTTATTTCTTTTGGCCTTCAGTGCGCACCACTTTTGGCAAGCTGTGCTGCATGTGCCTGCACTTGATAGCATATGGGTAAGATATTTCTCTTTGTTTGTTTTAGTTTTTTTTCAGTGACCGTACCATGTGCCACATATCTTCCCCTGCAAGTTTCCTTTCTTCCTTGACATTTTCCCCTGCTTTTGCAACATCTGGGAGCTTAATTTTGGCATGTTTTGGTCTTTTGCAATGCAACTCATTTCCTCCCCGGCCATTTCTTGAAGACACTACAACTGCCAGTTTTCTGGGTTTTGGGGCTTTTTTTCAATTGCATTTCATTTGATCCTATCTCCTTTCCAGAGTGTTTGTTAGCCTTTCTTTTGGGGTTCGCAAGATTCCGTTTCCCTTCCCGAAAGGAAATGAAATTTCCTTTCGGGAAGGGAAACGGAATCTTGCGATTTCAATGGGGACCATGAGAGGAATCCTTGGTGCATGTCCCTGCACGTGATGACATGCCATGCCTTTTGATGGCTTTGACTTTGGGAAAGATTTTTTTCTTTTTTTTTTCCAATTTTTTTAGGCATCCATGTCATGTCTTTTCTAGCTTCCCCTGCAAGTTTTGTCTTGCTCCTTGACTTTTTCCCCATCTTTTGCAACATCTGGGAGCTTCGTTTTGGCATGTTTTGGTCCTTTGCACTGCTCTGATAGCATCCCGGTCCATTTTCCTCTTGTCACTAAATGGCCCAAATTTCCCAATTTTCTTTTTTTTCTCCTCCAGTTGCAATTCCTTTGATGGGATCTCCATTCCAGCGTCTTTCTAAGTCCTTCTTATTTCTTTTGGCCTTCAGTGCGCACCACTTTTGGCAAGCTGTGCTGCATGTGCCTGCACTTGATAGCATATGGGTAAGATATTTCTCTTTGTTTGTTTTAGTTTTTTTTCAGTGACCGTACCATGTGCCACATATCTTCCCCTGCAAGTTTCCTTTCTTCCTTGACATTTTCCCCTGCTTTTGCAACATCTGGGAGCTTAATTTTGGCATGTTTTGGTCTTTTGCAATGCAACTCATTTCCTCCCCGGCCATTTCTTGAAGACACTACAACTGCCAGTTTTCTGGGTTTTGGGGCTTTTTTTCAATTGCATTTCATTTGATCCTATCTCCTTGCCAGAGTGTTTGTTAGCCTTTCTTTTGGGGTTCGCAAGATTCCGTTTCCCTTCCCGAAAGGAAATTTCATTTCCTTTCGGGAAGGGAAACGGAATCTTGCGATTTCAATGGGGACCATGAGAGGAATCCTTGGTGCATGTCCCTGCACGTGATGACATGCCATGCCTTTTGATGGCTTTGACTTTGGGAAAGATTTTTTTCTTTTTTTTTAGGCATCCATGTCATGTCTTTTCTAGCTTCCCCTGCAAGTTTTGTCTTGCTCCTTGACTTTTTCCCCATCTTTTGCAACATCCGGGAGCTTCGTTTTGGCATGTTTTGGTCCTTTGCACTGCTCTGATAGCATCCCGGTCCATTTTCCTCTTGTCACTAAATGGCCCAAATTTCCCAATTTTCTTTTTTTTCTCCTCCAGTTGCAATTCCTTTGATGGGATCTCCATTCCAGCGTCTTTCTAAGTCCTTCTTATTTCTTTTGGCCTTCAGTGCGCACCACTTTTGGCAAGCTGTGCTGCATGTGCCTGCACTTGATAGCATATGGGTAAGATATTTCTCTTTTTTTGTTTTAGTTTTTTTTCAGTGACCGTACCATGTGCCACATATCTTCCCCTGCAAGTTTCCTTTCTTCCTTGACATTTTCCCCTGCTTTTGCAACATCTGGGAGCTTAATTTTGGCATGTTTTGGTCTTTTGCAATGCAACTCATTTCCTCCCCGGCCATTTCTTGAAGACACTACAACTGCCAGTTTTCTGGGTTTTGGGGCTTTTTTTCAATTGCATTTCATTTGGTCCTATCTCCATTCAAGAGTGTTTGTTAGCCTTTCTTTTGGGGTTCGCAAAATTCCGTTTCCCTTCCCGAAAGGAAATTTCATTTCCTTTCGGGAAGGGAAACGGAATCTTGCGATTTCAATGGGGACCATGAGAGGAATCCTTGGTGCATGTCCCTGCACGTGATGACATGCCATGCCTTTTGATGGCTTTGACTTTGGGAAAGATTTTTTTCTTTTTTTTTTCCAGTTTTTTTAGGCATCCATGTCATGTCTTTTCTAGCTTCCCCTGCAAGTTTTGTCTTGCTCCTTGACTTTTTCCCCATCTTTTGCAACATCTGGGAGCTTCGTTTTGGCATGTTTTGGTCCTTTGCACTGCTCTGATAGCATCCCGGTCCATTTTCCTCTTGTCACTAAATGGCCCAAATTTCCCAATTTTCTTTTTTTTCTCCTCCAGTTGCAATTCCTTTGATGGGATCTCCATTCCAGCGTCTTTCTAAGTCCTTCTTATTTCTTTTGGCCTTCAGTGCGCACCACTTTTGGCAAGCTGTGCTGCATGTGCCTGCACTTGATAGCATATGGGTAAGATATTTCTCTTTGTTTGTTTTAGTTTTTTTTCAGTGACCGTACCATGTGCCACATATCTTCCCCTGCAAGTTTCCTTTCTTCCTTGACATTTTCCCCTGCTTTTGCAACATCTGGGAGCTTAATTTTGGCATGTTTTGGTCTTTTGCAATGCAACTCATTTCCTCCCCGGCCATTTCTTGAAGACACTACAACTGCCAGTTTTCTGGGTTTTGGGGCTTTTTTTCAATTGCATTTCATTTGATCCTATCTCCTTTCCAGAGTGTTTGTTAGCCTTTCTTTTGGGGTTTGCAAGATTCCGTTTCCCTTCCCGAAAGGAAATTTCATTTCCTTTCGGGAAGGGAAACGGAATCTTGCGATTTCAATGGGGACCATGAGAGGAATCCTTGGTGCATGTCCCTGCACGTGATGACACGCCATGCCTTTTGATGGCTTTGACTTTGGGAAATATTTTTTTCTTTTTTTTTTCCAGTTTTTTTAGGCATCCATGTCATGTCTTTTCTAGCTTCCCCTGCAAGTTTTGTCTTGCTCCTTGACTTTTTCCCCATCTTTTGCAACATCTGGGAGCTTCGTTTTGGCATGTTTTGCTCCTTTGCACTGCTCTGATAGCATCCCGGTCCATTTTCCTCTTGTCACTAAATGGCCCAAATTTCCCAATTTTCTTTTTTTTCTCCTCCAGTTGCAATTCCTTTGATGGGATCTCCATTCCAGCGTCTTTCTAAGTCCTTCTTATTTCTTTTGGCCTTCAGTGCGCACCACTTTTGGCAAGCTGTGCTGCATGTGCCTGCACTTGATAGCATATGGGTAAGATATTTCTCTTTTTTTGTTTTAGTTTTTTTTCAGTGACCGTACCATGTGCCACATATCTTCCCCTGCAAGTTTCCTTTCTTCCTTGACATTTTCCCCTGCTTTTGCAACATCTGGGAGCTTAATTTTGGCATGTTTTGGTCTTTTGCAATGCAACTCATTTCCTCCCCGGCCATTTCTTGAAGACACTACAACTGCCAGTTTTCTGGGTTTTGGGGCTTTTTTTCAATTGCATTTCATTTGATCCTATCTCCTTTCCAGAGTGTTTGTTAGCCTTTCTTTTAGGGTTCGCAAGATTCCGTTTCCCTTCCCGAAAGGAAATTTCATTTCCTTTCGGGAAGGGAAACGGAATCTTGCGATTTCAATGGGGACCATGAGAGGAATCCTTGGTGCATGTCCCTGCACGTGATGACATGCCATGCCTTTTGATGGCTTTGACTTTGGGAAAGATTTTTTTCTTTTTTTTTTCCAATTTTTTAGGCATCCATGTCATGTCTTTTCTAGCTTCCCCTGCAAGTTTTGTCTTGCTCCTTGACTTTTTCCCCATCTTTTGCAACATCTGGGAGCTTAGTTTTGGCATGTTTTGCTCCTTTGCACTGCTCTGATAGCATCCCGGTCCATTTTCCTCTTGTCACTAAATGGCCCAAATTTCCCAATTTTCTTTTTTTTCTCCTCCAGTTGCAATTCCTTTGATGGGATCTCCATTCCAGCGTCTTTCTAAGTCCTTCTTATTTCTTTTGGCCTTCAGTGCGCACCACTTTTGGCAAGCTGTGCTGCATGTGCCTGCACTTGATAGCATATGGGTAAGATATTTCTCTTTGTTTGTTTTAGTTTTTTTTCAGTGACCGTACCATGTGCCACATATCTTCCCCTGCAAGTTTCCTTTCTTCCTTGACATTTTCCCCTGCTTTTGCAACATCTGGGAGCTTAATTTTGGCATGTTTTGGTCTTTTGCAATGCAACTCATTTCCTCCCCGGCCATTTCTTGAAGACACTACAACTGCCAGTTTTCTGGGTTTTGGGGCTTTTTTTCAATTGCATTTCATTTGATCCTATCTCCTTTCCAGAGTGTTTGTTAGCCTTTCTTTTGGGGTTCGCAAGATTCCGTTTCCCTTCCCGAAAGGAAATTTCATTTCCTTTCGGGAAGGGAAACGGAATCTTGCGATTTCAATGGGGACCATGAGAGGAATCCTTGGTGCATGTCCCTGCACGTGATGACATGCCATGCCTTTTGATGGCTTTGACTTTGGGAAAGATTTTTTTCTTTTTTTTTTCCAATTTTTTAGGCATCCATGTCATGTCTTTTCTAGCTTCCCCTGCAAGTTTTGTCTTGCTCCTTGACTTTTTCCCCATCTTTTGCAACATCTGGGAGCTTAGTTTTGGCATGTTTTGGTCCTTTGCACTGCTCTGATAGCATCCCGGTCCATTTTCCTCTTGTCACTAAATGGCCCAAATTTCCCAATTTTCTTTTTTTTCTCCTCCAGTTGCAATTCCTTTGATGGGATCTCCATTCCAGCGTCTTTCTAAGTCCTTCTTATTTCTTTTGGCCTTCAGTGCGCACCACTTTTGGCAAGCTGTGCTGCATGTGCCTGCACTTGATAGCATATGGGTAAGATATTTCTCTTTTTTTGTTTTAGTTTTTTTTCAGTGACCGTACCATGTGCCACATATCTTCCCCTGCAAGTTTCCTTTCTTCCTTGACATTTTCCCCTGCTTTTGCAACATCTGGGAGCTTAATTTTGGCATGTTTTGGTCTTTTGCAATGCAACTCATTTCCTCCCCGGCCATTTCTTGAAGACACTACAACTGCCAGTTTTCTGGGTTTTGGGGCTTTTTTTCAATTGCATTTCATTTGATCCTATCTCCTTGCCAGAGTGTTTGTTAGCCTTTCTTTTGGGGTTCGCAAGATTCCGTTTCCCTTCCCGAAAGGAAATTTCATTTCCTTTCGGGAAGGGAAACGGAATCTTGCGATTTCAATGGGGACCATGAGAGGAATCCTTGGTGCATGTCCCTGCACGTGATGACATGCCATGCCTTTTGATGGCTTTGACTTTGGGAAAGATTTTTTTCTTTTTTTTTTCCAATTTTTTTAGGCATCCATGTCATGTCTTTTCTAGCTTCCCCTGCAAGTTTTGTCTTGCTCCTTGACTTTTTCCCCATCTTTTGCAACATCTGGGAGCTTCGTTTTGGCATGTTTTGGTCCTTTGCACTGCTCTGATAGCATCCCGGTCCATTTTCCTCTTGTCACTAAATGGCCCAAATTTCCCAATTTTCTTTTTTTTCTCCTCCAGTTGCAATTCCTTTGATGGGATCTCCATTCCAGCGTCTTTCTAAGTCCTTCTTATTTCTTTTGGCCTTCAGTGCGCACCACTTTTGGCAAGCTGTGCTGCATGTGCCTGCACTTGATAGCATATGGGTAAGATATTTCTCTTTTTTTGTTTTAGTTTTTTTTCAGTGACCGTACCATGTGCCACATATCTTCCCCTGCAAGTTTCCTTTCTTCCTTGACATTTTCCCCTGCTTTTGCAACATCTGGGAGCTTAATTTTGGCATGTTTTGGTCTTTTGCAATGCAACTCTTTTCCTCCCCGGCCATTTCTTGAAGACACTACAACTGCCAGTTTTCTGGGTTTTGGGGCTTTTTTTCAATTGCATTTCATTTGATCCTATCTCCTTTCCAGAGTGTTTGTTAGCCTTTCTTTTGGGGTTCGCAAGATTCCGTTTCCCTTCCCGAAAGGAAATGAAATTTCCTTTCGGGAAGGGAAACGGAATCTTGCGATTTCAATGGGGACCATGAGAGGAATCCTTGGTGCATGTCCCTGCACGTGATGACACGCCATGCCTTTTGATGGCTTTGACTTTGGGAAAGATTTTTTTCTTTTTTTTTTCCAATTTTTTTAGGCATCCATGTCATGTCTTTTCTAGCTTCCCCTGCAAGTTTTGTCTTGCTCCTTGACTTTTTCCCCATCTTTTGCAACATCTGGGAGCTTAGTTTTGGCATGTTTTGGTCCTTTGCACTGCTCTGATAGCATCCCGGTCCATTTTCCTCTTGTCACTAAATGGCCCAAATTTCCCAATTTTCTTTTTTTTCTCCTCCAGTTGCAATTCCTTTGATGGGATCTCCATTCCAGCGTCTTTCTAAGTCCTTCTTATTTCTTTTGGCCTTCAGTGCGCACCACTTTTGGCAAGCTGTGCTGCATGTGCCTGCACTTGATAGCATATGGGTAAGATATTTCTCTTTTTTTGTTTTAGTTTTTTTTCAGTGACCGTACCATGTGCCACATATCTTCCCCTGCAAGTTTCCTTTCTTCCTTGACATTTTCCCCTGCTTTTGCAACATCTGGGAGCTTAATTTTGGCATGTTTTGGTCTTTTGCAATGCAACTCATTTCCTCCCCGGCCATTTCTTGAAGACACTACAACTGCCAGTTTTCTGGGTTTTGGGGCTTTTTTTCAATTGCATTTCATTTGATCCTATCTCCTTTCCAGAGTGTTTGTTAGCCTTTCTTTTGGGGTTCGCAAGATTCCGTTTCCCTTCCCGAAAGGAAATTTCATTTCCTTTCGGGAAGGGAAACGGAATCTTGCGATTTCAATGGGGACCATGAGAGGAATCCTTGGTGCATGTCCCTGCACGTGATGACATGCCATGCCTTTTGATGGCTTTGACTTTGGGAAATATTTTTTTCTTTTTTTTTTCCAGTTTTTTTAGGCATCCATGTCATGTCTTTTCTAGCTTCCCCTGCAAGTTTTGTCTTGCTCCTTGACTTTTCCCCCATCTTTTGCAACATCTGGGAGCTTCGTTTTGGCATGTTTTGGTCCTTTGCACTGCTCTGATAGCATCCCGGTCCATTTTCCTCTTGTCACTAAATGGCCCAAATTTCCCAATTTTCTTTTTTTTCTCCTCCAGTTGCAATTCCTTTGATGGGATCTCCATTCCAGCGTCTTTCTAAGTCCTTCTTATTTCTTTTGGCCTTCAGTGCGCACCACTTTTGGCAAGCTGTGCTGCATGTGCCTGCACTTGATAGCATATGGGTAAGATATTTCTCTTTGTTTGTTTTAGTTTTTTTTCAGTGACCGTACCATGTGCCACATATCTTCCCCTGCAAGTTTCCTTTCTTCCTTGACATTTTCCCCTGCTTTTGCAACATCTGGGAGCTTAATTTTGGCATGTTTTGGTCTTTTGCAATGCAACTCATTTCCTCCCCGGCCATTTCTTGAAGACACTACAACTGCCAGTTTTCTGGGTTTTGGGGCTTTTTTTCAATTGCATTTCATTTGATCCTATCTCCTTTCCAGAGTGTTTGTTAGCCTTTCTTTTGGGGTTCGCAAGATTCCGTTTCCCTTCCCGAAAGGAAATGAAATTTCCTTTCGGGAAGGGAAACGGAATCTTGCGATTTCAATGGGGACCATGAGAGGAATCCTTGGTGCATGTCCCTGCACGTGATGACATGCCATGCCTTTTGATGGCTTTGACTTTGGGAAAGATTTTTTTCTTTTTTTTTTCCAATTTTTTTAGGCATCCATGTCATGTCTTTTCTAGCTTCCCCTGCAAGTTTTGTCTTGCTCCTTGACTTTTTCCCCATCTTTTGCAACATCTGGGAGCTTAGTTTTGGCATGTTTTGGTCCTTTGCACTGCTCTGATAGCATCCCGGTCCATTTTCCTCTTGTCACTAAATGGCCCAAATTTCCCAATTTTCTTTTTTTTCTCCTCCAGTTGCAATTCCTTTGATGGGATCTCCATTCCAGCGTCTTTCTAAGTCCTTCTTATTTCTTTTGGCCTTCAGTGCGCACCACTTTTGGCAAGCTGTGCTGCATGTGCCTGCACTTGATAGCATATGGGTAAGATATTTCTCTTTGTTTGTTTTAGTTTTTTTTCAGTGACCGTACCATGTGCCACATATCTTCCCCTGCAAGTTTCCTTTCTTCCTTGACATTTTCCCCTGCTTTTGCAACATCTGGGAGCTTAATTTTGGCATGTTTTGGTCTTTTGCAATGCAACTCATTTCCTCCCCGGCCATTTCTTGAAGACACTACAACTGCCAGTTTTCTGGGTTTTGGGGCTTTTTTTCAATTGCATTTCATTTGATCCTATCTCCTTTCCAGAGTGTTTGTTAGCCTTTCTTTTGGGGTTCGCAAGATTCCGTTTCCCTTCCCGAAAGGAAATGAAATTTCCTTTCGGGAAGGGAAACGGAATCTTGCGATTTCAATGGGGACCATGAGAGGAATCCTTGGTGCATGTCCCTGCACGTGATGACATGCCATGCCTTTTGATGGCTTTGACTTTGGGAAAGATTTTTTTCTTTTTTTTTTCCAATTTTTTTAGGCATCCATGTCATGTCTTTTCTAGCTTCCCCTGCAAGTTTTGTCTTGCTCCTTGACTTTTTCCCCATCTTTTGCAACATCTGGGAGCTTCGTTTTGGCATGTTTTGGTCCTTTGCACTGCTCTGATAGCATCCCGGTCCATTTTCCTCTTGTCACTAAATGGCCCAAATTTCCCAATTTTCTTTTTTTTCTCCTCCAGTTGCAATTCCTTTGATGGGATCTCCATTCCAGCGTCTTTCTAAGTCCTTCTTATTTCTTTTGGCCTTCAGTGCGCACCACTTTTGGCAAGCTGTGCTGCATGTGCCTGCACTTGATAGCATATGGGTAAGATATTTCTCTTTGTTTGTTTTAGTTTTTTTTCAGTGACCGTACCATGTGCCACATATCTTCCCCTGCAAGTTTCCTTTCTTCCTTGACATTTTCCCCTGCTTTTGCAACATCTGGGAGCTTAATTTTGGCATGTTTTGGTCTTTTGCAATGCAACTCATTTCCTCCCCGGCCATTTCTTGAAGACACTACAACTGCCAGTTTTCTGGGTTTTGGGGCTTTTTTTCAATTGCATTTCATTTGATCCTATCTCCTTGCCAGAGTGTTTGTTAGCCTTTCTTTTGGGGTTCGCAAGATTCCGTTTCCCTTCCCGAAAGGAAATTTCATTTCCTTTCGGGAAGGGAAACGGAATCTTGCGATTTCAATGGGGACCATGAGAGGAATCCTTGGTGCATGTCCCTGCACGTGATGACATGCCATGCCTTTTGATGGCTTTGACTTTGGGAAAGATTTTTTTCTTTTTTTTTAGGCATCCATGTCATGTCTTTTCTAGCTTCCCCTGCAAGTTTTGTCTTGCTCCTTGACTTTTTCCCCATCTTTTGCAACATCCGGGAGCTTCGTTTTGGCATGTTTTGGTCCTTTGCACTGCTCTGATAGCATCCCGGTCCATTTTCCTCTTGTCACTAAATGGCCCAAATTTCCCAATTTTCTTTTTTTTCTCCTCCAGTTGCAATTCCTTTGATGGGATCTCCATTCCAGCGTCTTTCTAAGTCCTTCTTATTTCTTTTGGCCTTCAGTGCGCACCACTTTTGGCAAGCTGTGCTGCATGTGCCTGCACTTGATAGCATATGGGTAAGATATTTCTCTTTTTTTGTTTTAGTTTTTTTTCAGTGACCGTACCATGTGCCACATATCTTCCCCTGCAAGTTTCCTTTCTTCCTTGACATTTTCCCCTGCTTTTGCAACATCTGGGAGCTTAATTTTGGCATGTTTTGGTCTTTTGCAATGCAACTCATTTCCTCCCCGGCCATTTCTTGAAGACACTACAACTGCCAGTTTTCTGGGTTTTGGGGCTTTTTTTCAATTGCATTTCATTTGGTCCTATCTCCATTCAAGAGTGTTTGTTAGCCTTTCTTTTGGGGTTCGCAAAATTCCGTTTCCCTTCCCGAAAGGAAATTTCATTTCCTTTCGGGAAGGGAAACGGAATCTTGCGATTTCAATGGGGACCATGAGAGGAATCCTTGGTGCATGTCCCTGCACGTGATGACATGCCATGCCTTTTGATGGCTTTGACTTTGGGAAAGATTTTTTTCTTTTTTTTTTCCAGTTTTTTTAGGCATCCATGTCATGTCTTTTCTAGCTTCCCCTGCAAGTTTTGTCTTGCTCCTTGACTTTTTCCCCATCTTTTGCAACATCTGGGAGCTTCGTTTTGGCATGTTTTGGTCCTTTGCACTGCTCTGATAGCATCCCGGTCCATTTTCCTCTTGTCACTAAATGGCCCAAATTTCCCAATTTTCTTTTTTTTCTCCTCCAGTTGCAATTCCTTTGATGGGATCTCCATTCCAGCGTCTTTCTAAGTCCTTCTTATTTCTTTTGGCCTTCAGTGCGCACCACTTTTGGCAAGCTGTGCTGCATGTGCCTGCACTTGATAGCATATGGGTAAGATATTTCTCTTTGTTTGTTTTAGTTTTTTTTCAGTGACCGTACCATGTGCCACATATCTTCCCCTGCAAGTTTCCTTTCTTCCTTGACATTTTCCCCTGCTTTTGCAACATCTGGGAGCTTAATTTTGGCATGTTTTGGTCTTTTGCAATGCAACTCATTTCCTCCCCGGCCATTTCTTGAAGACACTACAACTGCCAGTTTTCTGGGTTTTGGGGCTTTTTTTCAATTGCATTTCATTTGATCCTATCTCCTTTCCAGAGTGTTTGTTAGCCTTTCTTTTGGGGTTTGCAAGATTCCGTTTCCCTTCCCGAAAGGAAATTTCATTTCCTTTCGGGAAGGGAAACGGAATCTTGCGATTTCAATGGGGACCATGAGAGGAATCCTTGGTGCATGTCCCTGCACGTGATGACACGCCATGCCTTTTGATGGCTTTGACTTTGGGAAATATTTTTTTCTTTTTTTTTTCCAGTTTTTTTAGGCATCCATGTCATGTCTTTTCTAGCTTCCCCTGCAAGTTTTGTCTTGCTCCTTGACTTTTTCCCCATCTTTTGCAACATCTGGGAGCTTCGTTTTGGCATGTTTTGCTCCTTTGCACTGCTCTGATAGCATCCCGGTCCATTTTCCTCTTGTCACTAAATGGCCCAAATTTCCCAATTTTCTTTTTTTTCTCCTCCAGTTGCAATTCCTTTGATGGGATCTCCATTCCAGCGTCTTTCTAAGTCCTTCTTATTTCTTTTGGCCTTCAGTGCGCACCACTTTTGGCAAGCTGTGCTGCATGTGCCTGCACTTGATAGCATATGGGTAAGATATTTCTCTTTTTTTGTTTTAGTTTTTTTTCAGTGACCGTACCATGTGCCACATATCTTCCCCTGCAAGTTTCCTTTCTTCCTTGACATTTTCCCCTGCTTTTGCAACATCTGGGAGCTTAATTTTGGCATGTTTTGGTCTTTTGCAATGCAACTCATTTCCTCCCCGGCCATTTCTTGAAGACACTACAACTGCCAGTTTTCTGGGTTTTGGGGCTTTTTTTCAATTGCATTTCATTTGATCCTATCTCCTTTCCAGAGTGTTTGTTAGCCTTTCTTTTAGGGTTCGCAAGATTCCGTTTCCCTTCCCGAAAGGAAATTTCATTTCCTTTCGGGAAGGGAAACGGAATCTTGCGATTTCAATGGGGACCATGAGAGGAATCCTTGGTGCATGTCCCTGCACGTGATGACATGCCATGCCTTTTGATGGCTTTGACTTTGGGAAAGATTTTTTTCTTTTTTTTTTCCAATTTTTTAGGCATCCATGTCATGTCTTTTCTAGCTTCCCCTGCAAGTTTTGTCTTGCTCCTTGACTTTTTCCCCATCTTTTGCAACATCTGGGAGCTTAGTTTTGGCATGTTTTGCTCCTTTGCACTGCTCTGATAGCATCCCGGTCCATTTTCCTCTTGTCACTAAATGGCCCAAATTTCCCAATTTTCTTTTTTTTCTCCTCCAGTTGCAATTCCTTTGATGGGATCTCCATTCCAGCGTCTTTCTAAGTCCTTCTTATTTCTTTTGGCCTTCAGTGCGCACCACTTTTGGCAAGCTGTGCTGCATGTGCCTGCACTTGATAGCATATGGGTAAGATATTTCTCTTTGTTTGTTTTAGTTTTTTTTCAGTGACCGTACCATGTGCCACATATCTTCCCCTGCAAGTTTCCTTTCTTCCTTGACATTTTCCCCTGCTTTTGCAACATCTGGGAGCTTAATTTTGGCATGTTTTGGTCTTTTGCAATGCAACTCATTTCCTCCCCGGCCATTTCTTGAAGACACTACAACTGCCAGTTTTCTGGGTTTTGGGGCTTTTTTTCAATTGCATTTCATTTGATCCTATCTCCTTTCCAGAGTGTTTGTTAGCCTTTCTTTTGGGGTTCGCAAGATTCCGTTTCCCTTCCCGAAAGGAAATTTCATTTCCTTTCGGGAAGGGAAACGGAATCTTGCGATTTCAATGGGGACCATGAGAGGAATCCTTGGTGCATGTCCCTGCACGTGATGACATGCCATGCCTTTTGATGGCTTTGACTTTGGGAAAGATTTTTTTCTTTTTTTTTTCCAATTTTTTAGGCATCCATGTCATGTCTTTTCTAGCTTCCCCTGCAAGTTTTGTCTTGCTCCTTGACTTTTTCCCCATCTTTTGCAACATCTGGGAGCTTAGTTTTGGCATGTTTTGGTCCTTTGCACTGCTCTGATAGCATCCCGGTCCATTTTCCTCTTGTCACTAAATGGCCCAAATTTCCCAATTTTCTTTTTTTTCTCCTCCAGTTGCAATTCCTTTGATGGGATCTCCATTCCAGCGTCTTTCTAAGTCCTTCTTATTTCTTTTGGCCTTCAGTGCGCACCACTTTTGGCAAGCTGTGCTGCATGTGCCTGCACTTGATAGCATATGGGTAAGATATTTCTCTTTTTTTGTTTTAGTTTTTTTTCAGTGACCGTACCATGTGCCACATATCTTCCCCTGCAAGTTTCCTTTCTTCCTTGACATTTTCCCCTGCTTTTGCAACATCTGGGAGCTTAATTTTGGCATGTTTTGGTCTTTTGCAATGCAACTCATTTCCTCCCCGGCCATTTCTTGAAGACACTACAACTGCCAGTTTTCTGGGTTTTGGGGCTTTTTTTCAATTGCATTTCATTTGATCCTATCTCCTTGCCAGAGTGTTTGTTAGCCTTTCTTTTGGGGTTCGCAAGATTCCGTTTCCCTTCCCGAAAGGAAATTTCATTTCCTTTCGGGAAGGGAAACGGAATCTTGCGATTTCAATGGGGACCATGAGAGGAATCCTTGGTGCATGTCCCTGCACGTGATGACATGCCATGCCTTTTGATGGCTTTGACTTTGGGAAAGATTTTTTTCTTTTTTTTTTCCAATTTTTTTAGGCATCCATGTCATGTCTTTTCTAGCTTCCCCTGCAAGTTTTGTCTTGCTCCTTGACTTTTTCCCCATCTTTTGCAACATCTGGGAGCTTCGTTTTGGCATGTTTTGGTCCTTTGCACTGCTCTGATAGCATCCCGGTCCATTTTCCTCTTGTCACTAAATGGCCCAAATTTCCCAATTTTCTTTTTTTTCTCCTCCAGTTGCAATTCCTTTGATGGGATCTCCATTCCAGCGTCTTTCTAAGTCCTTCTTATTTCTTTTGGCCTTCAGTGCGCACCACTTTTGGCAAGCTGTGCTGCATGTGCCTGCACTTGATAGCATATGGGTAAGATATTTCTCTTTTTTTGTTTTAGTTTTTTTTCAGTGACCGTACCATGTGCCACATATCTTCCCCTGCAAGTTTCCTTTCTTCCTTGACATTTTCCCCTGCTTTTGCAACATCTGGGAGCTTAATTTTGGCATGTTTTGGTCTTTTGCAATGCAACTCTTTTCCTCCCCGGCCATTTCTTGAAGACACTACAACTGCCAGTTTTCTGGGTTTTGGGGCTTTTTTTCAATTGCATTTCATTTGATCCTATCTCCTTTCCAGAGTGTTTGTTAGCCTTTCTTTTGGGGTTCGCAAGATTCCGTTTCCCTTCCCGAAAGGAAATTTCATTTCCTTTCGGGAAGGGAAACGGAATCTTGCGATTTCAATGGGGACCATGAGAGGAATCCTTGGTGCATGTCCCTGCACGTGATGACATGCCATGCCTTTTGATGGCTTTGACTTTGGGAAAGATTTTTTTCTTTTTTTTTAGGCATCCATGTCATGTCTTTTCTAGCTTCCCCTGCAAGTTTTGTCTTGCTCCTTGACTTTTTCCCCATCTTTTGCAACATCCGGGAGCTTCGTTTTGGCATGTTTTGGTCCTTTGCACTGCTCTGATAGCATCCCGGTCCATTTTCCTCTTGTCACTAAATGGCCCAAATTTCCCAATTTTCTTTTTTTTCTCCTCCAGTTGCAATTCCTTTGATGGGATCTCCATTCCAGCGTCTTTCTAAGTCCTTCTTATTTCTTTTGGCCTTCAGTGTGCACCACTTTTGGCAAGCTGTGCTGCATGTGCCTGCACTTGATAGCATATGGGTAAGATATTTCTCTTTGTTTGTTTTAGTTTTTTTTCAGTGACCGTACCATGTGCCACATATCTTCCCCTGCAAGTTTCCTTTCTTCCTTGACATTTTCCCCTGCTTTTGCAACATCTGGGAGCTTAATTTTGGCATGTTTTGGTCTTTTGCAATGCAACTCATTTCCTCCCCGGCCATTTCTTGAAGACACTACAACTGCCAGTTTTCTGGGTTTTGGGGCTTTTTTTCAATTGCATTTCATTTGATCCTATCTCCTTTCCAGAGTGTTTGTTAGCCTTTCTTTTGGGGTTCGCAAGATTCCGTTTCCCTTCCCGAAAGGAAATTTCATTTCCTTTCGGGAAGGGAAACGGAATCTTGCGATTTCAATGGGGACCATGAGAGGAATCCTTGGTGCATGTCCCTGCACGTGATGACATGCCATGCCTTTTGATGGCTTTGACTTTGGGAAAGATTTTTTTCTTTTTTTTTTCCAATTTTTTTAGGCATCCATGTCATGTCATTTCTAGCTTCCCCTGCAAGTTTTGTCTTGCTCCTTGACTTTTTCCCCATCTTTTGCAACATCTGGGAGCTTCGTTTTGGCATGTTTTGGTCCTTTGCACTGCTCTGATAGCATCCCGGTCCATTTTCCTCTTGTCACTAAATGGCCCAAATTTCCCAATTTTCTTTTTTTTCTCCTCCAGTTGCAATTCCTTTGATGGGATCTCCATTCCAGCGTCTTTCTAAGTCCTTCTTATTTCTTTTGGCCTTCAGTGCGCACCACTTTTGGCAAGCTGTGCTGCATGTGCCTGCACTTGATAGCATATGGGTAAGATATTTCTCTTTGTTTGTTTTAGTTTTTTTTCAGTGACCGTACCATGTGCCACATATCTTCCCCTGCAAGTTTCCTTTCTTCCTTGACATTTTCCCCTGCTTTTGCAACATCTGGGAGCTTAATTTTGGCATGTTTTGGTCTTTTGCAATGCAACTCATTTCCTCCCCGGCCATTTCTTGAAGACACTACAACTGCCAGTTTTCTGGGTTTTGGGGCTTTTTTTCAATTGCATTTCATTTGATCCTATCTCCTTTCCAGAGTGTTTGTTAGCCTTTCTTTTGGGGTTCGCAAGATTCCGTTTCCCTTCCCGAAAGGAAATTTCATTTCCTTTCGGGAAGGGAAACGGAATCTTGCGATTTCAATGGGGACCATGAGAGGAATCCTTGGTGCATGTCCCTGCACGTGATGACATGCCATGCCTTTTGATGGCTTTGACTTTGGGAAAGATTTTTTTCTTTTTTTTTTCCAGTTTTTTTAGGCATCCATGTCATGTCTTTTCTAGCTTCCCCTGCAAGTTTTGTCTTGCTCCTTGACTTTTTCCCCATCTTTTGCAACATCTGGGAGCTTCGTTTTGGCATGTTTTGGTCCTTTGCACTGCTCTGATAGCATCCCGGTCCATTTTCCTCTTGTCACTAAATGGCCCAAATTTCCCAATTTTCTTTTTTTTCTCCTCCAGTTGCAATTCCTTTGATGGGATCTCCATTCCAGCGTCTTTCTAATTCCTTCTTATTTCTTTTGGCCTTCAGTGCGCACCACTTTTGGCAAGCTGTGCTGCATGTGCCTGCACTTGATAGCCTATGGGTAAGATATTTCTCTTTGTTTGTTTTAGTTTTTTTTCAGTGACCGTACCATGTGCCACATATCTTCCCCTGCAAGTTTCCTTGCTTCCTTGACATTTTCCCCTGCTTTTGCAACATCTGGGAGCTTAATTTTGGCATGTTTTGGTCTTTTGCAATGCAACTCATTTCCTCCCCGGCCATTTCTTGAAGACACTACAACTGCCAGTTTTCTGGGTTTTGGGGCTTTTTTTCAATTGCATTTCATTTGATCCTATCTCCTTTCCAGAGTGTTTGTTAGCCTTTCTTTTGGGGTTCGCAAGATTCCGTTTCCCTTCCCGAAAGGAAATTTCATTTCCTTTCGGGAAGGGAAACGGAATCTTGCGATTTCAATGGGGACCATGAGAGGAATCCTTGGTGCATGTCCCTGCACGTGATGACATGCCATGCCTTTTGATGGCTTTGACTTTGGGAAAGATTTTTTTCTTTTTTTTTTCCAATTTTTTTAGGCATCCATGTCATGTCTTTTCTAGCTTCCCCTGCAAGTTTTGTCTTGCTCCTTGACTTTTTCCCCATCTTTTGCAACATCTGGGAGCTTCGTTTTGGCATGTTTTGCTCCTTTGCACTGCTCTGATAGCATCCCGGTCCATTTTCCTCTTGTCACTAAATGGCCCAAATTTCCCAATTTTCTTTTTTTTCTCCTCCAGTTGCAATTCCTTTGATGGGATCTCCATTCCAGCGTCTTTCTAAGTCCTTCTTATTTCTTTTGGCCTTCAGTGCGCACCACTTTTGGCAAGCTGTGCTGCATGTGCCTGCACTTGATAGCATATGGGTAAGATATTTCTCTTTTTTTGTTTTAGTTTTTTTTCAGTGACCGTACCATGTGCCACATATCTTCCCCTGCAAGTTTCCTTTCTTCCTTGACATTTTCCCCTGCTTTTGCAACATCTGGGAGCTTAATTTTGGCATGTTTTGGTCTTTTGCAATGCAACTCTTTTCCTCCCCGGCCATTTCTTGAAGACACTACAACTGCCAGTTTTCTGGGTTTTGGGGCTTTTTTTCAATTGCATTTCATTTGATCCTATCTCCTTTCCAGAGTGTTTGTTAGCCTTTCTTTTGGGGTTCGCAAGATTCCGTTTCCCTTCCCGAAAGGAAATTTCATTTCCTTTCGGGAAGGGAAACGGAATCTTGCGATTTCAATGGGGACCATGAGAGGAATCCTTGGTGCATGTCCCTGCACGTGATGACATGCCATGCCTTTTGATGGCTTTGACTTTGGGAAAGATTTTTTTCTTTTTTTTTAGGCATCCATGTCATGTCTTTTCTAGCTTCCGCTGCAAGTTTTGTCTTGCTCCTTGACTTTTTCCCCATCTTTTGCAACATCTGGGAGCTTCGTTTTGGCATGTTTTGGTCCTTTGCACTGCTCTGATAGCATCCCGGTCCATTTTCCTCTTGTCACTAAATGGCCCAAATTTCCCAATTTTCTTTTTTTTCTCCTCCAGTTGCAATTCCTTTGATGGGATCTCCATTCCAGCGTCTTTCTAAGTCCTTCTTATTTCTTTTGGCCTTCAGTGTGCACCACTTTTGGCAAGCTGTGCTGCATGTGCCTGCACTTGATAGCATATGGGTAAGATATTTCTCTTTGTTTGTTTTAGTTTTTTTTCAGTGACCGTACCATGTGCCACATATCTTCCCCTGCAAGTTTCCTTTCTTCCTTGACATTTTCCCCTGCTTTTGCAACATCTGGGAGCTTAATTTTGGCATGTTTTGGTCTTTTGCAATGCAACTCATTTCCTCCCCGGCCATTTCTTGAAGACACTACAACTGCCAGTTTTCTGGGTTTTGGGGCTTTTTTTCAATTGCATTTCATTTGATCCTATCTCCTTTCCAGAGTGTTTGTTAGCCTTTCTTTTGGGGTTCGCAAGATTCCGTTTCCCTTCCCGAAAGGAAATTTCATTTCCTTTCGGGAAGGGAAACGGAATCTTGCGATTTCAATGGGGACCATGAGAGGAATCCTTGGTGCATGTCCCTGCACGTGATGACATGCCATGCCTTTTGATGGCTTTGACTTTGGGAAAGATTTTTTTCTTTTTTTTTTCCAATTTTTTTAGGCATCCATGTCATGTCATTTCTAGCTTCCCCTGCAAGTTTTGTCTTGCTCCTTGACTTTTTCCCCATCTTTTGCAACATCTGGGAGCTTCGTTTTGGCATGTTTTGGTCCTTTGCACTGCTCTGATAGCATCCCGGTCCATTTTCCTCTTGTCACTAAATGGCCCAAATTTCCCAATTTTCTTTTTTTTCTCCTCCAGTTGCAATTCCTTTGATGGGATCTCCATTCCAGCGTCTTTCTAAGTCCTTCTTATTTCTTTTGGCCTTCAGTGCGCACCACTTTTGGCAAGCTGTGCTGCATGTGCCTGCACTTGATAGCATATGGGTAAGATATTTCTCTTTTTTTGTTTTAGTTTTTTTTCAGTGACCGTACCATGTGCCACATATCTTCCCCTGCAAGTTTCCTTTCTTCCTTGACATTTTCCCCTGCTTTTGCAACATCTGGGAGCTTAATTTTGGCATGTTTTGGTCTTTTGCAATGCAACTCATTTCCTCCCCGGCCATTTCTTGAAGACACTACAACTGCCAGTTTTCTGGGTTTTGGGGCTTTTTTTCAATTGCATTTCATTTGATCCTATCTCCTTTCCAGAGTGTTTGTTAGCCTTTCTTTTGGGGTTCGCAAGATTCCGTTTCCCTTCCCGAAAGGAAATTTCATTTCCTTTCGGGAAGGGAAACGGAATCTTGCGATTTCAATGGGGACCATGAGAGGAATCCTTGGTGCATGTCCCTGCACGTGATGACATGCCATGCCTTTTGATGGCTTTGACTTTGGGAAAGATTTTTTTCTTTTTTTTTTCCAGTTTTTTTAGGCATCCATGTCATGTCTTTTCTAGCTTCCCCTGCAAGTTTTGTCTTGCTCCTTGACTTTTTCCCCATGTTTTGCAACATCTGGGAGCTTCGTTTTGGCATGTTTTGGTCCTTTGCACTGCTCTGATAGCATCCCGGTCCATTTTCCTCTTGTCACTAAATGGCCCAAATTTCCCAATTTTCTTTTTTTTCTCCTCCAGTTGCAATTCCTTTGATGGGATCTCCATTCCAGCGTCTTTCTAATTCCTTCTTATTTCTTTTGGCCTTCAGTGCGCACCACTTTTGGCAAGCTGTGCTGCATGTGCCTGCACTTGATAGCCTATGGGTAAGATATTTCTCTTTGTTTGTTTTAGTTTTTTTTCAGTGACCGTACCATGTGCCACATATCTTCCCCTGCAAGTTTCCTTGCTTCCTTGACATTTTCCCCTGCTTTTGCAACATCTGGGAGCTTAATTTTGGCATGTTTTGGTCTTTTGCAATGCAACTCATTTCCTCCCCGGCCATTTCTTGAAGACACTACAACTGCCAGTTTTCTGGGTTTTGGGGCTTTTTTTCAATTGCATTTCATTTGATCCTATCTCCTTTCCAGAGTGTTTGTTAGCCTTTCTTTTGGGGTTCGCAAGATTCCGTTTCCCTTCCCGAAAGGAAATGAAATTTCCTTTCGGGAAGGGAAACGGAATCTTGCGATTTCAATGGGGACCATGAGAGGAATCCTTGGTGCATGTCCCTGCACGTGATGACATGCCATGCCTTTTGATGGCTTTGACTTTGGGAAAGATTTTTTTCTTTTTTTTTTCCAATTTTTTTAGGCATCCATGTCATGTCTTTTCTAGCTTCCCCTGCAAGTTTTGTCTTGCTCCTTGACTTTTTCCCCATCTTTTGCAACATCTGGGAGCTTCGTTTTGGCATGTTTTGGTCCTTTGCACTGCTCTGATAGCATCCCGGTCCATTTTCCTCTTGTCACTAAATGGCCCAAATTTCCCAATTTTCTTTTTTTTCTCCTCCAGTTGCAATTCCTTTGATGGGATCTCCATTCCAGCGTCTTTCTAAGTCCTTCTTATTTCTTTTGGCCTTCAGTGCGCACCACTTTTGGCAAGCTGTGCTGCATGTGCCTGCACTTGATAGCATATGGGTAAGATATTTCTCTTTTTTTGTTTTAGTTTTTTTTCAGTGACCGTACCATGTGCCACATATCTTCCCCTGCAAGTTTCCTTTCTTCCTTGACATTTTCCCCTGCTTTTGCAACATCTGGGAGCTTAATTTTGGCATGTTTTGGTCTTTTGCAATGCAACTCATTTCCTCCCCGGCCATTTCTTGAAGACACTACAACTGCCAGTTTTCTGGGTTTTGGGGCTTTTTTTCAATTGCATTTCATTTGATCCTATCTCCTTGCCAGAGTGTTTGTTAGCCTTTCTTTTGGGGTTCGCAAGATTCCGTTTCCCTTCCCGAAAGGAAATTTCATTTCCTTTCGGGAAGGGAAACGGAATCTTGCGATTTCAATGGGGACCATGAGAGGAATCCTTGGTGCATGTCCCTGCACGTGATGACATGCCATGCCTTTTGATGGCTTTGACTTTGGGAAAGATTTTTTTCTTTTTTTTTTCCAATTTTTTTAGGCATCCATGTCATGTCTTTTCTAGCTTCCCCTGCAAGTTTTGTCTTGCTCCTTGACTTTTTCCCCATCTTTTGCAACATCTGGGAGCTTCGTTTTGGCATGTTTTGGTCCTTTGCACTGCTCTGATAGCATCCCGGTCCATTTTCCTCTTGTCACTAAATGGCCCAAATTTCCCAATTTTCTTTTTTTTCTCCTCCAGTTGCAATTCCTTTGATGGGATCTCCATTCCAGCGTCTTTCTAAGTCCTTCTTATTTCTTTTGGCCTTCAGTGCGCACCACTTTTGGCAAGCTGTGCTGCATGTGCCTGCACTTGATAGCATATGGGTAAGATATTTCTCTTTGTTTGTTTTAGTTTTTTTTCAGTGACCGTACCATGTGCCACATATCTTCCCCTGCAAGTTTCCTTTCTTCCTTGACATTTTCCCCTGCTTTTGCAACATCTGGGAGCTTAATTTTGGCATGTTTTGGTCTTTTGCAATGCAACTCATTTCCTCCCCGGCCATTTCTTGAAGACACTACAACTGCCAGTTTTCTGGGTTTTGGGGCTTTTTTTCAATTGCATTTCATTTGATCCTATCTCCTTTCCAGAGTGTTTGTTAGCCTTTCTTTTGGGGTTTGCAAGATTCCGTTTCCCTTCCCGAAAGGAAATTTCATTTCCTTTCGGGAAGGGAAACGGAATCTTGCGATTTCAATGGGGACCATGAGAGGAATCCTTGGTGCATGTCCCTGCACGTGATGACACGCCATGCCTTTTGATGGCTTTGACTTTGGGAAATATTTTTTTCTTTTTTTTTTCCAGTTTTTTTAGGCATCCATGTCATGTCTTTTCTAGCTTCCCCTGCAAGTTTTGTCTTGCTCCTTGACTTTTTCCCCATCTTTTGCAACATCTGGGAGCTTCGTTTTGGCATGTTTTGGTCCTTTGCACTGCTCTGATAGCATCCCGGTCCATTTTCCTCTTGTCACTAAATGGCCCAAATTTCCCAATTTTCTTTTTTTTCTCCTCCAGTTGCAATTCCTTTGATGGGATCTCCATTCCAGCGTCTTTCTAATTCCTTCTTATTTCTTTTGGCCTTCAGTGCGCACCACTTTTGGCAAGCTGTGCTGCATGTGCCTGCACTTGATAGCCTATGGGTAAGATATTTCTCTTTGTTTGTTTTAGTTTTTTTTCAGTGACCGTACCATGTGCCACATATCTTCCCCTGCAAGTTTCCTTGCTTCCTTGACATTTTCCCCTGCTTTTGCAACATCTGGGAGCTTAATTTTGGCATGTTTTGGTCTTTTGCAATGCAACTCATTTCCTCCCCGGCCATTTCTTGAAGACACTACAACTGCCAGTTTTCTGGGTTTTGGGGCTTTTTTTCAATTGCATTTCATTTGATCCTATCTCCTTTCCAGAGTGTTTGTTAGCCTTTCTTTTGGGGTTCGCAAGATTCCGTTTCCCTTCCCGAAAGGAAATTTCATTTCCTTTCGGGAAGGGAAACGGAATCTTGCGATTTCAATGGGGACCATGAGAGGAATCCTTGGTGCATGTCCCTGCACGTGATGACACGCCATGCCTTTTGATGGCTTTGACTTTGGGAAATATTTTTTTCTTTTTTTTTTCCAGTTTTTTTAGGCATCCATGTCATGTCTTTTCTAGCTTCCCCTGCAAGTTTTGTCTTGCTCCTTGACTTTTTCCCCATCTTTTGCAACATCTGGGAGCTTCGTTTTGGCATGTTTTGGTCCTTTGCACTGCTCTGATAGCATCCCGGTCCATTTTCCTCTTGTCACTAAATGGCCCAAATTTCCCAATTTTCTTTTTTTTCTCCTCCAGTTGCAATTCCTTTGATGGGATCTCCATTCCAGCGTCTTTCTAATTCCTTCTTATTTCTTTTGGCCTTCAGTGCGCACCACTTTTGGCAAGCTGTGCTGCATGTGCCTGCACTTGATAGCCTATGGGTAAGATATTTCTCTTTGTTTGTTTTAGTTTTTTTTCAGTGACCGTACCATGTGCCACATATCTTCCCCTGCAAGTTTCCTTGCTTCCTTGACATTTTCCCCTGCTTTTGCAACATCTGGGAGCTTAATTTTGGCATGTTTTGGTCTTTTGCAATGCAACTCATTTCCTCCCCGGCCATTTCTTGAAGACACTACAACTGCCAGTTTTCTGGGTTTTGGGGCTTTTTTTCAATTGCATTTCATTTGATCCTATCTCCTTTCCAGAGTGTTTGTTAGCCTTTCTTTTGGGGTTCGCAAGATTCCGTTTCCCTTCCCGAAAGGAAATTTCATTTCCTTTCGGGAAGGGAAACGGAATCTTGCGATTTCAATGGGGACCATGAGAGGAATCCTTGGTGCATGTCCCTGCACGTGATGACATGCCATGCCTTTTGATGGCTTTGACTTTGGGAAAGATTTTTTTCTTTTTTTTTTCCAATTTTTTTAGGCATCCATGTCATGTCTTTTCTAGCTTCCCCTGCAAGTTTTGTCTTGCTCCTTGACTTTTTCCCCATCTTTTGCAACATCTGGGAGCTTCGTTTTGGCATGTTTTGGTCCTTTGCACTGCTCTGATAGCATCCCGGTCCATTTTCCTCTTGTCACTAAATGGCCCAAATTTCCCAATTTTCTTTTTTTTCTCCTCCAGTTGCAATTCCTTTGATGGGATCTCCATTCCAGCGTCTTTCTAAGTCCTTCTTATTTCTTTTGGCCTTCAGTGCGCACCACTTTTGGCAAGCTGTGCTGCATGTGCCTGCACTTGATAGCATATGGGTAAGATATTTCTCTTTTTTTGTTTTAGTTTTTTTTCAGTGACCGTACCATGTGCCACATATCTTCCCCTGCAAGTTTCCTTTCTTCCTTGACATTTTCCCCTGCTTTTGCAACATCTGGGAGCTTAATTTTGGCATGTTTTGGTCTTTTGCAATGCAACTCATTTCCTCCCCGGCCATTTCTTGAAGACACTACAACTGCCAGTTTTCTGGGTTTTGGGGCTTTTTTTCAATTGCATTTCATTTGATCCTATCTCCTTTCCAGAGTGTTTGTTAGCCTTTCTTTTGGGGTTCGCAAGATTCCGTTTCCCTTCCCGAAAGGAAATTTCATTTCCTTTCGGGAAGGGAAACGGAATCTTGCGATTTCAATGGGGACCATGAGAGGAATCCTTGGTGCATGTCCCTGCACGTGATGACATGCCATGCCTTTTGATGGCTTTGACTTTGGGAAAGATTTTTTTCTTTTTTTTTTCCAATTTTTTTAGGCATCCATGTCATGTCTTTTCTAGCTTCCCCTGCAAGTTTTGTCTTGCTCCTTGACTTTTTCCCCATCTTTTGCAACATCTGGGAGCTTCGTTTTGGCATGTTTTGGTCCTTTGCACTGCTCTGATAGCATCCCGGTCCATTTTCCTCTTGTCACTAAATGGCCCAAATTTCCCAATTTTCTTTTTTTTCTCCTCCAGTTGCAATTCCTTTGATGGGATCTCCATTCCAGCGTCTTTCTAAGTCCTTCTTATTTCTTTTGGCCTTCAGTGCGCACCACTTTTGGCAAGCTGTGCTGCATGTGCCTGCACTTGATAGCATATGGGTAAGATATTTCTCTTTGTTTGTTTTAGTTTTTTTTCAGTGACCGTACCATGTGCCACATATCTTCCCCTGCAAGTTTCCTTTCTTCCTTGACATTTTCCCCTGCTTTTGCAACATCTGGGAGCTTAATTTTGGCATGTTTTGGTCTTTTGCAATGCAACTCATTTCCTCCCCGGCCATTTCTTGAAGACACTACAACTGCCAGTTTTCTGGGTTTTGGGGCTTTTTTTCAATTGCATTTCATTTGATCCTATCTCCTTTCCAGAGTGTTTGTTAGCCTTTCTTTTGGGGTTTGCAAGATTCCGTTTCCCTTCCCGAAAGGAAATTTCATTTCCTTTCGGGAAGGGAAACGGAATCTTGCGATTTCAATGGGGACCATGAGAGGAATCCTTGGTGCATGTCCCTGCACGTGATGACACGCCATGCCTTTTGATGGCTTTGACTTTGGGAAATATTTTTTTCTTTTTTTTTTCCAGTTTTTTTAGGCATCCATGTCATGTCTTTTCTAGCTTCCCCTGCAAGTTTTGTCTTGCTCCTTGACTTTTTCCCCATCTTTTGCAACATCTGGGAGCTTCGTTTTGGCATGTTTTGGTCCTTTGCACTGCTCTGATAGCATCCCGGTCCATTTTCCTCTTGTCACTAAATGGCCCAAATTTCCCAATTTTCTTTTTTTTCTCCTCCAGTTGCAATTCCTTTGATGGGATCTCCATTCCAGCGTCTTTCTAATTCCTTCTTATTTCTTTTGGCCTTCAGTGCGCACCACTTTTGGCAAGCTGTGCTGCATGTGCCTGCACTTGATAGCCTATGGGTAAGATATTTCTCTTTGTTTGTTTTAGTTTTTTTTCAGTGACCGTACCATGTGCCACATATCTTCCCCTGCAAGTTTCCTTGCTTCCTTGACATTTTCCCCTGCTTTTGCAACATCTGGGAGCTTAATTTTGGCATGTTTTGGTCTTTTGCAATGCAACTCATTTCCTCCCCGGCCATTTCTTGAAGACACTACAACTGCCAGTTTTCTGGGTTTTGGGGCTTTTTTTCAATTGCATTTCATTTGATCCTATCTCCTTTCCAGAGTGTTTGTTAGCCTTTCTTTTGGGGTTCGCAAGATTCCGTTTCCCTTCCCGAAAGGAAATTTCATTTCCTTTCGGGAAGGGAAACGGAATCTTGCGATTTCAATGGGGACCATGAGAGGAATCCTTGGTGCATGTCCCTGCACGTGATGACATGCCATGCCTTTTGATGGCTTTGACTTTGGGAAAGATTTTTTTCTTTTTTTTTTCCAATTTTTTTAGGCATCCATGTCATGTCTTTTCTAGCTTCCCCTGCAAGTTTTGTCTTGCTCCTTGACTTTTTCCCCATCTTTTGCAACATCTGGGAGCTTCGTTTTGGCATGTTTTGGTCCTTTGCACTGCTCTGATAGCATCCCGGTCCATTTTCCTCTTGTCACTAAATGGCCCAAATTTCCCAATTTTCTTTTTTTTCTCCTCCAGTTGCAATTCCTTTGATGGGATCTCCATTCCAGCGTCTTTCTAAGTCCTTCTTATTTCTTTTGGCCTTCAGTGCGCACCACTTTTGGCAAGCTGTGCTGCATGTGCCTGCACTTGATAGCATATGGGTAAGATATTTCTCTTTGTTTGTTTTAGTTTTTTTTCAGTGACCGTACCATGTGCCACATATCTTCCCCTGCAAGTTTCCTTTCTTCCTTGACATTTTCCCCTGCTTTTGCAACATCTGGGAGCTTAATTTTGGCATGTTTTGGTCTTTTGCAATGCAACTCATTTCCTCCCCGGCCATTTCTTGAAGACACTACAACTGCCAATTTTCTGGGTTTTGGGGCTTTTTTTCAATTGCATTTCATTTGATCCTATCTCCTTTCCAGAGTGTTTGTTAGCCTTTCTTTTGGGGTTCGCAAGATTCCGTTTCCCTTCCCGAAAGGAAATTTCATTTCCTTTCGGGAAGGGAAACGGAATCTTGCGATTTCAATGGGGACCATGAGAGGAATCCTTGGTGCATGTCCCTGCACGTGATGACATGCCATGCCTTTTGATGGCTTTGACTTTGGGAAAGATTTTTTTCTTTTTTTTTTCCAATTTTTTTAGGCATCCATGTCATGTCTTTTCTAGCTTCCCCTGCAAGTTTTGTCTTGCTCCTTGACTTTTTCCCCATCTTTTGCAACATCTGGGAGCTTCGTTTTGGCATGTTTTGGTCCTTTGCACTGCTCTGATAGCATCCCGGTCCATTTTCCTCTTGTCACTAAATGGCCCAAATTTCCCAATTTTCTTTTTTTTCTCCTCCAGTTGCAATTCCTTTGATGGGATCTCCATTCCAGCGTCTTTCTAAGTCCTTCTTATTTCTTTTGGCCTTCAGTGCGCACCACTTTTGGCAAGCTGTGCTGCATGTGCCTGCACTTGATAGCATATGGGTAAGATATTTCTCTTTTTTTGTTTTAGTTTTTTTTCAGTGACCGTACCATGTGCCACATATCTTCCCCTGCAAGTTTCCTTTCTTCCTTGACATTTTCCCCTGCTTTTGCAACATCTGGGAGCTTAATTTTGGCATGTTTTGGTCTTTTGCAATGCAACTCATTTCCTCCCCGGCCATTTCTTGAAGACACTACAACTGCCAATTTTCTGGGTTTTGGGGCTTTTTTTCAATTGCATTTCATTTGATCCTATCTCCTTTCCAGAGTGTTTGTTAGCCTTTCTTTTGGGGTTCGCAAGATTCCGTTTCCCTTCCCGAAAGGAAATTTCATTTCCTTTCGGGAAGGGAAACGGAATCTTGCGATTTCAATGGGGACCATGAGAGGAATCCTTGGTGCATGTCCCTGCACGTGATGACATGCCATGCCTTTTGATGGCTTTGACTTTGGGAAATATTTTTTTCTTTTTTTTTTCCAGTTTTTTTAGGCATCCATGTCATGTCTTTTCTAGCTTCCCCTGCAAGTTTTGTCTTGCTCCTTGACTTTTTCCCCATCTTTTGCAACATCTGGGAGCTTAGTTTTGGCATGTTTTGGTCCTTTGCACTGCTCTGATAGCATCCCAGTCCATTTTCCTCTTGTCACTAAATGGCCCAAATTTCCCAATTTTCTTTTTTTTCTCCTCCAGTTGCAATTCCTTTGATGGGATCTCCATTCCAGCGTCTTTCTAAGTCCTTCTTATTTCTTTTGGCCTTCAGTGCGCACCACTTTTGGCAAGCTGTGCTGCATGTGCCTGCACTTGATAGCATATGGGTAAGATATTTCTCTTTTTTTGTTTTAGTTTTTTTTCAGTGACCGTACCATGTGCCACATATCTTCCCCTGCAAGTTTCCTTTCTTCCTTGACATTTTCCCCTGCTTTTGCAACATCTGGGAGCTTAATTTTGGCATGTTTTGGTCTTTTGCAATGCAACTCATTTCCTCCCCGGCCATTTCTTGAAGACACTACAACTGCCAGTTTTCTGGGTTTTGGGGCTTTTTTTCAATTGCATTTCATTTGATCCTATCTCCTTTCCAGAGTGTTTGTTAGCCTTTCTTTTGGGGTTCGCAAGATTCCGTTTCCCTTCCCGAAAGGAAATTTCATTTCCTTTCGGGAAGGGAAACGGAATCTTGCGATTTCAATGGGGACCATGAGAGGAATCCTTGGTGCATGTCCCTGCACGTGATGACATGCCATGCCTTTTGATGGCTTTGACTTTGGGAAAGATTTTTTTCTTTTTTTTTTCCAATTTTTTTAGGCATCCATGTCATGTCTTTTCTAGCTTCCCCTGCAAGTTTTGTCTTGCTCCTTGACTTTTTCCCCATCTTTTGCAACATCTGGGAGCTTCGTTTTGGCATGTTTTGCTCCTTTGCACTGCTCTGATAGCATCCCGGTCCATTTTCCTCTTGTCACTAAATGGCCCAAATTTCCCAATTTTCTTTTTTTTCTCCTCCAGTTGCAATTCCTTTGATGGGATCTCCATTCCAGCGTCTTTCTAAGTCCTTCTTATTTCTTTTGGCCTTCAGTGCGCACCACTTTTGGCAAGCTGTGCTGCATGTGCCTGCACTTGATAGCATATGGGTAAGATATTTCTCTTTGTTTGTTTTAGTTTTTTTTCAGTGACCGTACCATGTGCCACATATCTTCCCCTGCAAGTTTCCTTTCTTCCTTGACATTTTCCCCTGCTTTTGCAACATCTGGGAGCTTAATTTTGGCATGTTTTGGTCTTTTGCAATGCAACTCATTTCCTCCCCGGCCATTTCTTGAAGACACTACAACTGCCAATTTTCTGGGTTTTGGGGCTTTTTTTCAATTGCATTTCATTTGATCCTATCTCCTTTCCAGAGTGTTTGTTAGCCTTTCTTTTGGGGTTCGCAAGATTCCGTTTCCCTTCCCGAAAGGAAATTTCATTTCCTTTCGGGAAGGGAAACGGAATCTTGCGATTTCAATGGGGACCATGAGAGGAATCCTTGGTGCATGTCCCTGCACGTGATGACATGCCATGCCTTTTGATGGCTTTGACTTTGGGAAAGATTTTTTTCTTTTTTTTTTCCAATTTTTTTAGGCATCCATGTCATGTCTTTTCTAGCTTCCCCTGCAAGTTTTGTCTTGCTCCTTGACTTTTTCCCCATCTTTTGCAACATCTGGGAGCTTCGTTTTGGCATGTTTTGGTCCTTTGCACTGCTCTGATAGCATCCCGGTCCATTTTCCTCTTGTCACTAAATGGCCCAAATTTCCCAATTTTCTTTTTTTTCTCCTCCAGTTGCAATTCCTTTGATGGGATCTCCATTCCAGCGTCTTTCTAAGTCCTTCTTATTTCTTTTGGCCTTCAGTGCGCACCACTTTTGGCAAGCTGTGCTGCATGTGCCTGCACTTGATAGCATATGGGTAAGATATTTCTCTTTTTTTGTTTTAGTTTTTTTTCAGTGACCGTACCATGTGCCACATATCTTCCCCTGCAAGTTTCCTTTCTTCCTTGACATTTTCCCCTGCTTTTGCAACATCTGGGAGCTTAATTTTGGCATGTTTTGGTCTTTTGCAATGCAACTCATTTCCTCCCCGGCCATTTCTTGAAGACACTACAACTGCCAATTTTCTGGGTTTTGGGGCTTTTTTTCAATTGCATTTCATTTGATCCTATCTCCTTTCCAGAGTGTTTGTTAGCCTTTCTTTTGGGGTTCGCAAGATTCCGTTTCCCTTCCCGAAAGGAAATTTCATTTCCTTTCGGGAAGGGAAACGGAATCTTGCGATTTCAATTGGGACCATGAGAGGAATCCTTGGTGCATGTCCCTGCACGTGATGACATGCCATGCCTTTTGATGGCTTTGACTTTGGGAAAGATTTTTTTCTTTTTTTTTTCCAATTTTTTTAGGCATCCATGTCATGTCTTTTCTAGCTTCCCCTGCAAGTTTTGTCTTGCTCCTTGACTTTTTCCCCATCTTTTGCAACATCTGGGAGCTTCGTTTTGGCATGTTTTGGTCCTTTGCACTGCTCTGATAGCATCCCGGTCCATTTTCCTCTTGTCACTAAATGGCCCAAATTTCCCAATTTTCTTTTTTTTCTCCTCCAGTTGCAATTCCTTTGATGGGATCTCCATTCCAGCGTCTTTCTAAGTCCTTCTTATTTCTTTTGGCCTTCAGTGCGCACCACTTTTGGCAAGCTGTGCTGCATGTGCCTGCACTTGATAGCATATGGGTAAGATATTTCTCTTTTTTTGTTTTAGTTTTTTTTCAGTGACCGTACCATGTGCCACATATCTTCCCCTGCAAGTTTCCTTTCTTCCTTGACATTTTCCCCTGCTTTTGCAACATCTGGGAGCTTAATTTTGGCATGTTTTGGTCTTTTGCAATGCAACTCATTTCCTCCCCGGCCATTTCTTGAAGACACTACAACTGCCAGTTTTCTGGGTTTTGGGGCTTTTTTTCAATTGCATTTCATTTGATCCTATCTCCTTTCCAGAGTGTTTGTTAGCCTTTCTTTTGGGGTTCGCAAGATTCCGTTTCCCTTCCCGAAAGGAAATTTCATTTCCTTTCGGGAAGGGAAACGGAATCTTGCGATTTCAATGGGGACCATGAGAGGAATCCTTGGTGCATGTCCCTGCACGTGATGACATGCCATGCCTTTTGATGGCTTTGACTTTGGGAAAGATTTTTTTCTTTTTTTTTTCCAATTTTTTTAGGCATCCATGTCATGTCTTTTCTAGCTTCCCCTGCAAGTTTTGTCTTGCTCCTTGACTTTTTCCCCATCTTTTGCAACATCTGGGAGCTTCGTTTTGGCATGTTTTGCTCCTTTGCACTGCTCTGATAGCATCCCGGTCCATTTTCCTCTTGTCACTAAATGGCCCAAATTTCCCAATTTTCTTTTTTTTCTCCTCCAGTTGCAATTCCTTTGATGGGATCTCCATTCCAGCGTCTTTCTAAGTCCTTCTTATTTCTTTTGGCCTTCAGTGCGCACCACTTTTGGCAAGCTGTGCTGCATGTGCCTGCACTTGATAGCATATGGGTAAGATATTTCTCTTTGTTTGTTTTAGTTTTTTTTCAGTGACCGTACCATGTGCCACATATCTTCCCCTGCAAGTTTCCTTTCTTCCTTGACATTTTCCCCTGCTTTTGCAACATCTGGGAGCTTAATTTTGGCATGTTTTGGTCTTTTGCAATGCAACTCATTTCCTCCCCGGCCATTTCTTGAAGACACTACAACTGCCAATTTTCTGGGTTTTGGGGCTTTTTTTCAATTGCATTTCATTTGATCCTATCTCCTTTCCAGAGTGTTTGTTAGCCTTTCTTTTGGGGTTCGCAAGATTCCGTTTCCCTTCCCGAAAGGAAATTTCATTTCCTTTCGGGAAGGGAAACGGAATCTTGCGATTTCAATGGGGACCATGAGAGGAATCCTTGGTGCATGTCCCTGCACGTGATGACATGCCATGCCTTTTGATGGCTTTGACTTTGGGAAAGATTTTTTTCTTTTTTTTTTCCAATTTTTTTAGGCATCCATGTCATGTCTTTTCTAGCTTCCCCTGCAAGTTTTGTCTTGCTCCTTGACTTTTTCCCCATCTTTTGCAACATCTGGGAGCTTCGTTTTGGCATGTTTTGGTCCTTTGCACTGCTCTGATAGCATCCCGGTCCATTTTCCTCTTGTCACTAAATGGCCCAAATTTCCCAATTTTCTTTTTTTTCTCCTCCAGTTGCAATTCCTTTGATGGGATCTCCATTCCAGCGTCTTTCTAAGTCCTTCTTATTTCTTTTGGCCTTCAGTGCGCACCACTTTTGGCAAGCTGTGCTGCATGTGCCTGCACTTGATAGCATATGGGTAAGATATTTCTCTTTTTTTGTTTGAGTTTTTTTTCAGTGACCGTACCATGTGCCACATATCTTCCCCTGCAAGTTTCCTTGCTTCCTTGACATTTTCCCCTGCTTTTGCAACATCTGGGAGCTTAATTTTGGCATGTTTTGGTCTTTTGCAATGCAACTCATTTCCTCCCCGGCCATTTCTTGAAGACACTACAACTGCCAATTTTCTGGGTTTTGGGGCTTTTTTTCAATTGCATTTCATTTGATCCTATCTCCTTTCCAGAGTGTTTGTTAGCCTTTCTTTTGGGGTTCGCAAGATTCCGTTTCCCTTCCCGAAAGGAAATTTCATTTCCTTTCGGGAAGGGAAACGGAATCTTGCGATTTCAATTGGGACCATGAGAGGAATCCTTGGTGCATGTCCCTGCACATGATGACATGCCATGCCTTTTGATGGCTTTGACTTTGGGAAAGATTTTTTTCTTTTTTTTTTCCAATTTTTTTAGGCATCCATGTCATGTCTTTTCTAGCTTCCCCTGCAAGTTTTGTCTTGCTCCTTGACTTTTTCCCCATCTTTTGCAACATCTGGGAGCTTCGTTTTGGCATGTTTTGGTCCTTTGCACTGCTCTGATAGCATCCCGGTCCATTTTCCTCTTATCACTAAATGGCCCAAATTTCCCAATTTTCTTTTTTTTCTCCTCCAGTTGCAATTCCTTTGATGGGATCTCCATTCCAGCGTCTTTCTAAGTCCTTCTTATTTCTTTTGGCCTTCAGTGCGCACCACTTTTGGCAAGCTGTGCTGCATGTGCCTGCACTTGATAGCATATGGGTAAGATATTTCTCTTTTTTTGTTTTAGTTTTTTTTCAGTGACCGTACCATGTGCCACATATCTTCCCCTGCAAGTTTCCTTTCTTCCTTGACATTTTCCCCTGCTTTTGCAACATCTGGGAGCTTAATTTTGGCATGTTTTGGTCTTTTGCAATGCAACTCATTTCCTCCCCGGCCATTTCTTGAAGACACTACAACTGCCAGTTTTCTGGGTTTTGGGGCTTTTTTTCAATTGCATTTCATTTGATCCTATCTCCTTTCCAGAGTGTTTGTTAGCCTTTCTTTTGGGGTTCGCAAGATTCCGTTTCCCTTCCCGAAAGGAAATTTCATTTCCTTTCGGGAAGGGAAACGGAATCTTGCGATTTCAATGGGGACCATGAGAGGAATCCTTGGTGCATGTCCCTGCACGTGATGACATGCCATGCCTTTTGATGGCTTTGACTTTGGGAAAGATTTTTTTCTTTTTTTTTTCCAATTTTTTTAGGCATCCATGTCATGTCTTTTCTAGCTTCCCCTGCAAGTTTTGTCTTGCTCCTTGACTTTTTCCCCATCTTTTGCAACATCTGGGAGCTTCGTTTTGGCATGTTTTGCTCCTTTGCACTGCTCTGATAGCATCCCGGTCCATTTTCCTCTTGTCACTAAATGGCCCAAATTTCCCAATTTTCTTTTTTTTCTCCTCCAGTTGCAATTCCTTTGATGGGATCTCCATTCCAGCGTCTTTCTAAGTCCTTCTTATTTC
Source organism: Molothrus aeneus (assembly GCF_037042795.1). NCBI lineage: Eukaryota > Metazoa > Chordata > Aves > Passeriformes > Icteridae > Molothrus > Molothrus aeneus. The sequence continues at coordinate 476,038 of NW_027099176.1, read as the reverse complement.
TTTTGGCCTTCAGTGCGCACCACTTTTGGCAAGCTGTGCTGCATGTGCCTGCACTTGATAGCATATGGGTAAGATATTTCTCTTTTTTTGTTTTAGTTTTTTTTCAGTGACCATACCATGTGCCACATATCTTCCCCTGCAAGTTTCCTTTCTTCCTTGACATTTTCCCCTGCTTTTGCAACATCTGGGAGCTTAATTTTGGCATGTTTTGGTCTTTTGCAATGCAACTCATTTCCTCCCCGGCCATTTCTTGAAGACACTACAACTGCCAATTTTCTGGGTTTTGGGGCTTTTTTTCAATTGCATTTCATTTGATCCTATCTCCTTTCCAGAGTGTTTGTTAGCCTTTCTTTTGGGGTTCGCAAGATTCCGTTTCCCTTCCCGAAAGGAAATTTCATTTCCTTTCGGGAAGGGAAACGGAATCTTGCGATTTCAATTGGGACCATGAGAGGAATCCTTGGTGCATGTCCCTGCACGTGATGACATGCCATGCCTTTTGATGGCTTTGACTTTGGGAAAGATTTTTTTCTTTTTTTTTTCCAATTTTTTTAGGCATCCATGTCATGTCTTTTCTAGCTTCCCCTGCAAGTTTTGTCTTGCTCCTTGACTTTTTCCCCATCTTTTGCAACATCTGGGAGCTTCGTTTTGGCATGTTTTGGTCCTTTGCACTGCTCTGATAGCATCCCGGTCCATTTTCCTCTTGTCACTAAATGGCCCAAATTTCCCAATTTTCTTTTTTTTCTCCTCCAGTTGCAATTCCTTTGATGGGATCTCCATTCCAGCGTCTTTCTAAGTCCTTCTTATTTCTTTTGGCCTTCAGTGCGCACCACTTTTGGCAAGCTGTGCTGCATGTGCCTGCACTTGATAGCATATGGGTAAGATATTTCTCTTTTTTTGTTTTAGTTTTTTTTCAGTGACCGTACCATGTGCCACATATCTTCCCCTGCAAGTTTCCTTGCTTCCTTGACATTTTCCCCTGCTTTTGCAACATCTGGGAGCTTAATTTTGGCATGTTTTGGTCTTTTGCAATGCAACTCATTTCCTCCCCGGCCATTTCTTGAAGACACTACAACTGCCAATTTTCTGGGTTTTGGGGCTTTTTTTCAATTGCATTTCATTTGATCCTATCTCCTTTCCAGAGTGTTTGTTAGCCTTTCTTTTGGGGTTCGCAAGATTCCGTTTCCCTTCCCGAAAGGAAATTTCATTTCCTTTCGGGAAGGGAAACGGAATCTTGCGATTTCAATGGGGACCATGAGAGGAATCCTTGGTGCATGTCCCTGCACGTGATGACATGTCATGCCTTTTGATGGCTTTGACTTTGGGAAAGATTTTTTTCTTTTTTTTTTCCAATTTTTTTAGGCATCCATGTCATGTCTTTTCTAGCTTCCCCTGCAAGTTTTGTCTTGCTCCTTGACTTTTTCCCCATCTTTTGCAACATCTGGGAGCTTCGTTTTGGCATGTTTTGCTCCTTTGCACTGCTCTGATAGCATCCCGGTCCATTTTCCTCTTGTCACTAAATGGCCCAAATTTCCCAATTTTCTTTTTTTTCTCCTCCAGTTGCAATTCCTTTGATGGGATCTCCATTCCAGCGTCTTTCTAAGTCCTTCTTATTTCTTTTGGCCTTCAGTGCGCACCACTTTTGGCAAGCTGTGCTGCATGTGCCTGCACTTGATAGCATATGGGTAAGATATTTCTCTTTTTTTGTTTTAGTTTTTTTTCAGTGACCATACCATGTGCCACATATCTTCCCCTGCAAGTTTCCTTTCTTCCTTGACATTTTCCCCTGCTTTTGCAACATCTGGGAGCTTAATTTTGGCATGTTTTGGTCTTTTGCAATGCAACTCATTTCCTCCCCGGCCATTTCTTGAAGACACTACAACTGCCAGTTTTCTGGGTTTTGGGGCTTTTTTTCAATTGCATTTCATTTGATCCTATCTCCTTTCCAGAGTGTTTGTTAGCCTTTCTTTTGGGGTTCGCAAGATTCCGTTTCCCTTCCCGAAAGGAAATTTCATTTCCTTTCGGGAAGGGAAACGGAATCTTGCGATTTCAATGGGGACCATGAGAGGAATCCTTGGTGCATGTCCCTGCACGTGATGACATGCCATGCCTTTTGATGGCTTTGACTTTGGGAAAGATTTTTTTCTTTTTTTTTTCCAATTTTTTTAGGCATCCATGTCATGTCTTTTCTAGCTTCCCCTGCAAGTTTTGTCTTGCTCCTTGACTTTTTCCCCATCTTTTGCAACATCTGGGAGCTTCGATTTGGCATGTTTTGGTCCTTTGCACTGCTCTGATAGCATCCCGGTCCATTTTCCTCTTGTCACTAAATGGCCCAAATTTCCCAATTTTCTTTTTTTTCTCCTCCAGTTGCAATTCCTTTGATGGGATCTCCATTCCAGCGTCTTTCTAAGTCCTTCTTATTTCTTTTGGCCTTCAGTGCGCACCACTTTTGGCAAGCTGTGCTGCATGTGCCTGCACTTGATAGCATATGGGTAAGATATTTCTCTTTTTTTGTTTGAGTTTTTTTTCAGTGACCGTACCATGTGCCACATATCTTCCCCTGCAAGTTTCCTTTCTTCCTTGACATTTTCCCCTGCTTTTGCAACATCTGGGAGCTTAATTTTGGCATGTTTTGGTCTTTTGCAATGCAACTCATTTCCTCCCCGGCCATTTCTTGAAGACACTACAACTGCCAATTTTCTGGGTTTTGGGGCTTTTTTTCAATTGCATTTCATTTGATCCTATCTCCTTTCCAGAGTGTTTGTTAGCCTTTCTTTTGGGGTTCGCAAGATTCCGTTTCCCTTCCCGAAAGGAAATTTCATTTCCTTTCGGGAAGGGAAACGGAATCTTGCGATTTCAATGGGGACCATGAGAGGAATCCTTGGTGCATGTCCCTGCACGTGATGACATGCCATGCCTTTTGATGGCTTTGACTTTGGGAAAGATTTTTTTCTTTTTTTTTTCCAATTTTTTTAGGCATCCATGTCATGTCTTTTCTAGCTTCCCCTGCAAGTTTTGTCTTGCTCCTTGACTTTTTCCCCATCTTTTGCAACATCTGGGAGCTTCGTTTTGGCATGTTTTGGTCCTTTGCACTGCTCTGATAGCATCCCGGTCCATTTTCCTCTTGTCACTAAATGGCCCAAATTTCCCAATTTTCTTTTTTTTCTCCTCCAGTTGCAATTCCTTTGATGGGATCTCCATTCCAGCGTCTTTCTAAGTCCTTCTTATTTCTTTTGGCCTTCAGTGCGCACCACTTTTGGCAAGCTGTGCTGCATGTGCCTGCACTTGATAGCATATGGGTAAGATATTTCTCTTTTTTTGTTTTAGTTTTTTTTCAGTGACCGTACCATGTGCCACATATCTTCCCCTGCAAGTTTCCTTGCTTCCTTGACATTTTCCCCTGCTTTTGCAACATCTGGGAGCTTAATTTTGGCATGTTTTGGTCTTTTGCAATGCAACTCATTTCCTCCCCGGCCATTTCTTGAAGACACTACAACTGCCAATTTTCTGGGTTTTGGGGCTTTTTTTCAATTGCATTTCATTTGATCCTATCTCCTTTCCAGAGTGTTTGTTAGCCTTTCTTTTGGGGTTCGCAAGATTCCGTTTCCCTTCCCGAAAGGAAATTTCATTTCCTTTCGGGAAGGGAAACGGAATCTTGCGATTTCAATGGGGACCATGAGAGGAATCCTTGGTGCATGTCCCTGCACGTGATGACATGTCATGCCTTTTGATGGCTTTGACTTTGGGAAATATGTTTTTCTTTTTTTTTTCCAATTTTTTTAGGCATCCATGTCATGTCTTTTCTAGCTTCCCCTGCAAGTTTTGTCTTGCTCCTTGACTTTTTCCCCATCTTTTGCAACATCTGGGAGCTTCGTTTTGGCATGTTTTGCTCCTTTGCACTGCTCTGATAGCATCCCGGTCCATTTTCCTCTTGTCACTAAATGGCCCAAATTTCCCAATTTTCTTTTTTTTCTCCTCCAGTTGCAATTCCTTTGATGGGATCTCCATTCCAGCGTCTTTCTAAGTCCTTCTTATTTCTTTTGGCCTTCAGTGCGCACCACTTTTGGCAAGCTGTGCTGCATGTGCCTGCACTTGATAGCATATGGGTAAGATATTTCTCTTTTTTTGTTTTAGTTTTTTTTCAGTGACCATACCATGTGCCACATATCTTCCCCTGCAAGTTTCCTTTCTTCCTTGACATTTTCCCCTGCTTTTGCAACATCTGGGAGCTTAATTTTGGCATGTTTTGGTCTTTTGCAATGCAACTCATTTCCTCCCCGGCCATTTCTTGAAGACACTACAACTGCCAGTTTTCTGGGTTTTGGGGCTTTTTTTCAATTGCATTTCATTTGATCCTATCTCCTTTCCAGAGTGTTTGTTAGCCTTTCTTTTGGGGTTCGCAAGATTCCGTTTCCCTTCCCGAAAGGAAATTTCATTTCCTTTCGGGAAGGGAAACGGAATCTTGCGATTTCAATGGGGACCATGAGAGGAATCCTTGGTGCATGTCCCTGCACGTGATGACATGCCATGCCTTTTGATGGCTTTGACTTTGGGAAAGATTTTTTTCTTTTTTTTTTCCAATTTTTTTAGGCATCCATGTCATGTCTTTTCTAGCTTCCCCTGCAAGTTTTGTCTTGCTCCTTGACTTTTTCCCCATCTTTTGCAACATCTGGGAGCTTCGATTTGGCATGTTTTGGTCCTTTGCACTGCTCTGATAGCATCCCGGTCCATTTTCCTCTTGTCACTAAATGGCCCAAATTTCCCAATTTTCTTTTTTTTCTCCTCCAGTTGCAATTCCTTTGATGGGATCTCCATTCCAGCGTCTTTCTAAGTCCTTCTTATTTCTTTTGGCCTTCAGTGCGCACCACTTTTGGCAAGCTGTGCTGCATGTGCCTGCACTTGATAGCATATGGGTAAGATATTTCTCTTTTTTTGTTTTAGTTTTTTTTCAGTGACCGTACCATGTGCCACATATCTTCCCCTGCAAGTTTCCTTTCTTCCTTGACATTTTCCCCTGCTTTTGCAACATCTGGGAGCTTAATTTTGGCATGTTTTGGTCTTTTGCAATGCAACTCATTTCCTCCCCGGCCATTTCTTGAAGACACTACAACTGCCAATTTTCTGGGTTTTGGGGCTTTTTTTCAATTGCATTTCATTTGATCCTATCTCCTTTCCAGAGTGTTTGTTAGCCTTTCTTTTGGGGTTCGCAAGATTCCGTTTCCCTTCCCGAAAGGAAATTTCATTTCCTTTCGGGAAGGGAAACGGAATCTTGCGATTTCAATGGGGACCATGAGAGGAATCCTTGGTGCATGTCCCTGCACGTGATGACATGCCATGCCTTTTGATGGCTTTGACTTTGGGAAAGATTTTTTTCTTTTTTTTTTCCAATTTTTTTAGGCATCCATGTCATGTCTTTTCTAGCTTCCCCTGCAAGTTTTGTCTTGCTCCTTGACTTTTTCCCCATCTTTTGCAACATCTGGGAGCTTCGTTTTGGCATGTTTTGGTCCTTTGCACTGCTCTGATAGCATCCCGGTCCATTTTCCTCTTGTCACTAAATGGCCCAAATTTCCCAATTTTCTTTTTTTTCTCCTCCAGTTGCAATTCCTTTGATGGGATCTCCATTCCAGCGTCTTTCTAAGTCCTTCTTATTTCTTTTGGCCTTCAGTGCGCACCACTTTTGGCAAGCTGTGCTGCATGTGCCTGCACTTGATAGCATATGGGTAAGATATTTCTCTTTTTTTGTTTTAGTTTTTTTTCAGTGACCGTACCATGTGCCACATATCTTCCCCTGCAAGTTTCCTTTCTTCCTTGACATTTTCCCCTGCTTTTGCAACATCTGGGAGCTTAATTTTGGCATGTTTTGGTCTTTTGCAATGCAACTCATTTCCTCCCCGGCCATTTCTTGAAGACACTACAACTGCCAGTTTTCTGGGTTTTGGGGCTTTTTTTCAATTGCATTTCATTTGATCCTATCTCCTTTCCAGAGTGTTTGTTAGCCTTTCTTTTGGGGTTCGCAAGATTCCGTTTCCCTTCCCGAAAGGAAATTTCATTTCCTTTCGGGAAGGGAAACGGAATCTTGCGATTTCAATGGGGACCATGAGAGGAATCCTTGGTGCATGTCCCTGCACGTGATGACATGCCATGCCTTTTGATGGCTTTGACTTTGGGAAAGATTTTTTTCTTTTTTTTTTCCAATTTTTTTAGGCATCCATGTCATGTCTTTTCTAGCTTCCCCTGCAAGTTTTGTCTTGCTCCTTGACTTTTTCCCCATCTTTTGCAACATCTGGGAGCTTCGTTTTGGCATGTTTTGGTCCTTTGCACTGCTCTGATAGCATCCCGGTCCATTTTCCTCTTGTCACTAAATGGCCCAAATTTCCCAATTTTCTTTTTTTTCTCCTCCAGTTGCAATTCCTTTGATGGGATCTCCATTCCAGCGTCTTTCTAAGTCCTTCTTATTTCTTTTGGCCTTCAGTGCGCACCACTTTTGGCAAGCTGTGCTGCATGTGCCTGCACTTGATAGCATATGGGTAAGATATTTCTCTTTTTTTGTTTTAGTTTTTTTTCAGTGACCGTACCATGTGCCACATATCTTCCCCTGCAAGTTTCCTTTCTTCCTTGACATTTTCCCCTGCTTTTGCAACATCTGGGAGCTTAATTTTGGCATGTTTTGGTCTTTTGCAATGCAACTCATTTCCTCCCCGGCCATTTCTTGAAGACACTACAACTGCCAATTTTCTGGGTTTTGGGGCTTTTTTTCAATTGCATTTCATTTGATCCTATCTCCTTTCCAGAGTGTTTGTTAGCCTTTCTTTTGGGGTTCGCAAGATTCCGTTTCCCTTCCCGAAAGGAAATTTCATTTCCTTTCGGGAAGGGAAACGGAATCTTGCGATTTCAATGGGGACCATGAGAGGAATCCTTGGTGCATGTCCCTGCACGTGATGACATGCCATGCCTTTTGATGGCTTTGACTTTGGGAAAGATTTTTTTCTTTTTTTTTTCCAATTTTTTTAGGCATCCATGTCATGTCTTTTCTAGCTTCCCCTGCAAGTTTTGTCTTGCTCCTTGACTTTTTCCCCATCTTTTGCAACATCTGGGAGCTTCGTTTTGGCATGTTTTGGTCCTTTGCACTGCTCTGATAGCATCCCGGTCCATTTTCCTCTTGTCACTAAATGGCCCAAATTTCCCAATTTTCTTTTTTTTCTCCTCCAGTTGCAATTCCTTTGATGGGATCTCCATTCCAGCGTCTTTCTAAGTCCTTCTTATTTCTTTTGGCCTTCAGTGTGCACCACTTTTGGCAAGCTGTGCTGCATGTGCCTGCACTTGATAGCATATGGGTAAGATATTTCTCTTTTTTTGTTTTAGTTTTTTTTCAGTGACCGTACCATGTGCCACATATCTTCCCCTGCAAGTTTCCTTTCTTCCTTGACATTTTCCCCTGCTTTTGCAACATCTGGGAGCTTAATTTTGGCATGTTTTGGTCTTTTGCAATGCAACTCATTTCCTCCCCGGCCATTTCTTGAAGACACTACAACTGCCAATTTTCTGGGTTTTGGGGCTTTTTTTCAATTGCATTTCATTTGATCCTATCTCCTTTCCAGAGTGTTTGTTAGCCTTTCTTTTGGGGTTCGCAAGATTCCGTTTCCCTTCCCGAAAGGAAATTTCATTTCCTTTCGGGAAGGGAAACGGAATCTTGCGATTTCAATGGGGACCATGAGAGGAATCCTTGGTGCATGTCCCTGCACGTGATGACATGTCATGCCTTTTGATGGCTTTGACTTTGGGAAAGATTTTTTTCTTTTTTTTTTCCAATTTTTTTAGGCATCCGTGTCATGTCTTTTCTAGCTTCCCCTGCAAGTTTTGTCTTGCTCCTTGACTTTTTCCCCATCTTTTGCAACATCTGGGAGCTTCGTTTTGGCATGTTTTGCTCCTTTGCACTGCTCTGATAGCATCCCGGTCCATTTTCCTCTTGTCACTAAATGGCCCAAATTTCCCAATTTTCTTTTTTTTCTCCTCCAGTTGCAATTCCTTTGATGGGATCTCCATTCCAGCGTCTTTCTAAGTCCTTCTTATTTCTTTTGGCCTTCAGTGCGCACCACTTTTGGCAAGCTGTGCTGCATGTGCCTGCACTTGATAGCATATGGGTAAGATATTTCTCTTTTTTTGTTTGAGTTTTTTTTCAGTGACCGTACCATGTGCCACATATCTTCCCCTGCAAGTTTCCTTTCTTCCTTGACATTTTCCCCTGCTTTTGCAACATCTGGGAGCTTAATTTTGGCATGTTTTGGTCTTTTGCAATGCAACTCATTTCCTCCCCGGCCATTTCTTGAAGACACTACAACTGCCAGTTTTCTGGGTTTTGGGGCTTTTTTTCAATTGCATTTCATTTGATCCTATCTCCTTTCCAGAGTGTTTGTTAGCCTTTCTTTTGGGGTTCGCAAGATTCCGTTTCCCTTCCCGAAAGGAAATTTCATTTCCTTTCGGGAAGGGAAACGGAATCTTGCGATTTCAATGGGGACCATGAGAGGAATCCTTGGTGCATGTCCCTGCACGTGATGACATGCCATGCCTTTTGATGGCTTTGACTTTGGGAAAGATTTTTTTCTTTTTTTTTTCCAATTTTTTTAGGCATCCATGTCATGTCTTTTCTAGCTTCCCCTGCAAGTTTTGTCTTGCTCCTTGACTTTTTCCCCATCTTTTGCAACATCTGGGAGCTTCGTTTTGGCATGTTTTGGTCCTTTGCACTGCTCTGATAGCATCCCGGTCCATTTTCCTCTTGTCACTAAATGGCCCAAATTTCCCAATTTTCTTTTTTTTCTCCTCCAGTTGCAATTCCTTTGATGGGATCTCCATTCCAGCGTCTTTCTAAGTCCTTCTTATTTCTTTTGGCCTTCAGTGCGCACCACTTTTGGCAAGCTGTGCTGCATGTGCCTGCACTTGATAGCATATGGGTAAGATATTTCTCTTTTTTTGTTTTAGTTTTTTTTCAGTGACCGTACCATGTGCCACATATCTTCCCCTGCAAGTTTCCTTTCTTCCTTGACATTTTCCCCTGCTTTTGCAACATCTGGGAGCTTAATTTTGGCATGTTTTGGTCTTTTGCAATGCAACTCATTTCCTCCCCGGCCATTTCTTGAAGACACTACAACTGCCAATTTTCTGGGTTTTGGGGCTTTTTTTCAATTGCATTTCATTTGATCCTATCTCCTTTCCAGAGTGTTTGTTAGCCTTTCTTTTGGGGTTCGCAAGATTCCGTTTCCCTTCCCGAAAGGAAATTTCATTTCCTTTCGGGAAGGGAAACGGAATCTTGCGATTTCAATGGGGACCATGAGAGGAATCCTTGGTGCATGTCCCTGCACGTGATGACATGCCATGCCTTTTGATGGCTTTGACTTTGGGAAAGATTTTTTTCTTCTTTTTTTCCAATTTTTTTAGGCATCCATGTCATGTCTTTTCTAGCTTCCCCTGCAAGTTTTGTCTTGCTCCTTGACTTTTTCCCCATCTTTTGCAACATCTGGGAGCTTCGTTTTGGCATGTTTTGGTCCTTTGCACTGCTCTGATAGCATCCCAATCCATTTTCCTCTTGTCACTAAATGGCCCAAATTTCCCAATTTTCTTTTTTTTCTCCTCCAGTTGCAATTCCTTTGATGGGATCTCCATTCCAGCGTCTTTCTAAGTCCTTCTTATTTCTTTTGGCCTTCAGTGCGCACCACTTTTGGCAAGCTGTGCTGCATGTGCCTGCACTTGATAGCATATGGGTAAGATATTTCTCTTTTTTTGTTTGAGTTTTTTTTCAGTGACCGTACCATGTGCCACATATCTTCCCCTGCAAGTTTCCTTTCTTCCTTGACATTTTCCCCTGCTTTTGCAACATCTGGGAGCTTAATTTTGGCATGTTTTGGTCTTTTGCAATGCAACTCATTTCCTCCCCGGCCATTTCTTGAAGACACTACAACTGCCAGTTTTCTGGGTTTTGGGGCTTTTTTTCAATTGCATTTCATTTGATCCGATCTCCTTTCCAGAGTGTTTGTTAGCCTTTCTTTTGGGGTTCGCAAGATTCCGTTTCCCTTCCCGAAAGGAAATTTCATTTCCTTTCGGGAAGGGAAACGGAATCTTGCGATTTCAATGGGGACCATGAGAGGAATCCTTGGTGCATGTCCCTGCACGTGATGACATGCCATGCCTTTTGATGGCTTTGACTTTGGGAAAGATTTTTTTCTTTTTTTTTTCCAATTTTTTTAGGCATCCATGTCATGTCTTTTCTAGCTTCCCCTGCAAGTTTTGTCTTGCTCCTTGACTTTTTCCCCATCTTTTGCAACATCTGGGAGCTTCGTTTTGGCATGTTTTGGTCCTTTGCACTGCTCTGATAGCATCCCGGTCCATTTTCCTCTTGTCACTAAATGGCCCAAATTTCCCAATTTTCTTTTTTTTCTCCTCCAGTTGCAATTCCTTTGATGGGATCTCCATTCCAGCGTCTTTCTAAGTCCTTCTTATTTCTTTTGGCCTTCAGTGCGCACCACTTTTGGCAAGCTGTGCTGCATGTGCCTGCACTTGATAGCATATGGGTAAGATATTTCTCTTTTTTTGTTTTAGTTTTTTTTCAGTGACCGTACCATGTGCCACATATCTTCCCCTGCAAGTTTCCTTTCTTCCTTGACATTTTCCCCTGCTTTTGCAACATCTGGGAGCTTAATTTTGGCATGTTTTGGTCTTTTGCAATGCAACTCATTTCCTCCCCGGCCATTTCTTGAAGACACTACAACTGCCAATTTTCTGGGTTTTGGGGCTTTTTTTCAATTGCATTTCATTTGATCCTATCTCCTTTCCAGAGTGTTTGTTAGCCTTTCTTTTAGGGTTCGCAAGATTCCGTTTCCCTTCCCGAAAGGAAATTTCATTTCCTTTCGGGAAGGGAAACGGAATCTTGCGATTTCAATGGGGACCATGAGAGGAATCCTTGGTGCATGTCCCTGCACGTGATGACATGCCATGCCTTTTGATGGCTTTGACTTTGGGAAAGATTTTTTTCTTTTTTTTTTCCAATTTTTTTAGGCATCCATGTCATGTCTTTTCTAGCTTCCCCTGCAAGTTTTGTCTTGCTCCTTGACTTTTTCCCCATCTTTTGCAACATCTGGGAGCTTCGTTTTGGCATGTTTTGCTCCTTTGCACTGCTCTGATAGCATCCCGGTCCATTTTCCTCTTGTCACTAAATGGCCCAAATTTCCCAATTTTCTTTTTTTTCTCCTCCAGTTGCAATTCCTTTGATGGGATCTCCATTCCAGCGTCTTTCTGAGTCCTTCTTATTTCTTTTGGCCTTCAGTGCGCACCACTTTTGGCAAGCTGTGCTGCATGTGCCTGCACTTGATAGCATATGGGTAAGATATTTCTCTTTTTTTGTTTTAGTTTTTTTTCAGTGACCGTACCATGTGCCACATATCTTCCCCTGCAAGTTTCCTTTCTTCCTTGACATTTTCCCCTGCTTTTGCAACATCTGGGAGCTTAATTTTGGCATGTTTTGGTCTTTTGCAATGCAACTCATTTCCTCCCTGGCCATTTCTTGAAGACACTACAACTGCCAGTTTTCTGGGTTTTGGGGCTTTTTTTCAATTGCATTTCATTTGATCCTATCTCCTTTCCAGAGTGTTTGTTAGCCTTTCTTTTGGGGTTCGCAAGATTCCGTTTCCCTTCCCGAAAGGAAATTTCATTTCCTTTCGGGAAGGGAAACGGAATCTTGCGATTTCAATGGGGACCATGAGAGGAATCCTTGGTGCATGTCCCTGCACGTGATGACATGCCATGCCTTTTGATGGCTTTGACTTTGGGAAAGATTTTTTTCTTTTTTTTTTCCAATTTTTTTAGGCATCCATGTCATGTCTTTTCTAGCTTCCCCTGCAAGTTTTGTCTTGCTCCTTGACTTTTTCCCCATCTTTTGCAACATCTGGGAGCTTCGTTTTGGCATGTTTTGCTCCTTTGCACTGCTCTGATAGCATCCCGGTCCATTTTCCTCTTGTCACTAAATGGCCCAAATTTCCCAATTTTCTTTTTTTTCTCCTCCAGTTGCAATTCCTTTGATGGGATCTCCATTCCAGCGTCTTTCTAAGTCCTTCTTATTTCTTTTGGCCTTCAGTGCGCACCACTTTTGGCAAGCTGTGCTGCATGTGCCTGCACTTGATAGCCTATGGGTAAGATATTTCTCTTTTTTTGTTTTAGTTTTTTTTTCAGTGACCGTACCATGTGCCACATATCTTCCCCTGCAAGTTTCCTTTCTTCCTTGACATTTTCCCCTGCTTTTGCAACATCTGGGAGCTTAATTTTGGCATGTTTTGGTCTTTTGCAATGCAACTCATTTCCTCCCCGGCCATTTCTTGAAGACACTACAACTGCCAGTTTTCTGGGTTTTGGGGCTTTTTTTCAATTGCATTTCATTTGATCCTATCTCCTTTCCAGAGTGTTTGTTAGCCTTTCTTTTGGGCTTCGCAAGATTCCGTTTCCCTTCCCGAAAGGAAATTTCATTTCCTTTCGGGAAGGGAAACGGAATCTTGCGATTTCAATGGGGACCATGAGAGGAATCCTTGGTGCATGTCCCTGCACGTGATGACATGCCATGCCTTTTGATGGCTTTGACTTTGGGAAAGATTTTTTTCTTTTTTTTTTCCAATTTTTTTAGGCATCCATGTCATGTCTTTTCTAGCTTCCCCTGCAAGTTTTGTCTTGCTCCTTGACTTTTTCCCCATCTTTTGCAACATCTGGGAGCTTCGTTTTGGCATGTTTTGGTCCTTTGCACTGCTCTGATAGCATCCCGGTCCATTTTCCTCTTGTCACTAAATGGCCCAAATTTCCCAATTTTCTTTTTTTTCTCCTCCAGTTGCAATTCCTTTGATGGGATCTCCATTCCAGCGTCTTTCTGAGTCCTTCTTATTTCTTTTGGCCTTCAGTGCGCACCACTTTTGGCAAGCTGTGCTGCATGTGCCTGCACTTGATAGCATATGGGTAAGATATTTCTCTTTTTTTGTTTTAGTTTTTTTTCAGTGACCGTACCATGTGCCACATATCTTCCCCTGCAAGTTTCCTTTCTTCCTTGACATTTTCCCCTGCTTTTGCAACATCTGGGAGCTTAATTTTGGCATGTTTTGGTCTTTTGCAATGCAACTCATTTCCTCCCCGGCCATTTCTTGAAGACACTACAACTGCCAGTTTTCTGGGTTTTGGGGCTTTTTTTCAATTGCATTTCATTTGATCCTATCTCCTTTCCAGAGTGTTTGTTAGCCTTTCTTTTGGGGTTCGCAAGATTCCGTTTCCCTTCCCGAAAGGAAATTTCATTTCCTTTCGGGAAGGGAAACGGAATCTTGCGATTTCAATGGGGACCATGAGAGGAATCCTTGGTGCATGTCCCTGCACGTGATGACATGCCATGCCTTTTGATGGCTTTGACTTTGGGAAAGATTTTTTTCTTTTTTTTTTCCAATTTTTTTAGGCATCCATGTCATGTCTTTTCTAGCTTCCCCTGCAAGTTTTGTCTTGCTCCTTGACTTTTTCCCCATCTTTTGCAACATCTGGGAGCTTCGTTTTGGCATGTTTTGGTCCTTTGCACTGCTCTGATAGCATCCCGGTCCATTTTCCTCTTGTCACTAAATGGCCCAAATTTCCCAATTTTCTTTATTTTCTCCTCCAGTTGCAATTCCTTTGATGGGATCTCCATTCCAGCGTCTTTCTAAGTCCTTCTTATTTCTTTTGGCCTTCAGTGCGCACCACTTTTGGCAAGCTGTGCTGCATGTGCCTGCACTTGATAGCATATGGGTAAGATATTTCTCTTTTTTTGTTTTAGTTTTTTTTCAGTGACCGTACCATGTGCCACATATCTTCCCCTGCAAGTTTCCTTTCTTCCTTGACATTTTCCCCTGCTTTTGCAACATCTGGGAGCTTAATTTTGGCATGTTTTGGTCTTTTGCAATGCAACTCATTTCCTCCCCGGCCATTTCTTGAAGACACTACAACTGCCAGTTTTCTGGGTTTTGGGGCTTTTTTTCAATTGCATTTCATTTGATCCTATCTCCTTTCCAGAGTGTTTGTTAGCCTTTCTTTTGGGGTTCGCAAGATTCCGTTTCCCTTCCCGAAAGGAAATTTCATTTCCTTTCGGGAAGGGAAACGGAATCTTGCGATTTCAATGGGGACCATGAGAGGAATCCTTGGTGCATGTCCCTGCACGTGATGACATGCCATGCCTTTTGATGGCTTTGACTTTGGGAAAGATTTTTTTCTTTTTTTTTTCCAATTTTTTTAGGCATCCATGTCATGTCTTTTCTAGCTTCCCCTGCAAGTTTTGTCTTGCTCCTTGACTTTTTCCCCATCTTTTGCAACATCTGGGAGCTTCGTTTTGGCATGTTTTGCTCCTTTGCACTGCTCTGATAGCATCCCGGTCCATTTTCCTCTTGTCACTAAATGGCCCAAATTTCCCAATTTTCTTTTTTTTCTCCTCCAGTTTCAATTCCTTTGATGGGATCTCCATTCCAGCGTCTTTCTGAGTCCTTCTTATTTCTTTTGGCCTTCAGTGCGCACCACTTTTGGCAAGCTGTGCTGCATGTGCCTGCACTTGATAGCATATGGGTAAGATATTTCTCTTTTTTTGTTTTAGTTTTTTTTTCAGTGACCGTACCATGTGCCACATATCTTCCCCTGCAAGTTTCCTTTCTTCCTTGACATTTTCCCCTGCTTTTGCAACATCTGGGAGCTTAATTTTGGCATGTTTTGGTCTTTTGCAATGCAACTCATTTCCTCCCCGGCCATTTCTTGAAGACACTACAACTGCCAAATTTCTGGGTTTTGGGGCTTTTTTTCAATTGCATTTCATTTGATCCTATCTCCTTTCCAGAGTGTTTGTTAGCCTTTCTTTTGGGGTTCGCAAGATTCCGTTTCCCTTCCCGAAAGGAAATTTCATTTCCTTTCGGGAAGGGAAACGGAATCTTGCGATTTCAATGGGGACCATGAGAGGAATCCTTGGTGCATGTCCCTGCACGTGATGACATGCCATGCCTTTTGATGGCTTTGACTTTGGGAAAGATTTTTTTCTTTTTTTTTTCCAATTTTTTTAGGCATCCATGTCATGTCTTTTCTAGCTTCCCCTGCAAGTTTTGTCTTGCTCCTTGACTTTTTCCCCATCTTTTGCAACATCTGGGAGCTTCGTTTTGGCATGTTTTGGTCCTTTGCACTGCTCTGATAGCATCCCGGTCCATTTTCCTCTTGTCACTAAATGGCCCAAATTTCCCAATTTTCTTTTTTTTCTCCTCCAGTTGCAATTCCTTTGATGGGATCTCCATTCCAGCGTCTTTCTAAGTCCTTCTTATTTCTTTTGGCCTTCAGTGCGCACCACTTTTGGCAAGCTGTGCTGCATGTGCCTGCACTTGATAGCCTATGGGTAAGATATTTCTCTTTTTTTGTTTTAGTTTTTTTTCAGTGACCGTACCATGTGCCACATATCTTCCCCTGCAAGTTTCCTTTCTTCCTTGACGTTTTCCCCTGCTTTTGCAACATCTGGGAGCTTAATTTTGGCATGTTTTGGTCTTTTGCAATGCAACTCATTTCCTCCCCGGCCATTTCTTGAAGACACTACAACTGCCAGTTTTCTGGGTTTTGGGGCTTTTTTTCAATTGCATTTCATTTGATCCTATCTCCTTTCCAGAGTGTTTGTTAGCCTTTCTTTTGGGGTTCGCAAGATTCCGTTTCCCTTCCCGAAAGGAAATTTCATTTCCTTTCGGGAAGGGAAACGGAATCTTGCGATTTCAATGGGGACCATGAGAGGAATCCTTGGTGCATGTCCCTGCACGTGATGACATGCCATGCCTTTTGATGGCTTTGACTTTGGGAAAGATTTTTTTCTTTTTTTTTTCCAATTTTTTTAGGCATCCATGTCATGTCTTTTCTAGCTTCCCCTGCAAGTTTTGTCTTGCTCCTTGACTTTTTCCCCATCTTTTGCAACATCTGGGAGCTTCGTTTTGGCATGTTTTGGTCCTTTGCACTGCTCTGATAGCATCCCGGTCCATTTTCCTCTTGTCACTAAATGGCCCAAATTTCCCAATTTTCTTTTTTTTCTCCTCCAGTTGCAATTCCTTTGATGGGATCTCCATTCCAGCGTCTTTCTAAGTCCTTCTTATTTCTTTTGGCCTTCAGTGCGCACCACTTTTGGCAAGCTGTGCTGCATGTGCCTGCACTTGATAGCATATGGGTAAGATATTTCTCTTTTTTTGTTTTAGTTTTTTTTCAGTGACCGTACCATGTGCCACATATCTTCCCCTGCAAGTTTCCTTTCTTCCTTGACGTTTTCCCCTGCTTTTGCAACATCTGGGAGCTTAATTTTGGCATGTTTTGGTCTTTTGCAATGCAACTCATTTCCTCCCCGGCCATTTCTTGAAGACACTACAACTGCCAATTTTCTGGGTTTTGGGGCTTTTTTTCAATTGCATTTCATTTGATCCTATCTCCTTTCCATAGTGTTTGTTAGCCTTTCTTTTGGGGTTCGCAAGATTCCGTTTCCCTTCCCGAAAGGAAATTTCATTTCCTTTCGGGAAGGGAAACGGAATCTTGCGATTTCAATGGGGACCATGAGAGGAATCCTTGGTGCGTGTCCCTGCACGTGATGACATGCCATGCCTTTTGATGGCTTTGACTTTGGGAAAGATTTTTTTCTTTTTTTTTTCCAATTTTTTTAGGCATCCATGTCATGTCTTTTCTAGCTTCCCCTGCAAGTTTTGTCTTGCTCCTTGACTTTTTCCCCATCTTTTGCAACATCTGGGAGCTTCGTTTTGGCATGTTTTGGTCCTTTGCACTGCTCTGATAGCATCCCGGTCCATTTTCCTCTTGTCACTAAATGGCCCAAATTTCCCAATTTTCTTTTTTTTCTCCTCCAGTTGCAATTCCTTTGATGGGATCTCCATTCCAGCGTCTTTCTAAGTCCTTCTTATTTCTTTTGGCCTTCAGTGCGCACCACTTTTGGCAAGCTGTGCTGCATGTGCCTGCACTTGATAGCCTATGGGTAAGATATTTCTCTTTTTTTGTTTTAGTTTTTTTTCAGTGACCGTACCATGTGCCACATATCTTCCCCTGCAAGTTTCCTTTCTTCCTTGACGTTTTCCCCTGCTTTTGCAACATCTGGGAGCTTAATTTTGGCATGTTTTGGTCTTTTGCAATGCAACTCATTTCCTCCCCAGCCATTTCTTGAAGACACTACAACTGCCAGTTTTCTGGGTTTTGGGGCTTTTTTTCAATTGCATTTCATTTGATCCTATCTCCTTTCCAGAGTGTTTGTTAGCCTTTCTTTTGGGGTTCGCAAGATTCCGTTTCCCTTCCCGAAAGGAAATTTCATTTCCTTTCGGGAAGGGAAACGGAATCTTGCGATTTCAATGGGGACCATGAGAGGAATCCTTGGTGCATGTCCCTGCACGTGATGACATGCCATGCCTTTTGATGGCTTTGACTTTGGGAAAGATTTTTTTCTTTTTTTTTTCCAATTTTTTTAGGCATCCATGTCATGTCTTTTCTAGCTTCCCCTGCAAGTTTTGTCTTGCTCCTTGACTTTTTCCCCATCTTTTGCAACATCTGGGAGCTTCGTTTTGGCATGTTTTGGTCCTTTGCACTGCTCTGATAGCATCCCGGTCCATTTTCCTCTTGTCACTAAATGGCCCAAATTTCCCAATTTTCTTTTTTTTCTCCTCCAGTTGCAATTCCTTTGATGGGATCTCCATTCCAGCGTCTTTCTAAGTCCTTCTTATTTCTTTTGGCCTTCAGTGCGCACCACTTTTGGCAAGCTGTGCTGCATGTGCCTGCACTTGATAGCCTATGGGTAAGATATTTCTCTTTTTTTGTTTTAGTTTTTTTTTCAGTGACCGTACCATGTGCCACATATCTTCCCCTGCAAGTTTCCTTTCTTCCTTGACATTTTCCCCTGCTTTTGCAACATCTGGGAGCTTAATTTTGGCATGTTTTGGTCTTTTGCAATGCAACTCATTTCCTCCCCGGCCATTTCTTGAAGACACTACAACTGCCAGTTTTCTGGGTTTTGGGGCTTTTTTTCAATTGCATTTCATTTGATCCGATCTCCTTTCCAGAGTGTTTGTTAGCCTTTCTTTTGGGGTTCGCAAGATTCCGTTTCCCTTCCCGAAAGGAAATTTCATTTCCTTTCGGGAAGGGAAACGGAATCTTGCGATTTCAATGGGGACCATGAGAGGAATCCTTGGTGCATGTCCCTGCACGTGATGACATGCCATGCCTTTTGATGGCTTTGGCTTTGGGAAAGATTTTTTTCTTTTTTTTTTCCAATTTTTTTAGGCATCCATGTCATGTCTTTTCTAGCTTCCCCTGCAAGTTTTGTCTTGCTCCTTGACTTTTTCCCCATCTTTTGCAACATCTGGGAGCTTCGTTTTGGCATGTTTTGCTCCTTTGCACTGCTCTGATAGCATCCCGGTCCATTTTCCTCTTGTCACTAAATGGCCCAAATTTCCCAATTTTCTTTTTTTTCTCCTCCAGTTGCAATTCCTTTGATGGGATCTCCATTCCAGCGTCTTTCTAAGTCCTTCTTATTTCTTTTGGCCTTCAGTGCGCACCACTTTTGGCAAGCTGTGCTGCATGTGCCTGCACTTGATAGCCTATGGGTAAGATATTTCTCTTTTTTTGTTTTAGTTTTTTTTTCAGTGACCGTACCATGTGCCACATATCTTCCCCTGCAAGTTTCCTTTCTTCCTTGACATTTTCCCCTGCTTTTGCAACATCTGGGAGCTTAATTTTGGCATGTTTTGGTCTTTTGCAATGCAACTCATTTCCTCCCCGGCCATTTCTTGAAGACACTACAACTGCCAGTTTTCTGGGTTTTGGGGCTTTTTTTCAATTGCATTTCATTTGATCCTATCTCCTTTCCAGAGTGTTTGTTAGCCTTTCTTTTGGGGTTCGCAAGATTCCGTTTCCCTTCCCGAAAGGAAATTTCATTTCCTTTCGGGAAGGGAAACGGAATCTTGCGATTTCAATGGGGACCATGAGAGGAATCCTTGGTGCATGTCCC
This sequence comes from Molothrus aeneus, assembly GCF_037042795.1. NCBI lineage: Eukaryota > Metazoa > Chordata > Aves > Passeriformes > Icteridae > Molothrus > Molothrus aeneus. Next base: position 457,002 of record NW_027099176.1, on the reverse strand, counting down.
TGCACGTGATGACATGCCATGCCTTTTGATGGCTTTGACTTTGGGAAAGATTTTTTTCTTTTTTTTTTCCAATTTTTTTAGGCATCCATGTCATGTCTTTTCTAGCTTCCCCTGCAAGTTTTGTCTTGCTCCTTGACTTTTTCCCCATCTTTTGCAACATCTGGGAGCTTCGTTTTGGCATGTTTTGGTCCTTTGCACTGCTCTGATAGCATCCCGGTCCATTTTCCTCTTGTCACTAAATGGCCCAAATTTCCCAATTTTCTTTATTTTCTCCTCCAGTTGCAATTCCTTTGATGGGATCTCCATTCCAGCGTCTTTCTAAGTCCTTCTTATTTCTTTTGGCCTTCAGTGCGCACCACTTTTGGCAAGCTGTGCTGCATGTGCCTGCACTTGATAGCCTATGGGTAAGATATTTCTCTTTTTTTGTTTTAGTTTTTTTTTCAGTGACCGTACCATGTGCCACATATCTTCCCCTGCAAGTTTCCTTTCTTCCTTGACATTTTCCCCTGCTTTTGCAACATCTGGGAGCTTAATTTTGGCATGTTTTGGTCTTTTGCAATGCAACTCATTTCCTCCCCGGCCATTTCTTGAAGACACTACAACTGCCAGTTTTCTGGGTTTTGGGGCTTTTTTTCAATTGCATTTCATTTGATCCTATCTCCTTTCCAGAGTGTTTGTTAGCCTTTCTTTTGGGGTTCGCAAGATTCCGTTTCCCTTCCCGAAAGGAAATTTCATTTCCTTTCGGGAAGGGAAACGGAATCTTGCGATTTCAATGGGGACCATGAGAGGAATCCTTGGTGCATGTCCCTGCACGTGATGACATGCCATGCCTTTTGATGGCTTTGACTTTGGGAAAGATTTTTTTCTTTTTTTTTTCCAATTTTTTTAGGCATCCATGTCATGTCTTTTCTAGCTTCCCCTGCAAGTTTTGTCTTGCTCCTTGACTTTTTCCCCATCTTTTGCAACATCTGGGAGCTTCGTTTTGGCATGTTTTGGTCCTTTGCACTGCTCTGATAGCATCCCGGTCCATTTTCCTCTTGTCACTAAATGGCCCAAATTTCCCAATTTTCTTTTTTTTCTCCTCCAGTTGCAATTCCTTTGATGGGATCTCCATTCCAGCGTCTTTCTGAGTCCTTCTTATTTCTTTTGGCCTTCAGTGCGCACCACTTTTGGCAAGCTGTGCTGCATGTGCCTGCACTTGATAGCATATGGGTAAGATATTTCTCTTTTTTTGTTTTAGTTTTTTTTCAGTGACCGTACCATGTGCCACATATCTTCCCCTGCAAGTTTCCTTTCTTCCTTGACATTTTCCCCTGCTTTTGCAACATCTGGGAGCTTAATTTTGGCATGTTTTGGTCTTTTGCAATGCAACTCATTTCCTCCCCGGCCATTTCTTGAAGACACTACAACTGCCAGTTTTCTGGGTTTTGGGGCTTTTTTTCAATTGCATTTCATTTGATCCTATCTCCTTTCCAGAGTGTTTGTTAGCCTTTCTTTTGGGCTTCGCAAGATTCCGTTTCCCTTCCCGAAAGGAAATTTCATTTCCTTTCGGGAAGGGAAACGGAATCTTGCGATTTCAATGGGGACCATGAGAGGAATCCTTGGTGCATGTCCCTGCACGTGATGACATGCCATGCCTTTTGATGGCTTTGGCTTTGGGAAAGATTTTTTTCTTTTTTTTTTCCAATTTTTTTAGGCATCCATGTCATGTCTTTTCTAGCTTCCCCTGCAAGTTTTGTCTTGCTCCTTGACTTTTTCCCCATCTTTTGCAACATCTGGGAGCTTCGTTTTGGCATGTTTTGGTCCTTTGCACTGCTCTGATAGCATCCCGGTCCATTTTCCTCTTGTCACTAAATGGCCCAAATTTCCCAATTTTCTTTTTTTTCTCCTCCAGTTGCAATTCCTTTGATGGGATCTCCATTCCAGCGTCTTTCTGAGTCCTTCTTATTTCTTTTGGCCTTCAGTGCGCACCACTTTTGGCAAGCTGTGCTGCATGTGCCTGCACTTGATAGCATATGGGTAAGATATTTCTCTTTTTTTGTTTTAGTTTTTTTTTCAGTGACCGTACCATGTGCCACATATCTTCCCCTGCAAGTTTCCTTTCTTCCTTGACATTTTCCCCTGCTTTTGCAACATCTGGGAGCTTAATTTTGGCATGTTTTGGTCTTTTGCAATGCAACTCATTTCCTCCCCGGCCATTTCTTGAAGACACTACAACTGCCAATTTTCTGGGTTTTGGGGCTTTTTTTCAATTGCATTTCATTTGATCCTATCTCCTTTCCAGAGTGTTTGTTAGCCTTTCTTTTGGGGTTCGCAAGATTCCGTTTCCCTTCCCGAAAGGAAATTTCATTTCCTTTCGGGAAGGGAAACGGAATCTTGCGATTTCAATGGGGACCATGAGAGGAATCCTTGGTGCATGTCCCTGCACGTGATGACATGCCATGCCTTTTGATGGCTTTGGCTTTGGGAAAGATTTTTTTCTTTTTTTTTTCCAATTTTTTTAGGCATCCATGTCATGTCTTTTCTAGCTTCCCCTGCAAGTTTTGTCTTGCTCCTTGACTTTTTCCCCATCTTTTGCAACATCTGGGAGCTTCGTTTTGGCATGTTTTGGTCCTTTGCACTGCTCTGATAGCATCCCGGTCCATTTTCCTCTTGTCACTAAATGGCCCAAATTTCCCAATTTTCTTTATTTTCTCCTCCAGTTGCAATTCCTTTGATGGGATCTCCATTCCAGCGTCTTTCTAAGTCCTTCTTATTTCTTTTGGCCTTCAGTGCGCACCACTTTTGGCAAGCTGTGCTGCATGTGCCTGCACTTGATAGCCTATGGGTAAGATATTTCTCTTTTTTTGTTTTAGTTTTTTTTTCAGTGACCGTACCATGTGCCACATATCTTCCCCTGCAAGTTTCCTTTCTTCCTTGACATTTTCCCCTGCTTTTGCAACATCTGGGAGCTTAATTTTGGCATGTTTTGGTCTTTTGCAATGCAACTCATTTCCTCCCCGGCCATTTCTTGAAGACACTACAACTGCCAATTTTCTGGGTTTTGGGGCTTTTTTTCAATTGCATTTCATTTGATCCTATCTCCTTTCCAGAGTGTTTGTTAGCCTTTCTTTTGGGGTTCGCAAGATTCCGTTTCCCTTCCCGAAAGGAAATTTCATTTCCTTTCGGGAAGGGAAACGGAATCTTGCGATTTCAATGGGGACCATGAGAGGAATCCTTGGTGCATGTCCCTGCACGTGATGACATGCCATGCCTTTTGATGGCTTTGGCTTTGGGAAAGATTTTTTTCTTTTTTTTTTCCAATTTTTTTAGGCATCCATGTCATGTCTTTTCTAGCTTCCCCTGCAAGTTTTGTCTTGCTCCTTGACTTTTTCCCCATCTTTTGCAACATCTGGGAGCTTCGTTTTGGCATGTTTTGGTCCTTTGCACTGCTCTGATAGCATCCCGGTCCATTTTCCTCTTGTCACTAAATGGCCCAAATTTCCCAATTTTCTTTTTTTTCTCCTCCAGTTGCAATTCCTTTGATGGGATCTCCATTCCAGCGTCTTTCTAAGTCCTTCTTATTTCTTTTGGCCTTCAGTGCGCACCACTTTTGGCAAGCTGTGCTGCATGTGCCTGCACTTGATAGCATATGGGTAAGATATTTCTCTTTTTTTGTTTTAGTTTTTTTTTCAGTGACCGTACCATGTGCCACATATCTTCCCCTGCAAGTTTCCTTTCTTCCTTGACATTTTCCCCTGCTTTTGCAACATCTGGGAGCTTAATTTTGGCATGTTTTGGTCTTTTGCAATGCAACTCATTTCCTCTAGGGCCATTTCTTGAAGACACTACAACTGCCAATTTTCTGGGTTTTGGGGTTTTTTTTCAATTGCATTTCATTTGATCCTATCTCCTTTCCAGAGTGTTTGTTAGCCTTTCTTTTGGGGTTCGCAAGATTCCGTTTCCCTTCCCGAAAGGAAATTTCATTTCCTTTCGGGAAGGGAAACGGAATCTTGCGATTTCAATGGGGACCATGAGAGGAATCCTTGGTGCATGTCCCTGCACGTGATGACATGCCATGCCTTTTGATGGCTTTGGCTTTGGGAAAGATTTTTTTCTTTTTTTTTTCCAATTTTTTTAGGCATCCATGTCATGTCTTTTCTAGCTTCCCCTGCAAGTTTTGTCTTGCTCCTTGACTTTTTCCCCATCTTTTGCAACATCTGGGAGCTTCGTTTTGGCATGTTTTGCTCCTTTGCACTGCTCTGATAGCATCCCGGTCCATTTTCCTCTTGTCACTAAATGGCCCAAATTTCCCAATTTTCTTTATTTTCTCCTCCAGTTGCAATTCCTTTGATGGGATCTCCATTCCAGCGTCTTTCTAAGTCCTTCTTATTTCTTTTGGCCTTCAGTGCGCACCACTTTTGGCAAGCTGTGCTGCATGTGCCTGCACTTGATAGCCTATGGGTAAGATATTTCTCTTTTTTTGTTTTAGTTTTTTTTTCAGTGACCGTACCATGTGCCACATATCTTCCCCTGCAAGTTTCCTTTCTTCCTTGACATTTTCCCCTGCTTTTGCAACATCTGGGAGCTTAATTTTGGCATGTTTTGGTCTTTTGCAATGCAACTCATTTCCTCCCCGGCCATTTCTTGAAGACACTACAACTGCCAATTTTCTGGGTTTTGGGGCTTTTTTTCAATTGCATTTCATTTGATCCTATCTCCTTTCCAGAGTGTTTGTTAGCCTTTCTTTTGGGGTTCGCAAGATTCCGTTTCCCTTCCCGAAAGGAAATTTCATTTCCTTTCGGGAAGGGAAACGGAATCTTGCGATTTCAATGGGGACCATGAGAGGAATCCTTGGTGCATGTCCCTGCACGTGATGACATGCCATGCCTTTTGATGGCTTTGGCTTTGGGAAAGATTTTTTTCTTTTTTTTTTCCAATTTTTTTAGGCATCCATGTCATGTCTTTTCTAGCTTCCCCTGCAAGTTTTGTCTTGCTCCTTGACTTTTTCCCCATCTTTTGCAACATCTGGGAGCTTCGTTTTGGCATGTTTTGGTCCTTTGCACTGCTCTGATAGCATCCGGGTCCATTTTCCTCTTGTCACTAAATGGCCCAAATTTCCCAATTTTCTTTTTTTTCTCCTCCAGTTGCAATTCCTTGGATGGGATCTCCATTCCAGCGTCTTTCTAAGTCCTTCTTATTTCTTTTGGCCTTCAGTGCGCACCACTTTTGGCAAGCTGTGCTGCATGTGCCTGCACTTGATAGCATATGGGTAAGATATTTCTCTTTTTTTGTTTTAGTTTTTTTTTCAGTGACCGTACCATGTGCCACATATCTTCCCCTGCAAGTTTCCTTTCTTCCTTGACATTTTCCCCTGCTTTTGCAACATCTGGGAGCTTAATTTTGGCATGTTTTGGTCTTTTGCAATGCAACTCATTTCCTCCCCGGCCATTTCTTGAAGACACTACAACTGCCAATTTTCTGGGTTTTGGGGCTTTTTTTCAATTGCATTTCATTTGATCCTATCTCCTTTCCAGAGTGTTTGTTAGCCTTTCTTTTGGGGTTCGCAAGATTCCGTTTCCCTTCCCGAAAGGAAATTTCATTTCCTTTCGGGAAGGGAAACGGAATCTTGCGATTTCAATGGGGACCATGAGAGGAATCCTTGGTGCATGTCCCTGCACGTGATGACATGCCATGCCTTTTGATGGCTTTGGCTTTGGGAAAGATTTTTTTCTTTTTTTTTTCCAATTTTTTTAGGCATCCATGTCATGTCTTTTCTAGCTTCCCCTGCAAGTTTTGTCTTGCTCCTTGACTTTTTCCCCATCTTTTGCAACATCTGGGAGCTTCGTTTTGGCATGTTTTGGTCCTTTGCACTGCTCTGATAGCATCCCGGTCCATTTTCCTCTTGTCACTAAATGGCCCAAATTTCCCAATTTTCTTTTTTTTCTCCTCCAGTTGCAATTCCTTTGATGGGATCTCCATTCCAGCGTCTTTCTAAGTCCTTCTTATTTCTTTTGGCCTTCAGTGCGCACCACTTTTGGCAAGCTGTGCTGCATGTGCCTGCACTTGATAGCATATGGGTAAGATATTTCTCTTTTTTTGTTTTAGTTTTTTTTTCAGTGACCGTACCATGTGCCACATATCTTCCCCTGCAAGTTTCCTTTCTTCCTTGACATTTTCCCCTGCTTTTGCAACATCTGGGAGCTTAATTTTGGCATGTTTTGGTCTTTTGCAATGCAACTCATTTCCTCTAGGGCCATTTCTTGAAGACACTACAACTGCCAATTTTCTGGGTTTTGGGGTTTTTTTTCAATTGCATTTCATTTGATCCTATCTCCTTTCCAGAGTGTTTGTTAGCCTTTCTTTTGGGGTTCGCAAGATTCCGTTTCCCTTCCCGAAAGGAAATTTCATTTCCTTTCGGGAAGGGAAACGGAATCTTGCGATTTCAATGGGGACCATGAGAGGAATCCTTGGTGCATGTCCCTGCACGTGATGACATGCCATGCCTTTTGATGGCTTTGGCTTTGGGAAAGATTTTTTTCTTTTTTTTTTCCAATTTTTTTAGGCATCCATGTCATGTCTTTTCTAGCTTCCCCTGCAAGTTTTGTCTTGCTCCTTGACTTTTTCCCCATCTTTTGCAACATCTGGGAGCTTCGTTTTGGCATGTTTTGCTCCTTTGCACTGCTCTGATAGCATCCCGGTCCATTTTCCTCTTGTCACTAAATGGCCCAAATTTCCCAATTTTCTTTATTTTCTCCTCCAGTTGCAATTCCTTTGATGGGATCTCCATTCCAGCGTCTTTCTAAGTCCTTCTTATTTCTTTTGGCCTTCAGTGCGCACCACTTTTGGCAAGCTGTGCTGCATGTGCCTGCACTTGATAGCCTATGGGTAAGATATTTCTCTTTTTTTGTTTTAGTTTTTTTTTCAGTGACCGTACCATGTGCCACATATCTTCCCCTGCAAGTTTCCTTTCTTCCTTGACATTTTCCCCTGCTTTTGCAACATCTGGGAGCTTAATTTTGGCATGTTTTGGTCTTTTGCAATGCAACTCATTTCCTCCCCGGCCATTTCTTGAAGACACTACAACTGCCAATTTTCTGGGTTTTGGGGCTTTTTTTCAATTGCATTTCATTTGATCCTATCTCCTTTCCAGAGTGTTTGTTAGCCTTTCTTTTGGGGTTCGCAAGATTCCGTTTCCCTTCCCGAAAGGAAATTTCATTTCCTTTCGGGAAGGGAAACGGAATCTTGCGATTTCAATGGGGACCATGAGAGGAATCCTTGGTGCATGTCCCTGCACGTGATGACATGCCATGCCTTTTGATGGCTTTGGCTTTGGGAAAGATTTTTTTCTTTTTTTTTTCCAATTTTTTTAGGCATCCATGTCATGTCTTTTCTAGCTTCCCCTGCAAGTTTTGTCTTGCTCCTTGACTTTTTCCCCATCTTTTGCAACATCTGGGAGCTTCGTTTTGGCATGTTTTGGTCCTTTGCACTGCTCTGATAGCATCCGGGTCCATTTTCCTCTTGTCACTAAATGGCCCAAATTTCCCAATTTTCTTTTTTTTCTCCTCCAGTTGCAATTCCTTGGATGGGATCTCCATTCCAGCGTCTTTCTAAGTCCTTCTTATTTCTTTTGGCCTTCAGTGCGCACCACTTTTGGCAAGCTGTGCTGCATGTGCCTGCACTTGATAGCATATGGGTAAGATATTTCTCTTTTTTTGTTTTAGTTTTTTTTTCAGTGACCGTACCATGTGCCACATATCTTCCCCTGCAAGTTTCCTTTCTTCCTTGACATTTTCCCCTGCTTTTGCAACATCTGGGAGCTTAATTTTGGCATGTTTTGGTCTTTTGCAATGCAACTCATTTCCTCTAGGGCCATTTCTTGAAGACACTACAACTGCCAATTTTCTGGGTTTTGGGGTTTTTTTTCAATTGCATTTCATTTGATCCTATCTCCTTTCCAGAGTGTTTGATAGCCTTTCTTTTGGGGTTCGCAAGATTCCGTTTCCCTTCCCGAAAGGAAATTTCATTTCCTTTCGGGAAGGGAAACGGAATCTTGCGATTTCAATGGGGACCATGAGAGGAATCCTTGGTGCATGTCCCTGCACGTGATGACATGCCATGCCTTTTGATGGCTTTGGCTTTGGGAAAGATTTTTTTCTTTTTTTTTTCCAATTTTTTTAGGCATCCATGTCATGTCTTTTCTAGCTTCCCCTGCAAGTTTTGTCTTGCTCCTTGACTTTTTCCCCATCTTTTGCAACATCTGGGAGCTTCGTTTTGGCATGTTTTGCTCCTTTGCACTGCTCTGATAGCATCCCGGTCCATTTTCCTCTTGTCACTAAATGGCCCAAATTTCCCAATTTTCTTTTTTTTCTCCTCCAGTTGCAATTCCTTTGATGGGATCTCCATTCCAGCGTCTTTCTAAGTCCTTCTTATTTCTTTTGGCCTTCAGTGCGCACCACTTTTGGCAAGCTGTGCTGCATGTGCCTGCACTTGATAGCCTATGGGTAAGATATTTCTCTTTTTTTGTTTTAGTTTTTTTTTCAGTGACCGTACCATGTGCCACATATCTTCCCCTGCAAGTTTCCTTTCTTCCTTGACATTTTCCCCTGCTTTTGCAACATCTGGGAGCTTAATTTTGGCATGTTTTGGTCTTTTGCAATGCAACTCATTTCCTCCCGGGCCATTTCTTGAAGACACTACAACTGCCAATTTTCTGGGTTTTGGGGTTTTTTTTCAATTGCATTTCATTTGATCCTATCTCCTTTCCAGAGTGTTTGTTAGCCTTTCTTTTGGGGTTCGCAAGATTCCGTTTCCCTTCCCGAAAGGAAATTTCATTTCCTTTCGGGAAGGGAAACGGAATCTTGCGATTTCAATGGGGACCATGAGAGGAATCCTTGGTGCATGTCCCTGCACGTGATGACATGCCATGCCTTTTGATGGCTTTGACTTTGGGAAAGATTTTTTTCTTTTTTTTTTCCAATTTTTTTAGGCATCCATGTCATGTCTTTTCTAGCTTCCCCTGCAAGGTTTGTCTTGCTCCTTGACTTTTTCCCCATCTTTTGCAACATCTGGGAGCTTCGTTTTGGCATGTTTTGGTCCTTTGCACTGCTCTGATAGCATCCCGGTCCATTTTCCTCTTGTCACTAAATGGCCCAAATTTCCCAATTTTCTTTTTTTTCTCCTCCAGTTGCAATTCCTTTGATGGGATCTCCATTCCAGCGTCTTTCTGAGTCCTTCTTATTTCTTTTGGCCTTCAGTGCGCACCACTTTTGGCAAGCTGTGCTGCATGTGCCTGCACTTGATAGCATATGGGTAAGATATTTCTCTTTTTTTGTTTTAGTTTTTTTTTCAGTGACCGTACCATGTGCCACATATCTTCCCCTGCAAGTTTCCTTTCTTCCTTGACATTTTCCCCTGCTTTTGCAACATCTGGGAGCTTAATTTTGGCATGTTTTGGTCTTTTGCAATGCAACTCATTTCCTCCCCGGCCATTTCTTGAAGACACTACAACTGCCAATTTTCTGGGTTTTGGGGCTTTTTTTTCAATTGCATTTCATTTGATCCTATCTCCTTTCCAGAGTGTTTGTTAGCCTTTCTTTTGGGGTTCGCAAGATTCCGTTTCCCTTCCCGAAAGGAAATTTCATTTCCTTTCGGGAAGGGAAACGGAATCTTGCGATTTCAATGGGGACCATGAGAGGAATCCTTGGTGCATGTCCCTGCACGTGATGACATGCCATGCCTTTTGATGGCTTTGGCTTTGGGAAAGATTTTTTTCTTTTTTTTTTCCAATTTTTTTAGGCATCCATGTCATGTCTTTTCTAGCTTCCCCTGCAAGTTTTGTCTTGCTCCTTGACTTTTTCCCCATCTTTTGCAACCTCTGGGAGCTTAGTTTTGGCATGTTTTGGTCCTTTGCACTGCTCTGATAGCATCCCGGTCCATTTTCCTCTTGTCACTAAATGGCCCAAATTTCCCAATTTTCTTTTTTTTCTCCTCCAGTTGCAATTCCTTTGATGGGATCTCCATTCCAGCGTCTTTCTAAGTCCTTCTTATTTCTTTTGGCCTTCAGTGCGCACCACTTTTGGCAAGCTGTGCTGCATGTGCCTGCACTTGATAGCATATGGGTAAGATATTTCTCTTTTTTTGTTTTAGTTTTTTTTTCAGTGACCGTACCATGTGCCACATATCTTCCCCTGCAAGTTTCCTTTCTTCCTTGACATTTTCCCCTGCTTTTGCAACATCTGGGAGCTTAATTTTGGCATGCTTTGGTCTTTTGCAATGCAACTCATTTCCTCTAGGGCCATTTCTTGAAGACACTACAACTGCCAATTTTCTGGGTTTTGGGGCTTTTTTTCAATTGCATTTCATTTGATCCTATCTCCTTTCCAGAGTGTTTGTTAGCCTTTCTTTTGGGCTTCGCAAGATTCCGTTTCCCTTCCCAAAAGGAAATTTCATTTCCTTTCGGGAAGGGAAACGGAATCTTGCGATTTCAATGGGGACCATGAGAGGAATCCTTGGTGCATGTCCCTGCACGTGATGACATGCCATGCCTTTTGATGGCTTTGGCTTTGGGAAAGATTTTTTTCTTTTTTTTTTCCAATTTTTTTAGGCATCCATGTCATGTCTTTTCTAGCTTCCCCTGCAAGTTTTGTCTTGCTCCTTGACTTTTTCCCCATCTTTTGCAACATCTGGGAGCTTCGTTTTGGCATGTTTTGGTCCTTTGCACTGCTCTGATAGCATCCCGGTCCATTTTCCTCTTGTCACTAAATGGCCCAAATTTCCCAATTTTCTTTTTTTTCTCCTCCAGTTGCAATTCCTTTGATGGGATCTCCATTCCAGCGTCTTTCTGAGTCCTTCTTATTTCTTTTGGCCTTCAGTGCGCACCACTTTTGGCAAGCTGTGCTGCATGTGCCTGCACTTGATAGCATATGGGTAAGATATTTCTCTTTTTTTGTTTTAGTTTTTTTTTCAGTGACCGTACCATGTGCCACATATCTTCCCCTGCAAGTTTCCTTTCTTCCTTGACATTTTCCCCTGCTTTTGCAACATCTGGGAGCTTAATTTTGGCATGTTTTGGTCTTTTGCAATGCAACTCATTTCCTCTAGGGCCATTTCTTGAAGACACTACAACTGCCAATTTTCTGGGTTTTGGGGCTTTTTTTCAATTGCATTTCATTTGATCCTATCTCCTTTCCAGAGTGTTTGTTAGCCTTTCTTTTGGGGTTCGCAAGATTCCGTTTCCCTTCCCGAAAGGAAATTTCATTTCCTTTCGGGAAGGGAAACGGAATCTTGCGATTTCAATGGGGACCATGAGAGGAATCCTTGGTGCATGTCCCTGCACGTGATGACATGCCATGCCTTTTGATGGCTTTGGCTTTGGGAAAGATTTTTTTCTTTTTTTTTTCCAATTTTTTTAGGCATCCATGTCATGTCTTTTCTAGCTTCCCCTGCAAGTTTTGTCTTGCTCCTTGACTTTTTCCCCATCTTTTGCAACATCTGGGAGCTTCGTTTTGGCATGTTTTGGTCCTTTGCACTGCTCTGATAGCATCCCGGTCCATTTTCCTCTTGTCACTAAATGGCCCAAATTTGCCAATTTTCTTTTTTTTCTCCTCCAGTTGCAATTCCTTTGATGGGATCTCCATTCCAGCGTCTTTCTAAGTCCTTCTTATTTCTTTTGGCCTTCAGTGCGCACCACTTTTGGCAAGCTGTGCTGCATGTGCCTGCACTTGATAGCATATGGGTAAGATATTTCTCTTTTTTTGTTTTAGTTTTTTTTTCAGTGACCGTACCATGTGCCACATATCTTCCCCTGCAAGTTTCCTTTCTTCCTTGACATTTTCCCCTGCTTTTGCAACATCTGGGAGCTTAATTTTGGCATGTTTTGGTCTTTTGCAATGCAACTCATTTCCTCTAGGGCCATTTCTTGAAGACACTACAACTGCCAATTTTCTGGGTTTTGGGGCTTTTTTTCAATTGCATTTCATTTGATCCTATCTCCTTTCCAGAGTGTTTGTTAGCCTTTCTTTTGGGGTTCGCAAGATTCCGTTTCCCTTCCCGAAAGGAAATTTCATTTCCTTTCGGGAAGGGAAACGGAATCTTGCGATTTCAATGGGGACCATGAGAGGAATCCTTGGTGCATGTCCCTGCACGTGATGACATGCCATGCCTTTTGATGGCTTTGGCTTTGGGAAAGATTTTTTTCTTTTTTTTTTCCAATTTTTTTAGGCATCCATGTCATGTCTTTTCTAGCTTCCCCTGCAAGTTTTGTCTTGCTCCTTGACTTTTTCCCCATCTTTTGCAACATCTGGGAGCTTCGTTTTGGCATGTTTTGGTCCTTTGCACTGCTCTGATAGCATCCCGGTCCATTTTCCTCTTGTCACTAAATGGCCCAAATTTGCCAATTTTCTTTTTTTTCTCCTCCAGTTGCAATTCCTTTGATGGGATCTCCATTCCAGCGTCTTTCTAAGTCCTTCTTATTTCTTTTGGCCTTCAGTGCGCACCACTTTTGGCAAGCTGTGCTGCATGTGCCTGCACTTGATAGCCTATGGGTAAGATATTTCTCTTTTTTTGTTTTAGTTTTTTTTTCAGTGACCGTACCATGTGCCACATATCTTCCCCTGCAAGTTTCCTTTCTTCCTTGACATTTTCCCCTGCTTTTGCAACATCTGGGAGCTTAATTTTGGCATGTTTTGGTCTTTTGCAATGCAACTCATTTCCTCCCCGGCCATTTCTTGAAGACACTACAACTGCCAGTTTTCTGGGTTTTGGGGCTTTTTTTCAATTGCATTTCATTTGATCCTATCTCCTTTCCAGAGTGTTTGTTAGCCTTTCTTTTGGGGTTCGCAAGATTCCGTTTCCCTTCCCGAAAGGAAATTTCATTTCCTTTCGGGAAGGGAAACGGAATCTTGCGATTTCAATGGGGACCATGAGAGGAATCCTTGGTGCATGTCCCTGCACGTGATGACATGCCATGCCTTTTGATGGCTTTGACTTTGGGAAAGATTTTTTTCTTTTTTTTTTCCAATTTTTTTAGGCATCCATGTCATGTCTTTTCTAGCTTCCCCTGCAAGTTTTGTCTTGCTCCTTGACTTTTTCCCCATCTTTTGCAACATCTGGGAGCTTCGATTTGGCATGTTTTGGTCCTTTGCACTGCTCTGATAGCATCCCGGTCCATTTTCCTCTTGTCACTAAATGGCCCAAATTTCCCAATTTTCTTTTTTTTCTCCTCCAGTTGCAATTCCTTTGATGGGATCTCCATTCCAGCGTCTTTCTAAGTCCTTCTTATTTCTTTTGGCCTTCAGTGCGCACCACTTTTGGCAAGCTGTGCTGCATGTGCCTGCACTTGATAGCCTATGGGTAAGATATTTCTCTTTTTTTGTTTTAGTTTTTTTTTCAGTGACCGTACCATGTGCCACATATCTTCCCCTGCAAGTTTCCTTTCTTCCTTGACATTTTCCCCTGCTTTTGCAACATCTGGGAGCTTAATTTTGGCATGTTTTGGTCTTTTGCAATGCAACTCCTTTCCTCCCCGGCCATTTCTTGAAGACACTACAACTGCCAATTTTCTGGGTTTTGGGGCTTTTTTTCAATTGCATTTCATTTGATCCGATCTCCTTTCCAGAGTGTTTGTTAGCCTTTCTTTTGGGGTTCGCAAGATTCCGTTTCCCTTCCCGAAAGGAAATTTCATTTCCTTTCGGGAAGGGAAACGGAATCTTGCGATTTCAATGGGGACCATGAGAGGAATCCTTGGTGCATGTCCCTGCACGTGATGACATGCCATGCCTTTTGATGGCTTTGACTTTGGGAAAGATTTTTTTCTTTTTTTTTTCCAATTTTTTTAGGCATCCATGTCATGTCTTTTCTAGCTTCCCCTGCAAGTTTTGTCTTGCTCCTTGACTTTTTCCCCATCTTTTGCAACATCTGGGAGCTTCGTTTTGGCATGTTTTGGTCCTTTGCACTGCTCTGATAGCATCCCGGTCCATTTTCCTCTTGTCACTAAATGGCCCAAATTTCCCAATTTTCTTTTTTTTCTCCTCCTGTTGCAATTCCTTTGATGGGATCTCCATTCCAGCGTCTTTCTAAGTCCTTCTTATTTCTTTTGGCCTTCAGTGCGCACCACTTTTGGCAAGCTGTGCTGCATGTGCCTGCACTTGATAGCCTATGGGTAAGATATTTCTCTTTTTTTGTTTTAGTTTTTTTTTCAGTGACCGTACCATGTGCCACATATCTTCCCCTGCAAGTTTCCTTTCTTCCTTGACATTTTCCCCTGCTTTTGCAACATCTGGGAGCTTAATTTTGGCATGTTTTGGTCTTTTGCAATGCAACTCATTTCCTCCCGGGCCATTTCTTGAAGACACTACAACTGCCAATTTTCTGGGTTTTGGGGTTTTTTTTCAATTGCATTTCATTTGATCCTATCTCCTTTCCAGAGTGTTTGTTAGCCTTTCTTTTGGGGTTCGCAAGATTCCGTTTCCCTTCCCGAAAGGAAATTTCATTTCCTTTCGGGAAGGGAAACGGAATCTTGCGATTTCAATGGGGACCATGAGAGGAATCCTTGGTGCATGTCCCTGCACGTGATGACATGCCATGCCTTTTGATGGCTTTGACTTTGGGAAAGATTTTTTTCTTTTTTTTTTCCAATTTTTTTAGGCATCCATGTCATGTCTTTTCTAGCTTCCCCTGCAAGTTTTGTCTTGCTCCTTGACTTTTTCCCCATCTTTTGCAACATCTGGGAGCTTCGATTTGGCATGTTTTGCTCCTTTGCACTGCTCTGATAGCATCCCGGTCCATTTTCCTCTTGTCACTAAATGGCCCAAATTTCCCAATTTTCTTTTTTTTCTCCTCCAGTTGCAATTCCTTTGATGGGATCTCCATTCCAGCGTCTTTCTAAGTCCTTCTTATTTCTTTTGGCCTTCAGTGCGCACCACTTTTGGCAAGCTGTGCTGCATGTGCCTGCACTTGATAGCATATGGGTAAGATATTTCTCTTTTTTTGTTTTAGTTTTTTTTTCAGTGACCGTACCATGTGCCACATATCTTCCCCTGCAAGTTTCCTTTCTTCCTTGACATTTTCCCCTGCTTTTGCAACATCTGGGAGCTTAATTTTGGCATGTTTTGGTCTTTTGCAATGCAACTCATTTCCTCCCCGGCCATTTCTTGAAGACACTACAACTGCCAATTTTCTGGGTTTTGGGGCTTTTTTTCAATTGCATTTCATTTGATCCTATCTCCTTTCCAGAGTGTTTGTTAGCCTTTCTTTTGGGGTTCGCAAGATTCCGTTTCCCTTCCCGAAAGGAAATTTCATTTCCTTTCGGGAAGGGAAACGGAATCTTGCGATTTCAATGGGGACCATGAGAGGAATCCTTGGTGCATGTCCCTGCACGTGATGACATGCCATGCCTTTTGATGGCTTTGACTTTGGGAAAGATTTTTTTCTTTTTTTTTTCCAATTTTTTAGGCATCCATGTCATGTCTTTTCTAGCTTCCCCTGCAAGTTTTGTCTTGCTCCTTGACTTTTTCCCCATCTTTTGCAACCTCTGGGAGCTTAGTTTTGGCATGTTTTGGTCCTTTGCACTGCTCTGATAGCATCCCGGTCCATTTTCCTCTTGTCACTAAATGGCCCAAATTTCCCAATTTTCTTTTTTTTCTCCTCCAGTTGCAATTCCTTTGATGGGATCTCCATTCCAGCGTCTTTCTAAGTCCTTCTTATTTCTTTTGGCCTTCAGTGCGCACCACTTTTGGCAAGCTGTGCTGCATGTGCCTGCACT
The DNA here is from genome assembly GCF_037042795.1 of Molothrus aeneus. Classification (NCBI taxonomy): domain Eukaryota; kingdom Metazoa; phylum Chordata; class Aves; order Passeriformes; family Icteridae; genus Molothrus; species Molothrus aeneus. The sequence goes on along the minus strand of NW_027099176.1, from coordinate 441,260 downwards.
TGATAGCATATGGGTAAGATATTTCTCTTTTTTTGTTTTAGTTTTTTTTTCAGTGACCGTACCATGTGCCACATATCTTCCCCTGCAAGTTTCCTTTCTTCCTTGACATTTTCCCCTGCTTTTGCAACATCTGGGAGCTTAATTTTGGCATGTTTTGGTCTTTTGCAATGCAACTCATTTCCTCTAGGGCCATTTCTTGAAGACACTACAACTGCCAATTTTCTGGGTTTTGGGGCTTTTTTTCAATTGCATTTCATTTGATCCTATCTCCTTTCCAGAGTGTTTGTTAGCCTTTCTTTTGGGGTTCGCAAGATTCCGTTTCCCTTCCCGAAAGGAAATTTCATTTCCTTTCGGGAAGGGAAACGGAATCTTGCGATTTCAATGGGGACCATGAGAGGAATCCTTGGTGCATGTCCCTGCACGTGATGACATGCCATGCCTTTTGATGGCTTTGGCTTTGGGAAAGATTTTTTTCTTTTTTTTTTCCAATTTTTTTAGGCATCCATGTCATGTCTTTTCTAGCTTCCCCTGCAAGTTTTGTCTTGCTCCTTGACTTTTTCCCCATCTTTTGCAACATCTGGGAGCTTCGTTTTGGCATGTTTTGGTCCTTTGCACTGCTCTGATAGCATCCCGGTCCATTTTCCTCTTGTCACTAAATGGCCCAAATTTCCCAATTTTCTTTTTTTTCTCCTCCAGTTGCAATTCCTTTGATGGGATCTCCATTCCAGCGTCTTTCTAAGTCCTTCTTATTTCTTTTGGCCTTCAGTGCGCACCACTTTTGGCAAGCTGTGCTGCATGTGCCTGCACTTGATAGCATATGGGTAAGCTATTTCTCTTTTTTTGTTTTAGTTTTTTTTTCAGTGACCGTACCATGTGCCACATATCTTCCCCTGCAAGTTTCCTTTCTTCCTTGACATTTTCCCCTGCTTTTGCAACATCTGGGAGCTTAATTTTGGCATGTTTTGGTCTTTTGCAATGCAACTCATTTCCTCTAGGGCCATTTCTTGAAGACACTACAACTGCCAATTTTCTGGGTTTTGGGGCTTTTTTTCAATTGCATTTCATTTGATCCTATCTCCTTTCCAGAGTGTTTGTTAGCCTTTCTTTTGGGGTTCGCAAGATTCCGTTTCCCTTCCCGAAAGGAAATGAAATTTCCTTTCGGGAAGGGAAACGGCATCTTGCGATTTCAATGGGGACCATGAGAGGAATCCTTGGTGCATGTCCCTGCACGTGATGACATGCCATGCCTTTTGATGGCTTTGACTTTGGGAAAGATTTTTTCTTTTTTTTTTCCAATTTTTTTAGGCATCCATGTCATGTCTTTTCTAGCTTCCCCTGCAAGTTTTGTCTTGCTCCTTGACTTTTTCCCCATCTTTTGCAACATCTGGGAGCTTCGTTTTGGCATGTTTTGGTCCTTTGCACTGCTCTGATAGCATCCCGGTCCATTTTCCTCTTGTCACTAAATGGCCCAAATTTCCCAATTTTCTTTTTTTTCTCCTCCAGTTGCAATTCCTTTGATGGGATCTCCATTCCAGCGTCTTTCTAAGTCCTTCTTATTTCTTTTGGCCTTCAGTGCGCACCACTTTTGGCAAGCTGTGCTGCATGTGCCTGCACTTGATAGCCTATGGGTAAGATATTTCTCTTTTTTTGTTTTAGTTTTTTTTTCAGTGACCGTACCATGTGCCACATATCTTCCCCTGCAAGTTTCCTTTCTTCCTTGACATTTTCCCCTGCTTTTGCAACATCTGGGAGCTTAATTTTGGCATGTTTTGGTCTTTTGCAATGCAACTCATTTCCTCCCGGGCCATTTCTTGAAGACACTACAACTGCCAATTTTCTGGGTTTTGGGGTTTTTTTTCAATTGCATTTCATTTGATCCTATCTCCTTTCCAGAGTGTTTGTTAGCCTTTCTTTTGGGGTTCGCAAGATTCCGTTTCCCTTCCCGAAAGGAAATTTCATTTCCTTTCGGGAAGGGAAACGGCATCTTGCAATTTCAATGGGGACCATGAGAGGAATCCTTGGTGCATGTCCCTGCACGTGATGACATGCCATGCCTTTTGATGGCTTTGACTTTGGGAAAGATTTTTTTCTTTTTTTTTTCCAATTTTTTTAGGCATCCATGTCATGTCTTTTCTAGCTTCCCCTGCAAGTTTTGTCTTGCTCCTTGACTTTTTCCCCATCTTTTGCAACATCTGGGAGCTTCGTTTTGGCATGTTTTGGTCCTTTGCACTGCTCTGATAGCATCCCGGTCCATTTTCCTCTTGTCACTAAATGGCCCAAATTTCCCAATTTTCTTTTTTTTCTCCTCCAGTTGCAATTCCTTTGATGGGATCTCCATTCCAGCGTCTTTCTAAGTCCTTCTTATTTCTTTTGGCCTTCAGTGCGCACCACTTTTGGCAAGCTGTGCTGCATGTGCCTGCACTTGATAGCATATGGGTAAGATATTTCTCTTTTTTTGTTTTAGTTTTTTTTTCAGTGACCGTACCATGTGCCACATATCTTCCCCTGCAAGTTTCCTTTCTTCCTTGACATTTTCCCCTGCTTTTGCAACATCTGGGAGCTTAATTTTGGCATGTTTTGGTCTTTTGCAATGCAACTCATTTCCTCTAGGGCCATTTCTTGAAGACACTACAACTGCCAATTTTCTGGGTTTTGGGGCTTTTTTTCAATTGCATTTCATTTGATCCTATCTCCTTTCCAGAGTGTTTGTTAGCCTTTCTTTTGGGGTTCGCAAGATTCCGTTTCCCTTCCCGAAAGGAAATGAAATTTCCTTTCGGGAAGGGAAACGGCATCTTGCGATTTCAATGGGGACCATGAGAGGAATCCTTGGTGCATGTCCCTGCACGTGATGACATGCCATGCCTTTTGATGGCTTTGACTTTGGGAAAGATTTTTTCTTTTTTTTTTCCAATTTTTTTAGGCATCCATGTCATGTCTTTTCTAGCTTCCCCTGCAAGTTTTGTCTTGCTCCTTGACTTTTTCCCCATCTTTTGCAACATCTGGGAGCTTCGTTTTGGCATGTTTTGGTCCTTTGCACTGCTCTGATAGCATCCCGGTCCATTTTCCTCTTGTCACTAAATGGCCCAAATTTCCCAATTTTCTTTTTTTTCTCCTCCAGTTGCAATTCCTTTGATGGGATCTCCATTCCAGCGTCTTTCTAAGTCCTTCTTATTTCTTTTGGCCTTCAGTGCGCACCACTTTTGGCAAGCTGTGCTGCATGTGCCTGCACTTGATAGCCTATGGGTAAGATATTTCTCTTTTTTTGTTTTAGTTTTTTTTTCAGTGACCGTACCATGTGCCACATATCTTCCCCTGCAAGTTTCCTTTCTTCCTTGACATTTTCCCCTGCTTTTGCAACATCTGGGAGCTTAATTTTGGCATGTTTTGGTCTTTTGCAATGCAACTCATTTCCTCCCGGGCCATTTCTTGAAGACACTACAACTGCCAATTTTCTGGGTTTTGGGGTTTTTTTTCAATTGCATTTCATTTGATCCTATCTCCTTTCCAGAGTGTTTGTTAGCCTTTCTTTTGGGGTTCGCAAGATTCCGTTTCCCTTTCCGAAAGGAAATTTCATTTCCTTTCGGGAAGGGAAACGGAATCTTGCGATTTCAATGGGGACCATGAGAGGAATCCTTGGTGCATGTCCCTGCACGTGATGACATGCCATGCCTTTTGATGGCTTTGACTTTGGGAAAGATTTTTTTCTTTTTTTTTTCCAATTTTTTTAGGCATCCATGTCATGTCTTTTCTAGCTTCCCCTGCAAGTTTTGTCTTGTTCCTTGACTTTTTCCCCATCTTTTGCAACATCTGGGAGCTTCGATTTGGCATGTTTTGGTCCTTTGCACTGCTCTGATAGCATCCCGGTCCATTTTCCTCTTGTCACTAAATGGCCCAAATTTCCCAATTTTCTTTTTTTTCTCCTCCAGTTGCAATTCCTTTGATGGGATCTCCATTCCAGCGTCTTTCTAAGTCCTTCTTATTTCTTTTGGCCCTCAGTGCGCACCACTTTTGGCAAGCTGTGCTGCATGTGCCTGCACTTGATAGCATATGGGTAAGATATTTCTCTTTTTTTGTTTTAGTTTTTTTTTCAGTGACCGTACCATGTGCCACATATCTTCCCCTGCAAGTTTCCTTTCTTCCTTGACATTTTCCCCTGCTTTTGCAACATCTGGGAGCTTAATTTTGGCATGTTTTGGTCTTTTGCAATGCAACTCCTTTCCTCCCCGGCCATTTCTTGAAGACACTACAACTGCCAATTTTCTGGGTTTTGGGGCTTTTTTTCAATTGCATTTCATTTGATCCTATCTCCTTTCCAGAGTGTTTGTTAGCCTTTCTTTTGGGGTTCGCAAGATTCCGTTTCCCTTCCCGAAAGGAAATTTCATTTCCTTTCGGGAAGGGAAACGGAATCTTGCGATTTCAATGGGGACCATGAGAGGAATCCTTGGTGCATGTCCCTGCACGTGATGACATGCCATGCCTTTTGATGGCTTTGGCTTTGGGAAAGATTTTTTTCTTTTTTTTTTCCAATTTTTTTAGGCATCCATGTCATGTCTTTTCTAGCTTCCCCTGCAAGTTTTGTCTTGCTCCTTGACTTTTTCCCCATCTTTTGCAACATCTGGGAGCTTCGTTTTGGCATGTTTTGGTCCTTTGCACTGCTCTGATAGCATCCCGGTCCATTTTCCTCTTGTCACTAAATGGCCCAAATTTCCCAATTTTCTTTTTTTTCTCCTCCAGTTGCAATTCCTTTGATGGGATCTCCATTCCAGCGTCTTTCTAAGTCCTTCTTATTTCTTTTGGCCTTCAGTGCGCACCACTTTTGGCAAGCTGTGCTGCATGTGCCTGCACTTGATAGCATATGGGTAAGATATTTCTCTTTTTTTGTTTTAGTTTTTTTTTCAGTGACCGTACCATGTGCCACATATCTTCCCCTGCAAGTTTCCTTTCTTCCTTGACATTTTCCCCTGCTTTTGCAACATCTGGGAGCTTAATTTTGGCATGTTTTGGTCTTTTGCAATGCAACTCATTTCCTCCCCGGCCATTTCTTGAAGACACTACAACTGCCAATTTTCTGGGTTTTGGGGCTTTTTTTCAATTGCATTTCATTTGATCCTATCTCCTTTCCAGAGTGTTTGTTAGCCTTTCTTTTGGGGTTCGCAAGATTCCGTTTCCCTTCCCGAAAGGAAATTTCATTTCCTTTCGGGAAGGGAAACGGAATCTTGCGATTTCAATGGGGACCATGAGAGGAATCCTTGGTGCATGTCCCTGCACGTGATGACATGCCATGCCTTTTGATGGCTTTGACTTTGGGAAAGATTTTTTTCTTTTTTTTTTCCAATTTTTTAGGCATCCATGTCATGTCTTTTCTAGCTTCCCCTGCAAGTTTTGTCTTGCTCCTTGACTTTTTCCCCATCTTTTGCAACCTCTGGGAGCTTAGTTTTGGCATGTTTTGGTCCTTTGCACTGCTCTGATAGCATCCCGGTCCATTTTCCTCTTGTCACTAAATGGCCCAAATTTCCCAATTTTCTTTTTTTTCTCCTCCAGTTGCAATTCCTTTGATGGGATCTCCATTCCAGCGTCTTTCTAAGTCCTTCTTATTTCTTTTGGCCTTCAGTGCGCACCACTTTTGGCAAGCTGTGCTGCATGTGCCTGCACTTGATAGCATATGGGTAAGATATTTCTCTTTTTTTGTTTTAGTTTTTTTTTCAGTGACCGTACCATGTGCCACTTATCTTCCCCTGCAAGTTTCCTTTCTTCCTTGACATTTTCCCCTGCTTTTGCAACATCTGGGAGCTTAATTTTGGCATGTTTTGGTCTTTTGCAATGCAACTCATTTCCTCTAGGGCCATTTCTTGAAGACACTACAACTGCCAATTTTCTGGGTTTTGGGGCTTTTTTTCAATTGCATTTCATTTGATCCGATCTCCTTTCCAGAGTGTTTGTTAGCCTTTCTTTTGGGGTTCGCAAGATTCCGTTTCCCTTCCCGAAAGGAAATTTCATTTCCTTTCGGGAAGGGAAACGGAATCTTGCGATTTCAATGGGGACCATGAGAGGAATCCTTGGTGCATGTCCCTGCACGTGATGACATGCCATGCCTTTTGATGGCTTTGGCTTTGGGAAAGATTTTTTTCTTTTTTTTTTCCAATTTTTTTAGGCATCCATGTCATGTCTTTTCTAGCTTCCCCTGCAAGTTTTGTCTTGCTCCTTGACTTTTTCCCCATCTTTTGCAACATCTGGGAGCTTAGTTTTGGCATGTTTTGGTCCTTTGCACTGCTCTGATAGCATCCCGGTCCATTTTCCTCTTGTCACTAAATGGCCCAAATTTCCCAATTTTCTTTTTTTTCTCCTCCAGTTGCAATTCCTTTGATGGGATCTCCATTCCAGCGTCTTTCTAAGTCCTTCTTATTTCTTTTGGCCTTCAGTGCGCACCACTTTTGGCAAGCTGTGCTGCATGTGCCTGCACTTGATAGCATATGGGTAAGATATTTCTCTTTTTTTGTTTTAGTTTTTTTTTCAGTGACCGTACCATGTGCCACATATCTTCCCCTGCAAGTTTCCTTTCTTCCTTGACATTTTCCCCTGCTTTTGCAACATCTGGGAGCTTAATTTTGGCATGTTTTGGTCTTTTGCAATGCAACTCATTTCCTCCCGGGACATTTCTTGAAGACACTACAACTGCCAATTTTCTGGGTTTTGGGGTTTTTTTTCAATTGCATTTCATTTGATCCTATCTCCTTTCCAGAGTGTTTGTTAGCCTTTCTTTTGGGGTTCGCAAGATTCCGTTTCCCTTCCCGAAAGGAAATTTCATTTCCTTTCGGGAAGGGAAACGGAATCTTGCGATTTCAATGGGGACCATGAGAGGAATCCTTGGTGCATGTCCCTGCACGTGATGACATGCCATGCCTTTTGATGGCTTTGACTTTGGGAAAGATTTTTTTCTTTTTTTTTTCCAATTTTTTTAGGCATCCATGTCATGTCTTTTCTAGCTTCCCCTGCAAGTTTTGTCTTGCTCCTTGACTTTTTCCCCATCTTTTGCAACATCTGGGAGCTTCGATTTGGCATGTTTTGGTCCTTTGCACTGCTCTGATAGCATCCCGGTCCATTTTCCTCTTGTCACTAAATGGCCCAAATTTCCCAATTTTCTTTTTTTTCTCCTCCAGTTGCAATTCCTTTGATGGGATCTCCATTCCAGCGTCTTTCTAAGTCCTTCTTATTTCTTTTGGCCTTCAGTGCGCACCACTTTTGGCAAGCTGTGCTGCATGTGCCTGCACTTGATAGCATATGGGTAAGATATTTCTCTTTTTTTGTTTTAGTTTTTTTTTCAGTGACCGTACCATGTGCCACATATCTTCCCCTGCAAGTTTCCTTTCTTCCTTGACATTTTCCCCTGCTTTTGCAACATCTGGGAGCTTAATTTTGGCATGTTTTGGTCTTTTGCAATGCAACTCATTTCCTCCCCGGCCATTTCTTGAAGACACTACAACTGCCAATTTTCTGGGTTTTGGGGCTTTTTTTCAATTGCATTTCATTTGATCCTATCTCCTTTCCAGAGTGTTTGTTAGCCTTTCTTTTGGGGTTCGCAAGATTCCGTTTCCCTTCCCGAAAGGAAATTTCATTTCCTTTCGGGAAGGGAAACGGAATCTTGCGATTTCAATGGGGACCATGAGAGGAATCCTTGGTGCATGTCCCTGCACGTGATGACATGCCATGCCTTTTGATGGCTTTGACTTTGGGAAAGATTTTTTTCTTTTTTTTTTCCAATTTTTTAGGCATCCATGTCATGTCTTTTCTAGCTTCCCCTGCAAGTTTTGTCTTGCTCCTTGACTTTTTCCCCATCTTTTGCAACCTCTGGGAGCTTAGTTTTGGCATGTTTTGCTCCTTTGCACTGCTCTGATAGCATCCCGGTCCATTTTCCTCTTGTCACTAAATGGCCCAAATTTCCCAATTTTCTTTTTTTTCTCCTCCAGTTGCAATTCCTTTGATGGGATCTCCATTCCAGCGTCTTTCTAAGTCCTTCTTATTTCTTTTGGCCTTCAGTGCGCACCACTTTTGGCAAGCTGTGCTGCATGTGCCTGCACTTGATAGCCTATGGGTAAGATATTTCTCTTTTTTTGTTTTAGTTTTTTTTTCAGTGACCGTACCATGTGCCACATATCTTCCCCTGCAAGTTTCCTTTCTTCCTTGACATTTTCCCCTGCTTTTGCAACATCTGTGAGCTTAATTTTGGCATGTTTTGGTCTTTTGCAATGCAACTCATTTCCTCTAGGGCCATTTCTTGAAGACACTACAACTGCCAATTTTCTGGGTTTTGGGGCTTTTTTTCAATTGCATTTCATTTGATCCGATCTCCTTTCCAGAGTGTTTGTTAGCCTTTCTTTTGGGGTTCGCAAGATTCCGTTTCCCTTCCCGAAAGGAAATTTCATTTCCTTTCGGGAAGGGAAACGGAATCTTGCGATTTCAATGGGGACCATGAGAGGAATCCTTGGTGCATGTCCCTGCACGTGATGACATGCCATGCCTTTTGATGGCTTTGGCTTTGGGAAAGATTTTTTTCTTTTTTTTTTCCAATTTTTTTAGGCATCCATGTCATGTCTTTTCTAGCTTCCCCTGCAAGTTTTGTCTTGCTCCTTGACTTTTTCCCCATCTTTTGCAACATCTGGGAGCTTCGTTTTGGCATGTTTTGGTCCTTTGCACTGCTCTGATAGCATCCCGGTCCATTTTCCTCTTGTCACTAAATGGCCCAAATTTCCCAATTTTCTTTTTTTTCTCCTCCAGTTGCAATTCCTTTGATGGGATCTCCATTCCAGCGTCTTTCTAAGTCCTTCTTATTTCTTTTGGCCTTCAGTGCGCACCACTTTTGGCAAGCTGTGCTGCATGTGCCTGCACTTGATAGCATATGGGTAAGATATTTCTCTTTTTTTGTTTTAGTTTTTTTTTCAGTGACCGTACCATGTGCCACATATCTTCCCCTGCAAGTTTCCTTTCTTCCTTGACATTTTCCCCTGCTTTTGCAACATCTGGGAGCTTAATTTTGGCATGTTTTGGTCTTTTGCAATGCAACTCATTTCCTCTAGGGCCATTTCTTGAAGACACTACAACTGCCAATTTTCTGGGTTTTGGGGCTTTTTTTCAATTGCATTTCATTTGATCCTATCTCCTTTCCAGAGTGTTTGTTAGCCTTTCTTTTGGGGTTCGCAAGATTCCGTTTCCCTTCCCGAAAGGAAATGAAATTTCCTTTCGGGAAGGGAAACGGCATCTTGCAATTTCAATGGGGACCATGAGAGGAATCCTTGGTGCATGTCCCTGCACGTGATGACATGCCATGCCTTTTGATGGCTTTGACTTTGGGAAAGATTTTTTTCTTTTTTTTTTCCAATTTTTTTAGGCATCCATGTCATGTCTTTTCTAGCTTCCCCTGCAAGTTTTGTCTTGCTCCTTGACTTTTTCCCCATCTTTTGCAACATCTGGGAGCTTCGTTTTGGCATGTTTTGGTCCTTTGCACTGCTCTGATAGCATCCCGGTCCATTTTCCTCTTGTCACTAAATGGCCCAAATTTCCCAATTTTCTTTTTTTTCTCCTCCAGTTGCAATTCCTTTGATGGGATCTCCATTCCAGCGTCTTTCTAAGTCCTTCTTATTTCTTTTGGCCTTCAGTGCGCACCACTTTTGGCAAGCTGTGCTGCATGTGCCTGCACTTGATAGCATATGGGTAAGATATTTCTCTTTTTTTGTTTTAGTTTTTTTTTCAGTGACCGTACCATGTGCCACATATCTTCCCCTGCAAGTTTCCTTTCTTCCTTGACATTTTCCCCTGCTTTTGCAACATCTGGGAGCTTAATTTTGGCATGTTTTGGTCTTTTGCAATGCAACTCATTTCCTCCCGGGCCATTTCTTGAAGACACTACAACTGCCAATTTTCTGGGTTTTGGGGTTTTTTTTCAATTGCATTTCATTTGATCCTATCTCCTTTCCAGAGTGTTTGTTAGCCTTTCTTTTGGGGTTCGCAAGATTCCGTTTCCCTTCCCGAAAGGAAATTTCATTTCCTTTCGGGAAGGGAAACGGAATCTTGCGATTTCAATGGGGACCATGAGAGGAATCCTTGGTGCATGTCCCTGCACGTGATGACATGCCATGCCTTTTGATGGCTTTGACTTTGGGAAAGATTTTTTTCTTTTTTTTTTCCAATTTTTTTAGGCATCCATGTCATGTCTTTTCTAGCTTCCCCTGCAAGTTTTGTCTTGCTCCTTGACTTTTTCCCCATCTTTTGCAACATCTGGGAGCTTCGATTTGGCATGTTTTGGTCCTTTGCACTGCTCTGATAGCATCCCGGTCCATTTTCCTCTTGTCACTAAATGGCCCAAATTTCCCAATTTTCTTTTTTTTCTCCTCCTGTTGCAATTCCTTTGATGGGATCTCCATTCCAGCGTCTTTCTAAGTCCTTCTTATTTCTTTTGGCCTTCAGTGCGCACCACTTTTGGCAAGCTGTGCTGCATGTGCCTGCACTTGATAGCATATGGGTAAGATATTTCTCTTTTTTTGTTTTAGTTTTTTTTTCAGTGACCGTACCATGTGCCACATATCTTCCCCTGCAAGTTTCCTTTCTTCCTTGACATTTTCCCCTGCTTTTGCAACATCTGGGAGCTTAATTTTGGCATGTTTTGGTCTTTTGCAATGCAACTCATTTCCTCCCCGGCCATTTCTTGAAGACACTACAACTGCCAATTTTCTGGGTTTTGGGGCTTTTTTTCAATTGCATTTCATTTGATCCTATCTCCTTTCCAGAGTGTTTGTTAGCCTTTCTTTTGGGGTTCGCAAGATTCCGTTTCCCTTCCCGAAAGGAAATTTCATTTCCTTTCGGGAAGGGAAACGGAATCTTGCGATTTCAATGGGGACCATGAGAGGAATCCTTGGTGCATGTCCCTGCACGTGATGACATGCCATGCCTTTTGATGGCTTTGACTTTGGGAAAGATTTTTTTCTTTTTTTTTTCCAATTTTTTTAGGCATCCATGTCATGTCTTTTCTAGCTTCCCCTGCAAGTTTTGTCTTGCTCCTTGACTTTTTCCCCATCTTTTGCAACATCTGGGAGCTTCGTTTTGGCATGTTTTGCTCCTTTGCACTGCTCTGATAGCATCCCGGTCCATTTTCCTCTTGTCACTAAATGGCCCAAATTTCCCAATTTTCTTTTTTTTCTCCTCCAGTTGCAATTCCTTTGATGGGATCTCCATTCCAGCGTCTTTCTAAGTCCTTCTTATTTCTTTTGGCCTTCAGTGCGCACCACTTTTGGCAAGCTGTGCTGCATGTGCCTGCACTTGATAGCATATGGGTAAGATATTTCTCTTTTTTTGTTTTAGTTTTTTTTCAGTGACCGTACCATGTGCCACATATCTTCCCCTGCAAGTTTCCTTTCTTCCTTGACATTTTCCCCTGCTTTTGCAACATCTGGGAGCTTAATTTTGGCATGTTTTGGTCTTTTGCAATGCAACTCATTTCCTCCCCGGCCATTTCTTGAAGACACTACAACTGCCAATTTTCTGGGTTTTGGGGCTTTTTTTCAATTGCATTTCATTTGATCCTATCTCCTTTCCAGAGCGTTTGTTAGCCTTTCTTTTGGGGTTCGCAAGATTCCGTTTCCCTTCCCGAAAGGAAATTTCATTTCCTTTCGGGAAGGGAAACGGAATCTTGCGATTTCAATGGGGACCATGAGAGGAATCCTTGGTGCATGTCCCTGCACGTGATGACATGCCATGCCTTTTGATGGCTTTGACTTTGGGAAAGATTTTTTTCTTTTTTTTTTCCAATTTTTTAGGCATCCATGTCATGTCTTTTCTAGCTTCCCCTGCAAGTTTTGTCTTGCTCCTTGACTTTTTCCCCATCTTTTGCAACCTCTGGGAGCTTAGTTTTGGCATGTTTTGGTCCTTTGCACTGCTCTGATAGCATCCCGGTCCATTTTCCTCTTGTCACTAAATGGCCCAAATTTCCCAATTTTCTTTTTTTTCTCCTCCAGTTGCAATTCCTTTGATGGGATCTCCATTCCAGCGTCTTTCTAAGTCCTTCTTATTTCTTTTGGCCTTCAGTGCGCACCACTTTTGGCAAGCTGTGCTGCATGTGCCTGCACTTGATAGCCTATGGGTAAGATATTTCTCTTTTTTTGTTTTAGTTTTTTTTTCAGTGACCGTACCATGTGCCACATATCTTCCCCTGCAAGTTTCCTTTCTTCCTTGACATTTTCCCCTGCTTTTGCAACATCTGGGAGCTTAATTTTGGCATGTTTTGGTCTTTTGCAATGCAACTCCTTTCCTCCCCGGCCATTTCTTGAAGACACTACAACTGCCAATTTTCTGGGTTTTGGGGCTTTTTTTCAATTGCATTTCATTTGATCCGATCTCCTTTCCAGAGTGTTTGTTAGCCTTTCTTTTGGGGTTCGCAAGATTCCGTTTCCCTTCCCGAAAGGAAATTTCATTTCCTTTCGGGAAGGGAAACGGCATCTTGCGATTTCAATGGGGACCATGAGAGGAATCCTTGGTGCATGTCCCTGCACGTGATGACATGCCATGCCTTTTGATGGCTTTGACTTTGGGAAAGATTTTTTTCTTTTTTTTTTCCAATTTTTTAGGCATCCATGTCATGTCTTTTCTAGCTTCCCCTGCAAGTTTTGTCTTGCTCCTTGACTTTTTCCCCATCTTTTGCAACATCTGGGAGCTTCGTTTTGGCATGTTTTGGTCCTTTGCACTGCTCTGATAGCATCCCGGTCCATTTTCCTCTTGTCACTAAATGGCCCAAATTTCCCAATTTTCTTTTTTTTCTCCTCCAGTTGCAATTCCTTTGATGGGATCTCCATTCCAGCGTCTTTCTAAGTCCTTCTTATTTCTTTTGGCCTTCAGTGCGCACCACTTTTGGCAAGCTGTGCTGCATGTGCCTGCACTTGATAGCATATGGGTAAGATATTTCTCTTTTTTTGTTTTAGTTTTTTTTCAGTGACCGTACCATGTGCCACATATCTTCCCCTGCAAGTTTCCTTTCTTCCTTGACATTTTCCCCTGCTTTTGCAACATCTGGGAGCTTAATTTTGGCATGTTTTGGTCTTTTGCAATGCAACTCATTTCCTCTAGGGCCATTTCTTGAAGACACTACAACTGCCAATTTTCTGGGTTTTGGGGTTTTTTTTCAATTGCATTTCATTTGATCCTATCTCCTTTCCAGAGTGTTTGTTAGCCTTTCTTTTGGGGTTCGCAAGATTCCGTTTCCCTTCCCGAAAGGAAATTTCATTTCCTTTCGGGAAGGGAAACGGAATCTTGCGATTTCAATGGGGACCATGAGAGGAATCCTTGGTGCATGTGCCTGCACGTGATGACATGCCATGCCTTTTGATGGCTTTGACTTTGGGAAAGATTTTTTTCTTTTTTTTTTCCAATTTTTTTAGGCATCCATGTCATGTCTTTTCTAGCTTCCCCTGCAAGTTTTGTCTTGCTCCTTGACTTTTTCCCCATCTTTTGCAACATCTGGGAGCTTCGTTTTGGCATGTTTTGGTCCTTTGCACTGCTCTGATAGCATCCCGGTCCATTTTCCTCTTGTCACTAAATGGCCCAAATTTCCCAATTTTCTTTTTTTTCTCCTCCAGTTGCAATTCCTTTGATGGGATCTCCATTCCAGCGTCTTTCTAAGTCCTTCTTATTTCTTTTGGCCTTCAGTGCGCACCACTTTTGGCAAGCTGTGCTGCATGTGCCTGCACTTGATAGCCTATGGGTAAGATATTTCTCTTTTTTTGTTTTAGTTTTTTTTTCAGTGACCGTACCATGTGCCACATATCTTCCCCTGCAAGTTTCCTTTCTTCCTTGACATTTTCCCCTGCTTTTGCAACATCTGGGAGCTTAATTTTGGCATGTTTTGGTCTTTTGCAATGCAACTCCTTTCCTCCCCGGCCATTTCTTGAAGACACTACAACTGCCAATTTTCTGGGTTTTGGGGCTTTTTTTCAATTGCATTTCATTTGATCCGATCTCCTTTCCAGAGTGTTTGTTAGCCTTTCTTTTGGGGTTCGCAAGATTCCGTTTCCCTTCCCGAAAGGAAATTTCATTTCCTTTCGGGAAGGGAAACGGCATCTTGCGATTTCAATGGGGACCATGAGAGGAATCCTTGGTGCATGTCCCTGCACGTGATGACATGCCATGCCTTTTGATGGCTTTGACTTTGGGAAAGATTTTTTTCTTTTTTTTTTCCAATTTTTTAGGCATCCATGTCATGTCTTTTCTAGCTTCCCCTGCAAGTTTTGTCTTGCTCCTTGACTTTTTCCCCATCTTTTGCAACATCTGGGAGCTTCGTTTTGGCATGTTTTGGTCCTTTGCACTGCTCTGATAGCATCCCGGTCCATTTTCCTCTTGTCACTAAATGGCCCAAATTTCCCAATTTTCTTTTTTTTCTCCTCCAGTTGCAATTCCTTTGATGGGATCTCCATTCCAGCGTCTTTCTAAGTCCTTCTTATTTCTTTTGGCCTTCAGTGCGCACCACTTTTGGCAAGCTGTGCTGCATGTGCCTGCACTTGATAGCATATGGGTAAGATATTTCTCTTTTTTTGTTTTAGTTTTTTTTCAGTGACCGTACCATGTGCCACATATCTTCCCCTGCAAGTTTCCTTTCTTCCTTGACATTTTCCCCTGCTTTTGCAACATCTGGGAGCTTAATTTTGGCATGTTTTGGTCTTTTGCAATGCAACTCATTTCCTCTAGGGCCATTTCTTGAAGACACTACAACTGCCAATTTTCTGGGTTTTGGGGTTTTTTTTCAATTGCATTTCATTTGATCCTATCTCCTTTCCAGAGTGTTTGTTAGCCTTTCTTTTGGGGTTCGCAAGATTCCGTTTCCCTTCCCGAAAGGAAATTTCATTTCCTTTCGGGAAGGGAAACGGAATCTTGCGATTTCAATGGGGACCATGAGAGGAATCCTTGGTGCATGTGCCTGCACGTGATGACATGCCATGCCTTTTGATGGCTTTGACTTTGGGAAAGATTTTTTTCTTTTTTTTTTCCAATTTTTTTAGGCATCCATGTCATGTCTTTTCTAGCTTCCCCTGCAAGTTTTGTCTTGCTCCTTGACTTTTTCCCCATCTTTTGCAACATCTGGGAGCTTCGTTTTGGCATGTTTTGGTCCTTTGCACTGCTCTGATAGCATCCCGGTCCATTTTCCTCTTGTCACTAAATGGCCCAAATTTCCCAATTTTCTTTTTTTTCTCCTCCAGTTGCAATTCCTTTGATGGGATCTCCATTCCAGCGTCTTTCTAAGTCCTTCTTATTTCTTTTGGCCTTCAGTGCGCACCACTTTTGGCAAGCTGTGCTGCATGTGCCTGCACTTGATAGCCTATGGGTAAGATATTTCTCTTTTTTTGTTTTAGTTTTTTTTTCAGTGACCGTACCATGTGCCACATATCTTCCCCTGCAAGTTTCCTTTCTTCCTTGACATTTTCCCCTGCTTTTGCAACATCTGGGAGCTTAATTTTGGCATGTTTTGGTCTTTTGCAATGCAACTCATTTCCTCCCGGGCCATTTCTTGAAGACACTACAACTGCCAATTTTCTGGGTTTTGGGGTTTTTTTTCAATTGCATTTCATTTGATCCTATCTCCTTTCCAGAGTGTTTGTTAGCCTTTCTTTTGGGGTTCGCAAGATTCCGTTTCCCTTCCCGAAAGGAAATTTCATTTCCTTTCGGGAAGGGAAACGGAATCTTGCGATTTCAATGGGGACCATGAGAGGAATCCTTGGTGCATGTCCCTGCACGTGATGACATGCCATGCCTTTTGATGGCTTTGACTTTGGGAAAGATTTTTTTCTTTTTTTTTTCCAATTTTTTTAGGCATCCATGTCATGTCTTTTCTAGCTTCCCCTGCAAGTTTTGTCTTGCTCCTTGACTTTTTCCCCATCTTTTGCAACATCTGGGAGCTTCGTTTTGGCATGTTTTGGTCCTTTGCACTGCTCTGATAGCATCCCGGTCCATTTTCCTCTTGTCACTAAATGGCCCAAATTTCCCAATTTTCTTTTTTTTCTCCTCCAGTTGCAATTCCTTTGATGGGATCTCCATTCCAGCGTCTTTCTAAGTCCTTCTTATTTCTTTTGGCCTTCAGTGCGCACCACTTTTGGCAAGCTGTGCTGCATGTGCCTGCACTTGATAGCATATGGGTAAGATATTTCTCTTTTTTTGTTTTAGTTTTTTTTCAGTGACCCTACCATGTGCCACATATCTTCCCCTGCAAGTTTCCTTTCTTCCTTGACATTTTCCCCTGCTTTTGCAACATCTGGGAGCTTAATTTTGGCATGTTTTGGTCTTTTGCAATGCAACTCATTTCCTCTAGGGCCATTTCTTGAAGACACTACAACTGCCAATTTTCTGGGTTTTGGGGTTTTTTTTCAATTGCATTTCATTTGATCCTATCTCCTTTCCAGAGTGTTTGTTAGCCTTTCTTTTGGGGTTCGCAAGATTCCGTTTCCCTTCCCGAAAGGAAATTTCATTTCCTTTCGGGAAGGGAAACGGAATCTTGCGATTTCAATGGGGACCATGAGAGGAATCCTTGGTGCATGTCCCTGCACGTGATGACATGCCATGCCTTTTGATGGCTTTGACTTTGGGAAAGATTTTTTTCTTTTTTTTTTCCAATTTTTTTAGGCATCCATGTCATGTCTTTTCTAGCTTCCCCTGCAAGTTTTGTCTTGCTCCTTGACTTTTTCCCCATCTTTTGCAACATCTGGGAGCTTCGTTTTGGCATGTTTTGGTCCTTTGCACTGCTCTGATAGCATCCCGGTCCATTTTCCTCTTGTCACTAAATGGCCCAAATTTCCCAATTTTCTTTTTTTTCTCCTCCAGTTGCAATTCCTTTGATGGGATCTCCATTCCAGCGTCTTTCTAAGTCCTTCTTATTTCTTTTGGCCTTCAGTGCGCACCACTTTTGGCAAGCTGTGCTGCATGTGCCTGCACTTGATAGCCTATGGGTAAGATATTTCTCTTTTTTTGTTTTAGTTTTTTTTCAGTGACCGTACCATGTGCCACATATCTTCCCCTGCAAGTTTCCTTTCTTCCTTGACATTTTCCCCTGCTTTTGCAACATCTGGGAGCTTAATTTTGGCATGTTTTGGTCTTTTGCAATGCAACTCATTTCCTCCCCGGCCATTTCTTGAAGACACTACAACTGCCAATTTTCTGGGTTTTGGGGCTTTTTTTCAATTGCATTTCATTTGATCCGATCTCCTTTCCAGAGTGTTTGTTAGCCTTTCTTTTGGGGTTCGCAAGATTCCGTTTCCCTTCCCGAAAGGAAATTTCATTTCCTTTCGGGAAGGGAAACGGCATCTTGCGATTTCAATGGGGACCATGAGAGGAATCCTTGGTGCATGTCCCTGCACGTGATGACATGCCATGCCTTTTGATGGCTTTGACTTTGGGAAAGATTTTTTTCTTTTTTTTTTCCAATTTTTTTAGGCATCCATGTCATGTCTTTTCTAGCTTCCCCTGCAAGTTTTGTCTTGCTCCTTGACTTTTTCCCCATCTTTTGCAACATCTGGGAGCTTCGTTTTGGCATGTTTTGGTCCTTTGCACTGCTCTGATAGCATCCCGGTCCATTTTCCTCTTGTCACTAAATGGCCCAAATTTCCCAATTTTCTTTTTTTTCTCCTCCAGTTGCAATTCCTTTGATGGGATCTCCATTCCAGCGTCTTTCTAAGTCCTTCTTATTTCTTTTGGCCTTCAGTGCGCACCACTTTTGGCAAGCTGTGCTGCATGTGCCTGCACTTGATAGCATATGGGTAAGATATTTCTCTTTTTTTGTTTTAGTTTTTTTTTCAGTGACCGTACCATGTGCCACATATCTTCCCCTGCAAGTTTCCTTTCTTCCTTGACATTTTCCCCTGCTTTTGCAACATCTGGGAGCTTAATTTTGGCATGTTTTGGTCTTTTGCAATGCAACTCATTTCCTCCCGGGCCATTTCTTGAAGACACTACAACTGCCAATTTTCTGGGTTTTGGGGCTTTTTTTCAATTGCATTTCATTTGATCCTATCTCCTTTCCAGAGTGTTTGTTAGCCTTTCTTTTGGGCTTCGCAAGATTCCGTTTCCCTTCCCGAAAGGAAATTTCATTTCCTTTCGGGAAGGGAAACGGAATCTTGCGATTTCAATGGGGACCATGAGAGGAATCCTTGGTGCATGTGCCTGCACGTGATGACATGCCATGCCTTTTGATGGCTTTGACTTTGGGAAAGATTTTTTTCTTTTTTTTTTCCAATTTTTTTAGGCATCCATGTCATGTCTTTTCTAGCTTCCCCTGCAAGTTTTGTCTTGCTCCTTGACTTTTTCCCCATCTTTTGCAACCTCTGGGAGCTTAGTTTTGGCATGTTTTGGTCCTTTGCACTGCTCTGATAGCATCCCGGTCCATTTTCCTCTTGTCACTAAATGGCCCAAATTTCCCAATTTTCTTTTTTTTCTCCTCCAGTTGCAATTCCTTTGATGGGATCTCCATTCCAGCGTCTTTCTAAGTCCTTCTTATTTCTTTTGGCCTTCAGTGCGCACCACTTTTGGCAAGCTGTGCTGCATGTGCCTGCACTTGATAGCATATGGGTAAGATATTTCTCTTTTTTTGTTTTAGTTTTTTTTTCAGTGACCGTACCATGTGCCACATATCTTCCCCTGCAAGTTTCCTTTCTTCCTTGACATTTTCCCCTGCTTTTGCAACATCTGGGAGCTTAATTTTGGCATGTTTTGGTCTTTTGCAATGCAACTCATTTCCTCCCCGGCCATTTCTTGAAGACACTACAACTGCCAATTTTCTGGGTTTTGGGGCTTTTTTTCAATTGCATTTCATTTGATCCGATCTCCTTTCCAGAGTGTTTGTTAGCCTTTCTTTTGGGGTTCGCAAGATTCCGTTTCCCTTCCCGAAAGGAAATTTCATTTCCTTTCGGGAAGGGAAACGGAATCTTGCGATTTCAATGGGGACCATGAGAGGAATCCTTGGTGCATGTCCCTGCACGTGATGACATGCCATGCCTTTTGATGGCTTTGACTTTGGGAAAGATTTTTTTCTTTTTTTTTTCCAATTTTTTTAGGCATCCATGTCATGTCTTGTCTAGCTTCCCCTGCAAGTTTTGTCTTGCTCCTTGACTTTTTCCCCATCTTTTGCAACATCTGGGAGCTTCGTTTTGGCATGTTTTGCTCCTTTGCACTGCTCTGATAGCATCCCGGTCCATTTTCCTCTTGTCACTAAATGGCCCAAATTTCCCAATTTTCTTTTTTTTCTCCTCCAGTTGCAATTCCTTTGATGGGATCTCCATTCCAGCGTCTTTCTAAGTCCTTCTTATTTCTTTTGGCCTTCAGTGCGCACCACTTTTGGCAAGCTGTGCTGCATGTGCCTGCACTTGATAGCATATGGGTAAGATATTTCTCTTTTTTTGTTTTAGTTTTTTTTCAGTGACCGTACCATGTGCCACATATCTTCCCCTGCAAGTTTCCTTTCTTCCTTGACATTTTCCCCTGCTTTTGCAACATCTGGGAGCTTAATTTTGGCATGTTTTGGTCTTTTGCAATGCAACTCATTTCCTCCCGGGCCATTTCTTGAAGACACTACAACTGCCAATTTTCTGGGTTTTGGGGTTTTTTTTCAATTGCATTTCATTTGATCCTATCTCCTTTCCAGAGTGTTTGTTAGCCTTTCTTTTGGGGTTCGCAAGATTCCGTTTCCCTTCCCGAAAGGAAATTTCATTTCCTTTCGGGAAGGGAAACGGAATCTTGCGATTTCAATGGGGACCATGAGAGGAATCCTTGGTGCATGTCCCTGCACGTGATGACATGCCATGCCTTTTGATGGCTTTGACTTTGGGAAAGATTTTTTTCTTTTTTTTTTCCAATTTTTTTAGGCATCCATGTCATGTCTTTTCTAGCTTCCCCTGCAAGTTTTGTCTTGCTCCTTGACTTTTTCCCCATCTTTTGCAACATCTGGGAGCTTCGTTTTGGCATGTTTTGCTCCTTTGCACTGCTCTGATAGCATCCCGGTCCATTTTCCTCTTGTCACTAAATGGCCCAAATTTCCCAATTTTCTTTTTTTTCTCCTCCAGTTGCAATTCCTTTGATGGGATCTCCATTCCAGCGTCTTTCTAAGTCCTTCTTATTTCTTTTGGCCTTCAGTGCGCACCACTTTTGGCAAGCTGTGCTGCATGTGCCTGCACTTGATAGCATATGGGTAAGATATTTCTCTTTTTTTGTTTTAGTTTTTTTTCAGTGACCGTACCATGTGCCACATATCTTCCCCTGCAAGTTTCCTTTCTTCCTTGACATTTTCCCCTGCTTTTGCAACATCTGGGAGCTTAATTTTGGCATGTTTTGGTCTTTTGCAATGCAACTCATTTCCTCTAGGGCCATTTCTTGAAGACACTACAACTGCCAATTTTCTGGGTTTTGGGGTTTTTTTTCAATTGCATTTCATTTGATCCTATCTCCTTTCCAGAGTGTTTGTTAGCCTTTCTTTTGGGGTTCGCAAGATTCCGTTTCCCTTCCCGAAAGGAAATTTCATTTCCTTTCGGGAAGGGAAACGGAATCTTGCGATTTCAATGGGGACCATGAGAGGAATCCTTGGTGCATGTCCCTGCACGTGATGACATGCCATGCCTTTTGATGGCTTTGACTTTGGGAAAGATTTTTTTCTTTTTTTTTTCCAATTTTTTTAGGCATCCATGTCATGTCTTTTCTAGCTTCCCCTGCAAGTTTTGTCTTGCTCCTTGACTTTTTCCCCATCTTTTGCAACATCTGGGAGCTTCGTTTTGGCATGTTTTGGTCCTTTGCACTGCTCTGATAGCATCCCGGTCCATTTTCCTCTTGTCACTAAATGGCCCAAATTTCCCAATTTTCTTTTTTTTCTCCTCCAGTTGCAATTCCTTTGATGGGATCTCCATTCCAGCGTCTTTCTAAGTCCTTCTTATTTCTTTTGGCCTTCAGTGCGCACCACTTTTGGCAAGCTGTGCTGCATGTGCCTGCACTTGATAGCCTATGGGTAAGATATTTCTCTTTTTTTGTTTTAGTTTTTTTTCAGTGACCGTACCATGTGCCACATATCTTCCCCTGCAAGTTTCCTTTCTTCCTTGACATTTTCCCCTGCTTTTGCAACATCTGGGAGCTTAATTTTGGCATGTTTTGGTCTTTTGCAATGCAACTCATTTCCTCCCCGGCCATTTCTTGAAGACACTACAACTGCCAATTTTCTGGGTTTTGGGGCTTTTTTTCAATTGCATTTCATTTGATCCGATCTCCTTTCCAGAGTGTTTGTTAGCCTTTCTTTTGGGGTTCGCAAGATTCCGTTTCCCTTCCCGAAAGGAAATTTCATTTCCTTTCGGGAAGGGAAACGGCATCTTGCGATTTCAATGGGGACCATGAGAGGAATCCTTGGTGCATGTCCCTGCACGTGATGACATGCCATGCCTTTTGATGGCTTTGACTTTGGGAAAGATTTTTTTCTTTTTTTTTTCCAATTTTTTTAGGCATCCATGTCATGTCTTTTCTAGCTTCCCCTGCAAGTTTTGTCTTGCTCCTTGACTTTTTCCCCATCTTTTGCAACATCTGGGAGCTTCGTTTTGGCATGTTTTGGTCCTTTGCACTGCTCTGATAGCATCCCGGTCCATTTTCCTCTTGTCACTAAATGGCCCAAATTTCCCAATTTTCTTTTTTTTCTCCTCCAGTTGCAATTCCTTTGATGGGATCTCCATTCCAGCGTCTTTCTAAGTCCTTCTTATTTCTTTTGGCCTTCAGTGCGCACCACTTTTGGCAAGCTGTGCTGCATGTGCCTGCACTTGATAGCATATGGGTAAGATATTTCTCTTTTTTTGTTTTAGTTTTTTTTTCAGTGACCGTACCATGTGCCACATATCTTCCCCTGCAAGTTTCCTTTCTTCCTTGACATTTTCCCCTGCTTTTGCAACATCTGGGAGCTTAATTTTGGCATGTTTTGGTCTTTTGCAATGCAACTCATTTCCTCCCGGGCCATTTCTTGAAGACACTACAACTGCCAATTTTCTGGGTTTTGGGGCTTTTTTTCAATTGCATTTCATTTGATCCTATCTCCTTTCCAGAGTGTTTGTTAGCCTTTCTTTTGGGGTTCGCAAGATTCCGTTTCCCTTCCCGAAAGGAAATTTCATTTCCTTTCGGGAAGGGAAACGGAATCTTGCGATTTCAATGGGGACCATGAGAGGAATCCTTGGTGCATGTGCCTGCACGTGATGACATGCCATGCCTTTTGATGGCTTTGACTTTGGGAAAGATTTTTTTCTTTTTTTTTTCCAATTTTTTTAGGCATCCATGTCATGTCTTTTCTAGCTTCCCCTGCAAGTTTTGTCTTGCTCCTTGACTTTTTCCCCATCTTTTGCAACCTCTGGGAGCTTAGTTTTGGCATGTTTTGGTCCTTTGCACTGCTCTGATAGCATCCCGGTCCATTTTCCTCTTGTCACTAAATGGCCCAAATTTCCCAATTTTCTTTTTTTTCTCCTCCAGTTGCAATTCCTTTGATGGGATCTCCATTCCAGCGTCTTTCTAAGTCCTTCTTATTTCTTTTGGCCTTCAGTGCGCACCACTTTTGGCAAGCTGTGCTGCATGTGCCTGCACTTGATAGCATATGGGTAAGATATTTCTCTTTTTTTGTTTTAGTTTTTTTTTCAGTGACCGTACCATGTGCCACATATCTTCCCCTGCAAGTTTCCTTTCTTCCTTGACATTTTCCCCTGCTTTTGCAACATCTGGGAGCTTAATTTTGGCATGTTTTGGTCTTTTGCAATGCAACTCATTTCCTCTAGGGCCATTTCTTGAAGACACTACAACTGCCAATTTTCTGGGTTTTGGGGTTTTTTTTCAATTGCATTTCATTTGATCCTATCTCCTTTCCAGAGTGTTTGTTAGCCTTTCTTTTGGGGTTCGCAAGATTCCGTTTCCCTTCCCGAAAGGAAATTTCATTTCCTTTCGGGAAGGGAAACGGAATCTTGCGATTTCAATGGGGACCATGAGAGGAATCCTTGGTGCATGTGCCTGCACGTGATGACATGCCATGCCTTTTGATGGCTTTGACTTTGGGAAAGATTTTTTTCTTTTTTTTTTCCAATTTTTTTAGGCATCCATGTCATGTCTTTTCTAGCTTCCCCTGCAAGTTTTGTCTTGCTCCTTGACTTTTTCCCCATCTTTTGCAACATCTGGGAGCTTCGTTTTGGCATGTTTTGGTCCGTTGCACTGCTCTGATAGCATCCCGGTCCATTTTCCTCTTGTCACTAAATGGCCCAAATTTGCCAATTTTCTTTTTTTTCTCCTCCAGTTGCAATTCCTTTGATGGGATCTCCATTCCAGCGTCTTTCTAAGTCCTTCTTATTTCTTTTGGCCTTCAGTGCGCACCACTTTTGGCAAGCTGTGCTGCATGTGCCTGCACTTGATAGCATATGGGTAAGATATTTCTCTTTTTTTGTTTTAGTTTTTTTTTCAGTGACCGTACCATGTGCCACATATCTTCCCCTGCAAGTTTCCTTTCTTCCTTGACATTTTCCCCTGCTTTTGCAACATCTGGGAGCTTAATTTTGGCATGTTTTGGTCTTTTGCAATGCAACTCATTTCCTCCCGGGCCATTTCTTGAAGACACTACAACTGCCAATTTTCTGGGTTTTGGGGCTTTTTTTCAATTGCATTTCATTTGATCCTATCTCCTTTCCAGAGTGTTTGTTAGCCTTTCTTTTGGGGTTCGCAAGATTCCGTTTCCCTTCCCGAAAGGAAATTTCATTTCCTTTCGGGAAGGGAAACGGAATCTTGCGATTTCAATGGGGACCATGAGAGGAATCCTTGGTGCATGTGCCTGCACGTGATGACATGCCATGCCTTTTGATGGCTTTGACTTTGGGAAAGATTTTTTTCTTTTTTTTTTCCAATTTTTTTAGGCATCCATGTCATGTCTTTTCTAGCTTCCCCTGCAAGTTTTGTCTTGCTCCTTGACTTTTTCCCCATCTTTTGCAACCTCTGGGAGCTTAGTTTTGGCATGTTTTGGTCCTTTGCACTGCTCTGATAGCATCCCGGTCCATTTTCCTCTTGTCACTAAATGGCCCAAATTTCCCAATTTTCTTTTTTTTCTCCTCCAGTTGCAATTCCTTTGATGGGATCTCCATTCCAGCGTCTTTCTAAGTCCTTCTTATTTCTTTTGGCCTTCAGTGCGCACCACTTTTGGCAAGCTGTGCTGCATGTGCCTGCACTTGATAGCATATGGGTAAGATATTTCTCTTTTTTTGTTTTAGTTTTTTTTTCAGTGACCGTACCATGTGCCACATATCTTCCCCTGCAAGTTTCCTTTCTTCCTTGACATTTTCCCCTGCTTTTGCAACATCTGGGAGCTTAATTTTGGCATGTTTTGGTCTTTTGCAATGCAACTCATTTCCTCTAGGGCCATTTCTTGAAGACACTACAACTGCCAATTTTCTGGGTTTTGGGGTTTTTTTTCAATTGCATTTCATTTGATCCTATCTCCTTTCCAGAGTGTTTGTTAGCCTTTCTTTTGGGGTTCGCAAGATTCCGTTTCCCTTCCCGAAAGGAAATTTCATTTCCTTTCGGGAAGGGAAACGGAATCTTGCGATTTCAATGGGGACCATGAGAGGAATCCTTGGTGCATGTGCCTGCACGTGATGACATGCCATGCCTTTTGATGGCTTTGACTTTGGGAAAGATTTTTTTCTTTTTTTTTTCCAATTTTTTTAGGCATCCATGTCATGTCTTTTCTAGCTTCCCCTGCAAGTTTTGTCTTGCTCCTTGACTTTTTCCCCATCTTTTGCAACATCTGGGAGCTTCGTTTTGGCATGTTTTGGTCCGTTGCACTGCTCTGATAGCATCCCGGTCCATTTTCCTCTTGTCACTAAATGGCCCAAATTTGCCAATTTTCTTTTTTTTCTCCTCCAGTTGCAATTCCTTTGATGGGATCTCCATTCCAGCGTCTTTCTAAGTCCTTCTTATTTCTTTTGGCCTTCAGTGCGCACCACTTTTGGCAAGCTGTGCTGCATGTGCCTGCACTTGATAGCATATGGGTAAGATATTTCTCTTTTTTTGTTTTAGTTTTTTTTCAGTGACCGTACCATGTGCCACATATCTTCCCCTGCAAGTTTCCTTTCTTCCTTGACATTTTCCCCTGCTTTTGCAACATCTGGGAGCTTAATTTTGGCATGTTTTGGTCTTTTGCAATGCAACTCCTTTCCTCCCCGGCCATTTCTTGAAGACACTACAACTGCCAATTTTCTGGGTTTTGGGGCTTTTTTTCAATTGCATTTCATTTGATCCGATCTCCTTTCCAGAGTGTTTGTTAGCCTTTCTTTTGGGGTTCGCAAGATTCCGTTTCCCTTCCCGAAAGGAAATTTCATTTCCTTTCGGGAAGGGAAACGGCATCTTGCAATTTCAATGGGGACCATGAGAGGAATCCTTGGTGCATGTCCCTGCACGTGATGACATGCCATGCCTTTTGATGGCTTTGACTTTGGGAAAGATTTTTTTCTTTTTTTTTTCCAATTTTTTTAGGCATCCATGTCATGTCTTTTCTAGCTTCCCCTGCAAGTTTTGTCTTGCTCCTTGACTTTTTCCCCATCTTTTGCAACATCTGGGAGCTTCGTTTTGGCATGTTTTGGTCCTTTGCACTGCTCTGATAGCATCCCGGTCCGTTTTCCTCTTGTCACTAAATGGCCCAAATTTCCCAATTTTCTTTTTTTTCTCCTCCAGTTGCAATTCCTTTGATGGGATCTCCATTCCAGCGTCTTTCTAAGTCCTTCTTATTTGTTTTGGCCTTCAGTGCGCACCACTTTTGGCAAGCTGTGCTGCATGTGCCTGCACTTGATAGCATATGGGTAAGATATTTCTCTTTTTTTGTTTTAGTTTTTTTTTCAGTGACCGTACCATGTGCCACATATCTTCCCCTGCAAGTTTCCTTGCTTCCTTGACATTTTCCCCTGCTTTTGCAACATCTGGGAGCTTAATTTTGGCATGTTTTGGTCTTTTGCAATGCAACTCATTTCCTCCCGGGCCATTTCTTGAAGACACTACAACTGCCAATTTTCTGGGTTTTGGGGCTTTTTTTCAATTGCATTTCATTTGATCCTATCTCCTTTCCAGAGTGTTTGTTAGCCTTTCTTTTGGGGTTCGCAAGATTCCGTTTCCCTTCCCGAAAGGAAATTTCATTTCCTTTCGGGAAGGGAAACGGAATCTTGCGATTTCAATGGGGACCATGAGAGGAATCCTTGGTGCATGTCCCTGCACGTGATGACATGCCATGCCTTTTGATGGCTTTTAATTTGGGAAAGATTTTTTTCTTTTTTTTTTCCAATTTTTTTAGGCATCCATGTCATGTCTTTTCTAGCTTCCCCTGCAAGTTTTGTCTTGCTCCTTGACTTTTTCCCCATCTTTTGCAACATCTGGGAGCTTCGTTTTGGCATGTTTTGGTCCTTTGCACTGCTCTGATAGCATCCCGGTCCATTTTCCTCTTCTCACTAAATGGCCCAAATTTCCCAATTTTCTTTTTTTTCTCCTCCAGTTGCAATTCCTTTGATGGGATCTCCATTCCAGCGTCTTTCTAAGTCCTTCTTATTTCTTTTGGCCTTCAGTGCGCACCACTTTTGGCAAGCTGTGCTGCATGTGCCTGCACTTGATAGCATATGGGTAAGATATTTCTCTTTTTTTGTTTTAGTTTTTTTTTCAGTGACCGTACCATGTGCCACATATCTTCCCCTGCAAGTTTCCTTTCTTCCTTGACATTTTCCCCTGCTTTTGCAACATCTGGGAGCTTAATTTTGGCATGTTTTGGTCTTTTGCAATGCAACTCATTTCCTCCCGGGCCATTTCTTGAAGACACTACAACTGCCAATTTTCTGGGTTTTGGGGTTTTTTTTCAATTGCATTTCATTTGATCCTATCTCCTTTCCAGAGTGTTTGTTAGCCTTTCTTTTGGGGTTCGCAAGATTCCGTTTCCCTTCCCGAAAGGAAATTTCATTTCCTTTCGGGAAGGGAAACGGAATCTTGCGATTTCAATGGGGACCATGAGAGGAATCCTTGGTGCATGTGCCTGCACGTGATGACATGCCATGCCTTTTGATGGCTTTGACTTTGGGAAAGATTTTTTTCTTTTTTTTTTCCAATTTTTTTAGGCATCCATATCATGTCTTTTCTAGCTTCCCCTGCAAGTTTTGTCTTGCTCCTTGACTTTTTCCCCATCTTTTGCAACATCTGGGAGCTTCGTTTTGGCATGTTTTGGTCCTTTGCACTGCTCTGATAGCATCCCGGTCCATTTTCCTCTTGTCACTAAATGGCCCAAATTTCCCAATTTTCTTTTTTTTCTCCTCCAGTTGCAATTCCTTTGATGGGATCTCCATTCCAGCGTCTTTCTAAGTCCTTCTTATTTCTTTTGGCCTTCAGTGCGCACCACTTTTGGCAAGCTGTGCTGCATGTGCCTGCACTTGATAGCCTATGGGTAAGATATTTCTCTTTTTTTGTTTTAGTTTTTTTTTCAGTGACCGTACCATGTGCCACATATCTTCCCCTGCAAGTTTCCTTTCTTCCTTGACATTTTCCCCTGCTTTTGCAACATCTGGGAGCTTAATTTTGGCATGTTTTGGTCTTTTGCAATGCAACTCATTTCCTCCCCGGCCATTTCTTGAAGACACTACAACTGCCAATTTTCTGGGTTTTGGGGCTTTTTTTCAATTGCATTTCATTTGATCCGATCTCCTTTCCAGAGTGTTTGTTAGCCTTTCTTTTGGGGTTCGCAAGATTCCGTTTCCCTTCCCGAAAGGAAATTTCATTTCCTTTCGGGAAGGGAAACGGAATCTTGCGATTTCAATGGGGACCATGAGAGGAATCCTTGGTGCATGTCCCTGCACGTGATGACATGCCATGCCTTTTGATGGCTTTGACTTTGGGAAAGATTTTTTTCTTTTTTTTTTCCAATTTTTTTAGGCATCCATGTCATGTCTTGTCTAGCTTCCCCTGCAAGTTTTGTCTTGCTCCTTGACTTTTTCCCCATCTTTTGCAACATCTGGGAGCTTCGTTTTGGCATGTTTTGCTTTTTTGCACTGCTCTGATAGCATCCCGGTCCATTTTCCTCTTGTCACTAAATGGCCCAAATTTCCCAATTTTCTTTTTTTTCTCCTCCAGTTGCAATTCCTTTGATGGGATCTCCATTCCAGCGTCTTTCTAAGTCCTTCTTATTTCTTTTGGCCTTCAGTGCGCACCACTTTTGGCAAGCTGTGCTGCATGTGCCTGCACTTGATAGCATATGGGTAAGATATTTCTCTTTTTTTGTTTTAGTTTTTTTTTCAGTGACCGTACCATGTGCCACATATCTTCCCCTGCAAGTTTCCTTTCTTCCTTGACATTTTCCCCTGCTTTTGCAACATCTGGGAGCTTAATTTTGGCATGTTTTGGTCTTTTGCAATGCAACTCATTTCCTCCCGGGCCATTTCTTGAAGACACTACAACTGCCAATTTTCTGGGTTTTGGAGTTTTTTTTCAATTGCATTTCATTTGATCCTATCTCCTTTCCAGAGTGTTTGTTAGCCTTTCTTTTGGGGTTCGCAAGATTCCGTTTCCCTTCCCGAAAGGAAATTTCATTTCCTTTCGGGAAGGGAAACGGCATCTTGCGATTTCAATGGGGACCATGAGAGGAATCCTTGGTGCATG
The DNA here is from genome assembly GCF_037042795.1 of Molothrus aeneus. NCBI lineage: Eukaryota > Metazoa > Chordata > Aves > Passeriformes > Icteridae > Molothrus > Molothrus aeneus. The sequence continues at coordinate 412,583 of NW_027099176.1, read as the reverse complement.
TCCCTGCACGTGATGACATGCCATGCCTTTTGATGGCTTTGACTTTGGGAAAGATTTTTTTCTTTTTTTTTTCCAATTTTTTTAGGCATCCATGTCATGTCTTTTCTAGCTTCCCCTGCAAGTTTTGTCTTGCTCCTTGACTTTTTCCCCATCTTTTGCAACATCTGGGAGCTTCGTTTTGGCATGTTTTGGTCCTTTGCACTGCTCTGATAGCATCCCGGTCCGTTTTCCTCTTGTCACTAAATGGCCCAAATTTCCCAATTTTCTTTTTTTTCTCCTCCAGTTGCAATTCCTTTGATGGGATCTCCATTCCAGCGTCTTTCTAAGTCCTTCTTATTTCTTTTGGCCTTCAGTGCGCACCACTTTTGGCAAGCTGTGCTGCATGTGCCTGCACTTGATAGCATATGGGTAAGATATTTCTCTTTTTTTGTTTTAGTTTTTTTTTCAGTGACCGTACCATGTGCCACATATCTTCCCCTGCAAGTTTCCTTGCTTCCTTGACATTTTCCCCTGCTTTTGCAACATCTGGGAGCTTAATTTTGGCATGTTTTGGTCTTTTGCAATGCAACTCATTTCCTCCCGGGCCATTTCTTGAAGACACTACAACTGCCAATTTTCTGGGTTTTGGGGTTTTTTTTCAATTGCATTTCATTTGATCCTATCTCCTTTCCAGAGTGTTTGTTAGCCTTTCTTTTGGGGTTCGCAAGATTCCGTTTCCCTTCCCGAAAGGAAATTTCATTTCCTTTTGGGAAGGGAAACGGAATCTTGCGATTTCAATGGGGACCATGAGAGGAATCCTTGGTGCATGTCCCTGCACGTGATGACATGCCATGCCTTTTGATGGCTTTGACTTTGGGAAAGATTTTTTTCTTTTTTTTTTCCAATTTTTTTAGGCATCCATGTCATGTCTTTTCTAGCTTCCCCTGCAAGTTTTGTCTTGCTCCTTGACTTTTTCCCCATCTTTTGCAACATCTGGGAGCTTCGTTTTGGCATGTTTTGGTCCTTTGCACTGCTCTGATAGCATCCCGGTCCGTTTTCCTCTTGTCACTAAATGGCCCAAATTTCCCAATTTTCTTTTTTTTCTCCTCCAGTTGCAATTCCTTTGATGGGATCTCCATTCCAGCGTCTTTCTAAGTCCTTCTTATTTCTTTTGGCCTTCAGTGCGCACCACTTTTGGCAAGCTGTGCTGCATGTGCCTGCACTTGATAGCATATGGGTAAGATATTTCTCTTTTTTTGTTTTAGTTTTTTTTTCAGTGACCGTACCATGTGCCACATATCTTCCCCTGCAAGTTTCCTTGCTTCCTTGACATTTTCCCCTGCTTTTGCAACATCTGGGAGCTTAATTTTGGCATGTTTTGGTCTTTTGCAATGCAACTCATTTCCTCCCGGGCCATTTCTTGAAGACACTACAACTGCCAATTTTCTGGGTTTTGGGGTTTTTTTTCAATTGCATTTCATTTGATCCTATCTCCTTTCCAGAGTGTTTGTTAGCCTTTCTTTTGGGGTTCGCAAGATTCCGTTTCCCTTCCCGAAAGGAAATTTCATTTCCTTTTGGGAAGGGAAACGGAATCTTGCGATTTCAATGGGGACCATGAGAGGAATCCTTGGTGCATGTCCCTGCACGTGATGACATGCCATGCCTTTTGATGGCTTTGACTTTGGGAAAGATTTTTTTCTTTTTTTTTTCCAATTTTTTTAGGCATCCATGTCATGTCTTTTCTAGCTTCCCCTGCAAGTTTTGTCTTGCTCCTTGACTTTTTCCCCATCTTTTGCAACATCTGGGAGCTTCGTTTTGGCATGTTTTGGTCCTTTGCACTGCTCTGATAGCATCCCGGTCCATTTTCCTCTTGTCACTAAATGGCCCAAATTTCCCAATTTTCTTTTTTTTCTCCTCCAGTTGCAATTCCTTTGATGGGATCTCCATTCCTGCGTCTTTCTAAGTCCTTCTTATTTCTTTTGGCCTTCAGTGCGCACCACTTTTGGCAAGCTGTGCTGCATGTGCCTGCACTTGATAGCCTATGGGTAAGATATTTCTCTTTTTTTGTTTTAGTTTTTTTTCAGTGACCGTACCATGTGCCACATATCTTCCCCTGCAAGTTTCCTTTCTTCCTTGACATTTTCCCCTGCTTTTGCAACATCTGGGAGCTTAATTTTGGCATGTTTTGGTCTTTTGCAATGCAACTCATTTCCTCCCCGGCCATTTCTTGAAGACACTACAACTGCCAATTTTCTGGGTTTTGGGGCTTTTTTTCAATTGCATTTCATTTGATCCTACCTCCTTTCCAGAGTGTTTGTTAGCCTTTCTTTTGGGGTTCGCAAGATTCCGTTTCCCTTCCCGAAAGGAAATTTCATTTCCTTTCGGGAAGGGAAACGGAATCTTGCGATTTCAATGGGGACCATGAGAGGAATCCTTGGTGCATGTCCCTGCACGTGATGACATGCCATGCCTTTTGATGGCTTTGACTTTGGGAAAGATTTTTTTCTTTTTTTTTTCCAATTTTTTTAGGCATCCATGTCATGTCTTGTCTAGCTTCCCCTGCAAGTTTTGTCTTGCTCCTCGACTTTTTCCCCATCTTTTGCAACATCTGGGAGCTTCGTTTTGGCATGTTTTGCTCCTTTGCACTGCTCTGATAGCATCCCGGTCCATTTTCCTCTTGTCACTAAATGGCCCAAATTTCCCAATTTTCTTTTTTTTCTCCTCCAGTTGCAATTCCTTTGATGGGATCTCCATTCCAGCGTCTTTCTAAGTCCTTCTTATTTCTTTTGGCCTTCAGTGCGCACCACTTTTGGCAAGCTGTGCTGCATGTGCCTGCACTTGATAGCCTATGGGTAAGATATTTCTCTTTTTTTGTTTTAGTTTTTTTTCCGTGACCGTACCATGTGCCACATATCTTCCCCTGCAAGTTTCCTTTCTTCCTTGACATTTTTCCCTGCTTTTGCAACATCTGGGAGCTTAATTTTGGCATGTTTTGGTCTTTTGCAATGCAACTCCTTTCCTCCCCGGCCATTTCTTGAAGACACTACAACTGCCAATTTTCTGGGTTTTGGGGCTTTTTTTCAATTGCATTTCATTTGATCCGATCTCCTTTCCAGAGTGTTTGTTAGCCTTTCTTTTGGGGTTCGCAAGATTCCGTTTCCCTTCCCGAAAGGAAATTTCATTTCCTTTCGGGAAGGGAAACGGCATCTTGCAATTTCAATGGGGACCATGAGAGGAATCCTTGGTGCATGTCCCTGCACGTGATGACATGCCATGCCTTTTGATGGCTTTGACTTTGGGAAAGATTTTTTTCTTTTTTTTTTCCAATTTTTTTAGGCATCCATGTCATGTCTTTTCTAGCTTCCCCTGCAAGTTTTGTCTTGCTCCTTGACTTTTTCCCCATCTTTTGCAACATCTGGGAGCTTCGTTTTGGCATGTTTTGGTCCTTTGCACTGCTCTGATAGCATCCCGGTCCATTTTCCTCTTGTCACTAAATGGCCCAAATTTCCCAATTTTCTTTTTTTTCTCCTCCAGTTGCAATTCCTTTGATGGGATCTCCATTCCAGCGTCTTTCTAAGTCCTTCTTATTTCTTTTGGCCTTCAGTGCGCACCACTTTTGGCAAGCTGTGCTGCATGTGCCTGCACTTGATAGCATATGGGTAAGATATTTCTCTTTTTTTGTTTTAGTTTTTTTTTCAGTGACCGTACCATGTGCCACATATCTTCCCCTGCAAGTTTCCTTGCTTCCTTGACATTTTCCCCTGCTTTTGCAACATCTGGGAGCTTAATTTTGGCATGTTTTGGTCTTTTGCAATGCAACTCATTTCCTCCCGGGCCATTTCTTGAAGACACTACAACTGCCAATTTTCTGGGTTTTGGGGTTTTTTTTCAATTGCATTTCATTTGATCCTATCTCCTTTCCAGAGTGTTTGTTAGCCTTTCTTTTGGGGTTCGCAAGATTCCGTTTCCCTTCCCGAAAGGAAATTTCATTTCCTTTTGGGAAGGGAAACGGAATCTTGCGATTTCAATGGGGACCATGAGAGGAATCCTTGGTGCATGTCCCTGCACGTGATGACATGCCATGCCTTTTGATGGCTTTGACTTTGGGAAAGATTTTTTTCTTTTTTTTTTCCAATTGTTTTAGGCATCCATGTCATGTCTTTTCTAGCTTCCCCTGCAAGTTTTGTCTTGCTCCTTGACTTTTTCCCCATCTTTTGCAACATCTGGGAGCTTCGTTTTGGCATGTTTTGGTCCTTTGCACTGCTCTGATAGCATCCCGGTCCATTTTCCTCTTGTCACTAAATGGCCCAAATTTCCCAATTTTCTTTTTTTTCTCCTCCAGTTGCAATTCCTTTGATGGGATCTCCATTCCTGCGTCTTTCTAAGTCCTTCTTATTTCTTTTGGCCTTCAGTGCGCACCACTTTTGGCAAGCTGTGCTGCATGTGCCTGCACTTGATAGCCTATGGGTAAGATATTTCTCTTTTTTTGTTTTAGTTTTTTTTCAGTGACCGTACCATGTGCCACATATCTTCCCCTGCAAGTTTCCTTTCTTCCTTGACATTTTCCCCTGCTTTTGCAACATCTGGGAGCTTAATTTTGGCATGTTTTGGTCTTTTGCAATGCAACTCATTTCCTCCCCGGCCATTTCTTGAAGACACTACAACTGCCAATTTTCTGGGTTTTGGGGCTTTTTTTCAATTGCATTTCATTTGATCCTACCTCCTTTCCAGAGTGTTTGTTAGCCTTTCTTTTGGGGTTCGCAAGATTCCGTTTCCCTTCCCGAAAGGAAATTTCATTTCCTTTCGGGAAGGGAAACGGAATCTTGCGATTTCAATGGGGACCATGAGAGGAATCCTTGGTGCATGTCCCTGCACGTGATGACATGCCATGCCTTTTGATGGCTTTGACTTTGGGAAAGATTTTTTTCTTTTTTTTTTCCAATTTTTTTAGGCATCCATGTCATGTCTTTTCTAGCTTCCCCTGCAAGTTTTGTCTTGCTCCTCGACTTTTTCCCCATCTTTTGCAACATCTGGGAGCTTCGTTTTGGCATGTTTTGCTCCTTTGCACTGCTCTGATAGCATCCCGGTCCATTTTCCTCTTGTCACTAAATGGCCCAAATTTCCCAATTTTCTTTTTTTTCTCCTCCAGTTGCAATTCCTTTGATGGGATCTCCATTCCAGCGTCTTTCTAAGTCCTTCTTATTTCTTTTGGCCTTCAGTGCGCACCACTTTTGGCAAGCTGTGCTGCATGTGCCTGCACTTGATAGCCTATGGGTAAGATATTTCTCTTTTTTTGTTTTAGTTTTTTTTCAGTGACCGTACCATGTGCCACATATCTTCCCCTGCAAGTTTCCTTTCTTCCTTGACATTTTTCCCTGCTTTTGCAACATCTGGGAGCTTAATTTTGGCATGTTTTGGTCTTTTGCAATGCAACTCCTTTCCTCCCCGGCCATTTCTTGAAGACACTACAACTGCCAATTTTCTGGGTTTTGGGGCTTTTTTTCAATTGCATTTCATTTGATCCGATCTCCTTTCCAGAGTGTTTGTTAGCCTTTCTTTTGGGGTTCGCAAGATTCCGTTTCCCTTCCCGAAAGGAAATTTCATTTCCTTTCGGGAAGGGAAACGGCATCTTGCAATTTCAATGGGGACCATGAGAGGAATCCTTGGTGCATGTCCCTGCACGTGATGACATGCCATGCCTTTTGATGGCTTTGACTTTGGGAAAGATTTTTTTCTTTTTTTTTTCCAATTTTTTTAGGCATCCATGTCATGTCTTTTCTAGCTTCCCCTGCAAGTTTTGTCTTGCTCCTTGACTTTTTCCCCATCTTTTGCAACATCTGGGAGCTTCGTTTTGGCATGTTTTGGTCCTTTGCACTGCTCTGATAGCATCCCGGTCCGTTTTCCTCTTGTCACTAAATGGCCCAAATTTCCCAATTTTCTTTTTTTTCTCCTCCAGTTGCAATTCCTTTGATGGGATCTCCATTCCAGCGTCTTTCTAAGTCCTTCTTATTTCTTTTGGCCTTCAGTGCGCACCACTTTTGGCAAGCTGTGCTGCATGTGCCTGCACTTGATAGCATATGGGTAAGATATTTCTCTTTTTTTGTTTTAGTTTTTTTTTCAGTGACCGTACCATGTGCCACATATCTTCCCCTGCAAGTTTCCTTTCTTCCTTGACATTTTCCCCTGCTTTTGCAACATCTGGGAGCTTAATTTTGGCATGTTTTGGTCTTTTGCAATGCAACTCATTTCCTCCCGGGCCATTTCTTGAAGACACTACAACTGCCAATTTTCTGGGTTTTGGGGTTTTTTTTCAATTGCATTTCATTTGATCCTATCTCCTTTCCAGAGTGTTTGTTAGCCTTTCTTTTGGGGTTCGCAAGATTCCGTTTCCCTTCCCGAAAGGAAATTTCATTTCCTTTCGGGAAGGGAAACGGAATCTTGTGATTTCAATGGGGACCATGAGAGGAATCCTTGGTGCATGTCCCTGCACGTGATGACATGCCATGCCTTTTGATGGCTTTGACTTTGGGAAAGATTTTTTTCTTTTTTTTTTCCAATTTTTTTAGGCATCCATGTCATGTCTTTTCTAGCTTCCCCTGCAAGTTTTGTCTTGCTCCTTGACTTTTTCCCCATCTTTTGCAACATCTGGGAGCTTCGTTTTGGCATGTTTTGCTCCTTTGCACTGCTCTGATAGCATCCCGGTCCATTTTCCTCTTGTCACTAAATGGCCCAAATTTCCCAATTTTCTTTTTTTTCTCCTCCAGTTGCAATTCCTTTGATGGGATCTCCATTCCAGCGTCTTTCTAAGTCCTTCTTATTTCTTTTGGCCTTCAGTGCGCACCACTTTTGGCAAGCTGTGCTGCATGTGCCTGCACTTGATAGCCTATGGGTAAGATATTTCTCTTTTTTTGTTTTAGTTTTTTTTCAGTGACCGTACCATGTGCCACATATCTTCCCCTGCAAGTTTCCTTTCTTCCTTGACATTTTCCCCTGCTTTTGCAACATCTGGGAGCTTAATTTTGGCATGTTTTGGTCTTTTGCAATGCAACTCATTTCCTCCCCGGCCATTTCTTGAAGACACTACAACTGCCAATTTTCTGGGTTTTGGGGCTTTTTTTCAATTGCATTTCATTTGATCCTACCTCCTTTCCAGAGTGTTTGTTAGCCTTTCTTTTGGGGTTCGCAAGATTCCGTTTCCCTTCCCGAAAGGAAATTTCATTTCCTTTCGGGAAGGGAAACGGAATCTTGCGATTTCAATGGGGACCATGAGAGGAATCCTTGGTGCATGTCCCTGCACGTGATGACATGCCATGCCTTTTGATGGCTTTGACTTTGGGAAAGATTTTTTTCTTTTTTTTTTCCAATTTTTTTAGGCATCCATGTCATGTCTTTTCTAGCTTCCCCTGCAAGTTTTGTCTTGCTCCTTGACTTTTTCCCCATCTTTTGCAACATCTGGGAGCTTCGTTTTGGCATGTTTTGCTCCTTTGCACTGCTCTGATAGCATCCCGGTCCATTTTCCTCTTGTCACTAAATGGCCCAAATTTCCCAATTTTCTTTTTTTTCTCCTCCAGTTGCAATTCCTTTGATGGGATCTCCATTCCAGCGTCTTTCTAAGTCCTTCTTATTTCTTTTGGCCTTCAGTGCGCACCACTTTTGGCAAGCTGTGCTGCATGTGCCTGCACTTGATAGCTTATGGGTAAGATATTTCTCTTTTTTTGTTTTAGTTTTTTTTTCAGTGACCGTACCATGTGCCACATATCTTCCCCTGCAAGTTTCCTTTCTTCCTTGACATTTTCCCCTGCTTTTGCAACATCTGGGAGCTTAATTTTGGCATGTTTTGGTCTTTTGCAATGCAACTCATTTCCTCCCCGGCCATTTCTTGAAGACACTACAACTGCCAGTTTTCTGGGTTTTGGGGCTTTTTTTCAATTGCATTTCATTTGATCCTATCTCCTTTCCAGAGCGTTTGTTAGCCTTTCTTTTGGGGTTCGCAAGATTCCGTTTCCCTTCCCGAAAGGAAATTTCATTTCCTTTCGGGAAGGGAAACGGAATCTTGCGATTTCAATGGGGACCATGAGAGGAATCCTTGGTGCATGTCCCTGCACGTGATGACATGCCATGCCTTTTGATGGCTTTGACTTTGGGAAAGATTTTTTTCTTTTTTTTTTCCAATTTTTTTAGGCATCCATGTCATGTCTTTTCTAGCTTCCCCTGCAAGTTTTGTCTTGCTCCTTGACTTTTTCCCCATCTTTTGCAACATCTGGGAGCTTCGTTTTGGCATGTTTTGGTCCTTTGCACTGCTCTGATAGCATCCCGGTCCATTTTCCTCTTGTCACTAAATGGCCCAAATTTCCCAATTTTCTTTTTTTTCTCCTCCTGTTGCAATTCCTTTGATGGGATCTCCATTCCAGCGTCTTTCTAAGTCCTTCTTATTTCTTTTGGCCTTCAGTGCGCACCACTTTTGGCAAGCTGTGCTGCATGTGCCTGCACTTGATAGCATATGGGTAAGATATTTCTCTTTTTTTGTTTTAGTTTTTTTTCAGTGACCGTACCATGTGCCACATATCTTCCCCTGCAAGTTTCCTTTCTTCCTTGACATTTTCCCCTGCTTTTGCAACATCTGGGAGCTTAATTTTGGCATGCTTTGGTCTTTTGCAATGCAACTCATTTCCTCCCCGGCCATTTCTTGAAGACACTACAACTGCCAATTTTCTGGGTTTTGGGGCTTTTTTTCAATTGCATTTCATTTGATCCTATCTCCTTTCCAGAGTGTTTGTTAGCCTTTCTTTTGGGGTTCGCAAGATTCCGTTTCCCTTCCCGAAAGGAAATTTCATTTCCTTTCGGGAAGGGAAACGGAATCTTGCGATTTCAATGGGGACCATGAGAGGAATCCTTGGTGCATGTCCCTGCACGTGATGACATGCCATGCCTTTTGATGGCTTTGACTTTGGGAAAGATTTTTTTCTTTTTTTTTTCCAATTTTTTTAGGCATCCATGTCATGTCTTTTCTAGCTTCCCCTGCAAGTTTTGTCTTGCTCCTTGACTTTTTCCCCATCTTTTGCAACATCTGGGAGCTTCGTTTTGGCATGTTTTGGTCCTTTGCACTGCTCTGATAGCATCCCGGTCCATTTTCCTCTTGTCACTAAATGGCCCAAATTTCCCAATTTTCTTTTTTTTCTCCTCCAGTTGCAATTCCTTTGATGGGATCTCCATTCCAGCGTCTTTCTAAGTCCTTCTTATTTCTTTTGGCCTTCAGTGCGCACCACTTTTGGCAAGCTGTGCTGCATGTGCCTGCACTTGATAGCCTATGGGTAAGATATTTCTCTTTTTTTGTTTTAGTTTTTTTTTCAGTGACCGTACCATGTGCCACATATCTTCCCCTGCAAGTTTCCTTTCTTCCTTGACATTTTCCCCTGCTTTTGCAACATCTGGGAGCTTAATTTTGGCATGTTTTGGTCTTTTGCAATGCAACTCATTTCCTCTAGGGCCATTTCTTGAAGACACTACAACTGCCAGTTTTCTGGGTTTTGGGGCTTTTTTTCAATTGCATTTCATTTGATCCTATCTCCTTTCCAGAGCGTTTGTTAGCCTTTCTTTTGGGGTTCGCAAGATTCCGTTTCCCTTCCCGAAAGGAAATTTCATTTCCTTTCGGGAAGGGAAACGGAATCTTGCGATTTCAATGGGGACCATGAGAGGAATCCTTGGTGCATGTCCCTGCACGTGATGACATGCCATGCCTTTTGATGGCTTTGACTTTGGGAAAGATTTTTTTCTTTTTTTTTTCCAATTTTTTTAGGCATCCATGTCATGTCTTTTCTAGCTTCCCCTGCAAGTTTTGTCTTGCTCCTTGACTTTTTCCCCATCTTTTGCAACATCTGGGAGCTTCGTTTTGGCATGTTTTGCTCCTTTGCACTGCTCTGATAGCATCCCGGTCCATTTTCCTCTTGTCACTAAATGGCCCAAATTTCCCAATTTTCTTTTTTTTCTCCTCCTGTTGCAATTCCTTTGATGGGATCTCCATTCCAGCGTCTTTCTAAGTCCTTCTTATTTCTTTTGGCCTTCAGTGCGCACCACTTTTGGCAAGCTGTGCTGCATGTGCCTGCACTTGATAGCATATGGGTAAGATATTTCTCTTTTTTTGTTTTAGTTTTTTTTTCAGTGACCGTACCATGTGCCACATATCTTCCCCTGCAAGTTTCCTTTCTTCCTTGACATTTTCCCCTGCTTTTGCAACATCTGGGAGCTTAATTTTGGCATGTTTTGGTCTTTTGCAATGCAACTCATTTCCTCCCCGGCCATTTCTTGAAGACACTACAACTGCCAATTTTCTGGGTTTTGGGGCTTTTTTTCAATTGCATTTCATTTGATCCTACCTCCTTTCCAGAGTGTTTGTTAGCCTTTCTTTTGGGGTTCGCAAGATTCCGTTTCCCTTCCCGAAAGGAAATTTCATTTCCTTTCGGGAAGGGAAACGGAATCTTGCGATTTCAATGGGGACCATGAGAGGAATCCTTGGTGCATGTCCCTGCACGTGATGACATGCCATGCCTTTTGATGGCTTTGACTTTGGGAAAGATTTTTTTCTTTTTTTTTTCCAATTTTTTTAGGCATCCATGTCATGTCTTTTCTAGCTTCCCCTGCAAGTTTTGTCTTGCTCCTTGACTTTCGCCCATCTTTTGCAACATCTGGGAGCTTAGTTTTGGCATGTTTTGGTCCTTTGCACTGCTCTGATAGCATCCCGGTCCATTTTCCTCTTGTCACTAAATGGCCCAAATTTCCCAATTTTCTTTTTTTTCTCCTCCAGTTGCAATTCCTTTGATGGGATCTCCATTCCAGCGTCTTTCTAAGTCCTTCTTATTTCTTTTGGCCTTCAGTGCGCACCACTTTTGGCAAGCTGTGCTGCATGTGCCTGCACTTGATAGCATATGGGTAAGATATTTCTCTTTTTTTGTTTTAGTTTTTTTTCAGTGACCGTACCATGTGCCACATATCTTCCCCTGCAAGTTTCCTTTCTTCCTTGACATTTTCCCCTGCTTTTGCAACATCTGGGAGCTTAATTTTGGCATGTTTTGGTCTTTTGCAATGCAACTCATTTCCTCCCCGGCCATTTCTTGAAGACACTACAACTGCCAATTTTCTGGGTTTTGGGGCTTTTTTTCAATTGCATTTCATTTGATCCTATCTCCTTTCCAGAGTGTTTGTTAGCCTTTCTTTTGGGGTTCGCAAGATTCCGTTTCCCTTCCCGAAAGGAAATTTCATTTCCTTTCGGGAAGGGAAACGGAATCTTGCGATTTCAATGGGGACCATGAGAGGAATCCTTGGTGCATGTCCCTGCACGTGATGACATGCCATGCCTTTTGATGGCTTTGACTTTGGGAAAGATTTTTTTCTTTTTTTTTTCCAATTTTTTTAGGCATCCATGTCATGTCTTTTCTAGCTTCCCCTGCAAGTTTTGTCTTGCTCCTTGACTTTTTCCCCATCTTTTGCAACATTTGGGAGCTTCGTTTTGGCATGTTTTGGTCCTTTGCACTGCTCTGATAGCATCCCGGTCCATTTTCCTCTTGTCACTAAATGGCCCAAATTTGCCAATTTTCTTTTTTTTCTCCTCCAGTTGCAATTCCTTTGATGGGATCTCCATTCCAGCGTCTTTCTAAGTCCTTCTTATTTCTTTTGGCCTTCAGTGCGCACCACTTTTGGCAAGCTGTGCTGCATGTGCCTGCACTTGATAGCATATGGGTAAGATATTTCTCTTTTTTTGTTTTAGTTTTTTTTTCAGTGACCGTACCATGTGCCACATATCTTCCCCTGCAAGTTTCCTTTCTTCCTTGACATTTTCCCCTGCTTTTGCAACATCTGGGAGCTTAATTTTGGCATGTTTTGGTCTTTTGCAATGCAACTCATTTCCTCCCCGGCCATTTCTTGAAGACACTACAACTGCCAGTTTTCTGGGTTTTGGGGCTTTTTTTCAATTGCATTTCATTTGATCCTATCTCCTTTCCAGAGCGTTTGTTAGCCTTTCTTTTGGGGTTCGCAAGATTCCGTTTCCCTTCCCGAAAGGAAATTTCATTTCCTTTCGGGAAGGGAAACGGAATCTTGCGATTTCAATGGGGACCATGAGAGGAATCCTTGGTGCATGTCCCTGCACGTGATGACATGCCATGCCTTTTGATGGCTTTGACTTTGGGAAAGATTTTTTTCTTTTTTTTTTCCAATTTTTTTAGGCATCCATGTCATGTCTTTTCTAGCTTCCCCTGCAAGTTTTGTCTTGCTCCTTGACTTTTTCCCCATCTTTTGCAACATCTGGGAGCTTCGTTTTGGCATGTTTTGCTCCTTTGCACTGCTCTGATAGCATCCCGGTCCATTTTCCTCTTGTCACTAAATGGCCCAAATTTCCCAATTTTCTTTTTTTTCTCCTCCTGTTGCAATTCCTTTGATGGGATCTCCATTCCAGCGTCTTTCTAAGTCCTTCTTATTTCTTTTGGCCTTCAGTGCGCACCACTTTTGGCAAGCTGTGCTGCATGTGCCTGCACTTGATAGCATATGGGTAAGATATTTCTCTTTTTTTGTTTTAGTTTTTTTTCAGTGACCGTACCATGTGCCACATATCTTCCCCTGCAAGTTTCCTTTCTTCCTTGACATTTTCCCCTGCTTTTGCAACATCTGGGAGCTTAATTTTGGCATGTTTTGGTCTTTTGCAATGCAACTCATTTCCTCCCCGGCCATTTCTTGAAGACACTACAACTGCCAATTTTCTGGGTTTTGGGGCTTTTTTTCAATTGCATTTCATTTGATCCTATCTCCTTTCCAGAGTGTTTGTTAGCCTTTCTTTTGGGGTTCGCAAGATTCCGTTTCCCTTCCCGAAAGGAAATTTCATTTCCTTTCGGGAAGGGAAACGGAATCTTGCGATTTCAATGGGGACCATGAGAGGAATCCTTGGTGCATGTCCCTGCACGTGATGACATGCCATGCCTTTTGATGGCTTTGACTTTGGGAAAGATTTTTTTCTTTTTTTTTTCCAATTTTTTTAGGCATCCATGTCATGTCTTTTCTAGCTTCCCCTGCAAGTTTTGTCTTGCTCCTTGACTTTTTCCCCATCTTTTGCAACATTTGGGAGCTTCGTTTTGGCATGTTTTGGTCCTTTGCACTGCTCTGATAGCATCCCGGTCCATTTTCCTCTTGTCACTAAATGGCCCAAATTTGCCAATTTTCTTTTTTTTCTCCTCCAGTTGCAATTCCTTTGATGGGATCTCCATTCCAGCGTCTTTCTAAGTCCTTCTTATTTCTTTTGGCCTTCAGTGCGCACCACTTTTGGCAAGCTGTGCTGCATGTGCCTGCACTTGATAGCATATGGGTAAGATATTTCTCTTTTTTTGTTTTAGTTTTTTTTTCAGTGACCGTACCATGTGCCACATATCTTCCCCTGCAAGTTTCCTTTCTTCCTTGACATTTTCCCCTGCTTTTGCAACATCTGGGAGCTTAATTTTGGCATGTTTTGGTCTTTTGCAATGCAACTCATTTCCTCCCCGGCCATTTCTTGAAGACACTACAACTGCCAGTTTTCTGGGTTTTGGGGCTTTTTTTCAATTGCATTTCATTTGATCCTATCTCCTTTCCAGAGCGTTTGTTAGCCTTTCTTTTGGGGTTCGCAAGATTCCGTTTCCCTTCCCGAAAGGAAATTTCATTTCCTTTCGGGAAGGGAAACGGAATCTTGCGATTTCAATGGGGACCATGAGAGGAATCCTTGGTGCATGTCCCTGCACGTGATGACATGCCATGCCTTTTGATGGCTTTGACTTTGGGAAAGATTTTTTTCTTTTTTTTTTCCAATTTTTTTAGGCATCCATGTCATGTCTTTTCTAGCTTCCCCTGCAAGTTTTGTCTTGCTCCTTGACTTTTTCCCCATCTTTTGCAACATCTGGGAGCTTCGTTTTGGCATGTTTTGGTCCTTTGCACTGCTCTGATAGCATCCCGGTCCATTTTCCTCTTGTCACTAAATGGCCCAAATTTCCCAATTTTCTTTTTTTTCTCCTCCTGTTGCAATTCCTTTGATGGGATCTCCATTCCAGCGTCTTTCTAAGTCCTTCTTATTTCTTTTGGCCTTCAGTGCGCACCACTTTTGGCAAGCTGTGCTGCATGTGCCTGCACTTGATAGCATATGGGTAAGATATTTCTCTTTTTTTGTTTTAGTTTTTTTTCAGTGACCGTACCATGTGCCACATATCTTCCCCTGCAAGTTTCCTTTCTTCCTTGACATTTTCCCCTGCTTTTGCAACATCTGGGAGCTTAATTTTGGCATGTTTTGGTCTTTTGCAATGCAACTCATTTCCTCCCCGGCCATTTCTTGAAGACACTACAACTGCCAGTTTTCTGGGTTTTGGGGCTTTTTTTCAATTGCATTTCATTTGATCCTATCTCCTTTCCAGAGTGTTTGTTAGCCTTTCTTTTGGGGTTCGCAAGATTCCGTTTCCCTTCCCGAAAGGAAATTTCATTTCCTTTCGGGAAGGGAAACGGAATCTTGCGATTTCAATGGGGACCATGAGAGGAATCCTTGGTGCATGTCCCTGCACGTGATGACATGCCATGCCTTTTGATGGCTTTGACTTTGGGAAAGATTTTTTTCTTTTTTTTTTCCAATTTTTTTAGGCATCCATGTCATGTCTTTTCTAGCTTCCCCTGCAAGTTTTGTCTTGCTCCTTGACTTTTTCCCCATCTTTTGCAACATCTGGGAGCTTCGTTTTGGCATGTTTTGGTCCTTTGCACTGCTCTGATAGCATCCCGGTCCATTTTCCTCTTGTCACTAAATGGCCCAAATTTCCCAATTTTCTTTTTTTTCTCCTCCAGTTGCAATTCCTTTGATGGGATCTCCATTCCAGCGTCTTTCTAAGTCCTTCTTATTTCTTTTGGCCTTCAGTGCGCACCACTTTTGGCAAGCTGTGCTGCATGTGCCTGCACTTGATAGCCTATGGGTAAGATATTTCTCTTTTTTTGTTTTAGTTTTTTTTTCAGTGACCGTACCATGTGCCACATATCTTCCCCTGCAAGTTTCCTTTCTTCCTTGACATTTTCCCCTGCTTTTGCAACATCTGGGAGCTTAATTTTGGCATGTTTTGGTCTTTTGCAATGCAACTCATTTCCTCTAGGGCCATTTCTTGAAGACACTACAACTGCCAATTTTCTGGGTTTTGGGGCTTTTTTTCAATTGCATTTCATTTGATCCTACCTCCTTTCCAGAGTGTTTGTTAGCCTTTCTTTTGGGGTTCGCAAGATTCCGTTTCCCTTCCCGAAAGGAAATTTCATTTCCTTTCGGGAAGGGAAACGGAATCTTGCGATTTCAATGGGGACCATGAGAGGAATCCTTGGTGCATGTCCCTGCACGTGATGACATGCCATGCCTTTTGATGGCTTTGACTTTGGGAAAGATTTTTTTCTTTTTTTTTTCCAATTTTTTTAGGCATCCATGTCATGTCTTTTCTAGCTTCCCCTGCAAGTTTTGTCTTGCTCCTCGACTTTTTCCCCATCTTTTGCAACATCTGGGAGCTTCCTTTTGGCATGTTTTGGTCCTTTGCACTGCTCTGATAGCATCCCGGTCCATTTTCCTCTTGTCACTAAATGGCCCAAATTTCCCAATTTTCTTATTTTTCTCCTCCAGTTGCAATTCCTTTGATGGGATCTCCATTCCAGCGTCTTTCTAAGTCCTTCTTATTTCTTTTGGCCTTCAGTGCGCACCACTTTTGGCAAGCTGTGCTGCATGTGCCTGCACTTGATAGCCTATGGGTAAGATATTTCTCTTTTTTTGTTTTAGTTTTTTTTCAGTGACCGTACCATGTGCCACATATCTTCCCCTGCAAGTTTCCTTTCTTCCTTGACATTTTCCCCTGCTTTTGCAACATCTGGGAGCTTAATTTTGGCATGTTTTGGTCTTTTGCAATGCAACTCATTTCCTCTAGGGCCATTTCTTGAAGACACTACAACTGCCAATTTTCTGGGTTTTGGGGCTTTTTTTCAATTGCATTTCATTTGATCCGATCTCCTTTCCAGAGTGTTTGTTAGCCTTTCTTTTGGGGTTCGCAAGATTCCGTTTCCCTTCCCGAAAGGAAATTTCATTTCCTTTCGGGAATGGAAACGGAATCTTGCGATTTCAATGGGGACCATGAGAGGAATCCTTGGTGCATGTCCCTGCACGTGATGACATGCCATGCCTTTTGATGGCTTTGACTTTGGGAAAGATTTTTTTCTTTTTTTTTTCCAATTTTTTTAGGCATCCATGTCATGTCTTTTCTAGCTTCCCCTGCAAGTTTTGTCTTGCTCCTTGACTTTTTCCCCATCTTTTGCAACATCTGGGAGCTTCGTTTTGGCATGTTTTGGTCCTTTGCACTGCTCTGATAGCATCCCGGTCCATTTTCCTCTTGTCACTAAATGGCCCAAATTTCCCAATTTTCTTTTTTTTCTCCTCCAGTTGCAATTCCTTTGATGGGATCTCCATTCCAGCGTCTTTCTAAGTCCTTCTTATTTCTTTTGGCCTTCAGTGCGCACCACTTTTGGCAAGCTGTGCTGCATGTGCCTGCACTTGATAGCCTATGGGTAAGATATTTCTCTTTTTTTGTTTTAGTTTTTTTTCAGTGACCGTACCATGTGCCACATATCTTCCCCTGCAAGTTTCCTTGCTTCCTTGACATTTTCCCCTGCTTTTGCAACATCTGGGAGCTTAATTTTGGCATGTTTTGGTCTTTTGCAATGCAACTCATTTCCTCCCCGGCCATTTCTTGAAGACACTACAACTGCCAATTTTCTGGGTTTTGGGGCTTTTTTTCAATTGCAGTTCATTTGATCCTATCTCCTTTCCAGAGTGTTTGTTAGCCTTTCTTTTGGGGTTCGCAAGATTCCGTTTCCCTTCCCGAAAGGAAATTTCATTTCCTTTCGGGAAGGGAAACGGAATCTTGCGATTTCAATGGGGACCATGAGAGGAATCCTTGGTGCATGTCCCTGCACGTGATGACATGCCATGCCTTTTGATGGCTTTGACTTTGGGAAAGATTTTTTTCTTTTTTTTTTCCAATTGTTTTAGGCATCCATGTCATGTCTTTTCTAGCTTCCCCTGCAAGTTTTGTCTTGCTCCTTGACTTTTTCCCCATCTTTTGCAACATCTGGGAGCTTCGTTTTGGCATGTTTTGCTCCTTTGCACTGCTCTGATAGCATCCCGGTCCATTTTCCTCTTGTCACTAAATGGCCCAAATTTCCCAATTTTCTTTTTTTTCTCCTCCAGTTGCAATTCCTTTGATGGGATCTCCATTCCAGCGTCTTTCTAAGTCCTTCTTATTTCTTTTGGCCTTCAGTGCGCACCACTTTTGGCAAGCTGTGCTGCATGTGCCTGCACTTGATAGCCTATGGGTAAGATATTTCTCTTTTTTTGTTTTAGTTTTTTTTCAGTGACCGTACCATGTGCCACATATCTTCCCCTGCAAGTTTCCTTTCTTCCTTGACATTTTCCCCTGCTTTTGCAACATCTGGGAGCTTAATTTTGGCATGTTTTGGTCTTTTGCAATGCAACTCATTTCCTCCCCGGCCATTTCTTGAAGACACTACAACTGCCAATTTTCTGGGTTTTGGGGCTTTTTTTCAATTGCATTTCATTTGATCCTACCTCCTTTCCAGAGTGTTTGTTAGCCTTTCTTTTGGGGTTCGCAAGATTCCGTTTCCCTTCCCGAAAGGAAATTTCATTTCCTTTCGGGAAGGGAAACGGAATCTTGCGATTTCAATGGGGACCATGAGAGGAATCCTTGGTGCATGTCCCTGCACGTGATGACATGCCATGCCTTTTGATGGCTTTGACTTTGGGAAAGATTTTTTTCTTTTTTTTTTCCAATTTTTTTAGGCATCCATGTCATGTCTTTTCTAGCTTCCCCTGCAAGTTTTGTCTTGCTCCTTGACTTTTTCCCCATCTTTTGCAACATCTGGGAGCTTCGTTTTGGCATGTTTTGCTCCTTTGCACTGCTCTGATAGCATCCCGGTCCATTTTCCTCTTGTCACTAAATGGCCCAAATTTCCCAATTTTCTTTTTTTTCTCCTCCAGTTGCAATTCCTTTGATGGGATCTCCATTCCAGCGTCTTTCTAAGTCCTTCTTATTTCTTTTGGCCTTCAGTGCGCACCACTTTTGGCAAGCTGTGCTGCATGTGCCTGCACTTGATAGCCTATGGGTAAGATATTTCTCTTTTTTTGTTTTAGTTTTTTTTTCAGTGACCGTACCATGTGCCACATATCTTCCCCTGCAAGTTTCCTTTCTTCCTTGACATTTTCCCCTGCTTTTGCAACATCTGGGAGCTTAATTTTGGCATGTTTTGGTCTTTTGCAATGCAACTCATTTCCTCCCCGGCCATTTCTTGAAGACACTACAACTGCCAATTTTCTGGGTTTTGGGGCTTTTTTTCAATTGCATTTCATTTGATCCTATCTCCTTTCCAGAGTGTTTGTTAGCCTTTCTTTTGGGGTTCGCAAGATTCCGTTTCCCTTCCCGAAAGGAAATTTCATTTCCTTTCGGGAAGGGAAACGGAATCTTGCGATTTCAATGGGGACCATGAGAGGAATCCTTGGTGCATGTCCCTGCACGTGATGACATGCCATGCCTTTTGATGGCTTTGACTTTGGGAAAGATTTTTTTCTTTTTTTTTTCCAATTTTTTTAGGCATCCATGTCATGTCTTGTCTAGCTTCCCCTGCAAGTTTTGTCTTGCTCCTTGACTTTTTCCCCATCTTTTGCAACATCTGGGAGCTTCGTTTTGGCATGTTTTGGTCCTTTGCACTGCTCTGATAGCATCCCGGTCCATTTTCCTCTTGTCACTAAATGGCCCAAATTTCCCAATTTTCTTTTTTTTCTCCTCCAGTTGCAATTCCTTTGATGGGATCTCCATTCCAGCGTCTTTCTAAGTCCTTCTTATTTCTTTTGGCCTTCAGTGCGCACCACTTTTGGCAAGCTGTGCTGCATGTGCCTGCACTTGATAGCCTATGGGTAAGATATTTCTCTTTTTTTGTTTTAGTTTTTTTTCAGTGACCGTACCATGTGCCACATATCTTCCCCTGCAAGTTTCCTTTCTTCCTTGACATTTTCCCCTGCTTTTGCAACATCTGGGAGCTTAATTTTGGCATGTTTTGGTCTTTTGCAATGCAACTCATTTCCTCCCCGGCCATTTCTTGAAGACACTACAACTGCCAATTTTCTGGGTTTTGGGGCTTTTTTTCAATTGCATTTCATTTGATCCTATCTCCTTTCCAGAGTGTTTGTTAGCCTTTCTTTTGGGGTTCGCAAGATTCCGTTTCCCTTCCCGAAAGGAAATTTCATTTCCTTTCGGGAAGGGAAACGGAATCTTGCGATTTCAATGGGGACCATGAGAGGAATCCTTGGTGCATGTGCCTGCACGTGATGACATGCCATGCCTTTTGATGGCTTTGACTTTGGGAAAGATTTTTTTCTTTTTTTTTTCCAATTTTTTTAGGCATCCATGTCATGTCTTTTCTAGCTTCCCCTGCAAGTTTTGTCTTGCTCCTTGACTTTTTCCCCATCTTTTGCAACATCTGGGAGCTTCGTTTTGGCATGTTTTGGTCCTTTGCACTGCTCTGATAGCATCCCGGTCCATTTTCCTCTTGTCACTAAATGGCCCAAATTTGCCAATTTTCTTTTTTTTCTCCTCCAGTTGCAATTCCTTTGATGGGATCTCCATTCCAGCGTCTTTCTAAGTCCTTCTTATTTCTTTTGGCCTTCAGTGCGCACCACTTTTGGCAAGCTGTGCTGCATGTGCCTGCACTTGATAGCCTATGGGTAAGATATTTCTCTTTTTTTGTTTTAGTTTTTTTTCAGTGACCGTACCATGTGCCACATATCTTCCCCTGCAAGTTTCCTTTCTTCCTTGACATTTTCCCCTGCTTTTGCAACATCTGGGAGCTTAATTTTGGCATGTTTTGGTCTTTTGCAATGCAACTCATTTCCTCCCCGGCCATTTCTTGAAGACACTACAACTGCCAATTTTCTGGGTTTTGGGGCTTTTTTTCAATTGCATTTCATTTGATCCTACCTCCTTTCCAGAGTGTTTGTTAGCCTTTCTTTTGGGGTTCGCAAGATTCCGTTTCCCTTCCCGAAAGGAAATTTCATTTCCTTTCGGGAAGGGAAACGGAATCTTGCGATTTCAATGGGGACCATGAGAGGAATCCTTGGTGCATGTCCCTGCACGTGATGACATGCCATGCCTTTTGATGGCTTTGACTTTGGGAAAGATTTTTTTCTTTTTTTTTTCCAATTTTTTTAGGCATCCATGTCATGTCTTTTCTAGCTTCCCCTGCAAGTTTTGTCTTGCTCCTTGACTTTTTCCCCATCTTTTGCAACATCTGGGAGCTTCGTTTTGGCATGTTTTGGTCCTTTGCACTGCTCTGATAGCATCCCGGTCCATTTTCCTCTTGTCACTAAATGGCCCAAATTTCCCAATTTTCTTTTTTTTCTCCTCCAGTTGCAATTCCTTTGATGGGATCTCCATTCCAGCGTCTTTCTAAGTCCTTCTTATTTCTTTTGGCCTTCAGTGCGCACCACTTTTGGCAAGCTGTGCTGCATGTGCCTGCACTTGATAGCATATGGGTAAGATATTTCTCTTTTTTTGTTTTAGTTTTTTTTTCAGTGACCGTACCATGTGCCACATATCTTCCCCTGCAAGTTTCCTTTCTTCCTTGACATTTTCCCCTGCTTTTGCAACATCTGGGAGCTTAATTTTGGCATGTTTTGGTCTTTTGCAATGCAACTCATTTCCTCCCCGGCCATTTCTTGAAGACACTACAACTGCCAATTTTCTGGGTTTTGGGGCTTTTTTTCAATTGCATTTCATTTGATCCTATCTCCTTTCCAGAGTGTTTGTTAGCCTTTCTTTTGGGGTTCGCAAGATTCCGTTTCCCTTCCCGAAAGGAAATTTCATTTCCTTTCGGGAAGGGAAACGGAATCTTGCGATTTCAATGGGGACCATGAGAGGAATCCTTGGTGCATGTCCCTGCACATGATGACATGCCATGCCTTTTGATGGCTTTGACTTTGGGAAAGATTTTTTTCTTTTTTTTTTCCAATTTTTTTAGGCATCCATGTCATGTCTTGTCTAGCTTCCCCTGCAAGTTTTGTCTTGCTCCTTGACTTTTTCCCCATCTTTTGCAACATCTGGGAGCTTCGTTTTGGCATGTTTTGGTCCTTTGCACTGCTCTGATAGCATCCCGGTCCATTTTCCTCTTGTCACTAAATGGCCCAAATTTCCCAATTTTCTTTTTTTTCTCCTCCAGTTGCAATTCCTTTGATGGGATCTCCATTCCAGCGTCTTTCTAAGTCCTTCTTATTTCTTTTGGCCTTCAGTGCGCACCACTTTTGGCAAGCTGTGCTGCATGTGCCTGCACTTGATAGCCTATGGGTAAGATATTTCTCTTTTTTGTTTTAGTTTTTTTTTCAGTGACCGTACCATGTGCCACATATCTTCCCCTGCAAGTTTCCTTTCTTCCTTGACATTTTCCCCTGCTTTTGCAACATCTGGGAGCTTAATTTTGGCATGTTTTGGTCTTTTGCAATGCAACTCATTTCCTCCCCGGCCATTTCTTGAAGACACTACAACTGCCAATTTTCTGGGTTTTGGGGCTTTTTTTCAATTGCAGTTCATTTGATCCTATCTCCTTTCCAGAGTGTTTGTTAGCCTTTCTTTTGGGGTTCGCAAGATTCCGTTTCCCTTCCCGAAAGGAAATTTCATTTCCTTTCGGGAAGGGAAACGGAATCTTGCGATTTCAGTGGGGACCATGAGAGGAATCCTTGGTGCATGTCCCTGCACGTGATGACATGCCATGCCTTTTGATGGCTTTGACTTTGGGAAAGATTTTTTTCTTTTTTTTTTCCAATTTTTTTAGGCATCCATGTCATGTCTTTTCTAGCTTCCCCTGCAAGTTTTGTCTTGCTCCTTGACTTTTTCCCCATCTTTTGCAACATCTGGGAGCTTCGTTTTGGCATGTTTTGGTCCTTTGCACTGCTCTGATAGCATCCCGGTCCATTTTCCTCTTGTCACTAAATGGCCCAAATTTCCCAATTTTCTTTTTTTTCTCCTCCAGTTGCAATTCCTTTGATGGGATCTCCATTCCAGCGTCTTTCTAAGTCCTTCTTATTTCTTTTGGCCTTCAGTGCGCACCACTTTTGGCAAGCTGTGCTGCATGTGCCTGCACTTGATAGCCTATGGGTAAGATATTTCTCTTTTTTTGTTTTAGTTTTTTTTCAGTGACCGTACCATGTGCCACATATCTTCCCCTGCAAGTTTCCTTTCTTCCTTGACATTTTCCCCTGCTTTTGCAACATCTGGGAGCTTAATTTTGGCATGTTTTGGTCTTTTGCAATGCAACTCATTTCCTCTAGGGCCATTTCTTGAAGACACTACAACTGCCAATTTTCTGGGTTTTGGGGCTTTTTTTCAATTGCATTTCATTTGATCCTATCTCCTTTCCAGAGTGTTTGTTAGCCTTTCTTTTGGGGTTCGCAAGATTCCGTTTCCCTTCCCGAAAGGAAATTTCATTTCCTTTCGGGAAGGGAAACGGAATCTTGCGATTTCAATGGGGACCATGAGAGGAATCCTTGGTGCATGTCCCTGCACGTGATGACATGCCATGCCTTTTGATGGCTTTGACTTTGGGAAAGATTTTTTTCTTTTTTTTTTCCAATTTTTTTAGGCATCCATGTCATGTCTTTTCTAGCTTCCCCTGCAAGTTTTGTCTTGCTCCTTGACTTTTTCCCCATCTTTTGCAACATCTGGGAGCTTCGTTTTGGCATGTTTTGGTCCTTTGCACTGCTCTGATAGCATCCCGGTCCATTTTCCTCTTGTCACTAAATGGCCCAAATTTGCCAATTTTCTTTTTTTTCTCCTCCAGTTGCAATTCCTTTGATGGGATCTCCATTCCAGCGTCTTTCTAAGTCCTTCTTATTTCTTTTGGCCTTCAGTGCGCACCACTTTTGGCAAGCTGTGCTGCATGTGCCTGCACTTGATAGCATATGGGTAAGATATTTCTCTTTTTTTGTTTTAGTTTTTTTTCAGTGACCGTACCATGTGCCACATATCTTCCCCTGCAAGTTTCCTTTCTTCCTTGACATTTTCCCCTGCTTTTGCAACATCTGGGAGCTTAATTTTGGCATGTTTTGGTCTTTTGCAATGCAACTCATTTCCTCCCCGGCCATTTCTTGAAGACACTACAACTGCCAATTTTCTGGGTTTTGGGGCTTTTTTTCAATTGCAGTTCATTTGATCCTATCTCCTTTCCAGAGTGTTTGTTAGCCTTTCTTTTGGGGTTCGCAAGATTCCGTTTCCCTTCCCGAAAGGAAATTTCATTTCCTTTCGGGAAGGGAAACGGAATCTTGCGATTTCAATGGGGACCATGAGAGGAATCCTTGTTGCATGTCCCTGCACGTGATGACATGCCATGCCTTTTGATGGCTTTGACTTTGGGAAAGATTTTTTTCTTTTTTTTTTCCAATTTTTTTAGGCATCCATGTCATGTCTTTTCTAGCTTCCCCTGCAAGGTTTGTCTTGCTCCTTGACTTTTTCCCCATCTTTTGCAACATCTGGGAGCTTCGTTTTGGCATGTTTTGGTCCTTTGCACTGCTCTGATAGCATCCCGGTCCATTTTCCTCTTGTCACTAAATGGCCCAAATTTCCCAATTTTCTTTTTTTTCTCCTCCAGTTGCAATTCCTTTGATGGGATCTCCATTCCAGCGTCTTTCTAAGTCCTTCTTATTTCTTTTGGCCTTCAGTGCGCACCACTTTTGGCAAGCTGTGCTGCATGTGCCTGCACTTGATAGCCTATGGGTAAGATATTTCTCTTTTTTTGTTTTAGTTTTTTTTCAGTGACCGTACCATGTGCCACATATCTTCCCCTGCAAGTTTCCTTTCTTCCTTGACATTTTCCCCTGCTTTTGCAACATCTGGGAGCTTAATTTTGGCATGTTTTGGTCTTTTGCAATGCAACTCATTTCCTCTAGGGCCATTTCTTGAAGACACTACAACTGCCAATTTTCTGGGTTTTGGGGCTTTTTTTCAATTGCATTTCATTTGATCCGATCTCCTTTCCAGAGTGTTTGTTAGCCTTTCTTTTGGGGTTCGCAAGATTCCGTTTCCCTTCCCGAAAGGAAATTTCATTTCCTTTCGGGAATGGAAACGGAATCTTGCGATTTCAATGGGGACCATGAGAGGAATCCTTGGTGCATGTCCCTGCACGTGATGACATGCCATGCCTTTTGATGGCTTTGACTTTGGGAAAGATTTTTTTCTTTTTTTTTTCCAATTTTTTTAGGCATCCATGTCATGTCTTTTCTAGCTTCCCCTGCAAGTTTTGTCTTGCTCCTTGACTTTTTCCCCATCTTTTGCAACATCTGGGAGCTTCGTTTTGGCATGTTTTGGTCCTTTGCACTGCTCTGATAGCATCCCGGTCCATTTTCCTCTTGTCACTAAATGGCCCAAATTTCCCAATTTTCTTTTTTTTCTCCTCCAGTTGCAATTCCTTTGATGGGATCTCCATTCCAGCGTCTTTCTAAGTCCTTCTTATTTCTTTTGGCCTTCAGT
The DNA here is from genome assembly GCF_037042795.1 of Molothrus aeneus. Taxonomy (NCBI): domain Eukaryota; kingdom Metazoa; phylum Chordata; class Aves; order Passeriformes; family Icteridae; genus Molothrus; species Molothrus aeneus. The sequence continues at coordinate 388,008 of NW_027099176.1, read as the reverse complement.
GCGCACCACTTTTGGCAAGCTGTGCTGCATGTGCCTGCACTTGATAGCCTATGGGTAAGATATTTCTCTTTTTTTGTTTTAGTTTTTTTTCAGTGACCGTACCATGTGCCACATATCTTCCCCTGCAAGTTTCCTTTCTTCCTTGACATTTTCCCCTGCTTTTGCAACATCTGGGAGCTTAATTTTGGCATGTTTTGGTCTTTTGCAATGCAACTCATTTCCTCCCCGGCCATTTCTTGAAGACACTACAACTGCCAATTTTCTGGGTTTTGGGGCTTTTTTTCAATTGCAGTTCATTTGATCCTATCTCCTTTCCAGAGTGTTTGTTAGCCTTTCTTTTGGGGTTCGCAAGATTCCGTTTCCCTTCCCGAAAGGAAATTTCATTTCCTTTCGGGAAGGGAAACGGAATCTTGCGATTTCAATGGGGACCATGAGAGGAATCCTTGGTGCATGTCCCTGCACGTGATGACATGCCATGCCTTTTGATGGCTTTGACTTTGGGAAAGATTTTTTTCTTTTTTTTTTCCAATTTTTTTAGGCATCCATGTCATGTCTTGTCTAGCTTCCCCTGCAAGTTTTGTCTTGCTCCTTGACTTTTTCCCCATCTTTTGCAACATCTGGGAGCTTCGTTTTGGCATGTTTTGGTCCTTTGCACTGCTCTGATAGCATCCCGGTCCATTTTCCTCTTGTCACTAAATGGCCCAAATTTCCCAATTTTCTTTTTTTTCTCCTCCAGTTGCAATTCCTTTGATGGGATCTCCATTCCAGCGTCTTTCTAAGTCCTTCTTATTTCTTTTGGCCTTCAGTGCGCACCACTTTTGGCAAGCTGTGCTGCATGTGCCTGCACTTGATAGCCTATGGGTAAGATATTTCTCTTTTTTTGTTTTAGTTTTTTTTCAGTGACCGTACCATGTGCCACATATCTTCCCCTGCAAGTTTCCTTTCTTCCTTGACATTTTCCCCTGCTTTTGCAACATCTGGGAGCTTAATTTTGGCATGTTTTGGTCTTTTGCAATGCAACTCATTTCCTCCCCGGCCATTTCTTGAAGACACTACAACTGCCAATTTTCTGGGTTTTGGGGCTTTTTTTCAATTGCATTTCATTTGATCCTATCTCCTTTCCAGAGTGTTTGTTAGCCTTTCTTTTGGGGTTCGCAAGATTCCGTTTCCCTTCCCGAAAGGAAATTTCATTTCCTTTCGGGAAGGGAAACGGAATCTTGCGATTTCAATGGGGACCATGAGAGGAATCCTTGGTGCATGTGCCTGCACGTGATGACATGCCATGCCTTTTGATGGCTTTGACTTTGGGAAAGATTTTTTTCTTTTTTTTTTCCAATTTTTTTAGGCATCCATGTCATGTCTTTTCTAGCTTCCCCTGCAAGTTTTGTCTTGCTCCTTGACTTTTTCCCCATCTTTTGCAACATCTGGGAGCTTCGTTTTGGCATGTTTTGGTCCTTTGCACTGCTCTGATAGCATCCCGGTCCATTTTCCTCTTGTCACTAAATGGCCCAAATTTGCCAATTTTCTTTTTTTTCTCCTCCAGTTGCAATTCCTTTGATGGGATCTCCATTCCAGCGTCTTTCTAAGTCCTTCTTATTTCTTTTGGCCTTCAGTGCGCACCACTTTTGGCAAGCTGTGCTGCATGTGCCTGCACTTGATAGCCTATGGGTAAGATATTTCTCTTTTTTTGTTTTAGTTTTTTTTCAGTGACCGTACCATGTGCCACATATCTTCCCCTGCAAGTTTCCTTTCTTCCTTGACATTTTCCCCTGCTTTTGCAACATCTGGGAGCTTAATTTTGGCATGTTTTGGTCTTTTGCAATGCAACTCATTTCCTCCCCGGCCATTTCTTGAAGACACTACAACTGCCAATTTTCTGGGTTTTGGGGCTTTTTTTCAATTGCATTTCATTTGATCCTACCTCCTTTCCAGAGTGTTTGTTAGCCTTTCTTTTGGGGTTCGCAAGATTCCGTTTCCCTTCCCGAAAGGAAATTTCATTTCCTTTCGGGAAGGGAAACGGAATCTTGCGATTTCAATGGGGACCATGAGAGGAATCCTTGGTGCATGTCCCTGCACGTGATGACATGCCATGCCTTTTGATGGCTTTGACTTTGGGAAAGATTTTTTTCTTTTTTTTTTCCAATTTTTTTAGGCATCCATGTCATGTCTTTTCTAGCTTCCCCTGCAAGTTTTGTCTTGCTCCTTGACTTTTTCCCCATCTTTTGCAACATCTGGGAGCTTCGTTTTGGCATGTTTTGGTCCTTTGCACTGCTCTGATAGCATCCCGGTCCATTTTCCTCTTGTCACTAAATGGCCCAAATTTCCCAATTTTCTTTTTTTTCTCCTCCAGTTGCAATTCCTTTGATGGGATCTCCATTCCAGCGTCTTTCTAAGTCCTTCTTATTTCTTTTGGCCTTCAGTGCGCACCACTTTTGGCAAGCTGTGCTGCATGTGCCTGCACTTGATAGCATATGGGTAAGATATTTCTCTTTTTTTGTTTTAGTTTTTTTTTCAGTGACCGTACCATGTGCCACATATCTTCCCCTGCAAGTTTCCTTTCTTCCTTGACATTTTCCCCTGCTTTTGCAACATCTGGGAGCTTAATTTTGGCATGTTTTGGTCTTTTGCAATGCAACTCATTTCCTCCCCGGCCATTTCTTGAAGACACTACAACTGCCAATTTTCTGGGTTTTGGGGCTTTTTTTCAATTGCATTTCATTTGATCCTATCTCCTTTCCAGAGTGTTTGTTAGCCTTTCTTTTGGGGTTCGCAAGATTCCGTTTCCCTTCCCGAAAGGAAATTTCATTTCCTTTCGGGAAGGGAAACGGAATCTTGCGATTTCAATGGGGACCATGAGAGGAATCCTTGGTGCATGTCCCTGCACATGATGACATGCCATGCCTTTTGATGGCTTTGACTTTGGGAAAGATTTTTTTCTTTTTTTTTTCCAATTTTTTTAGGCATCCATGTCATGTCTTGTCTAGCTTCCCCTGCAAGTTTTGTCTTGCTCCTTGACTTTTTCCCCATCTTTTGCAACATCTGGGAGCTTCGTTTTGGCATGTTTTGGTCCTTTGCACTGCTCTGATAGCATCCCGGTCCATTTTCCTCTTGTCACTAAATGGCCCAAATTTCCCAATTTTCTTTTTTTTCTCCTCCAGTTGCAATTCCTTTGATGGGATCTCCATTCCAGCGTCTTTCTAAGTCCTTCTTATTTCTTTTGGCCTTCAGTGCGCACCACTTTTGGCAAGCTGTGCTGCATGTGCCTGCACTTGATAGCCTATGGGTAAGATATTTCTCTTTTTTGTTTTAGTTTTTTTTTCAGTGACCGTACCATGTGCCACATATCTTCCCCTGCAAGTTTCCTTTCTTCCTTGACATTTTCCCCTGCTTTTGCAACATCTGGGAGCTTAATTTTGGCATGTTTTGGTCTTTTGCAATGCAACTCATTTCCTCCCCGGCCATTTCTTGAAGACACTACAACTGCCAATTTTCTGGGTTTTGGGGCTTTTTTTCAATTGCAGTTCATTTGATCCTATCTCCTTTCCAGAGTGTTTGTTAGCCTTTCTTTTGGGGTTCGCAAGATTCCGTTTCCCTTCCCGAAAGGAAATTTCATTTCCTTTCGGGAAGGGAAACGGAATCTTGCGATTTCAGTGGGGACCATGAGAGGAATCCTTGGTGCATGTCCCTGCACGTGATGACATGCCATGCCTTTTGATGGCTTTGACTTTGGGAAAGATTTTTTTCTTTTTTTTTTCCAATTTTTTTAGGCATCCATGTCATGTCTTTTCTAGCTTCCCCTGCAAGTTTTGTCTTGCTCCTTGACTTTTTCCCCATCTTTTGCAACATCTGGGAGCTTCGTTTTGGCATGTTTTGGTCCTTTGCACTGCTCTGATAGCATCCCGGTCCATTTTCCTCTTGTCACTAAATGGCCCAAATTTCCCAATTTTCTTTTTTTTCTCCTCCAGTTGCAATTCCTTTGATGGGATCTCCATTCCAGCGTCTTTCTAAGTCCTTCTTATTTCTTTTGGCCTTCAGTGCGCACCACTTTTGGCAAGCTGTGCTGCATGTGCCTGCACTTGATAGCCTATGGGTAAGATATTTCTCTTTTTTTGTTTTAGTTTTTTTTCAGTGACCGTACCATGTGCCACATATCTTCCCCTGCAAGTTTCCTTTCTTCCTTGACATTTTCCCCTGCTTTTGCAACATCTGGGAGCTTAATTTTGGCATGTTTTGGTCTTTTGCAATGCAACTCATTTCCTCTAGGGCCATTTCTTGAAGACACTACAACTGCCAATTTTCTGGGTTTTGGGGCTTTTTTTCAATTGCATTTCATTTGATCCTATCTCCTTTCCAGAGTGTTTGTTAGCCTTTCTTTTGGGGTTCGCAAGATTCCGTTTCCCTTCCCGAAAGGAAATTTCATTTCCTTTCGGGAAGGGAAACGGAATCTTGCGATTTCAATGGGGACCATGAGAGGAATCCTTGGTGCATGTCCCTGCACGTGATGACATGCCATGCCTTTTGATGGCTTTGACTTTGGGAAAGATTTTTTTCTTTTTTTTTTCCAATTTTTTTAGGCATCCATGTCATGTCTTTTCTAGCTTCCCCTGCAAGTTTTGTCTTGCTCCTTGACTTTTTCCCCATCTTTTGCAACATCTGGGAGCTTCGTTTTGGCATGTTTTGGTCCTTTGCACTGCTCTGATAGCATCCCGGTCCATTTTCCTCTTGTCACTAAATGGCCCAAATTTGCCAATTTTCTTTTTTTTCTCCTCCAGTTGCAATTCCTTTGATGGGATCTCCATTCCAGCGTCTTTCTAAGTCCTTCTTATTTCTTTTGGCCTTCAGTGCGCACCACTTTTGGCAAGCTGTGCTGCATGTGCCTGCACTTGATAGCATATGGGTAAGATATTTCTCTTTTTTTGTTTTAGTTTTTTTTCAGTGACCGTACCATGTGCCACATATCTTCCCCTGCAAGTTTCCTTTCTTCCTTGACATTTTCCCCTGCTTTTGCAACATCTGGGAGCTTAATTTTGGCATGTTTTGGTCTTTTGCAATGCAACTCATTTCCTCCCCGGCCATTTCTTGAAGACACTACAACTGCCAATTTTCTGGGTTTTGGGGCTTTTTTTCAATTGCAGTTCATTTGATCCTATCTCCTTTCCAGAGTGTTTGTTAGCCTTTCTTTTGGGGTTCGCAAGATTCCGTTTCCCTTCCCGAAAGGAAATTTCATTTCCTTTCGGGAAGGGAAACGGAATCTTGCGATTTCAATGGGGACCATGAGAGGAATCCTTGTTGCATGTCCCTGCACGTGATGACATGCCATGCCTTTTGATGGCTTTGACTTTGGGAAAGATTTTTTTCTTTTTTTTTTCCAATTTTTTTAGGCATCCATGTCATGTCTTTTCTAGCTTCCCCTGCAAGGTTTGTCTTGCTCCTTGACTTTTTCCCCATCTTTTGCAACATCTGGGAGCTTCGTTTTGGCATGTTTTGGTCCTTTGCACTGCTCTGATAGCATCCCGGTCCATTTTCCTCTTGTCACTAAATGGCCCAAATTTCCCAATTTTCTTTTTTTTCTCCTCCAGTTGCAATTCCTTTGATGGGATCTCCATTCCAGCGTCTTTCTAAGTCCTTCTTATTTCTTTTGGCCTTCAGTGCGCACCACTTTTGGCAAGCTGTGCTGCATGTGCCTGCACTTGATAGCCTATGGGTAAGATATTTCTCTTTTTTTGTTTTAGTTTTTTTTCAGTGACCGTACCATGTGCCACATATCTTCCCCTGCAAGTTTCCTTTCTTCCTTGACATTTTCCCCTGCTTTTGCAACATCTGGGAGCTTAATTTTGGCATGTTTTGGTCTTTTGCAATGCAACTCATTTCCTCTAGGGCCATTTCTTGAAGACACTACAACTGCCAATTTTCTGGGTTTTGGGGCTTTTTTTCAATTGCATTTCATTTGATCCGATCTCCTTTCCAGAGTGTTTGTTAGCCTTTCTTTTGGGGTTCGCAAGATTCCGTTTCCCTTCCCGAAAGGAAATTTCATTTCCTTTCGGGAATGGAAACGGAATCTTGCGATTTCAATGGGGACCATGAGAGGAATCCTTGGTGCATGTCCCTGCACGTGATGACATGCCATGCCTTTTGATGGCTTTGACTTTGGGAAAGATTTTTTTCTTTTTTTTTTCCAATTTTTTTAGGCATCCATGTCATGTCTTTTCTAGCTTCCCCTGCAAGTTTTGTCTTGCTCCTTGACTTTTTCCCCATCTTTTGCAACATCTGGGAGCTTCGTTTTGGCATGTTTTGGTCCTTTGCACTGCTCTGATAGCATCCCGGTCCATTTTCCTCTTGTCACTAAATGGCCCAAATTTCCCAATTTTCTTTTTTTTCTCCTCCAGTTGCAATTCCTTTGATGGGATCTCCATTCCAGCGTCTTTCTAAGTCCTTCTTATTTCTTTTGGCCTTCAGTGCGCACCACTTTTGGCAAGCTGTGCTGCATGTGCCTGCACTTGATAGCCTATGGGTAAGATATTTCTCTTTTTTTGTTTTAGTTTTTTTTCAGTGACCGTACCATGTGCCACATATCTTCCCCTGCAAGTTTCCTTGCTTCCTTGACATTTTCCCCTGCTTTTGCAACATCTGGGAGCTTAATTTTGGCATGTTTTGGTCTTTTGCAATGCAACTCATTTCCTCCCCGGCCATTTCTTGAAGACACTACAACTGCCAATTTTCTGGGTTTTGGGGCTTTTTTTCAATTGCAGTTCATTTGATCCTATCTCCTTTCCAGAGTGTTTGTTAGCCTTTCTTTTGGGGTTCGCAAGATTCCGTTTCCCTTCCCGAAAGGAAATTTCATTTCCTTTCGGGAAGGGAAACGGAATCTTGCGATTTCAATGGGGACCATGAGAGGAATCCTTGGTGCATGTCCCTGCACGTGATGACATGCCATGCCTTTTGATGGCTTTGACTTTGGGAAAGATTTTTTTCTTTTTTTTTTCCAATTGTTTTAGGCATCCATGTCATGTCTTTTCTAGCTTCCCCTGCAAGTTTTGTCTTGCTCCTTGACTTTTTCCCCATCTTTTGCAACATCTGGGAGCTTCGTTTTGGCATGTTTTGCTCCTTTGCACTGCTCTGATAGCATCCCGGTCCATTTTCCTCTTGTCACTAAATGGCCCAAATTTCCCAATTTTCTTTTTTTTCTCCTCCAGTTGCAATTCCTTTGATGGGATCTCCATTCCAGCGTCTTTCTAAGTCCTTCTTATTTCTTTTGGCCTTCAGTGCGCACCACTTTTGGCAAGCTGTGCTGCATGTGCCTGCACTTGATAGCCTATGGGTAAGATATTTCTCTTTTTTTGTTTTAGTTTTTTTTCAGTGACTGTACCATGTGCCACATATCTTCCCCTGCAAGTTTCCTTTCTTCCTTGACATTTTCCCCTGCTTTTGCAACATCTGGGAGCTTAATTTTGGCATGTTTTGGTCTTTTGCAATGCAACTCATTTCCTCCCCGGCCATTTCTTGAAGACACTACAACTGCCAATTTTCTGGGTTTTGGGGCTTTTTTTCAATTGCATTTCATTTGATCCTACCTCCTTTCCAGAGTGTTTGTTAGCCTTTCTTTTGGGGTTCGCAAGATTCCGTTTCCCTTCCCGAAAGGAAATTTCATTTCCTTTCGGGAAGGGAAACGGAATCTTGCGATTTCAATGGGGACCATGAGAGGAATCCTTGGTGCATGTCCCTGCACGTGATGACATGCCATGCCTTTTGATGGCTTTGACTTTGGGAAAGATTTTTTTCTTTTTTTTTTCCAATTTTTTTAGGCATCCATGTCATGTCTTTTCTAGCTTCCCCTGCAAGTTTTGTCTTGCTCCTTGACTTTTTCCCCATCTTTTGCAACATCTGGGAGCTTCGTTTTGGCATGTTTTGCTCCTTTGCACTGCTCTGATAGCATCCCGGTCCATTTTCCTCTTGTCACTAAATGGCCCAAATTTCCCAATTTTCTTTTTTTTCTCCTCCAGTTGCAATTCCTTTGATGGGATCTCCATTCCAGCGTCTTTCTAAGTCCTTCTTATTTCTTTTGGCCTTCAGTGCGCACCACTTTTGGCAAGCTGTGCTGCATGTGCCTGCACTTGATAGCCTATGGGTAAGATATTTCTCTTTTTTTGTTTTAGTTTTTTTTTCAGTGACCGTACCATGTGCCACATATCTTCCCCTGCAAGTTTCCTTTCTTCCTTGACATTTTCCCCTGCTTTTGCAACATCTGGGAGCTTAATTTTGGCATGTTTTGGTCTTTTGCAATGCAACTCATTTCCTCCCCGGCCATTTCTTGAAGACACTACAACTGCCAATTTTCTGGGTTTTGGGGCTTTTTTTCAATTGCATTTCATTTGATCCTATCTCCTTTCCAGAGTGTTTGTTAGCCTTTCTTTTGGGGTTCGCAAGATTCCGTTTCCCTTCCCGAAAGGAAATTTCATTTCCTTTCGGGAAGGGAAACGGAATCTTGCGATTTCAATGGGGACCATGAGAGGAATCCTTGGTGCATGTCCCTGCACGTGATGACATGCCATGCCTTTTGATGGCTTTGACTTTGGGAAAGATTTTTTTCTTTTTTTTTTCCAATTTTTTTAGGCATCCATGTCATGTCTTGTCTAGCTTCCCCTGCAAGTTTTGTCTTGCTCCTTGACTTTTTCCCCATCTTTTGCAACATCTGGGAGCTTCGTTTTGGCATGTTTTGGTCCTTTGCACTGCTCTGATAGCATCCCGGTCCATTTTCCTCTTGTCACTAAATGGCCCAAATTTCCCAATTTTCTTTTTTTTCTCCTCCAGTTGCAATTCCTTTGATGGGATCTCCATTCCAGCGTCTTTCTAAGTCCTTCTTATTTCTTTTGGCCTTCAGTGCGCACCACTTTTGGCAAGCTGTGCTGCATGTGCCTGCACTTGATAGCCTATGGGTAAGATATTTCTCTTTTTTTGTTTTAGTTTTTTTTCAGTGACCGTACCATGTGCCACATATCTTCCCCTGCAAGTTTCCTTTCTTCCTTGACATTTTCCCCTGCTTTTGCAACATCTGGGAGCTTAATTTTGGCATGTTTTGGTCTTTTGCAATGCAACTCATTTCCTCCCCGGCCATTTCTTGAAGACACTACAACTGCCAATTTTCTGGGTTTTGGGGCTTTTTTTCAATTGCATTTCATTTGATCCTATCTCCTTTCCAGAGTGTTTGTTAGCCTTTCTTTTGGGGTTCGCAAGATTCCGTTTCCCTTCCCGAAAGGAAATTTCATTTCCTTTCGGGAAGGGAAACGGAATCTTGCGATTTCAATGGGGACCATGAGAGGAATCCTTGGTGCATGTGCCTGCACGTGATGACATGCCATGCCTTTTGATGGCTTTGACTTTGGGAAAGATTTTTTTCTTTTTTTTTTCCAATTTTTTTAGGCATCCATGTCATGTCTTTTCTAGCTTCCCCTGCAAGTTTTGTCTTGCTCCTTGACTTTTTCCCCATCTTTTGCAACATCTGGGAGCTTCGTTTTGGCATGTTTTGGTCCTTTGCACTGCTCTGATAGCATCCCGGTCCATTTTCCTCTTGTCACTAAATGGCCCAAATTTGCCAATTTTCTTTTTTTTCTCCTCCAGTTGCAATTCCTTTGATGGGATCTCCATTCCAGCGTCTTTCTAAGTCCTTCTTATTTCTTTTGGCCTTCAGTGCGCACCACTTTTGGCAAGCTGTGCTGCATGTGCCTGCACTTGATAGCCTATGGGTAAGATATTTCTCTTTTTTTGTTTTAGTTTTTTTTCAGTGACCGTACCATGTGCCACATATCTTCCCCTGCAAGTTTCCTTTCTTCCTTGACATTTTCCCCTGCTTTTGCAACATCTGGGAGCTTAATTTTGGCATGTTTTGGTCTTTTGCAATGCAACTCATTTCCTCCCCGGCCATTTCTTGAAGACACTACAACTGCCAATTTTCTGGGTTTTGGGGCTTTTTTTCAATTGCATTTCATTTGATCCTACCTCCTTTCCAGAGTGTTTGTTAGCCTTTCTTTTGGGGTTCGCAAGATTCCGTTTCCCTTCCCGAAAGGAAATTTCATTTCCTTTCGGGAAGGGAAACGGAATCTTGCGATTTCAATGGGGACCATGAGAGGAATCCTTGGTGCATGTCCCTGCACGTGATGACATGCCATGCCTTTTGATGGCTTTGACTTTGGGAAAGATTTTTTTCTTTTTTTTTTCCAATTTTTTTAGGCATCCATGTCATGTCTTTTCTAGCTTCCCCTGCAAGTTTTGTCTTGCTCCTTGACTTTTTCCCCATCTTTTGCAACATCTGGGAGCTTCGTTTTGGCATGTTTTGGTCCTTTGCACTGCTCTGATAGCATCCCGGTCCATTTTCCTCTTGTCACTAAATGGCCCAAATTTCCCAATTTTCTTTTTTTTCTCCTCCAGTTGCAATTCCTTTGATGGGATCTCCATTCCAGCGTCTTTCTAAGTCCTTCTTATTTCTTTTGGCCTTCAGTGCGCACCACTTTTGGCAAGCTGTGCTGCATGTGCCTGCACTTGATAGCATATGGGTAAGATATTTCTCTTTTTTTGTTTTAGTTTTTTTTTCAGTGACCGTACCATGTGCCACATATCTTCCCCTGCAAGTTTCCTTTCTTCCTTGACATTTTCCCCTGCTTTTGCAACATCTGGGAGCTTAATTTTGGCATGTTTTGGTCTTTTGCAATGCAACTCATTTCCTCCCCGGCCATTTCTTGAAGACACTACAACTGCCAATTTTCTGGGTTTTGGGGCTTTTTTTCAATTGCATTTCATTTGATCCTATCTCCTTTCCAGAGTGTTTGTTAGCCTTTCTTTTGGGGTTCGCAAGATTCCGTTTCCCTTCCCGAAAGGAAATTTCATTTCCTTTCGGGAAGGGAAACGGAATCTTGCGATTTCAATGGGGACCATGAGAGGAATCCTTGGTGCATGTCCCTGCACATGATGACATGCCATGCCTTTTGATGGCTTTGACTTTGGGAAAGATTTTTTTCTTTTTTTTTTCCAATTTTTTTAGGCATCCATGTCATGTCTTGTCTAGCTTCCCCTGCAAGTTTTGTCTTGCTCCTTGACTTTTTCCCCATCTTTTGCAACATCTGGGAGCTTCGTTTTGGCATGTTTTGGTCCTTTGCACTGCTCTGATAGCATCCCGGTCCATTTTCCTCTTGTCACTAAATGGCCCAAATTTCCCAATTTTCTTTTTTTTCTCCTCCAGTTGCAATTCCTTTGATGGGATCTCCATTCCAGCGTCTTTCTAAGTCCTTCTTATTTCTTTTGGCCTTCAGTGCGCACCACTTTTGGCAAGCTGTGCTGCATGTGCCTGCACTTGATAGCCTATGGGTAAGATATTTCTCTTTTTTGTTTTAGTTTTTTTTTCAGTGACCGTACCATGTGCCACATATCTTCCCCTGCAAGTTTCCTTTCTTCCTTGACATTTTCCCCTGCTTTTGCAACATCTGGGAGCTTAATTTTGGCATGTTTTGGTCTTTTGCAATGCAACTCATTTCCTCCCCGGCCATTTCTTGAAGACACTACAACTGCCAATTTTCTGGGTTTTGGGGCTTTTTTTCAATTGCAGTTCATTTGATCCTATCTCCTTTCCAGAGTGTTTGTTAGCCTTTCTTTTGGGGTTCGCAAGATTCCGTTTCCCTTCCCGAAAGGAAATTTCATTTCCTTTCGGGAAGGGAAACGGAATCTTGCGATTTCAGTGGGGACCATGAGAGGAATCCTTGGTGCATGTCCCTGCACGTGATGACATGCCATGCCTTTTGATGGCTTTGACTTTGGGAAAGATTTTTTTCTTTTTTTTTTCCAATTTTTTTAGGCATCCATGTCATGTCTTTTCTAGCTTCCCCTGCAAGTTTTGTCTTGCTCCTTGACTTTTTCCCCATCTTTTGCAACATCTGGGAGCTTCGTTTTGGCATGTTTTGGTCCTTTGCACTGCTCTGATAGCATCCCGGTCCATTTTCCTCTTGTCACTAAATGGCCCAAATTTCCCAATTTTCTTTTTTTTCTCCTCCAGTTGCAATTCCTTTGATGGGATCTCCATTCCAGCGTCTTTCTAAGTCCTTCTTATTTCTTTTGGCCTTCAGTGCGCACCACTTTTGGCAAGCTGTGCTGCATGTGCCTGCACTTGATAGCCTATGGGTAAGATATTTCTCTTTTTTTGTTTTAGTTTTTTTTCAGTGACCGTACCATGTGCCACATATCTTCCCCTGCAAGTTTCCTTTCTTCCTTGACATTTTCCCCTGCTTTTGCAACATCTGGGAGCTTAATTTTGGCATGTTTTGGTCTTTTGCAATGCAACTCATTTCCTCTAGGGCCATTTCTTGAAGACACTACAACTGCCAATTTTCTGGGTTTTGGGGCTTTTTTTCAATTGCAGTTCATTTGATCCTATCTCCTTTCCAGAGTGTTTGTTAGCCTTTCTTTTGGGGTTCGCAAGATTCCGTTTCCCTTCCCGAAAGGAAATTTCATTTCCTTTCGGGAAGGGAAACGGAATCTTGCGATTTCAATGGGGACCATGAGAGGAATCCTTGGTGCATGTCCCTGCACGTGATGACATGCCATGCCTTTTGATGGCTTTGACTTTGGGAAAGATTTTTTTCTTTTTTTTTTCCAATTTTTTTAGGCATCCATGTCATGTCTTTTCTAGCTTCCCCTGCAAGGTTTGTCTTGCTCCTTGACTTTTTCCCCATCTTTTGCAACATCTGGGAGCTTCGTTTTGGCATGTTTTGGTCCTTTGCACTGCTCTGATAGCATCCCGGTCCATTTTCCTCTTGTCACTAAATGGCCCAAATTTCCCAATTTTCTTTTTTTTCTCCTCCAGTTGCAATTCCTTTGATGGGATCTCCATTCCAGCGTCTTTCTAAGTCCTTCTTATTTCTTTTGGCCTTCAGTGCGCACCACTTTTGGCAAGCTGTGCTGCATGTGCCTGCACTTGATAGCCTATGGGTAAGATATTTCTCTTTTTTTGTTTTAGTTTTTTTTCAGTGACCGTACCATGTGCCACATATCTTCCCCTGCAAGTTTCCTTTCTTCCTTGACATTTTCCCCTGCTTTTGCAACATCTGGGAGCTTAATTTTGGCATGTTTTGGTCTTTTGCAATGCAACTCATTTCCTCTAGGGCCATTTCTTGAAGTCACTACAACTGCCAATTTTCTGGGTTTTGGGGCTTTTTTTCAATTGCATTTCATTTGATCCTATCTCCTTTCCAGAGTGTTTGTTAGCCTTTCTTTTGGGGTTCGCAAGATTCCGTTTCCCTTCCCGAAAGGAAATTTCATTTCCTTTCGGGAAGGGAAACGGAATCTTGCGATTTCAATGGGGACCATGAGAGGAATCCTTGGTGCATGTCCCTGCACGTGATGACATGCCATGCCTTTTGATGGCTTTGACTTTGGGAAAGATTTTTTTTCTTTTTTTTTTCCAATTTTTTTAGGCATCCATGTCATGTCTTTTCTAGCTTCCCCTGCAAGTTTTGTCTTGCTCCTTGACTTTTTCCCCATCTTTTGCAACATCTGGGAGCTTCGTTTTGGCATGTTTTGGTCCTTTGCACTGCTCTGATAGCATCCCGGTCCATTTTCCTCTTGTCACTAAATGGCCCAAATTTCCCAATTTTCTTTTTTTTCTCCTCCAGTTGCAATTCCTTTGATGGGATCTCCATTCCAGCGTCTTTCTAAGTCCTTCTTATTTCTTTTGGCCTTCAGTGCGCACCACTTTTGGCAAGCTGTGCTGCATGTGCCTGCACTTGATAGCATATGGGTAAGATATTTCTCTTTTTTTGTTTTAGTTTTTTTTTCAGTGACCGTAGCATGTGCCACATATCTTCCCCTGCAAGTTTCCTTTCTTCCTTGACATTTTCCCCTGCTTTTGCAACATCTGGGAGCTTAATTTTGGCATGTTTTGGTCTTTTGCAATGCAACTCATTTCCTCCCCGGCCATTTCTTGAAGACACTACAACTGCCAATTTTCTGGGTTTTGGGGCTTTTTTTCAATTGCATTTCATTTGATCCTATCTCCTTTCCAGAATGTTTGTTAGCCTTTCTTTTGGGGTTCGCAAGATTCCGTTTCCCTTCCCGAAAGGAAATTTCATTTCCTTTCGGGAAGGGAAACGGAATCTTGCGATTTCAATGGGGACCATGAGAGGAATCCTTGGTGCATGTGCCTGCACGTGATGACATGCCATGCCTTTTGATGGCTTTGACTTTGGGAAAGATTTTTTTCTTTTTTTTTTCCAATTTTTTTAGGCATCCATGTCATGTCTTGTCTAGCTTCCCCTGCAAGTTTTGTCTTGCTCCTTGACTTTTTCCCCATCTTTTGCAACATCTGGGAGCTTCGTTTTGGCATGTTTTGGTCCTTTGCACTGCTCTGATAGCATCCCGGTCCATTTTCCTCTTGTCACTAAATGGCCCAAATTTGCCAATTTTCTTTTTTTTCTCCTCCAGTTGCAATTCCTTTGATGGGATCTCCATTCCAGCGTCTTTCTAAGTCCTTCTTATTTCTTTTGGCCTTCAGTGCGCACCACTTTTGGCAAGCTGTGCTGCATGTGCCTGCACTTGATAGCATATGGGTAAGATATTTCTCTTTTTTTGTTTTAGTTTTTTTTCAGTGACCGTACCATGTGCCACATATCTTCCCCTGCAAGTTTCCTTTCTTCCTTGACATTTTCCCCTGCTTTTGCAACATCTGGGAGCTTAATTTTGGCATGTTTTGGTCTTTTGCAATGCAACTCATTTCCTCCCCGGCCATTTCTTGAAGACACTACAACTGCCAATTTTCTGGGTTTTGGGGCTTTTTTTCAATTGCATTTCATTTGATCCTATCTCCTTTCCAGAGTGTTTGTTAGCCTTTCTTTTGGGGTTCGCAAGATTCCGTTTCCCTTCCCGAAAGGAAATTTCATTTCCTTTCGGGAAGGGAAACGGAATCTTGCGATTTCAATGGGGACCATGAGAGGAATCCTTGGTGCATGTCCCTGCACATGATGACATGCCATGCCTTTTGATGGCTTTGACTTTGGGAAAGATTTTTTTCTTTTTTTTTTCCAATTTTTTTAGGCATCCATGTCATGTCTTGTCTAGCTTCCCCTGCAAGTTTTGTCTTGCTCCTTGACTTTTTCCCCATCTTTTGCAACATCTGGGAGCTTCGTTTTGGCATGTTTTGGTCCTTTGCACTGCTCTGATAGCATCCCGGTCCATTTTCCTCTTGTCACTAAATGGCCCAAATTTCCCAATTTTCTTTTTTTTCTCCTCCAGTTGCAATTCCTTTGATGGGATCTCCATTCCAGCGTCTTTCTAAGTCCTTCTTATTTCTTTTGGCCTTCAGTGCGCACCACTTTTGGCAAGCTGTGCTGCATGTGCCTGCACTTGATAGCCTATGGGTAAGATATTTCTCTTTTTTGTTTTAGTTTTTTTTTCAGTGACCGTACCATGTGCCACATATCTTCCCCTGCAAGTTTCCTTTCTTCCTTGACATTTTCCCCTGCTTTTGCAACATCTGGGAGCTTAATTTTGGCATGTTTTGGTCTTTTGCAATGCAACTCATTTCCTCCCCGGCCATTTCTTGAAGACACTACAACTGCCAATTTTCTGGGTTTTGGGGCTTTTTTTCAATTGCAGTTCATTTGATCCTATCTCCTTTCCAGAGTGTTTGTTAGCCTTTCTTTTGGGGTTCGCAAGATTCCGTTTCCCTTCCCGAAAGGAAATTTCATTTCCTTTCGGGAAGGGAAACGGAATCTTGCGATTTCAGTGGGGACCATGAGAGGAATCCTTGGTGCATGTCCCTGCACGTGATGACATGCCATGCCTTTTGATGGCTTTGACTTTGGGAAAGATTTTTTTCTTTTTTTTTTCCAATTTTTTTAGGCATCCATGTCATGTCTTTTCTAGCTTCCCCTGCAAGTTTTGTCTTGCTCCTTGACTTTTTCCCCATCTTTTGCAACATCTGGGAGCTTCGTTTTGGCATGTTTTGGTCCTTTGCACTGCTCTGATAGCATCCCGGTCCATTTTCCTCTTGTCACTAAATGGCCCAAATTTCCCAATTTTCTTTTTTTTCTCCTCCAGTTGCAATTCCTTTGATGGGATCTCCATTCCAGCGTCTTTCTAAGTCCTTCTTATTTCTTTTGGCCTTCAGTGCGCACCACTTTTGGCAAGCTGTGCTGCATGTGCCTGCACTTGATAGCATATGGGTAAGATATTTCTCTTTTTTTGTTTTAGTTTTTTTTCAGTGACCGTACCATGTGCCACATATCTTCCCCTGCAAGTTTCCTTTCTTCCTTGACATTTTCCCCTGCTTTTGCAACATCTGGGAGCTTAATTTTGGCATGTTTTGGTCTTTTGCAATGCAACTCATTTCCTCTAGGGCCATTTCTTGAAGACACTACAACTGCCAATTTTCTGGGTTTTGGGGCTTTTTTTCAATTGCATTTCATTTGATCCTATCTCCTTTCCAGAGTGTTTGTTAGCCTTTCTTTTGGGGTTCGCAAGATTCCGTTTCCCTTCCCGAAAGGAAATTTCATTTCCTTTCGGGAAGGGAAACGGAATCTTGCGATTTCAATGGGGACCATGAGAGGAATCCTTGGTGCATGTCCCTGCACGTGATGACATGCCATGCCTTTTGATGGCTTTGACTTTGGGAAAGATTTTTTTCTTTTTTTTTTCCAATTTTTTTAGGCATCCATGTCATGTCTTTTCTAGCTTCCCCTGCAAGTTTTGTCTTGCTCCTTGACTTTTTCCCCATCTTTTGCAACATCTGGGAGCTTCGTTTTGGCATGTTTTGGTCCTTTGCACTGCTCTGATAGCATCCCGGTCCATTTTCCTCTTGTCACTAAATGGCCCAAATTTGCCAATTTTCTTTTTTTTCTCCTCCAGTTGCAATTCCTTGGATGGGATCTCCATTCCAGCGTCTTTCTAAGTCCTTCTTATTTCTTTTGGCCTTCAGTGCGCACCACTTTTGGCAAGCTGTGCTGCATGTGCCTGCACTTGATAGCATATGGGTAAGATATTTCTCTTTTTTTGTTTTAGTTTTTTTTCAGTGACCGTACCATGTGCCACATATCTTCCCCTGCAAGTTTCCTTTCTTCCTTGACATTTTCCCCTGCTTTTGCAACATCTGGGAGCTTAATTTTGGCATGTTTTGGTCTTTTGCAATGCAACTCATTTCCTCCCCGGCCATTTCTTGAAGACACTACAACTGCCAATTTTCTGGGTTTTGGGGCTTTTTTTCAATTGCAGTTCATTTGATCCTATCTCCTTTCCAGAGTGTTTGTTAGCCTTTCTTTTGGGGTTCGCAAGATTCCGTTTCCCTTCCCGAAAGGAAATTTCATTTCCTTTCGGGAAGGGAAACGGAATCTTGCGATTTCAATGGGGACCATGAGAGGAATCCTTGTTGCATGTCCCTGCACGTGATGACATGCCATGCCTTTTGATGGCTTTGACTTTGGGAAAGATTTTTTTCTTTTTTTTTTCCAATTTTTTTAGGCATCCATGTCATGTCTTTTCTAGCTTCCCCTGCAAGGTTTGTCTTGCTCCTTGACTTTTTCCCCATCTTTTGCAACATCTGGGAGCTTCGTTTTGGCATGTTTTGGTCCTTTGCACTGCTCTGATAGCATCCCGGTCCATTTTCCTCTTGTCACTAAATGGCCCAAATTTCCCAATTTTCTTTTTTTTCTCCTCCAGTTGCAATTCCTTTGATGGGATCTCCATTCCAGCGTCTTTCTAAGTCCTTCTTATTTCTTTTGGCCTTCAGTGCGCACCACTTTTGGCAAGCTGTGCTGCATGTGCCTGCACTTGATAGCCTATGGGTAAGATATTTCTCTTTTTTTGTTTTAGTTTTTTTTCAGTGACCGTACCATGTGCCACATATCTTCCCCTGCAAGTTTCCTTTCTTCCTTGACATTTTCCCCTGCTTTTGCAACATCTGGGAGCTTAATTTTGGCATGTTTTGGTCTTTTGCAATGCAACTCATTTCCTCTAGGGCCATTTCTTGAAGACACTACAACTGCCAATTTTCTGGGTTTTGGGGCTTTTTTTCAATTGCATTTCATTTGATCCTATCTCCTTTCCAGAGTGTTTGTTAGCCTTTCTTTTGGGGTTCGCAAGATTCCGTTTCCCTTCCCGAAAGGAAATTTCATTTCCTTTCGGGAAGGGAAACGGAATCTTGCGATTTCAATGGGGACCATGAGAGGAATCCTTGGTGCATGTCCCTGCACGTGATGACATGCCATGCCTTTTGATGGCTTTGACTTTGGGAAAGATTTTTTTTCTTTTTTTTTTCCAATTTTTTTAGGCATCCATGTCATGTCTTTTCTAGCTTCCCCTGCAAGTTTTGTCTTGCTCCTTGACTTTTTCCCCATCTTTTGCAACATCTGGGAGCTTCGTTTTGGCATGTTTTGGTCCTTTGCACTGCTCTGATAGCATCCCGGTCCATTTTCCTCTTGTCACTAAATGGCCCAAATTTCCCAATTTTCTTTTTTTTCTCCTCCAGTTGCAATTCCTTTGATGGGATCTCCATTCCAGCGTCTTTCTAAGTCCTTCTTATTTCTTTTGGCCTTCAGTGCGCACCACTTTTGGCAAGCTGTGCTGCATGTGCCTGCACTTGATAGCATATGGGTAAGATATTTCTCTTTTTTTGTTTTAGTTTTTTTTTCAGTGACCGTAGCATGTGCCACATATCTTCCCCTGCAAGTTTCCTTTCTTCCTTGACATTTTCCCCTGCTTTTGCAACATCTGGGAGCTTAATTTTGGCATGTTTTGGTCTTTTGCAATGCAACTCATTTCCTCCCCGGCCATTTCTTGAAGACACTACAACTGCCAATTTTCTGGGTTTTGGGGCTTTTTTTCAATTGCATTTCATTTGATCCTATCTCCTTTCCAGAATGTTTGTTAGCCTTTCTTTTGGGGTTCGCAAGATTCCGTTTCCCTTCCCGAAAGGAAATTTCATTTCCTTTCGGGAAGGGAAACGGAATCTTGCGATTTCAATGGGGACCATGAGAGGAATCCTTGGTGCATGTGCCTGCACGTGATGACATGCCATGCCTTTTGATGGCTTTGACTTTGGGAAAGATTTTTTTCTTTTTTTTTTCCAATTTTTTTAGGCATCCATGTCATGTCTTGTCTAGCTTCCCCTGCAAGTTTTGTCTTGCTCCTTGACTTTTTCCCCATCTTTTGCAACATCTGGGAGCTTCGTTTTGGCATGTTTTGGTCCTTTGCACTGCTCTGATAGCATCCCGGTCCATTTTCCTCTTGTCACTAAATGGCCCAAATTTGCCAATTTTCTTTTTTTTCTCCTCCAGTTGCAATTCCTTTGATGGGATCTCCATTCCAGCGTCTTTCTAAGTCCTTCTTATTTCTTTTGGCCTTCAGTGCGCACCACTTTTGGCAAGCTGTGCTGCATGTGCCTGCACTTGATAGCATATGGGTAAGATATTTCTCTTTTTTTGTTTTAGTTTTTTTTCAGTGACCGTACCATGTGCCACATATCTTCCCCTGCAAGTTTCCTTTCTTCCTTGACATTTTCCCCTGCTTTTGCAACATCTGGGAGCTTAATTTTGGCATGTTTTGGTCTTTTGCAATGCAACTCATTTCCTCCCCGGCCATTTCTTGAAGACACTACAACTGCCAATTTTCTGGGTTTTGGGGCTTTTTTTCAATTGCATTTCATTTGATCCTATCTCCTTTCCAGAGTGTTTGTTAGCCTTTCTTTTGGGGTTCGCAAGATTCCGTTTCCCTTCCCGAAAGGAAATTTCATTTCCTTTCGGGAAGGGAAACGGAATCTTGCGATTTCAATGGGGACCATGAGAGGAATCCTTGGTGCATGTCCCTGCACATGATGACATGCCATGCCTTTTGATGGCTTTGACTTTGGGAAAGATTTTTTTCTTTTTTTTTTCCAATTTTTTTAGGCATCCATGTCATGTCTTGTCTAGCTTCCCCTGCAAGTTTTGTCTTGCTCCTTGACTTTTTCCCCATCTTTTGCAACATCTGGGAGCTTCGTTTTGGCATGTTTTGGTCCTTTGCACTGCTCTGATAGCATCCCGGTCCATTTTCCTCTTGTCACTAAATGGCCCAAATTTCCCAATTTTCTTTTTTTTCTCCTCCAGTTGCAATTCCTTTGATGGGATCTCCATTCCAGCGTCTTTCTAAGTCCTTCTTATTTCTTTTGGCCTTCAGTGCGCACCACTTTTGGCAAGCTGTGCTGCATGTGCCTGCACTTGATAGCCTATGGGTAAGATATTTCTCTTTTTTGTTTTAGTTTTTTTTTCAGTGACCGTACCATGTGCCACATATCTTCCCCTGCAAGTTTCCTTTCTTCCTTGACATTTTCCCCTGCTTTTGCAACATCTGGGAGCTTAATTTTGGCATGTTTTGGTCTTTTGCAATGCAACTCATTTCCTCCCCGGCCATTTCTTGAAGACACTACAACTGCCAATTTTCTGGGTTTTGGGGCTTTTTTTCAATTGCAGTTCATTTGATCCTATCTCCTTTCCAGAGTGTTTGTTAGCCTTTCTTTTGGGGTTCGCAAGATTCCGTTTCCCTTCCCGAAAGGAAATTTCATTTCCTTTCGGGAAGGGAAACGGAATCTTGCGATTTCAGTGGGGACCATGAGAGGAATCCTTGGTGCATGTCCCTGCACGTGATGACATGCCATGCCTTTTGATGGCTTTGACTTTGGGAAAGATTTTTTTCTTTTTTTTTTCCAATTTTTTTAGGCATCCATGTCATGTCTTTTCTAGCTTCCCCTGCAAGTTTTGTCTTGCTCCTTGACTTTTTCCCCATCTTTTGCAACATCTGGGAGCTTCGTTTTGGCATGTTTTGGTCCTTTGCACTGCTCTGATAGCATCCCGGTCCATTTTCCTCTTGTCACTAAATGGCCCAAATTTCCCAATTTTCTTTTTTTTCTCCTCCAGTTGCAATTCCTTTGATGGGATCTCCATTCCAGCGTCTTTCTAAGTCCTTCTTATTTCTTTTGGCCTTCAGTGCGCACCACTTTTGGCAAGCTGTGCTGCATGTGCCTGCACTTGATAGCCTATGGGTAAGATATTTCTCTTTTTTTGTTTTAGTTTTTTTTCAGTGACCGTACCATGTGCCACATATCTTCCCCTGCAAGTTTCCTTTCTTCCTTGACATTTTCCCCTGCTTTTGCAACATCTGGGAGCTTAATTTTGGCATGTTTTGGTCTTTTGCAATGCAACTCATTTCCTCCCCGGCCATTTCTTGAAGACACTACAACTGCCAGTTTTCTGGGTTTTGGGGCTTTTTTTCAATTGCATTTCATTTGATCCTATCTCCTTTCCAGAGCGTTTGTTAGCCTTTCTTTTGGGGTTCGCAAGATTCCGTTTCCCTTCCCGAAAGGAAATTTCATTTCCTTTCGGGAAGGGAAACGGAATCTTGCGATTTCAATGGGGACCATGAGAGGAATCCTTGGTGCATGTCCCTGCACGTGATGACATGCCATGCCTTTTGATGGCTTTGACTTTGGGAAAGATTTTTTTCTTTTTTTTTTCCAATTTTTTTAGGCATCCATGTCATGTCTTTTCTAGCTTCCCCTGCAAGTTTTGTCTTGCTCCTTGACTTTTTCCCCATCTTTTGCAACATCTGGGAGCTTCGTTTTGGCATGTTTTGGTCCTTTGCACTGCTCTGATAGCATCCCGGTCCATTTTCCTCTTGTCACTAAATGGCCCAAATTTCCCAATTTTCTTTTTTTTCTCCTCCAGTTGCAATTCCTTTGATGGGATCTCCATTCCAGCGTCTTTCTAAGTCCTTCTTATTTCTTTTGGCCTTCAGTGCGCACCACTTTTGGCAAGCTGTGCTGCATGTGCCTGCACTTGATAGCATATGGGTAAGATATTTCTCTTTTTTTGTTTTAGTTTTTTTTCAGTGACCGTACCATGTGCCACATATCTTCCCCTGCAAGTTTCCTTTCTTCCTTGACATTTTCCCCTGCTTTTGCAACATCTGGGAGCTTAATTTTGGCATGCTTTGGTCTTTTGCAATGCAACTCATTTCCTCCCCGGCCATTTCTTGAAGACACTACAACTGCCAGTTTTCTGGGTTTTGGGGCTTTTTTTCAATTGCATTTCATTTGATCCTATCTCCTTTCCAGAGTGTTTGTTAGCCTTTCTTTTGGGGTTCGCAAGATTCCGTTTCCCTTCCCGAAAGGAAATTTCATTTCCTTTCGGGAAGGGAAACGGAATCTTGCGATTTCAATGGGGACCATGAGAGGAATCCTTGTTGCATGTCCCTGCACGTGATGACATGCCATGCCTTTTGATGGCTTTGACTTTGGGAAAGATTTTTTTCTTTTTTTTTTCCAATTTTTTTAGGCATCCATGTCATGTCTTTTCTAGCTTCCCCTGCAAGTTTTGTCTTGCTCCTTGACTTTTTCCCCATCTTTTGCAACATCTGGGAGCTTCGTTTTGGCATGTTTTGGTCCTTTGCACTGCTCTGATAGCATCCCGGTCCATTTTCCTCTTGTCACTAAATGGCCCAAATTTCCCAATTTTCTTTTTTTTCTCCTCCTGTTGCAATTCCTTTGATGGGATCTCCATTCCAGCGTCTTTCTAAGTCCTTCTTATTTCTTTTGGCCTTCAGTGCGCACCACTTTTGGCAAGCTGTGCTGCATGTGCCTGCACTTGATAGCATATGGGTAAGATATTTCTCTTTTTTTGTTTTAGTTTTTTTTCAGTGACCGTACCATGTGCCACATATCTTCCCCTGCAAGTTTCCTTTCTTCCTTGACATTTTCCCCTGCTTTTGCAACATCTGGGAGCTTAATTTTGGCATGTTTTGGTCTTTTGCAATGCAACTCATTTCCTCCCCGGCCATTTCTTGAAGACACTACAACTGCCAATTTTCTGGGTTTTGGGGCTTTTTTTCAATTGCATTTCATTTGATCCTATCTCCTTTCCAGAGTGTTTGTTAGCCTTTCTTTTGGGGTTCGCAAGATTCCGTTTCCCTTCCCGAAAGGAAATTTCATTTCCTTTCGGGAAGGGAAACGGAATCTTGCGATTTCAATGGGGACCATGAGAGGAATCCTTGGTGCATGTCCCTGCACATGATGACATGCCATGCCTTTTGATGGCTTTGACTTTGGGAAAGATTTTTTTCTTTTTTTTTTCCAATTTTTTTAGGCATCCATGTCATGTCTTGTCTAGCTTCCCCTGCAAGTTTTGTCTTGCTCCTTGACTTTTTCCCCATCTTTTGCAACATCTGGGAGCTTCGTTTTGGCATGTTTTGGTCCTTTGCACTGCTCTGATAGCATCCCGGTCCATTTTCCTCTTGTCACTAAATGGCCCAAATTTCCCAATTTTCTTTTTTTTCTCCTCCAGTTGCAATTCCTTTGATGGGATCTCCATTCCAGCGTCTTTCTAAGTCCTTCTTATTTCTTTTGGCCTTCAGTGCGCACCACTTTTGGCAAGCTGTGCTGCATGTGCCTGCACTTGATAGCCTATGGGTAAGATATTTCTCTTTTTTTGTTTTAGTTTTTTTTCAGTGACCGTACCATGTGCCACATATCTTCCCCTGCAAGTTTCCTTTCTTCCTTGACATTTTCCCCTGCTTTTGCAACATCTGGGAGCTTAATTTTGGCATGTTTTGGTCTTTTGCAATGCAACTCATTTCCTCCCCGGCCATTTCTTGAAGACACTACAACTGCCAATTTTCTGGGTTTTGGGGCTTTTTTTCAATTGCATTTCATTTGATCCTATCTCCTTTCCAGAGTGTTTGTTAGCCTTTCTTTTGGGGTTCGCAAGATTCCGTTTCCCTTCCCGAAAGGAAATTTCATTTCCTTTCGGGAAGGGAAACGGAATCTTGCGATTTCAATGGGGACCATGAGAGGAATCCTTGGTGCATGTCCCTGCACGTGATGACATGCCATGCCTTTTGATGGCTTTGACTTTGGGAAAGATTTTTTTTCTTTTTTTTTTCCAATTTTTTTAGGCATCCATGTCATGTCTTTTCTAGCTTCCCCTGCAAGTTTTGTCTTGCTCCTTGACTTTTTCCCCATCTTTTGCAACATCTGGGAGCTTCGTTTTGGCATGTTTTGCTCCTTTGCACTGCTCTGATAGCATCCCGGTCCATTTTCCTCTTGTCACTAAATGGCCCAAATTTCCCAATTTTCTTTTTTTTCTCCTCCAGTTGCAATTCCTTTGATGGGATCTCCATTCCAGCGTCTTTCTAAGTCCTTCTTATTTCTTTTGGCCTTCAGTGCGCACCACTTTTGGCAAGCTGTGCTGCATGTGCCTGCACTTGATAGCATATGGGTAAGATATTTCTCTTTTTTTGTTTTAGTTTTTTTTCAGTGACCGTACCATGTGCCACATATCTTCCCCTGCAAGTTTCCTTTCTTCCTTGACATTTTCCCCTGCTTTTGCAACATCTGGGAGCTTAATTTTGGCATGTTTTGGTCTTTTGCAATGCAACTCATTTCCTCCCCGGCCATTTCTTGAAGACACTACAACTGCCAGTTTTCTGGGTTTTGGGGCTTTTTTTCAATTGCATTTCATTTGATCCTATCTCCTTTCCAGAGCGTTTGTTAGCCTTTCTTTTGGGGTTCGCAAGATTCCGTTTCCCTTCCCGAAAGGAAATTTCATTTCCTTTCGGGAAGGGAAACGGAATCTTGCGATTTCAATGGGGACCATGAGAGGAATCCTTGGTGCATGTCCCTGCACGTGATGACATGCCATGCCTTTTGATGGCTTTGACTTTGGGAAAGATTTTTTTCTTTTTTTTTTCCAATTTTTTTAGGCATCCATGTCATGTCTTTTCTAGCTTCCCCTGCAAGTTTTGTCTTGCTCCTTGACTTTTTCCCCATCTTTTGCAACATCTGGGAGCTTAGTTTTGGCATGTTTTGGTCCTTTGCACTGCTCTGATAGCATCCCGGTCCATTTTCCTCTTGTCACTAAATGGCCCAAATTTCCCAATTTTCTTTTTTTTCTCCTCCAGTTGCAATTCCTTTGATGGGATCTCCATTCCAGCGTCTTTCTAAGTCCTTCTTATTTCTTTTGGCCTTCAGTGCGCACCACTTTTGGCAAGCTGTGCTGCATGTGCCTGCACTTGATAGCATATGGGTAAGATATTTCTCTTTTTTTGTTTTAGTTTTTTTTCAGTGACCGTACCATGTGCCACATATCTTCCCCTGCAAGTTTCCTTTCTTCCTTGACATTTTCCCCTGCTTTTGCAACATCTGGGAGCTTAATTTTGGCATGCTTTGGTCTTTTGCAATGCAACTCATTTCCTCCCCGGCCATTTCTTGAAGACACTACAACTGCCAGTTTTCTGGGTTTTGGGGCTTTTTTTCAATTGCATTTCATTTGATCCTATCTCCTTTCCAGAGTGTTTGTTAGCCTTTCTTTTGGGGTTCGCAAGATTCCGTTTCCCTTCCCGAAAGGAAATTTCATTTCCTTTCGGGAAGGGAAACGGAATCTTGCGATTTCAATGGGGACCATGAGAGGAATCCTTGTTGCATGTCCCTGCACGTGATGACATGCCATGCCTTTTGATGGCTTTGACTTTGGGAAAGATTTTTTTCTTTTTTTTTTCCAATTTTTTTAGGCATCCATGTCATGTCTTTTCTAGCTTCCCCTGCAAGTTTTGTCTTGCTCCTTGACTTTTTCCCCATCTTTTGCAACATCTGGGAGCTTCGTTTTGGCATGTTTTGGTCCTTTGCACTGCTCTGATAGCATCCCGGTCCATTTTCCTCTTGTCACTAAATGGCCCAAATTTCCCAATTTTCTTTTTTTTCTCCTCCTGTTGCAATTCCTTTGATGGGATCTCCATTCCAGCGTCTTTCTAAGTCCTTCTTATTTCTTTTGGCCTTCAGTGCGCACCACTTTTGGCAAGCTGTGCTGCATGTGCCTGCACTTGATAGCATATGGGTAAGATATTTCTCTTTTTTTGTTTTAGTTTTTTTTCAGTGACCGTACCATGTGCCACATATCTTCCCCTGCAAGTTTCCTTTCTTCCTTGACATTTTCCCCTGCTTTTGCAACATCTGGGAGCTTAATTTTGGCATGTTTTGGTCTTTTGCAATGCAACTCATTTCCTCCCCGGCCATTTCTTGAAGACACTACAACTGCCAATTTTCTGGGTTTTGGGGCTTTTTTTCAATTGCATTTCATTTGATCCTATCTCCTTTCCAGAGTGTTTGTTAGCCTTTCTTTTGGGGTTCGCAAGATTCCGTTTCCCTTCCCGAAAGGAAATTTCATTTCCTTTCGGGAAGGGAAACGGAATCTTGCGATTTCAATGGGGACCATGAGAGGAATCCTTGGTGCTTGTCCCTGCACATGATGACATGCCATGCCTTTTGATGGCTTTGACTTTTGGAAAGATTTTTTTCTTTTTTTTTTCCAATTTTTTTAGGCATCCATGTCATGTCTTGTCTAGCTTCCCCTGCAAGTTTTGTCTTGCTCCTTGACTTTTTCCCCATCTTTTGCAACATCTGGGAGCTTCGTTTTGGCATGTTTTGGTCCTTTGCACTGCTCTGATAGCATCCCGGTCCATTTTCCTCTTGTCACTAAATGGCCCAAATTTCCCAATTTTCTTTTTTTTCTCCTCCAGTTGCAATTCCTTTGATGGGATCTCCATTCCAGCGTCTTTCTAAGTCCTTCTTATTTCTTTTGGCCTTCAGTGCGCACCACTTTTGGCAAGCTGTGCTGCATGTGCCTGCACTTGATAGCCTATGGGTAAGATATTTCTCTTTTTTTGTTTTAGTTTTTTTTCAGTGACCGTACCATGTGCCACATATCTTCCCCTGCAAGTTTCCTTTCTTCCTTGACATTTTCCCCTGCTTTTGCAACATCTGGGAGCTTAATTTTGGCATGTTTTGGTCTTTTGCAATGCAACTCATTTCCTCCCCGGCCATTTCTTGAAGACACTACAACTGCCAATTTTCTGGGTTTTGGGGCTTTTTTTCAATTGCATTTCATTTGATCCTATCTCCTTTCCAGAGTGTTTGTTAGCCTTTCTTTTGGGGTTCGCAAGATTCCGTTTCCCTTCCCGAAAGGAAATTTCATTTCCTTTCGGGAAGGGAAACGGAATCTTGCGATTTCAATGGGGACCATGAGAGGAATCCTTGGTGCATGTCCCTGCACGTGATGACATGCCATGCCTTTTGATGGCTTTGACTTTGGGAAAGATTTTTTTTCTTTTTTTTTTCCAATTTTTTTAGGCATCCATGTCATGTCTTTTCTAGCTTCCCCTGCAAGTTTTGTCTTGCTCCTTGACTTTTTCCCCATCTTTTGCAACATCTGGGAGCTTCGTTTTGGCATGTTTTGGTCCTTTGCACTGCTCTGATAGCATCCCGGTCCATTTTCCTCTTGTCACTAAATGGCCCAAATTTCCCAATTTTCTTTTTTTTCTCCTCCAGTTGCAATTCCTTTGATGGGATCTCCATTCCAGCGTCTTTCTAAGTCCTTCTTATTTCTTTTGGCCTTCAGTGCGCACCACTTTTGGCAAGCTGTGCTGCATGTGCCTGTACTTGATAGCATATGGGTAAGATATTTCTCTTTTTTTGTTTTAGTTTTTTTTTCAGTGACCGTACCATGTGCCACATATCTTCCCCTGCAAGTTTCCTTTCTTCCTTGACATTTTCCCCTGCTTTTGCAACATCTGGGAGCTTAATTTTGGCATGTTTTGGTCTTTTGCAATGCAACTCATTTCCTCCCCGGCCATTTCTTGAAGACACTACAACTGCCAATTTTCTGGGTTTTGGGGCTTTTTTTCAATTGCATTTCATTTGATCCTATCTCCTTTCCAGAATGTTTGTTAGCCTTTCTTTTGGGGTTCGCAAGATTCCGTTTCCCTTCCCGAAAGGAAATTTCATTTCCTTTCGGGAAGGGAAACGGAATCTTGCGATTTCAATGGGGACCATGAGAGGAATCCTTGGTGCATGTGCCTGCACGTGATGACATGCCATGCCTTTTGATGGCTTTGACTTTGGGAAAGATTTTTTTCTTTTTTTTTTCCAATTTTTTTAGGCATCCATGTCATGTCTTGTCTAGCTTCCCCTGCAAGTTTTGTCTTGCTCCTTGACTTTTTCCCCATCTTTTGCAACATCTGGGAGCTTCGTTTTGGCATGTTTTGGTCCTTTGCACTGCTCTGATAGCATCCCGGTCCATTTTCCTCTTGTCACTAAATGGCCCAAATTTGCCAATTTTCTTTTTTTTCTCCTCCAGTTGCAATTCCTTTGATGGGATCTCCATTCCAGCGTCTTTCTAAGTCCTTCTTATTTCTTTTGGCCTTCAGTGCGCACCACTTTTGGCAAGCTGTGCTGCATGTGCCTGCACTTGATAGCATATGGGTAAGATATTTCTCTTTTTTTGTTTTAGTTTTTTTTCAGTGACCGTACCATGTGCCACATATCTTCCCCTGCAAGTTTCCTTTCTTCCTTGACATTTTCCCCTGCTTTTGCAACATCTGGGAGCTTAATTTTGGCATGTTTTGGTCTTTTGCAATGCAACTCATTTCCTCCCCGGCCATTTCTTGAAGACACTACAACTGCCAATTTTCTGGGTTTTGGGGCTTTTTTTCAATTGCATTTCATTTGATCCTATCTCCTTTCCAGAGTGTTTGTTAGCCTTTCTTTTGGGGTTCGCAAGATTCCGTTTCCCTTCCCGAAAGGAAATTTCATTTCCTTTCGGGAAGGGAAACGGAATCTTGCGATTTCAATGGGGACCATGAGAGGAATCCTTGGTGCATGTCCCTGCATGTGATGACATGCCATGCCTTTTGATGGCTTTGACTTTGGGAAAGATTTTTTTCTTTTTTTTTTCCAATTTTTTTAGGCATCCATGTCATGTCTTTTCTAGCTTCCCCTGCAAGTTTTGTCTTGCTCCTTGACTTTTTCCCCATCTTTTGCAACATCTGGGAGCTTCGTTTTGGCATGTTTTGGTCCTTTGCACTGCTCTGATAGCATCCCGGTCCATTTTCCTCTTGTCACTAAATGGCCCAAATTTGCCAATTTTCTTTTTTTTCTCCTCCAGTTGCAATTCCTTTGATGGGATCTCCATTCCAGCGTCTTTCTAAGTCCTTCTTATTTCTTTTGGCCTTCAGTGCGCACCACTTTTGGCAAGCTGTGCTGCATGTGCCTGCACTTGATAGCATATGGGTAAGATATTTCTCTTTTTTTGTTTTAGTTTTTTTTCAGTGACCGTACCATGTGCCACATATCTTCCCCTGCAAGTTTCCTTTCTTCCTTGACATTTTCCCCTGCTTTTGCAACATCTGGGAGCTTAATTTTGGCATGCTTTGGTCTTTTGCAATGCAACTCATTTCCTCCCCGGCCATTTCTTGAAGACACTACAACTGCCAGTTTTCTGGGTTTTGGGGCTTTTTTTCAATTGCATTTCATTTGATCCTATCTCCTTTCCAGAGTGTTTGTTAGCCTTTCTTTTGGGGTTCGCAAGATTCCGTTTCCCTTCCCGAAAGGAAATTTCATTTCCTTTCGGGAAGGGAAACGGAATCTTGCGATTTCAATGGGGACCATGAGAGGAATCCTTGGTGCATGTCCCTGCACATGATGACATGCCATGCCTTTTGATGGCTTTGACTTTGGGAAAGATTTTTTTCTTTTTTTTTTCCAATTTTTTTAGGCATCCATGTCATGTCTTGTCTAGCTTCCCCTGCAAGTTTTGTCTTGCTCCTTGACTTTTTCCCCATCTTTTGCAACATCTGGGAGCTTCGTTTTGGCATGTTTTGGTCCTTTGCACTGCTCTGATAGCATCCCGGTCCATTTTCCTCTTGTCACTAAATGGCCCAAATTTCCCAATTTTCTTTTTTTTCTCCTCCAGTTGCAATTCCTTTGATGGGATCTCCATTCCAGCGTCTTTCTAAGTCCTTCTTATTTCTTTTGGCCTTCAGTGCGCACCACTTTTGGCAAGCTGTGCTGCATGTGCCTGCACTTGATAGCATATGGGTAAGATATTTCTCTTTTTTTGTTTTAGTTTTTTTTCAGTGACCGTACCATGTGCCACATATCTTCCCCTGCAAGTTTCCTTTCTTCCTTGACATTTTCCCCTGCTTTTGCAACATCTGGGAGCTTAATTTTGGCATGCTTTGGTCTTTTGCAATGCAGCTCATTTCCTCCCCGGCCATTTCTTGAAGACACTACAACTGCCAATTTTCTGGGTTTTGGGGCTTTTTTTCAATTGCATTTCATTTGATCCTATCTCCTTTCCAGAATGTTTGTTAGCCTTTCTTTTGGGGTTCGCAAGATTCCGTTTCCCTTCCCGAAAGGAAATTTCATTTCCTTTCGGGAAGGGAAACGGAATCTTGCGATTTCAATGGGGACCATGAGAGGAATCCTTGGTGCATGTCCCTGCACGTGATGACATGCCATGCCTTTTGATGGCTTTGACTTTGGGAAAGATTTTTTTCTTTTTTTTTTCCAATTTTTTTAGGCATCCATGTCATGTCTTTTCTAGCTTCCCCTGCAAGTTTTGTCTTGCTCCTTGACTTTTTCCCCATCTTTTGCAACATCTGGGAGCTTCGTTTTGGCATGTTTTGGTCCTTTGCACTGCTCTGATAGCATCCCGGTCCATTTTCCTCTTGTCACTAAATGGCCCAAATTTCCCAATTTTCTTTTTTTTCTCCTCCAGTTGCAATTCTTTTGATGGGATCTCCAT
The DNA here is from genome assembly GCF_037042795.1 of Molothrus aeneus. Taxonomy (NCBI): domain Eukaryota; kingdom Metazoa; phylum Chordata; class Aves; order Passeriformes; family Icteridae; genus Molothrus; species Molothrus aeneus. The sequence goes on along the minus strand of NW_027099176.1, from coordinate 357,376 downwards.
TCCAGCGTCTTTCTAAGTCCTTCTTATTTCTTTTGGCCTTCAGTGCGCACCACTTTTGGCAAGCTGTGCTGCATGTGCCTGCACTTGATAGCATATGGGTAAGATATTTCTCTTTTTTTGTTTTAGTTTTTTTTCAGTGACCGTACCATGTGCCACATATCTTCCCCTGCAAGTTTCCTTTCTTCCTTGACATTTTCCCCTGCTTTTGCAACATCTGGGAGCTTAATTTTGGCATGCTTTGGTCTTTTGCAATGCAGCTCATTTCCTCCCCGGCCATTTCTTGAAGACACTACAACTGCCAAATTTCTGGGTTTTGGGGCTTTTTTTCAATTGCATTTCATTTGATCCTATCTCCTTTCCAGAGTGTTTGTTAGCCTTTCTTTTGGGGTTCGCAAGATTCCGTTTCCCTTCCCGAAAGGAAATTTCATTTCCTTTCGGGAAGGGAAACGGAATCTTGCGATTTCAATGGGGACCATGAGAGGAATCCTTGGTGCATGTCCCTGCACGTGATGACATGCCATGCCTTTTGATGGCTTTGACTTTGGGAAAGATTTTTTTCTTTTTTTTTTCCAATTTTTTTAGGCATCCATGTCATGTCTTTTCTAGCTTCCCCTGCAAGTTTTGTCTTGCTCCTTGACTTTCGCCCATCTTTTGCAACATCTGGGAGCTTCGTTTTGGCATGTTTTGGTCCTTTGCACTGCTCTGATAGCATCCCGGTCCATTTTCCTCTTGTCACTAAATGGCCCAAATTTGCCAATTTTCTTTTTTTTCTCCTCCAGTTGCAATTCCTTTGATGGGATCTCCATTCCAGCGTCTTTCTAAGTCCTTCTTATTTCTTTTGGCCTTCAGTGCGCACCACTTTTGGCAAGCTGTGCTGCATGTGCCTGCACTTGATAGCATATGGGTAAGATATTTCTCTTTTTTTGTTTTAGTTTTTTTTCAGTGACCGTACCATGTGCCACATATCTTCCCCTGCAAGTTTCCTTTCTTCCTTGACATTTTCCCCTGCTTTTGCAACATCTGGGAGCTTAATTTTGGCATGTTTTGGTCTTTTGCAATGCAACTCATTTCCTCCCCGGCCATTTCTTGAAGACACTACAACTGCCAATTTTCTGGGTTTTGGGGCTTTTTTTCAATTGCATTTCATTTGATCCTATCTCCTTTCCAGAGTGTTTGTTAGCCTTTCTTTTGGGGTTCGCAAGATTCCGTTTCCCTTCCCGAAAGGAAATTTCATTTCCTTTCGGGAAGGGAAACGGAATCTTGCGATTTCAATGGGGACCATGAGAGGAATCCTTGGTGCATGTCCCTGCACGTGATGACATGCCATGCCTTTTGATGGCTTTGACTTTGGGAAAGATTTTTTTCTTTTTTTTTTCCAATTTTTTTAGGCATCCATGTCATGTCTTGTCTAGCTTCCCCTGCAAGTTTTGTCTTGCTCCTTGACTTTTTCCCCATCTTTTGCAACATCTGGGAGCTTCGTTTTGGCATGTTTTGGTCCTTTGCACTGCTCTGATAGCATCCCGGTCCATTTTCCTCTTGTCACTAAATGGCCCAAATTTGCCAATTTTCTTTTTTTTCTCCTCCAGTTGCAATTCCTTTGATGGGATCTCCATTCCAGCGTCTTTCTAAGTCCTTCTTATTTCTTTTGGCCTTCAGTGCGCACCACTTTTGGCAAGCTGTGCTGCATGTGCCTGCACTTGATAGCATATGGGTAAGATATTTCTCTTTTTTTGTTTTAGTTTTTTTTCAGTGACCGTACCATGTGCCACATATCTTCCCCTGCAAGTTTCCTTTCTTCCTTGACATTTTCCCCTGCTTTTGCAACATCTGGGAGCTTAATTTTGGCATGTTTTGGTCTTTTGCAATGCAACTCATTTCCTCCCCGGCCATTTCTTGAAGACACTACAACTGCCAATTTTCTGGGTTTTGGGGCTTTTTTTCAATTGCATTTCATTTGATCCTATCTCCTTTCCAGAGTGTTTGTTAGCCTTTCTTTTGGGGTTCGCAAGATTCCGTTTCCCTTCCCGAAAGGAAATTTCATTTCCTTTCGGGAAGGGAAACGGAATCTTGCGATTTCAATGGGGACCATGAGAGGAATCCTTGGTGCATGTCCCTGCACGTGATGACATGCCATGCCTTTTGATGGCTTTGACTTTGGGAAAGATTTTTTTCTTTTTTTTTTCCAATTTTTTTAGGCATCCATGTCATGTCTTTTCTAGCTTCCCCTGCAAGTTTTGTCTTGCTCCTTGACTTTTTCCCCATCTTTTGCAACATCTGGGAGCTTCGTTTTGGCATGTTTTGGTCCTTTGCACTGCTCTGATAGCATCCCGGTCCATTTTCCTCTTGTCACTAAATGGCCCAAATTTCCCAATTTTCTTTTTTTTCTCCTCCAGTTGCAATTCCTTTGATGGGATCTCCATTCCAGCGTCTTTCTAAGTCCTTCTTATTTCTTTTGGCCTTCAGTGCGCACCACTTTTGGCAAGCTGTGCTGCATGTGCCTGCACTTGATAGCATATGGGTAAGATATTTCTCTTTTTTTGTTTTAGTTTTTTTTCAGTGACCGTACCATGTGCCACATATCTTCCCCTGCAAGTTTCCTTTCTTCCTTGACATTTTCCCCTGCTTTTGCAACATCTGGGAGCTTAATTTTGGCATGCTTTGGTCTTTTGCAATGCAACTCATTTCCTCCCCGGCCATTTCTTGAAGACACTACAACTGCCAGTTTTCTGGGTTTTGGGGCTTTTTTTCAATTGCATTTCATTTGATCCTATCTCCTTTCCAGAGTGTTTGTTAGCCTTTCTTTTGGGGTTCGCAAGATTCCGTTTCCCTTCCCGAAAGGAAATTTCATTTCCTTTCGGGAAGGGAAACGGAATCTTGCGATTTCAATGGGGACCATGAGAGGAATCCTTGGTGCATGTCCCTGCACATGATGACATGCCATGCCTTTTGATGGCTTTGACTTTGGGAAAGATTTTTTTCTTTTTTTTTTCCAATTTTTTTAGGCATCCATGTCATGTCTTGTCTAGCTTCCCCTGCAAGTTTTGTCTTGCTCCTTGACTTTTTCCCCATCTTTTGCAACATCTGGGAGCTTCGTTTTGGCATGTTTTGGTCCTTTGCACTGCTCTGATAGCATCCTGGTCCATTTTCCTCTTGTCACTAAATGGCCCAAATTTCCCAATTTTCTTTTTTTTCTCCTCCAGTTGCAATTCCTTGGATGGGATCTCCATTCCAGCGTCTTTCTAAGTCCTTCTTATTTCTTTTGGCCTTCAGTGCGCACCACTTTTGGCAAGCTGTGCTGCATGTGCCTGCACTTGATAGCCTATGGGTAAGATATTTCTCTTTTTTGTTTTAGTTTTTTTTTCAGTGACCGTACCATGTGCCACATATCTTCCCCTGCAAGTTTCCTTTCTTCCTTGACATTTTCCCCTGCTTTTGCAACATCTGGGAGCTTAATTTTGGCATGTTTTGGTCTTTTGCAATGCAACTCATTTCCTCCCCGGCCATTTCTTGAAGACACTACAACTGCCAATTTTCTGGGTTTTGGGGCTTTTTTTCAATTGCAGTTCATTTGATCCTATCTCCTTTCCAGAGTGTTTGTTAGCCTTTCTTTTGGGGTTCGCAAGATTCCGTTTCCCTTCCCGAAAGGAAATTTCATTTCCTTTCGGGAAGGGAAACGGAATCTTGCGATTTCAATGGGGACCATGAGAGGAATCCTTGGTGCATGTCCCTGCACGTGATGACATGCCATGCCTTTTGATGGCTTTGACTTTGGGAAAGATTTTTTTCTTTTTTTTTTCCAATTTTTTTAGGCATCCATGTCATGTCTTTTCTAGCTTCCCCTGCAAGTTTTGTCTTGCTCCTTGACTTTTTCCCCATCTTTTGCAACATCTGGGAGCTTCGTTTTGGCATGTTTTGGTCCTTTGCACTGCTCTGATAGCATCCCGGTCCATTTTCCTCTTGTCACTAAATGGCCCAAATTTCCCAATTTTCTTTTTTTTCTCCTCCAGTTGCAATTCCTTTGATGGGATCTCCATTCCAGCGTCTTTCTAAGTCCTTCTTATTTCTTTTGGCCTTCAGTGCGCACCACTTTTGGCAAGCTGTGCTGCATGTGCCTGCACTTGATAGCATATGGGTAAGATATTTCTCTTTTTTTGTTTTAGTTTTTTTTTCAGTGACCGTACCATGTGCCACATATCTTCCCCTGCAAGTTTCCTTTCTTCCTTGACATTTTCCCCTGCTTTTGCAACATCTGGGAGCTTAATTTTGGCATGTTTTGGTCTTTTGCAATGCAACTCATTTCCTCCCCGGCCATTTCTTGAAGACACTACAACTGCCAATTTTCTGGGTTTTGGGGCTTTTTTTCAATTGCATTTCATTTGATCCTATCTCCTTTCCAGAGTGTTTGTTAGCCTTTCTTTTGGGGTTCGCAAGATTCCGTTTCCCTTCCCGAAAGGAAATTTCATTTCCTTTCGGGAAGGGAAACGGAATCTTGCGATTTCAATGGGGACCATGAGAGGAATCCTTGGTGCATGTCCCTGCACGTGATGACATGCCATGCCTTTTGATGGCTTTGACTTTGGGAAAGATTTTTTTTCTTTTTTTTTTCCAATTTTTTTAGGCATCCATGTCATGTCTTTTCTAGCTTCCCCTGCAAGTTTTGTCTTGCTCCTTGACTTTTTCCCCATCTTTTGCAACATCTGGGAGCTTCGTTTTGGCATGTTTTGGTCCTTTGCACTGCTCTGATAGCATCCCGGTCCATTTTCCTCTTGTCACTAAATGGCCCAAATTTCCCAATTTTCTTTTTTTTCTCCTCCAGTTGCAATTCCTTTGATGGGATCTCCATTCCAGCGTCTTTCTAAGTCCTTCTTATTTCTTTTGGCCTTCAGTGCGCACCACTTTTCGCAAGCTGTGCTGCATGTGCCTGCACTTGATAGCATATGGGTAAGATATTTCTCTTTTTTTGTTTTAGTTTTTTTTCAGTGACCGTACCATGTGCCACATATCTTCCCCTGCAAGTTTCCTTTCTTCCTTGACATTTTCCCCTGCTTTTGCAACATCTGGGAGCTTAATTTTGGCATGTTTTGGTCTTTTGCAATGCAACTCATTTCCTCTAGGGCCCTTTCTTGAAGACACTACAACTGCCAATTTTCTGGGTTTTGGGGCTTTTTTTCAATTGCATTTCATTTGATCCTATCTCCTTTCCAGAGTGTTTGTTAGCCTTTCTTTTGGGGTTCGCAAGATTCCGTTTCCCTTCCCGAAAGGAAATTTCATTTCCTTTCGGGAAGGGAAACGGAATCTTGCGATTTCAATGGGGACCATGAGAGGAATCCTTGGTGCATGTCCCTGCACGTGATGACATGCCATGCCTTTTGATGGCTTTGACTTTGGGAAAGATTTTTTTTCTTTTTTTTTTCCAATTTTTTTAGGCATCCATGTCATGTCTTTTCTAGCTTCCCCTGCAAGTTTTGTCTTGCTCCTTGACTTTTTCCCCATCTTTTGCAACATCTGGGAGCTTCGTTTTGGCATGTTTTGCTCCTTTGCACTGCTCTGATAGCATCCCGGTCCATTTTCCTCTTGTCACTAAATGGCCCAAATTTCCCAATTTTCTTTTTTTTCTCCTCCAGTTGCAATTCCTTTGATGGGATCTCCATTCCAGCGTCTTTCTAAGTCCTTCTTATTTCTTTTGGCCTTCAGTGCGCACCACTTTTGGCAAGCTGTGCTGCATGTGCCTGTACTTGATAGCATATGGGTAAGATATTTCTCTTTTTTTGTTTTAGTTTTTTTTTCAGTGACCGTACCATGTGCCACATATCTTCCCCTGCAAGTTTCCTTTCTTCCTTGACATTTTCCCCTGCTTTTGCAACATCTGGGAGCTTAATTTTGGCATGTTTTGGTCTTTTGCAATGCAACTCATTTCCTCCCCGGCCATTTCTTGAAGACACTACAACTGCCAATTTTCTGGGTTTTGGGGCTTTTTTTCAATTGCATTTCATTTGATCCTATCTCCTTTCCAGAATGTTTGTTAGCCTTTCTTTTGGGGTTCGCAAGATTCCGTTTCCCTTCCCGAAAGGAAATTTCATTTCCTTTCGGGAAGGGAAACGGAATCTTGCGATTTCAATGGGGACCATGAGAGGAATCCTTGGTGCATGTCCCTGCACGTGATGACATGCCATGCCTTTTGATGGCTTTGACTTTGGGAAAGATTTTTTTCTTTTTTTTTTCCAATTTTTTTAGGCATCCATGTCATGTCTTTTCTAGCTTCCCCTGCAAGTTTTGTCTTGCTCCTTGACTTTTTCCCCATCTTTTGCAACATCTGGGAGCTTCGTTTTGGCATGTTTTGGTCCTTTGCACTGCTCTGATAGCATCCCGGTCCATTTTCCTCTTGTCACTAAATGGCCCAAATTTCCCAATTTTCTTTTTTTTCTCCTCCAGTTGCAATTCCTTTGATGGGATCTCCATTCCAGCGTCTTTCTAAGTCCTTCTTATTTCTTTTGGCCTTCAGTGCGCACCACTTTTGGCAAGCTGTGCTGCATGTGCCTGCACTTGATAGCATATGGGTAAGATATTTCTCTTTTTTTGTTTTAGTTTTTTTTCAGTGACCGTACCATGTGCCACATATCTTCCCCTGCAAGTTTCCTTTCTTCCTTGACATTTTCCCCTGCTTTTGCAACATCTGGGAGCTTAATTTTGGCATGTTTTGGTCTTTTGCAATGCAACTCATTTCCTCTAGGGCCATTTCTTGAAGACACTACAACTGCCAATTTTCTGGGTTTTGGGGCTTTTTTTCAATTGCATTTCATTTGATCCTATCTCCTTTCCAGAGTGTTTGTTAGCCTTTCTTTTGGGGTTCGCAAGATTCCGTTTCCCTTCCCGAAAGGAAATTTCATTTCCTTTCGGGAAGGGAAACGGAATCTTGCGATTTCAATGGGGACCATGAGAGGAATCCTTGGTGCATGTCCCTGCACGTGATGACATGCCATGCCTTTTGATGGCTTTGACTTTGGGAAAGATTTTTTTTCTTTTTTTTTTCCAATTTTTTTAGGCATCCATGTCATGTCTTTTCTAGCTTCCCCTGCAAGTTTTGTCTTGCTCCTTGACTTTTTCCCCATCTTTTGCAACATCTGGGAGCTTCGTTTTGGCATGTTTTGGTCCTTTGCACTGCTCTGATAGCATCCCGGTCCATTTTCCTCTTGTCACTAAATGGCCCAAATTTCCCAATTTTCTTTTTTTTCTCCTCCAGTTGCAATTCCTTTGATGGGATCTCCATTCCAGCGTCTTTCTAAGTCCTTCTTATTTCTTTTGGCCTTCAGTGCGCACCACTTTTGGCAAGCTGTGCTGCATGTGCCTGCACTTGATAGCATATGGGTAAGATATTTCTCTTTTTTTGTTTTAGTTTTTTTTCAGTGACCGTACCATGTGCCACATATCTTCCCCTGCAAGTTTCCTTTCTTCCTTGACATTTTCCCCTGCTTTTGCAACATCTGGGAGCTTAATTTTGGCATGTTTTGGTCTTTTGCAATGCAACTCATTTCCTCCCCGGCCATTTCTTGAAGACACTACAACTGCCAATTTTCTGGGTTTTGGGGCTTTTTTTCAATTGCATTTCATTTGATCCTATCTCCTTTCCAGAGTGTTTGTTAGCCTTTCTTTTGGGGTTCGCAAGATTCCGTTTCCCTTCCCGAAAGGAAATTTCATTTCCTTTTGGGAAGGGAAACGGAATCTTGCGATTTCAATGGGGACCATGAGAGGAATCCTTGGTGCATGTCCCTGCACGTGATGACATGCCATGCCTTTTGATGGCTTTGACTTTGGGAAAGATTTTTTTTCTTTTTTTTTTCCAATTTTTTTAGGCATCCATGTCATGTCTTTTCTAGCTTCCCCTGCAAGTTTTGTCTTGCTCCTTGACTTTTTCCCCATCTTTTGCAACATCTGGGAGCTTCGTTTTGGCATGTTTTGGTCCTTTGCACTGCTCTGATAGCATCCCGGTCCATTTTCCTCTTGTCACTAAATGGCCCAAATTTCCCAATTTTCTTTTTTTTCTCCTCCAGTTGCAATTCCTTTGATGGGATCTCCATTCCAGCGTCTTTCTAAGTCCTTCTTATTTCTTTTGGCCTTCAGTGCGCACCACTTTTGGCAAGCTGTGCTGCATGTGCCTGTACTTGATAGCATATGGGTAAGATATTTCTCTTTTTTTGTTTTAGTTTTTTTTTCAGTGACCGTACCATGTGCCACATATCTTCCCCTGCAAGTTTCCTTTCTTCCTTGACATTTTCCCCTGCTTTTGCAACATCTGGGAGCTTAATTTTGGCATGTTTTGGTCTTTTGCAATGCAACTCATTTCCTCCCCGGCCATTTCTTGAAGACACTACAACTGCCAATTTTCTGGGTTTTGGGGCTTTTTTTCAATTGCATTTCATTTGATCCTATCTCCTTTCCAGAATGTTTGTTAGCCTTTCTTTTGGGGTTCGCAAGATTCCGTTTCCCTTCCCGAAAGGAAATGAAATTTCCTTTCGGGAAGGGAAACGGAATCTTGCGATTTCAATGGGGACCATGAGAGGAATCCTTGGTGCATGTCCCTGCACGTGATGACATGCCATGCCTTTTGATGGCTTTGACTTTGGGAAAGATTTTTTTCTTTTTTTTTTTCCAATTTTTTTAGGCATCCATGTCATGTCTTTTCTAGCTTCCCCTGCAAGTTTTGTCTTGCTCCTTGACTTTTTCCCCATCTTTTGCAACATCTGGGAGCTTAGTTTTGGCATGTTTTGGTCCTTTGCACTGCTCTGATAGCATCCCGGTCCATTTTCCTCTTGTCACTAAATGGCCCAAATTTCCCAATTTTCTTTTTTTTCTCCTCCAGTTGCAATTCCTTTGATGGGATCTCCATTCCAGCGTCTTTCTAAGTCCTTCTTATTTCTTTTGGCCTTCAGTGCGCACCACTTTTCGCAAGCTGTGCTGCATGTGCCTGTACTTGATAGCATATGGGTAAGATATTTCTCTTTTTTTGTTTTAGTTTTTTTTTCAGTGACCGTACCATGTGCCACATATCTTCCCCTGCAAGTTTCCTTTCTTCCTTGACATTTTCCCCTGCTTTTGCAACATCTGGGAGCTTAATTTTGGCATGTTTTGGTCTTTTGCAATGCAACTCATTTCCTCCCCGGCCATTTCTTGAAGACACTACAACTGCCAATTTTCTGGGTTTTGGGGCTTTTTTTCAATTGCATTTCATTTGATCCTATCTCCTTTCCAGAATGTTTGTTAGCCTTTCTTTTGGGGTTCGCAAGATTCCGTTTCCCTTCCCGAAAGGAAATTTCATTTCCTTTCGGGAAGGGAAACGGAATCTTGCGATTTCAATGGGGACCATGAGAGGAATCCTTGGTGCATGTCCCTGCACGTGATGACATGCCATGCCTTTTGATGGCTTTGACTTTGGGAAAGATTTTTTTTTTTTTTTTCCAATTTTTTTAGGCATCCATGTCATGTCTTTTCTAGCTTCCCCTGCAAGTTTTGTCTTGCTCCTTGACTTTTTCCCCATCTTTTGCAACATCTGGGAGCTTCGTTTTGGCATGTTTTGGTCCTTTGCACTGCTCTGATAGCATCCCGGTCCATTTTCCTCTTGTCACTAAATGGCCCAAATTTCCCAATTTTCTTTTTTTTCTCCTCCAGTTGCAATTCTTTTGATGGGATCTCCATTCCAGCGTCTTTCTAAGTCCTTCTTATTTCTTTTGGCCTTCAGTGCGCACCACTTTTGGCAAGCTGTGCTGCATGTGCCTGCACTTGATAGCATATGGGTAAGATATTTCTCTTTTTTTGTTTTAGTTTTTTTTCAGTGACCGTACCATGTGCCACATATCTTCCCCTGCAAGTTTCCTTTCTTCCTTGACATTTTCCCCTGCTTTTGCAACATCTGGGAGCTTAATTTTGGCATGCTTTGGTCTTTTGCAATGCAGCTCATTTCCTCCCCGGCCATTTCTTGAAGACACTACAACTGCCAATTTTCTGGGTTTTGGGGCTTTTTTTCAATTGCATTTCATTTGATCCTATCTCCTTTCCAGAGTGTTTGTTAGCCTTTCTTTTGGGGTTCGCAAGATTCCGTTTCCCTTCCCGAAAGGAAATTTCATTTCCTTTCGGGAAGGGAAACGGAATCTTGCGATTTCAATGGGGACCATGAGAGGAATCCTTGGTGCATGTCCCTGCACGTGATGACATGCCATGCCTTTTGATGGCTTTGACTTTGGGAAAGATTTTTTTCTTTTTTTTTTTCCAATTTTTTTAGGCATCCATGTCATGTCTTTTCTAGCTTCCCCTGCAAGTTTTGTCTTGCTCCTTGACTTTTTCCCCATCTTTTGCAACATCTGGGAGCTTAGTTTTGGCATGTTTTGGTCCTTTGCACTGCTCTGATAGCATCCCGGTCCATTTTCCTCTTGTCACTAAATGGCCCAAATTTCCCAATTTTCTTTTTTTTCTCCTCCAGTTGCAATTCTTTTGATGGGATCTCCATTCCAGCGTCTTTCTAAGTCCTTCTTATTTCTTTTGGCCTTCAGTGCGCACCACTTTTCGCAAGCTGTGCTGCATGTGCCTGTACTTGATAGCATATGGGTAAGATATTTCTCTTTTTTTGTTTTAGTTTTTTTTTCAGTGACCGTACCATGTGCCACATATCTTCCCCTGCAAGTTTCCTTTCTTCCTTGACATTTTCCCCTGCTTTTGCAACATCTGGGAGCTTAATTTTGGCATGTTTTGGTCTTTTGCAATGCAACTCATTTCCTCCCCGGCCATTTCTTGAAGACACTACAACTGCCAATTTTCTGGGTTTTGGGGCTTTTTTTCAATTGCATTTCATTTGATCCTATCTCCTTTCCAGAATGTTTGTTAGCCTTTCTTTTGGGGTTCGCAAGATTCCGTTTCCCTTCCCGAAAGGAAATTTCATTTCCTTTCGGGAAGGGAAACGGAATCTTGCGATTTCAATGGGGACCATGAGAGGAATCCTTGGTGCATGTCCCTGCACGTGATGACATGCCATGCCTTTTGATGGCTTTGACTTTGGGAAAGATTTTTTTTTTTTTTTTTCCAATTTTTTTAGGCATCCATGTCATGTCTTTTCTAGCTTCCCCTGCAAGTTTTGTCTTGCTCCTTGACTTTTTCCCCATCTTTTGCAACATCTGGGAGCTTAGTTTTGGCATGTTTTGGTCCTTTGCACTGCTCTGATAGCATCCCGGTCCATTTTCCTCTTGTCACTAAATGGCCCAAATTTCCCAATTTTCTTTTTTTTCTCCTCCAGTTGCAATTCTTTTGATGGGATCTCCATTCCAGCGTCTTTCTAAGTCCTTCTTATTTCTTTTGGCCTTCAGTGCGCACCACTTTTGGCAAGCTGTGCTGCATGTGCCTGCACTTGATAGCATATGGGTAAGATATTTCTCTTTTTTTGTTTTAGTTTTTTTTCAGTGACCGTACCATGTGCCACATATCTTCCCCTGCAAGTTTCCTTTCTTCCTTGACATTTTCCCCTGCTTTTGCAACATCTGGGAGCTTAATTTTGGCATGCTTTGGTCTTTTGCAATGCAGCTCATTTCCTCCCCGGCCATTTCTTGAAGACACTACAACTGCCAATTTTCTGGGTTTTGGGGCTTTTTTTCAATTGCATTTCATTTGATCCTATCTCCTTTCCAGAGTGTTTGTTAGCCTTTCTTTTGGGGTTCGCAAGATTCCGTTTCCCTTCCCGAAAGGAAATTTCATTTCCTTTCGGGAAGGGAAACGGAATCTTGCGATTTCAATGGGGACCATGAGAGGAATCCTTGGTGCATGTCCCTGCACGTGATGACATGCCATGCCTTTTGATGGCTTTGACTTTGGGAAAGATTTTTTTCTTTTTTTTTTCCAATTTTTTTAGGCATCCATGTCATGTCTTTTCTAGCTTCCCCTGCAAGTTTTGTCTTGCTCCTTGACTTTTTCCCCATCTTTTGCAACATCTGGGAGCTTAGTTTTGGCATGTTTTGGTCCTTTGCACTGCTCTGATAGCATCCCGGTCCATTTTCCTCTTGTCACTAAATGGCCCAAATTTCCCAATTTTCTTTTTTTTCTCCTCCAGTTGCAATTCTTTTGATGGGATCTCCATTCCAGCGTCTTTCTAAGTCCTTCTTATTTCTTTTGGCCTTCAGTGCGCACCACTTTTGGCAAGCTGTGCTGCATGTGCCTGCACTTGATAGCATATGGGTAAGATATTTCTCTTTTTTTGTTTTAGTTTTTTTTCAGTGACCGTACCATGTGCCACATATCTTCCCCTGCAAGTTTCCTTTCTTCCTTGACATTTTCCCCTGCTTTTGCAACATCTGGGAGCTTAATTTTGGCATGCTTTGGTCTTTTGCAATGCAGCTCATTTCCTCCCCGGCCATTTCTTGAAGACACTACAACTGCCAATTTTCTGGGTTTTGGGGCTTTTTTTCAATTGCATTTCATTTGATCCTATCTCCTTTCCAGAGTGTTTGTTAGCCTTTCTTTTGGGGTTCGCAAGATTCCGTTTCCCTTCCCGAAAGGAAATTTCATTTCCTTTCGGGAAGGGAAACGGAATCTTGCGATTTCAATGGGGACCATGAGAGGAATCCTTGGTGCATGTCCCTGCACGTGATGACATGCCATGCCTTTTGATGGCTTTGACTTTGGGAAAGATTTTTTTCTTTTTTTTTTCCAATTTTTTTAGGCATCCATGTCATGTCTTTTCTAGCTTCCCCTGCAAGTTTTGTCTTGCTCCTTGACTTTTTCCCCATCTTTTGCAACATCTGGGAGCTTCGTTTTGGCATGTTTTGGTCCTTTGCACTGCTCTGATAGCATCCCGGTCCATTTTCCTCTTGTCACTAAATGGCCCAAATTTCCCAATTTTCTTTTTTTTCTCCTCCAGTTGCAATTCCTTGGATGGGATCTCCATTCCAGCGTCTTTCTATGTCCTTCTTATTTCTTTTGGCCTTCAGTGCGCACCACTTTTGGCAAGCTGTGCTGCATGTGCCTGCACTTGATAGCATATGGGTAAGATATTTCTCTTTTTTTTAGTTTTTTTTTCAGTGACCGTACCATGTGCCACATATCTTCCCCTGCAAGTTTCCTTTCTTCCTTGACATTTTCCCCTGCTTTTGCAACATCTGGGAGCTTAATTTTGGCATGTTTTGGTCTTTTGCAATGCAACTCATTTCCTCCCCGGCCATTTCTTGAAGACACCTCAACTGCCAATTTTCTGGGTTTTGGGGCTTTTTTTCAATTGCATTTCATTTGATCCTATCTCCTTTCCAGAGTGTTTGTTAGCCTTTCTTTTGGGGTTCGCAAGATTCCGTTTCCCTTCCCGAAAGGAAATTTCATTTCCTTTCGGGAAGGGAAACGGAATCTTGCGATTTCAATGGGGACCATGAGAGGAATCCTTGGTGCATGTCCCTGCACGTGATGACATGCCATGCCTTTTGATGGCTTTGACTTTGGGAAAGATTTTTTTCTTTTTTTTTTCCAATTTTTTTAGGCATCCATGTCATGTCTTTTCTAGCTTCCCCTGCAAGTTTTGTCTTGCTCCTTGACTTTTTCCCCATCTTTTGCAACATCTGGGAGCTTAGTTTTGGCATGTTTTGGTCCTTTGCACTGCTCTGATAGCATCCCGGTCCATTTTCCTCTTGTCACTAAATGGCCCAAATTTCCCAATTTTCTTTTTTTTCTCCTCCAGTTGCAATTCCTTTGATGGGATCTCCATTCCAGCGTCTTTCTAAGTCCTTCTTATTTCTTTTGGCCTTCAGTGCGCACCACTTTTGGCAAGCTGTGCTGCATGTGCCTGCACTTGATAGCATATGGGTAAGATATTTCTCTTTTTTTGTTTTAGTTTTTTTTCAGTGACCGTACCATGTGCCACATATCTTCCCCTGCAAGTTTCCTTTCTTCCTTGACATTTTCCCCTGCTTTTGCAACATCTGGGAGCTTAATTTTGGCATGCTTTGGTCTTTTGCAATGCAACTCATTTCCTCCCCGGCCATTTCTTGAAGACACTACAACTGCCAGTTTTCTGGGTTTTGGGGCTTTTTTTCAATTGCATTTCATTTGATCCTATCTCCTTTCCAGAGTGTTTGTTAGCCTTTCTTTTGGGGTTCGCAAGATTCCGTTTCCCTTCCCGAAAGGAAATTTCATTTCCTTTCGGGAAGGGAAACGGAATCTTGCGATTTCAATGGGGACCATGAGAGGAATCCTTGGTGCATGTCCCTGCACGTGATGACATGCCATGCCTTTTGATGGCTTTGACTTTGGGAAAGATTTTTTTCTTTTTTTTTTCCAATTTTTTTAGGCATCCATGTCATGTCTTTTCTAGCTTCCCCTGCAAGTTTTGTCTTGCTCCTTGACTTTTTCCCCATCTTTTGCAACATCTGGGAGCTTCGTTTTGGCATGTTTTGGTCCTTTGCACTGCTCTGATAGCATCCCGGTCCATTTTCCTCTTGTCACTAAATGGCCCAAATTTCCCAATTTTCTTTTTTTTCTCCTCCAGTTGCAATTCTTTTGATGGGATCTCCATTCCAGCGTCTTTCTAAGTCCTTCTTATTTCTTTTGGCCTTCAGTGCGCACCACTTTTGGCAAGCTGTGCTGCATGTGCCTGCACTTGATAGCATATGGGTAAGATATTTCTCTTTTTTTGTTTTAGTTTTTTTTCAGTGACCGTACCATGTGCCACATATCTTCCCCTGCAAGTTTCCTTTCTTCCTTGACATTTTCCCCTGCTTTTGCAACATCTGGGAGCTTAATTTTGGCATGCTTTGGTCTTTTGCAATGCAGCTCATTTCCTCCCCGGCCATTTCTTGAAGACACTACAACTGCCAATTTTCTGGGTTTTGGGGCTTTTTTTCAATTGCATTTCATTTGATCCTATCTCCTTTCCAGAGTGTTTGTTAGCCTTTCTTTTGGGGTTCGCAAGATTCCGTTTCCCTTCCCGAAAGGAAATTTCATTTCCTTTCGGGAAGGGAAACGGAATCTTGCGATTTCAATGGGGACCATGAGAGGAATCCTTGGTGCATGTCCCTGCACGTGATGACATGCCATGCCTTTTGATGGCTTTGACTTTGGGAAAGATTTTTTTCTTTTTTTTTTTCCAATTTTTTTAGGCATCCATGTCATGTCTTTTCTAGCTTCCCCTGCAAGTTTTGTCTTGCTCCTTGACTTTTTCCCCATCTTTTGCAACATCTGGGAGCTTCGTTTTGGCATGTTTTGGTCCTTTGCACTGCTCTGATAGCATCCCGGTCCATTTTCCTCTTGTCACTAAATGGCCCAAATTTCCCAATTTTCTTTTTTTTCTCCTCCAGTTGCAATTCTTTTGATGGGATCTCCATTCCAGCGTCTTTCTAAGTCCTTCTTATTTCTTTTGGCCTTCAGTGCGCACCACTTTTGGCAAGCTGTGCTGCATGTGCCTGTACTTGATAGCATATGGGTAAGATATTTCTCTTTTTTTGTTTTAGTTTTTTTTTCAGTGACCGTACCATGTGCCACATATCTTCTCCTGCAAGTTTCCTTTCTTCCTTGACATTTTCCCCTGCTTTTGCAACATCTGGGAGCTTAATTTTGGCATGTTTTGGTCTTTTGCAATGCAACTCATTTCCTCCCCGGCCATTTCTTGAAGACACTACAACTGCCAATTTTCTGGGTTTTGGGGCTTTTTTTCAATTGCATTTCATTTGATCCTATCTCCTTTCCAGAATGTTTGTTAGCCTTTCTTTTGGGGTTCGCAAGATTCCGTTTCCCTTCCCGAAAGGAAATTTCATTTCCTTTCGGGAAGGGAAACGGAATCTTGCGATTTCAATGGGGACCATGAGAGGAATCCTTGGTGCATGTCCCTGCACGTGATGACATGCCATGCCTTTTGATGGCTTTGACTTTGGGAAAGATTTTTTTTTTTTTTTTCCAATTTTTTTAGGCATCCATGTCATGTCTTTTCTAGCTTCCCCTGCAAGTTTTGTCTTGCTCCTTGACTTTTTCCCCATCTTTTGCAACATCTGGGAGCTTAGTTTTGGCATGTTTTGGTCCTTTGCACTGCTCTGATAGCATCCCGGTCCATTTTCCTCTTGTCACTAAATGGCCCAAATTTCCCAATTTTCTTTTTTTTCTCCTCCAGTTGCAATTCTTTTGATGGGATCTCCATTCCAGCGTCTTTCTAAGTCCTTCTTATTTCTTTTGGCCTTCAGTGCGCACCACTTTTGGCAAGCTGTGCTGCATGTGCCTGCACTTGATAGCATATGGGTAAGATATTTCTCTTTTTTTTAGTTTTTTTTTCAGTGACCGTACCATGTGCCACATATCTTCCCCTGCAAGTTTCCTTTCTTCCTTGACATTTTCCCCTGCTTTTGCAACATCTGGGAGCTTAATTTTGGCATGTTTTGGTCTTTTGCAATGCAACTCATTTCCTCCCCGGCCATTTCTTGAAGACACCTCAACTGCCAATTTTCTGGGTTTTGGGGCTTTTTTTCAATTGCATTTCATTTGATCCTATCTCCTTTCCAGAGTGTTTGTTAGCCTTTCTTTTGGGGTTCGCAAGATTCCGTTTCCCTTCCCGAAAGGAAATTTCATTTCCTTTCGGGAAGGGAAACGGAATCTTGCGATTTCAATGGGGACCATGAGAGGAATCCTTGGTGCATGTCCCTGCACGTGATGACATGCCATGCCTTTTGATGGCTTTGACTTTGGGAAAGATTTTTTTCTTTTTTTTTTCCAATTAGTTTAGGCATCCATGTCATGTCTTTTCTAGCTTCCCCTGCAAGTTTTGTCTTGCTCCTTGACTTTTTCCCCATCTTTTGCAACATCTGGGAGCTTCGTTTTGGCATGTTTTGGTCCATTGCACTGCTCTGATAGCATCCCGGTCCATTTTCCTCTTGTCACTAAATGGCCCAAATTTCCCAATTTTCTTTTTTTTCTCCTCCAGTTGCAATTCCTTTGATGGGATCTCCATTCCAGCGTCTTTCTAAGTCCTTCTTATTTCTTTTGGCCTTCAGTGCGCACCACTTTTGGCAAGCTGTGCTGCATGTGCCTGCACTTGATAGCATATGGGTAAGATATTTCTCTTTTTTTGTTTTAGTTTTTTTTTCAGTGACCGTACCATGTGCCACATATCTTCCCCTGCAAGTTTCCTTTCTTCCTTGACATTTTCCCCTGCTTTTGCAACATCTGGGAGCTTAATTTTGGCATGTTTTGGTCTTTTGCAATGCAACTCATTTCCTCCCCGGCCATTTCTTGAAGACACCTCAACTGCCAATTTTCTGGGTTTTGGGGCTTTTTTTCAATTGCATTTCATTTGATCCTATCTCCTTTCCAGAGTGTTTGTTAGCCTTTCTTTTGGGGTTCGCAAGATTCCGTTTCCCTTCCCGAAAGGAAATTTCATTTCCTTTCGGGAAGGGAAACGGAATCTTGCGATTTCAATGGGGACCATGAGAGGAATCCTTGGTGCATGTCCCTGCACGTGATGACATGCCATGCCTTTTGATGGCTTTGACTTTGGGAAAGATTTTTTTCTTTTTTTTTTCCAATTTTTTTAGGCATCCATGTCATGTCTTTTCTAGCTTCCCCTGCAAGTTTTGTCTTGCTCCTTGACTTTTTCCCCATCTTTTGCAACATCTGGGAGCTTAGTTTTGGCATGTTTTGGTCCTTTGCACTGCTCTGATAGCATCCCGGTCCATTTTCCTCTTGTCACTAAATGGCCCAAATTTCCCAATTTTCTTTTTTTTCTCCTCCAGTTGCAATTCCTTTGATGGGATCTCCATTCCAGCGTCTTTCTAAGTCCTTCTTATTTCTTTTGGCCTTCAGTGCGCACCACTTTTGGCAAGCTGTGCTGCATGTGCCTGCACTTGATAGCATATGGGTAAGATATTTCTCTTTTTTTGTTTTAGTTTTTTTTCAGTGACCGTACCATGTGCCACATATCTTCCCCTGCAAGTTTCCTTTCTTCCTTGACATTTTCCCCTGCTTTTGCAACATCTGGGAGCTTAATTTTGGCATGTTTTGGTCTTTTGCAATGCAACTCATTTCCTCCCCGGCCATTTCTTGAAGACACTACAACTGCCAATTTTCTGGGTTTTGGGGCTTTTTTTCAATTGCATTTCATTTGATCCTATCTCCTTTCCAGAGTGTTTGTTAGCCTTTCTTTTGGGGTTCGCAAGATTCCGTTTCCCTTCCCGAAAGGAAATGAAATTTCATTTCCTTTCGGGAAGGGAAACGGAATCTTGCGATTTCAATGGGGACCATGAGAGGAATCCTTGGTGCATGTCCCTGCACGTGATGACATGCCATGCCTTTTGATGGCTTTGACTTTGGGAAAGATTTTTTTTCTTTTTTTTTTCCAATTTTTTTAGGCATCCATGTCATGTCTTTTCTAGCTTCCCCTGCAAGTTTTGTCTTGCTCCTTGACTTTTTCCCCATCTTTTGCAACATCTGGGAGCTTCGTTTTGGCATGTTTTGGTCCTTTGCACTGCTCTGATAGCATCCCGGTCCATTTTCCTCTTGTCACTAAATGGCCCAAATTTCCCAATTTTCTTTTTTTTCTCCTCCAGTTGCAATTCCTTGGATGGGATCTCCATTCCAGCGTCTTTCTAAGTCCTTCTTATTTCTTTTGGCCTTCAGTGCGCACCACTTTTGGCAAGCTGTGCTGCATGTGCCTGCACTTGATAGCATATGGGTAAGATATTTCTCTTTTTTTGTTTTAGTTTTTTTTTCAGTGACCGTACCATGTGCCACATATCTTCCCCTGCAAGTTTCCTTTCTTCCTTGACATTTTCCCCTGCTTTTGCAACATCTGGGAGCTTAATTTTGGCATGTTTTGGTCTTTTGCAATGCAACTCATTTCCTCCCCGGCCATTTCTTGAAGACACTACAACTGCCAATTTTCTGGGTTTTGGGGCTTTTTTTCAATTGCATTTCATTTGATCCTATCTCCTTGCCAGAGTGTTTGTTAGCCTTTCTTTTGGGGTTCGCAAGATTCCGTTTCCCTTCCCGAAAGGAAATTTCGTTTCCTTTCGGGAAGGGAAACGGAATCTTGCGATTTCAATGGGGACCATGAGAGGAATCCTTGGTGCATGTCCCTGCAGGTGATGACATGCCATGCCTTTTGATGGCTTTGACTTTGGGAAAGATTTTTTTCTTTTTTTTTTCCAATTGTTTTAGGCATCCATGTCATGTCTTTTCTAGCTTCCCCTGCAAGTTTTGTCTTGCTCCTTGACTTTTTCCCCATCTTTTGCAACATCTGGGAGCTTCGTTTTGGCATGTTTTGGTCCTTTGCACTGCTCTGATAGCATCCCGGTCCATTTTCCTCTTGTCACTAAATGGCCCAAATTTCCCAATTTTCTTTTTTTTCTCCTCCAGTTGCAATTCCTTTGATGGGATCTCCATTCCAGCGTCTTTCTAAGTCCTTCTTATTTCTTTTGGCCTTCAGTGCGCACCACTTTTGGCAAGCTGTGCTGCATGTGCCTGCACTTGATAGCATATGGGTAAGATATTTCTCTTTTTTTGTTTTAGTTTTTTTTCAGTGACCGTACCATGTGCCACATATCTTCCCCTGCAAGTTTCCTTTCTTCCTTGACATTTTCCCCTGCTTTTGCAACATCTGGGAGCTTAATTTTGGCATGCTTTGGTCTTTTGCAATGCAGCTCATTTCCTCCCCGGCCATTTCTTGAAGACACTACAACTGCCAATTTTCTGGGTTTTGGGGCTTTTTTTCAATTGCATTTCATTTGATCCTATCTCCTTTCCAGAGTGTTTGTTAGCCTTTCTTTTGGGGTTCGCAAGATTCCGTTTCCCTTCCCGAAAGGAAATTTCATTTCCTTTCGGGAAGGGAAACGGAATCTTGCGATTTCAATGGGGACCATGAGAGGAATCCTTGGTGCATGTCCCTGCACGTGATGACATGCCATGCCTTTTGATGGCTTTGACTTTGGGAAAGATTTTTTTCTTTTTTTTTTCCAATTTTTTTAGGCATCCATGTCATGTCTTTTCTAGCTTCCCCTGCAAGTTTTGTCTTGCTCCTTGACTTTTTCCCCATCTTTTGCAACATCTGGGAGCTTCGTTTTGGCATGTTTTGCTCCTTTGCACTGCTCTGATAGCATCCCGGTCCATTTTCCTCTTGTCACTAAATGGCCCAAATTTCCCAATTTTCTTTTTTTTCTCCTCCAGTTGCAATTCCTTTGATGGGATCTCCATTCCAGCGTCTTTCTAAGTCCTTCTTATTTCTTTTGGCCTTCAGTGCGCACCACTTTTGGCAAGCTGTGCTGCATGTGCCTGCACTTGATAGCATATGGGTAAGATATTTCTCTTTTTTTGTTTTAGTTTTTTTTCAGTGACCGTACCATGTGCCACATATCTTCCCCTGCAAGTTTCCTTTCTTCCTTGACATTTTCCCCTGCTTTTGCAACATCTGGGAGCTTAATTTTGGCATGTTTTGGTCTTTTGCAATGCAACTCATTTCCTCTAGGGCCATTTCTTGAAGACACTACAACTGCCAATTTTCTGGGTTTTGGGGCTTTTTTTCAATTGCATTTCATTTGATCCTATCTCCTTTCCAGAGTGTTTGTTAGCCTTTCTTTTGGGGTTCGCAAGATTCCGTTTCCCTTCCCGAAAGGAAATTTCATTTCCTTTCGGGAAGGGAAACGGAATCTTGCGATTTCAATGGGGACCATGAGAGGAATCCTTGGTGCATGTCCCTGCACGTGATGACATGCCATGCCTTTTGATGGCTTTGACTTTGGGAAAGATTTTTTTTCTTTTTTTTTTCCAATTTTTTTAGGCATCCATGTCATGTCTTTTCTAGCTTCCCCTGCAAGTTTTGTCTTGCTCCTTGACTTTTTCCCCATCTTTTGCAACATCTGGGAGCTTCGTTTTGGCATGTTTTGGTCCTTTGCACTGCTCTGATAGCATCCCGGTCCATTTTCCTCTTGTCACTAAATGGCCCAAATTTCCCAATTTTCTTTTTTTTCTCCTCCAGTTGCAATTCCTTTGATGGGATCTCCATTCCAGCATCTTTCTAAGTCCTTCTTATTTCTTTTGGCCTTCAGTGCGCACCACTTTTGGCAAGCTGTGCTGCATGTGCCTGTACTTGATAGCATATGGGTAAGATATTTCTCTTTTTTTGTTTTAGTTTTTTTTTCAGTGACCGTACCATGTGCCACATATCTTCCCCTGCAAGTTTCCTTTCTTCCTTGACATTTTCCCCTGCTTTTGCAACATCTGGGAGCTTAATTTTGGCATGTTTTGGTCTTTTGCAATGCAACTCATTTCCTCCCCGGCCATTTCTTGAAGACACTACAACTGCCAATTTTCTGGGTTTTGGGGCTTTTTTTCAATTGCATTTCATTTGATCCTATCTCCTTTCCAGAATGTTTGTTAGCCTTTCTTTTGGGGTTCGCAAGATTCCGTTTCCCTTCCCGAAAGGAAATTTCATTTCCTTTCGGGAAGGGAAACGGAATCTTGCGATTTCAATGGGGACCATGAGAGGAATCCTTGGTGCATGTGCCTGCACGTGATGACATGCCATGCCTTTTGATGGCTTTGACTTTGGGAAAGATTTTTTTCTTTTTTTTTTCCAATTTTTTTAGGCATCCATGTCATGTCTTTTCTAGCTTCCCCTGCAAGTTTTGTCTTGCTCCTTGACTTTTTCCCCATCTTTTGCAACATCTGGGAGCTTAGTTTTGGCATGTTTTGGTCCTTTGCACTGCTCTGATAGCATCCCGGTCCATTTTCCTCTTGTCACTAAATGGCCCAAATTTCCCAATTTTCTTTTTTTTCTCCTCCAGTTGCAATTCTTTTGATGGGATCTCCATTCCAGCGTCTTTCTAAGTCCTTCTTATTTCTTTTGGCCTTCAGTGCGCACCACTTTTGGCAAGCTGTGCTGCATGTGCCTGCACTTGATAGCATATGGGTAAGATATTTCTCTTTTTTTG
Source organism: Molothrus aeneus (assembly GCF_037042795.1). NCBI lineage: Eukaryota > Metazoa > Chordata > Aves > Passeriformes > Icteridae > Molothrus > Molothrus aeneus. The sequence continues at coordinate 335,456 of NW_027099176.1, read as the reverse complement.
TTTTAGTTTTTTTTCAGTGACCGTACCATGTGCCACATATCTTCCCCTGCAAGTTTCCTTTCTTCCTTGACATTTTCCCCTGCTTTTGCAACATCTGGGAGCTTAATTTTGGCATGCTTTGGTCTTTTGCAATGCAGCTCATTTCCTCCCCGGCCATTTCTTGAAGACACTACAACTGCCAAATTTCTGGGTTTTGGGGCTTTTTTTCAATTGCATTTCATTTGATCCTATCTCCTTTCCAGAGTGTTTGTTAGCCTTTCTTTTGGGGTTCGCAAGATTCCGTTTCCCTTCCCGAAAGGAAATTTCATTTCCTTTCGGGAAGGGAAACGGAATCTTGCGATTTCAATGGGGACCATGAGAGGAATCCTTGGTGCATGTCCCTGCACGTGATGACATGCCATGCCTTTTGATGGCTTTGACTTTGGGAAAGATTTTTTTCTTTTTTTTTTCCAATTTTTTTAGGCATCCATGTCATGTCTTTTCTAGCTTCCCCTGCAAGTTTTGTCTTGCTCCTTGACTTTTTCCCCATCTTTTGCAACATCTGGGAGCTTCGTTTTGGCATGTTTTGGTCCTTTGCACTGCTCTGATAGCATCCCGGTCCATTTTCCTCTTGTCACTAAATGGCCCAAATTTCCCAATTTTCTTTTTTTTCTCCTCCAGTTGCAATTCCTTTGATGGGATCTCCATTCCAGCGTCTTTCTAAGTCCTTCTTATTTCTTTTGGCCTTCAGTGCGCACCACTTTTGGCAAGCTGTGCTGCATGTGCCTGCACTTGATAGCATATGGGTAAGATATTTCTCTTTTTTTGTTTTAGTTTTTTTTCAGTGACCGTACCATGTGCCACATATCTTCCCCTGCAAGTTTCCTTTCTTCCTTGACATTTTCCCCTGCTTTTGCAACATCTGGGAGCTTAATTTTGGCATGTTTTGGTCTTTTGCAATGCAACTCATTTCCTCTAGGGCCATTTCTTGAAGACACTACAACTGCCAATTTTCTGGGTTTTGGGGCTTTTTTTCAATTGCATTTCATTTGATCCTATCTCCTTTCCAGAGTGTTTGTTAGCCTTTCTTTTGGGGTTCGCAAGATTCCGTTTCCCTTCCCGAAAGGAAATTTCATTTCCTTTCGGGAAGGGAAACGGAATCTTGCGATTTCAATGGGGACCATGAGAGGAATCCTTGGTGCATGTCCCTGCACGTGATGACATGCCATGCCTTTTGATGGCTTTGACTTTGGGAAAGATTTTTTTTCTTTTTTTTTTCCAATTTTTTTAGGCATCCATGTCATGTCTTTTCTAGCTTCCCCTGCAAGTTTTGTCTTGCTCCTTGACTTTTTCCCCATCTTTTGCAACATCTGGGAGCTTCGTTTTGGCATGTTTTGGTCCTTTGCACTGCTCTGATAGCATCCCGGTCCATTTTCCTCTTGTCACTAAATGGCCCAAATTTCCCAATTTTCTTTTTTTTCTCCTCCAGTTGCAATTCCTTTGATGGGATCTCCATTCCAGCGTCTTTCTAAGTCCTTCTTATTTCTTTTGGCCTTCAGTGCGCACCACTTTTGGCAAGCTGTGCTGCATGTGCCTGTACTTGATAGCATATGGGTAAGATATTTCTCTTTTTTTGTTTTAGTTTTTTTTTCAGTGACCGTACCATGTGCCACATATCTTCCCCTGCAAGTTTCCTTTCTTCCTTGACATTTTCCCCTGCTTTTGCAACATCTGGGAGCTTAATTTTGGCATGTTTTGGTCTTTTGCAATGCAACTCATTTCCTCCCCGGCCATTTCTTGAAGACACTACAACTGCCAATTTTCTGGGTTTTGGGGCTTTTTTTCAATTGCATTTCATTTGATCCTATCTCCTTTCCAGAATGTTTGTTAGCCTTTCTTTTGGGGTTCGCAAGATTCCGTTTCCCTTCCCGAAAGGAAATTTCATTTCCTTTCGGGAAGGGAAACGGAATCTTGCGATTTCAATGGGGACCATGAGAGGAATCCTTGGTGCATGTGCCTGCACGTGATGACATGCCATGCCTTTTGATGGCTTTGACTTTGGGAAAGATTTTTTTCTTTTTTTTTTCCAATTTTTTTAGGCATCCATGTCATGTCTTTTCTAGCTTCCCCTGCAAGTTTTGTCTTGCTCCTTGACTTTTTCCCCATCTTTTGCAACATCTGGGAGCTTAGTTTTGGCATGTTTTGGTCCTTTGCACTGCTCTGATAGCATCCCGGTCCATTTTCCTCTTGTCACTAAATGGCCCAAATTTCCCAATTTTCTTTTTTTTCTCCTCCAGTTGCAATTCTTTTGATGGGATCTCCATTCCAGCGTCTTTCTAAGTCCTTCTTATTTCTTTTGGCCTTCAGTGCGCACCACTTTTGGCAAGCTGTGCTGCATGTGCCTGCACTTGATAGCATATGGGTAAGATATTTCTCTTTTTTTGTTTTAGTTTTTTTTCAGTGACCGTACCATGTGCCACATATCTTCCCCTGCAAGTTTCCTTTCTTCCTTGACATTTTCCCCTGCTTTTGCAACATCTGGGAGCTTAATTTTGGCATGCTTTGGTCTTTTGCAATGCAGCTCATTTCCTCCCCGGCCATTTCTTGAAGACACTACAACTGCCAAATTTCTGGGTTTTGGGGCTTTTTTTCAATTGCATTTCATTTGATCCTATCTCCTTTCCAGAGTGTTTGTTAGCCTTTCTTTTGGGGTTCGCAAGATTCCGTTTCCCTTCCCGAAAGGAAATTTCATTTCCTTTCGGGAAGGGAAACGGAATCTTGCGATTTCAATGGGGACCATGAGAGGAATCCTTGGTGCATGTCCCTGCACGTGATGACATGCCATGCCTTTTGATGGCTTTGACTTTGGGAAAGATTTTTTTCTTTTTTTTTTCCAATTTTTTTAGGCATCCATGTCATGTCTTTTCTAGCTTCCCCTGCAAGTTTTGTCTTGCTCCTTGACTTTTTCCCCATCTTTTGCAACATCTGGGAGCTTCGTTTTGGCATGTTTTGCTCCTTTGCACTGCTCTGATAGCATCCCGGTCCATTTTCCTCTTGTCACTAAATGGCCCAAATTTGCCAATTTTCTTTTTTTTCTCCTCCAGTTGCAATTCCTTTGATGGGATCTCCATTCCAGCGTCTTTCTAAGTCCTTCTTATTTCTTTTGGCCTTCAGTGCGCACCACTTTTGGCAAGCTGTGCTGCATGTGCCTGCACTTGATAGCATATGGGTAAGATATTTCTCTTTTTTTGTTTTAGTTTTTTTTCAGTGACCGTACCATGTGCCACATATCTTCCCCTGCAAGTTTCCTTTCTTCCTTGACATTTTCCCCTGCTTTTGCAACATCTGGGAGCTTAATTTTGGCATGTTTTGGTCTTTTGCAATGCAACTCATTTCCTCCCCGGCCATTTCTTGAAGACACCTCAACTGCCAATTTTCTGGGTTTTGGGGCTTTTTTTCAATTGCATTTCATTTGATCCTATCTCCTTTCCAGAGTGTTTGTTAGCCTTTCTTTTGGGGTTCGCAAGATTCCGTTTCCCTTCCCGAAAGGAAATTTCATTTCCTTTCGGGAAGGGAAACGGAATCTTGCGATTTCAATGGGGACCATGAGAGGAATCCTTGGTGCATGTCCCTGCACGTGATGACATGCCATGCCTTTTGATGGCTTTGACTTTGGGAAAGATTTTTTTCTTTTTTTTTTTCCAATTTTTTTAGGCATCCATGTCATGTCTTTTCTAGCTTCCCCTGCAAGTTTTGTCTTGCTCCTTGACTTTTTCCCCATCTTTTGCAACATCTGGGAGCTTCGTTTTGGCATGTTTTGGTCCTTTGCACTGCTCTGATAGCATCCCGGTCCATTTTCCTCTTGTCACTAAATGGCCCAAATTTCCCAATTTTCTTTTTTTTCTCCTCCAGTTGCAATTCCTTTGATGGGATCTCCATTCCAGCGTCTTTCTAAGTCCTTCTTATTTCTTTTGGCCTTCAGTGCGCACCACTTTTGGCAAGCTGTGCTGCATGTGCCTGCACTTGATAGCATATGGGTAAGATATTTCTCTTTTTTTGTTTTAGTTTTTTTTCAGTGACCGTACCATGTGCCACATATCTTCCCCTGCAAGTTTCCTTTCTTCCTTGACATTTTCCCCTGCTTTTGCAACATCTGGGAGCTTAATTTTGGCATGTTTTGGTCTTTTGCAATGCAACTCATTTCCTCCCCGGCCATTTCTTGAAGACACCTCAACTGCCAATTTTCTGGGTTTTGGGGCTTTTTTTCAATTGCATTTCATTTGATCCTATCTCCTTTCCAGAGTGTTTGTTAGCCTTTCTTTTGGGGTTCGCAAGATTCCGTTTCCCTTCCCGAAAGGAAATTTCATTTCCTTTCGGGAAGGGAAACGGAATCTTGCGATTTCAATGGGGACCATGAGAGGAATCCTTGGTGCATGTCCCTGCACGTGATGACATGCCATGCCTTTTGATGGCTTTGACTTTGGGAAAGATTTTTTTCTTTTTTTTTTTCCAATTTTTTTAGGCATCCATGTCATGTCTTTTCTAGCTTCCCCTGCAAGTTTTGTCTTGCTCCTTGACTTTTTCCCCATCTTTTGCAACATCTGGGAGCTTCGTTTTGGCATGTTTTGGTCCTTTGCACTGCTCTGATAGCATCCCGGTCCATTTTCCTCTTGTCACTAAATGGCCCAAATTTCCCAATTTTCTTTTTTTTCTCCTCCAGTTGCAATTCCTTGGATGGGATCTCCATTCCAGCGTCTTTCTAAGTCCTTCTTATTTCTTTTGGCCTTCAGTGCGCACCACTTTTGGCAAGCTGTGCTGCATGTGCCTGCACTTGATAGCATATGGGTAAGATATTTCTCTTTTTTTTAGTTTTTTTTTCAGTGACCGTACCATGTGCCACATATCTTCCCCTGCAAGTTTCCTTTCTTCCTTGACATTTTCCCCTGCTTTTGCAACATCTGGGAGCTTAATTTTGGCATGTTTTGGTCTTTTGCAATGCAACTCATTTCCTCCCCGGCCATTTCTTGAAGACACCTCAACTGCCAATTTTCTGGGTTTTGGGGCTTTTTTTCAATTGCATTTCATTTGATCCTATCTCCTTTCCAGAGTGTTTGTTAGCCTTTCTTTTGGGGTTCGCAAGATTCCGTTTCCCTTCCCGAAAGGAAATTTCATTTCCTTTCGGGAAGGGAAACGGAATCTTGCGATTTCAATGGGGACCATGAGAGGAATCCTTGGTGCATGTCCCTGCACGTGATGACATGCCATGCCTTTTGATGGCTTTGACTTTGGGAAAGATTTTTTTCTTTTTTTTTTCCAATTTTTTTAGGCATCCATGTCATGTCTTTTCTAGCTTCCCCTGCAAGTTTTGTCTTGCTCCTTGACTTTTTCCCCATCTTTTGCAACATCTGGGAGCTTCGTTTTGGCATGTTTTGGTCCTTTGCACTGCTCTGATAGCATCCCGGTCCATTTTCCTCTTGTCACTAAATGGCCCAAATTTCCCAATTTTCTTTTTTTTCTCCTCCAGTTGCAATTCCTTTGATGGGATCTCCATTCCAGCGTCTTTCTAAGTCCTTCTTATTTCTTTTGGCCTTCAGTGCGCACCACTTTTGGCAAGCTGTGCTGCATGTGCCTGCACTTGATAGCATATGGGTAAGATATTTCTCTTTTTTTGTTTTAGTTTTTTTTTCAGTGACCGTACCATGTGCCACATATCTTCCCCTGCAAGTTTCCTTTCTTCCTTGACATTTTCCCCTGCTTTTGCAACATCTGGGAGCTTAATTTTGGCATGTTTTGGTCTTTTGCAATGCAACTCATTTCCTCCCCGGCCATTTCTTGAAGACACCTCAACTGCCAATTTTCTGGGTTTTGGGGCTTTTTTTCAATTGCATTTCATTTGATCCTATCTCCTTTCCAGAGTGTTTGTTAGCCTTTCTTTTGGGGTTCGCAAGATTCCGTTTCCCTTCCCGAAAGGAAATTTCATTTCCTTTCGGGAAGGGAAACGGAATCTTGCGATTTCAATGGGGACCATGAGAGGAATCCTTGGTGCATGTCCCTGCACGTGATGACATGCCATGCCTTTTGATGGCTTTGACTTTGGGAAAGATTTTTTTCTTTTTTTTTTCCAATTTTTTTAGGCATCCATGTCATGTCTTTTCTAGCTTCCCCTGCAAGTTTTGTCTTGCTCCTTGACTTTTTCCCCATCTTTTGCAACATCTGGGAGCTTCGTTTTGGCATGTTTTGGTCCTTTGCACTGCTCTGATAGCATCCCGGTCCATTTTCCTCTTGTCACTAAATGGCCCAAATTTCCCAATTTTCTTTTTTTTCTCCTCCAGTTGCAATTCCTTTGATGGGATCTCCATTCCAGCGTCTTTCTAAGTCCTTCTTATTTCTTTTGGCCTTCAGTGCGCACCACTTTTGGCAAGCTGTGCTGCATGTGCCTGCACTTGATAGCATATGGGTAAGATATTTCTCTTTTTTTGTTTTAGTTTTTTTTCAGTGACCGTACCATGTGCCACATATCTTCCCCTGCAAGTTTCCTTTCTTCCTTGACATTTTCCCCTGCTTTTGCAACATCTGGGAGCTTAATTTTGGCATGTTTTGGTCTTTTGCAATGCAACTCATTTCCTCCCCGGCCATTTCTTGAAGACACTACAACTGCCAATTTTCTGGGTTTTGGGGCTTTTTTTCAATTGCATTTCATTTGATCCTATCTCCTTTCCAGAGTGTTTGTTAGCCTTTCTTTTGGGGTTCGCAAGATTCCGTTTCCCTTCCCGAAAGGAAATGAAATTTCATTTCCTTTCGGGAAGGGAAACGGAATCTTGCGATTTCAATGGGGACCATGAGAGGAATCCTTGGTGCATGTCCCTGCACGTGATGACATGCCATGCCTTTTGATGGCTTTGACTTTGGGAAAGATTTTTTTCTTTTTTTTTTCCAATTTTTTTAGGCATCCATGTCATGTCTTTTCTAGCTTCCCCTGCAAGTTTTGTCTTGCTCCTTGACTTTTTCCCCATCTTTTGCAACATCTGGGAGCTTCGTTTTGGCATGTTTTGGTCCATTGCACTGCTCTGATAGCATCCCGGTCCATTTTCCTCTTGTCACTAAATGGCCCAAATTTCCCAATTTTCTTTTTTTTCTCCTCCAGTTGCAATTCCTTTGATGGGATCTCCATTCCAGCGTCTTTCTAAGTCCTTCTTATTTCTTTTGGCCTTCAGTGCGCACCACTTTTGGCAAGCTGTGCTGCATGTGCCTGCACTTGATAGCATATGGGTAAGATATTTCTCTTTTTTTGTTTTAGTTTTTTTTTCAGTGACCGTACCATGTGCCACATATCTTCCCCTGCAAGTTTCCTTTCTTCCTTGACATTTTCCCCTGCTTTTGCAACATCTGGGAGCTTAATTTTGGCATGTTTTGGTCTTTTGCAATGCAACTCATTTCCTCCCCGGCCATTTCTTGAAGACACCTCAACTGCCAATTTTCTGGGTTTTGGGGCTTTTTTTCAATTGCATTTCATTTGATCCTATCTCCTTTCCAGAGTGTTTGTTAGCCTTTCTTTTGGGGTTCGCAAGATTCCGTTTCCCTTCCCGAAAGGAAATTTCATTTCCTTTCGGGAAGGGAAACGGAATCTTGCGATTTCAATGGGGACCATGAGAGGAATCCTTGGTGCATGTCCCTGCACGTGATGACATGCCATGCCTTTTGATGGCTTTGACTTTGGGAAAGATTTTTTTCTTTTTTTTTTCCAATTTTTTTAGACATCCATGTCATGTCTTTTCTAGCTTCCCCTGCAAGTTTTGTCTTGCTCCTTGACTTTTTCCCCATCTTTTGCAACATCTGGGAGCTTCGTTTTGGCATGTTTTGCTCCTTTGCACTGCTCTGATAGCATCCCGGTCCATTTTCCTCTTGTCACTAAATGGCCCAAATTTCCCAATTTTCTTTTTTTTCTCCTCCAGTTGCAATTCCTTGGATGGGATCTCCATTCCAGCGTCTTTCTAAGTCCTTCTTATTTCTTTTGGCCTTCAGTGCGCACCACTTTTGGCAAGCTGTGCTGCATGTGCCTGCACTTGATAGCATATGGGTAAGATATTTCTCTTTTTTTGTTTTAGTTTTTTTTTCAGTGACCGTACCATGTGCCACATATCTTCCCCTGCAAGTTTCCTTTCTTCCTTGACATTTTCCCCTGCTTTTGCAACATCTGGGAGCTTAATTTTGGCATGTTTTGGTCTTTTGCAATGCAACTCATTTCCTCCCCGGCCATTTCTTGAAGACACCTCAACTGCCAATTTTCTGGGTTTTGGGGCTTTTTTTCAATTGCATTTCATTTGATCCTATCTCCTTTCCAGAGTGTTTGTTAGCCTTTCTTTTGGGGTTCGCAAGATTCCGTTTCCCTTCCCGAAAGGAAATTTCATTTCCTTTCGGGAAGGGAAACGGAATCTTGCGATTTCAATGGGGACCATGAGAGGAATCCTTGGTGCATGTCCCTGCACGTGATGACATGCCATGCCTTTTGATGGCTTTGACTTTGGGAAAGATTTTTTTCTTTTTTTTTTCCAATTTTTTTAGGCATCCATGTCATGTCTTTTCTAGCTTCCCCTGCAAGTTTTGTCTTGCTCCTTGACTTTTTCCCCATCTTTTGCAACATCTGGGAGCTTCGTTTTGGCATGTTTTGGTCCTTTGCACTGCTCTGATAGCATCCCGGTCCATTTTCCTCTTGTCACTAAATGGCCCAAATTTCCCAATTTTCTTTTTTTTCTCCTCCAGTTGCAATTCCTTTGATGGGATCTCCATTCCAGCGTCTTTCTAAGTCCTTCTTATTTCTTTTGGCCTTCAGTGCGCACCACTTTTGGCAAGCTGTGCTGCATGTGCCTGCACTTGATAGCATATGCGTAAGATATTTCTCTTTTTTTGTTTTAGTTTTTTTTTCAGTGACCGTACCATGTGCCACATATCTTCCCCTGCAAGTTTCCTTTCTTCCTTGACATTTTCCCCTGCTTTTGCAACATCTGGGAGCTTAATTTTGGCATGTTTTGGTCTTTTGCAATGCAACTCATTTCCTCCCCGGCCATTTCTTGAAGACACTACAACTGCCAATTTTCTGGGTTTTGGGGCTTTTTTTCAATTGCATTTCATTTGATCCTATCTCCTTTCCAGAGTGTTTGTTAGCCTTTCTTTTGGGGTTCGCAAGATTCCGTTTCCCTTCCCGAAAGGAAATTTCATTTCCTTTCGGGAAGGGAAACGGAATCTTGCGATTTCAATGGGGACCATGAGAGGAATCCTTGGTGCATGTCCCTGCACGTGATGACATGCCATGCCTTTTGATGGCTTTGACTTTGGGAAAGATTTTTTTCTTTTTTTTTTCCAATTTTTTTAGGCATCCATGTCATGTCTTTTCTAGCTTCCCCTGCAAGTTTTGTCTTGCTCCTTGACTTTTTCCCCATCTTTTGCAACATCTGGGAGCTTCGTTTTGGCATGTTTTGCTCCTTTGCACTGCTCTGATAGCATCCCGGTCCATTTTCCTCTTGTCACTAAATGGCCCAAATTTCCCAATTTTCTTTTTTTTCTCCTCCAGTTGCAATTCCTTTGATGGGATCTCCATTCCAGCGTCTTTCTAAGTCCTTCTTATTTCTTTTGGCCTTCAGTGCGCACCACTTTTGGCAAGCTGTGCTGCATGTGCCTGCACTTGATAGCATATGGGTAAGATACTTCTCTTTTTTTGTTTTAGTTTTTTTTCAGTGACCGTACCATGTGCCACATATCTTCCCCTGCAAGTTTCCTTTCTTCCTTGACATTTTCCCCTGCTTTTGCAACATCTGGGAGCTTAATTTTGGCATGTTTTGGTCTTTTGCAATGCAACTCATTTCCTCCCCGACCATTTCTTGAAGACACTACAACTGCCAATTTTCTGGGTTTTGGGGCTTTTTTTCAATTGCATTTCATTTGATCCTATCTCCTTTCCAGAGTGTTTGTTAGCCTTTCTTTTGGGGTTCGCAAGATTCCGTTTCCCTTCCCGAAAGGAAATTTCATTTCCTTTCGGGAAGGGAAACGGAATCTTGCGATTTCAATGGGGACCATGAGAGGAATCCTTGGTGCATGTCCCTGCACGTGATGACATGCCATGCCTTTTGATGGCTTTGACTTTGGGAAAGATTTTTTTCTTTTTTTTTTCCAATTTTTTTAGGCATCCATGTCATGTCTTTTCTAGCTTCCCCTGCAAGTTTTGTCTTGCTCCTTGACTTTTTCCCCATCTTTTGCAACATCTGGGAGCTTCGTTTTGGCATGTTTTGGTCCTTTGCACTGCTCTGATAGCATCCCGGTCCATTTTCCTCTTGTCACTAAATGGCCCAAATTTCCCAATTTTCTTTTTTTTCTCCTCCAGTTGCAATTCCTTTGATGGGATCTCCATTCCAGCGTCTTTCTAAGTCCTTCTTATTTCTTTTGGCCTTCAGTGCGCACCACTTTTGGCAAGCTGTGCTGCATGTGCCTGCACTTGATAGCATATGGGTAAGATATTTCTCTTTTTTTGTTTTAGTTTTTTTTTCAGTGACCGTACCATGTGCCACATATCTTCCCCTGCAAGTTTCCTTTCTTCCTTGACATTTTCCCCTGCTTTTGCAACATCTGGGAGCTTAATTTTGGCATGTTTTGGTCTTTTGCAATGCAACTCATTTCCTCCCCGGCCATTTCTTGAAGACACTACAACTGCCAATTTTCTGGGTTTTGGGGCTTTTTTTCAATTGCATTTCATTTGATCCTATCTCCTTTCCAGAGTGTTTGTTAGCCTTTCTTTTGGGGTTCGCAAGATTCCGTTTCCCTTCCCGAAAGGAAATTTCATTTCCTTTCGGGAAGGGAAACGGAATCTTGCGATTTCAATGGGGACCATGAGAGGAATCCTTGGTGCATGTCCCTGCACGTGATGACATGCCATGCCTTTTGATGGCTTTGACTTTGGGAAAGATTTTTTTCTTTTTTTTTTCCAATTTTTTTAGGCATCCATGTCATGTCTTTTCTAGCTTCCCCTGCAAGTTTTGTCTTGCTCCTTGACTTTTTCCCCATCTTTTGCAACATCTGGGAGCTTAGTTTTGGCATGTTTTGGTCCTTTGCACTGCTCTGATAGCATCCCGGTCCATTTTCCTCTTGTCACTAAATGGCCCAAATTTCCCAATTTTCTTTTTTTTCTCCTCCAGTTGCAATTCCTTGGATGGGATCTCCATTCCAGCGTCTTTCTAAGTCCTTCTTATTTCTTTTGGCCTTCAGTGCGCACCACTTTTGGCAAGCTGTGCTGCATGTGCCTGCACTTGATAGCATATGGGTAAGATATTTCTCTTTTTTTTAGTTTTTTTTTCAGTGACCGTACCATGTGCCACATATCTTCCCCTGCAAGTTTCCTTTCTTCCTTGACATTTTCCCCTGCTTTTGCAACATCTGGGAGCTTAATTTTGGCATGTTTTGGTCTTTTGCAATGCAACTCATTTCCTCCCCGGCCATTTCTTGAAGACACTACAACTGCCAATTTTCTGGGTTTTGGGGCTTTTTTTCAATTGCATTTCATTTGATCCTATCTCCTTTCCAGAGTGTTTGTTAGCCTTTCTTTTGGGGTTCGCAAGATTCCGTTTCCCTTCCCGAAAGGAAATTTCATTTCCTTTCGGGAAGGGAAACGGAATCTTGCGATTTCAATGGGGACCATGAGAGGAATCCTTGGTGCATGTCCCTGCACGTGATGACATGCCATGCCTTTTGATGGCTTTGACTTTGGGAAAGATTTTTTTCTTTTTTTTTTCCAATTTTTTTAGGCATCCATGTCATGTCTTTTCTAGCTTCCCCTGCAAGTTTTGTCTTGCTCCTTGACTTTTTCCCCATCTTTTGCAACATCTGGGAGCTTCGTTTTGGCATGTTTTGCTCCTTTGCACTGCTCTGATAGCATCCCGGTCCATTTTCCTCTTGTCACTAAATGGCCCAAATTTCCCAATTTTCTTTTTTTTCTCCTCCAGTTGCAATTCCTTTGATGGGATCTCCATTCCAGCGTCTTTCTAAGTCCTTCTTATTTCTTTTGGCCTTCAGTGCGCACCACTTTTGGCAAGCTGTGCTGCATGTGCCTGCACTTGATAGCATATGGGTAAGATATTTCTCTTTTTTTGTTTTAGTTTTTTTTTCAGTGACCGTACCATGTGCCACATATCTTCCCCTGCAAGTTTCCTTTCTTCCTTGACATTTTCCCCTGCTTTTGCAACATCTGGGAGCTTAATTTTGGCATGTTTTGGTCTTTTGCAATGCAACTCATTTCCTCCCCGGCCATTTCTTGAAGACACTACAACTGCCAATTTTCTGGGTTTTGGGGCTTTTTTTCAATTGCATTTCATTTGATCCTATCTCCTTGCCAGAGTGTTTGTTAGCCTTTCTTTTGGGGTTCGCAAGATTCCGTTTCCCTTCCCGAAAGGAAATTTCATTTCCTTTCGGGAAGGGAAACGGAATCTTGCGATTTCAATGGGGACCATGAGAGGAATCCTTGGTGCATGTCCCTGCACGTGATGACATGCCATGCCTTTTGATGGCTTTGACTTTGGGAAAGATTTTTTTCTTTTTTTTTTCCAATTTTTTTAGGCATCCATGTCATGTCTTTTCTAGCTTCCCCTGCAAGTTTTGTCTTGCTCCTTGACTTTTTCCCCATCTTTTGCAACATCTGGGAGCTTCGTTTTGGCGTGTTTTTGTCCTTTGCACTGCTCTGATAGCATCCCGGTCCATTTTCCTCTTGTCACTAAATGGCCCAAATTTCCCAATTTTCTTTTTTTTCTCCTCCAGTTGCAATTCCTTGGATGGGATCTCCATTCCAGCGTCTTTCTAAGTCCTTCTTATTTCTTTTGGCCTTCAGTGCGCACCACTTTTGGCAAGCTGTGCTGCATGTGCCTGCACTTGATAGCATATGGGTAAGATACTTCTTTTTTTTTGTTTTAGTTTTTTTTCAGTGACCGTGCCATGTGCCACATATCTTCCCCTGCAAGTTTCCTTTCTTCCTTGACATTTTCCCCTGCTTTTGCAACATCTGGGAGCTTAATTTTGGCATGTTTTGGTCTTTTGCAATGCAACTCATTTCCTCTAGGGCCATTTCTTGAAGACACTACAACTGCCAATTTTCTGGGTTTTGGGGCTTTTTTTCAATTGCATTTCATTTGATCCTATCTCCTTTCCAGAGTGTTTGTTAGCCTTTCTTTTGGGGTTCGCAAGATTCCGTTTCCCTTCCCGAAAGGAAATTTCATTTCCTTTCGGGAAGGGAAACGGAATCTTGCGATTTCAATGGGGACCATGAGAGGAATCCTTGGTGCATGTCCCTGCACGTGATGACATGCCATGCCTTTTGATGGCTTTGACTTTGGGAAAGATTTTTTTCTTTTTTTTTTCCAATTTTTTTAGGCATCCATGTCATGTCTTTTCTAGCTTCCCCTGCAAGTTTTGTCTTGCTCCTTGACTTTTTCCCCATCTTTTGCAACATCTGGGAGCTTCGTTTTGGCATGTTTTGGTCCTTTGCACTGCTCTGATAGCATCCCGGTCCATTTTCCTCTTGTCACTAAATGGCCCAAATTTCCCAATTTTCTTTTTTTTCTCCTCCAGTTGCAATTCCTTTGATGGGATCTCCATTCCAGCGTCTTTCTAAGTCCTTCTTATTTCTTTTGGCCTTCAGTGCGCACCACTTTTGGCAAGCTGTGCTGCATGTGCCTGCACTTGATAGCATATGGGTAAGATACTTCTCTTTTTTTGTTTTAGTTTTTTTTCAGTGACCGTACCATGTGCCACATATCTTCCCCTGCAAGTTTCCTTTCTTCCTTGACATTTTCCCCTGCTTTTGCAACATCTGGGAGCTTAATTTTGGCATGTTTTGGTCTTTTGCAATGCAACTCATTTCCTCCCCGGCCATTTCTTGAAGACACTACAACTGCCAAATTTCTGGGTTTTGGGGCTTTTTTTCAATTGCATTTCATTTGATCCTATCTCCTTTCCAGAGTGTTTGTTAGCCTTTCTTTTGGGGTTCGCAAGATTCCGTTTCCCTTCCCGAAAGGAAATTTCATTTCCTTTCGGGAAGGGAAACGGAATCTTGCGATTTCAATGGGGACCATGAGAGGAATCCTTGGTGCATGTCCCTGCACGTGATGACATGCCATGCCTTTTGATGGCTTTGACTTTGGGAAAGATTTTTTTCTTTTTTTTTTCCAATTTTTTTAGGCATCCATGTCATGTCTTTTCTAGCTTCCCCTGCAAGTTTTGTCTTGCTCCTTGACTTTTTCCCCATCTTTTGCAACATCTGGGAGCTTAGTTTTGGCATGTTTTGGTCCTTTGCACTGCTCTGATAGCATCCCGGTCCATTTTCCTCTTGTCACTAAATGGCCCAAATTTCCCAATTTTCTTTTTTTTCTCCTCCAGTTGCAATTCCTTTGATGGGATCTCCATTCCAGCGTCTTTCTAAGTCCTTCTTATTTCTTTTGGCCTTCAGTGCGCACCACTTTTGGCAAGCTGTGCTGCATGTGCCTGCACTTGATAGCATATGGGTAAGATATTTCTCTTTTTTTGTTTTAGTTTTTTTTTCAGTGACCGTACCATGTGCCACATATCTTCCCCTGCAAGTTTCCTTTCTTCCTTGACATTTTCCCCTGCTTTTGCAACATCTGGGAGCTTAATTCTGGCATGTTTTGGTCTTTTGCAATGCAACTCATTTCCTCCCCGGCCATTTCTTGAAGACACCTCAACTGCCAATTTTCTGGGTTTTGGGGCTTTTTTTCAATTGCATTTCATTTGATCCTATCTCCTTTCCAGAGTGTTTGTTAGCCTTTCTTTTGGGGTTCGCAAGATTCCGTTTCCCTTCCCGAAAGGAAATTTCATTTCCTTTCGGGAAGGGAAACGGAATCTTGCGATTTCAATGGGGACCATGAGAGGAATCCTTGGTGCATGTCCCTGCACGTGATGACATGCCATGCCTTTTGATGGCTTTGACTTTGGGAAAGATTTTTTTCTTTTTTTTTTTCCAATTTTTTTAGGCATCCATGTCATGTCTTTTCTAGCTTCCCCTGCAAGTTTTGTCTTGCTCCTTGACTTTTTCCCCATCTTTTGCAACATCTGGGAGCTTCGTTTTGGCATGTTTTGGTCCTTTGCACTGCTCTGATAGCATCCCGGTCCATTTTCCTCTTGTCACTAAATGGCCCAAATTTCCCAATTTTCTTTTTTTTCTCCTCCAGTTGCAATTCCTTGGATGGGATCTCCATTCCAGCGTCTTTCTAAGTCCTTCTTATTTCTTTTGGCCTTCAGTGCGCACCACTTTTGGCAAGCTGTGCTGCATGTGCCTGCACTTGATAGCATATGGGTAAGATATTTCTCTTTTTTTTAGTTTTTTTTTCAGTGACCGTACCATGTGCCACATATCTTCCCCTGCAAGTTTCCTTTCTTCCTTGACATTTTCCCCTGCTTTTGCAACATCTGGGAGCTTAATTTTGGCATGTTTTGGTCTTTTGCAATGCAACTCATTTCCTCCCCGGCCATTTCTTGAAGACACCTCAACTGCCAATTTTCTGGGTTTTGGGGCTTTTTTTCAATTGCATTTCATTTGATCCTATCTCCTTTCCAGAGTGTTTGTTAGCCTTTCTTTTGGGGTTCGCAAGATTCCGTTTCCCTTCCCGAAAGGAAATTTCATTTCCTTTCGGGAAGGGAAACGGAATCTTGCGATTTCAATGGGGACCATGAGAGGAATCCTTGGTGCATGTCCCTGCACGTGATGACATGCCATGCCTTTTGATGGCTTTGACTTTGGGAAAGATTTTTTTCTTTTTTTTTTCCAATTTTTTTAGGCATCCATGTCATGTCTTTTCTAGCTTCCCCTGCAAGTTTTGTCTTGCTCCTTGACTTTTTCCCCATCTTTTGCAACATCTGGGAGCTTCGTTTTGGCATGTTTTGGTCCTTTGCACTGCTCTGATAGCATCCCGGTCCATTTTCCTCTTGTCACTAAATGGCCCAAATTTCCCAATTTTCTTTTTTTTCTCCTCCAGTTGCAATTCCTTTGATGGGATCTCCATTCCAGCGTCTTTCTAAGTCCTTCTTATTTCTTTTGGCCTTCAGTGCGCACCACTTTTGGCAAGCTGTGCTGCATGTGCCTGCACTTGATAGCATATGGGTAAGATATTTCTCTTTTTTTGTTTTAGTTTTTTTTTCAGTGACCGTACCATGTGCCACATATCTTCCCCTGCAAGTTTCCTTTCTTCCTTGACATTTTCCCCTGCTTTTGCAACATCTGGGAGCTTAATTTTGGCATGTTTTGGTCTTTTGCAATGCAACTCATTTCCTCCCCGGCCATTTCTTGAAGACACCTCAACTGCCAATTTTCTGGGTTTTGGGGCTTTTTTTCAATTGCATTTCATTTGATCCTATCTCCTTTCCAGAGTGTTTGTTAGCCTTTCTTTTGGGGTTCGCAAGATTCCGTTTCCCTTCCCGAAAGGAAATTTCATTTCCTTTCGGGAAGGGAAACGGAATCTTGCGATTTCAATGGGGACCATGAGAGGAATCCTTGGTGCATGTCCCTGCACGTGATGACATGCCATGCCTTTTGATGGCTTTGACTTTGGGAAAGATTTTTTTCTTTTTTTTTTCCAATTTTTTTAGGCATCCATGTCATGTCTTTTCTAGCTTCCCCTGCAAGTTTTGTCTTGCTCCTTGACTTTTTCCCCATCTTTTGCAACATCTGGGAGCTTCGTTTTGGCATGTTTTGGTCCTTTGCACTGCTCTGATAGCATCCCGGTCCATTTTCCTCTTGTCACTAAATGGCCCAAATTTCCCAATTTTCTTTTTTTTCTCCTCCAGTTGCAATTCCTTTGATGGGATCTCCATTCCAGCGTCTTTCTAAGTCCTTCTTATTTCTTTTGGCCTTCAGTGCGCACCACTTTTGGCAAGCTGTGCTGCATGTGCCTGCACTTGATAGCATATGGGTAAGATATTTCTCTTTTTTTGTTTTAGTTTTTTTTCAGTGACCGTACCATGTGCCACATATCTTCCCCTGCAAGTTTCCTTTCTTCCTTGACATTTTCCCCTGCTTTTGCAACATCTGGGAGCTTAATTTTGGCATGTTTTGGTCTTTTGCAATGCAACTCATTTCCTCCCCGGCCATTTCTTGAAGACACTACAACTGCCAATTTTCTGGGTTTTGGGGCTTTTTTTCAATTGCATTTCATTTGATCCTATCTCCTTTCCAGAGTGTTTGTTAGCCTTTCTTTTGGGGTTCGCAAGATTCCGTTTCCCTTCCCGAAAGGAAATGAAATTTCATTTCCTTTCGGGAAGGGAAACGGAATCTTGCGATTTCAATGGGGACCATGAGAGGAATCCTTGGTGCATGTCCCTGCACGTGATGACATGCCATGCCTTTTGATGGCTTTGACTTTGGGAAAGATTTTTTTCTTTTTTTTTTCCAATTTTTTTAGGCATCCATGTCATGTCTTTTCTAGCTTCCCCTGCAAGTTTTGTCTTGCTCCTTGACTTTTTCCCCATCTTTTGCAACATCTGGGAGCTTCGTTTTGGCATGTTTTGGTCCATTGCACTGCTCTGATAGCATCCCGGTCCATTTTCCTCTTGTCACTAAATGGCCCAAATTTCCCAATTTTCTTTTTTTTCTCCTCCAGTTGCAATTCCTTTGATGGGATCTCCATTCCAGCGTCTTTCTAAGTCCTTCTTATTTCTTTTGGCCTTCAGTGCGCACCACTTTTGGCAAGCTGTGCTGCATGTGCCTGCACTTGATAGCATATGGGTAAGATATTTCTCTTTTTTTGTTTTAGTTTTTTTTTCAGTGACCGTACCATGTGCCACATATCTTCCCCTGCAAGTTTCCTTTCTTCCTTGACATTTTCCCCTGCTTTTGCAACATCTGGGAGCTTAATTTTGGCATGTTTTGGTCTTTTGCAATGCAACTCATTTCCTCCCCGGCCATTTCTTGAAGACACCTCAACTGCCAATTTTCTGGGTTTTGGGGCTTTTTTTCAATTGCATTTCATTTGATCCTATCTCCTTTCCAGAGTGTTTGTTAGCCTTTCTTTTGGGGTTCGCAAGATTCCGTTTCCCTTCCCGAAAGGAAATTTCATTTCCTTTCGGGAAGGGAAACGGAATCTTGCGATTTCAATGGGGACCATGAGAGGAATCCTTGGTGCATGTCCCTGCACGTGATGACATGCCATGCCTTTTGATGGCTTTGACTTTGGGAAAGATTTTTTTCTTTTTTTTTTCCAATTTTTTTAGACATCCATGTCATGTCTTTTCTAGCTTCCCCTGCAAGTTTTGTCTTGCTCCTTGACTTTTTCCCCATCTTTTGCAACATCTGGGAGCTTCGTTTTGGCATGTTTTGCTCCTTTGCACTGCTCTGATAGCATCCCGGTCCATTTTCCTCTTGTCACTAAATGGCCCAAATTTCCCAATTTTCTTTTTTTTCTCCTCCAGTTGCAATTCCTTGGATGGGATCTCCATTCCAGCGTCTTTCTAAGTCCTTCTTATTTCTTTTGGCCTTCAGTGCGCACCACTTTTGGCAAGCTGTGCTGCATGTGCCTGCACTTGATAGCATATGGGTAAGATATTTCTCTTTTTTTGTTTTAGTTTTTTTTTCAGTGACCGTACCATGTGCCACATATCTTCCCCTGCAAGTTTCCTTTCTTCCTTGACATTTTCCCCTGCTTTTGCAACATCTGGGAGCTTAATTTTGGCATGTTTTGGTCTTTTGCAATGCAACTCATTTCCTCCCCGGCCATTTCTTGAAGACACCTCAACTGCCAATTTTCTGGGTTTTGGGGCTTTTTTTCAATTGCATTTCATTTGATCCTATCTCCTTTCCAGAGTGTTTGTTAGCCTTTCTTTTGGGGTTCGCAAGATTCCGTTTCCCTTCCCGAAAGGAAATTTCATTTCCTTTCGGGAAGGGAAACGGAATCTTGCGATTTCAATGGGGACCATGAGAGGAATCCTTGGTGCATGTCCCTGCACGTGATGACATGCCATGCCTTTTGATGGCTTTGACTTTGGGAAAGATTTTTTTCTTTTTTTTTTCCAATTTTTTTAGGCATCCATGTCATGTCTTTTCTAGCTTCCCCTGCAAGTTTTGTCTTGCTCCTTGACTTTTTCCCCATCTTTTGCAACATCTGGGAGCTTCGTTTTGGCATGTTTTGGTCCTTTGCACTGCTCTGATAGCATCCCGGTCCATTTTCCTCTTGTCACTAAATGGCCCAAATTTCCCAATTTTCTTTTTTTTCTCCTCCAGTTGCAATTCCTTTGATGGGATCTCCATTCCAGCGTCTTTCTAAGTCCTTCTTATTTCTTTTGGCCTTCAGTGCGCACCACTTTTGGCAAGCTGTGCTGCATGTGCCTGCACTTGATAGCATATGCGTAAGATATTTCTCTTTTTTTGTTTTAGTTTTTTTTTCAGTGACCGTACCATGTGCCACATATCTTCCCCTGCAAGTTTCCTTTCTTCCTTGACATTTTCCCCTGCTTTTGCAACATCTGGGAGCTTAATTTTGGCATGTTTTGGTCTTTTGCAATGCAACTCATTTCCTCCCCGGCCATTTCTTGAAGACACTACAACTGCCAATTTTCTGGGTTTTGGGGCTTTTTTTCAATTGCATTTCATTTGATCCTATCTCCTTTCCAGAGTGTTTGTTAGCCTTTCTTTTGGGGTTCGCAAGATTCCGTTTCCCTTCCCGAAAGGAAATTTCATTTCCTTTCGGGAAGGGAAACGGAATCTTGCGATTTCAATGGGGACCATGAGAGGAATCCTTGGTGCATGTCCCTGCACGTGATGACATGCCATGCCTTTTGATGGCTTTGACTTTGGGAAAGATTTTTTTCTTTTTTTTTTCCAATTTTTTTAGGCATCCATGTCATGTCTTTTCTAGCTTCCCCTGCAAGTTTTGTCTTGCTCCTTGACTTTTTCCCCATCTTTTGCAACATCTGGGAGCTTCGTTTTGGCATGTTTTGCTCCTTTGCACTGCTCTGATAGCATCCCGGTCCATTTTCCTCTTGTCACTAAATGGCCCAAATTTCCCAATTTTCTTTTTTTTCTCCTCCAGTTGCAATTCCTTTGATGGGATCTCCATTCCAGCGTCTTTCTAAGTCCTTCTTATTTCTTTTGGCCTTCAGTGCGCACCACTTTTGGCAAGCTGTGCTGCATGTGCCTGCACTTGATAGCATATGGGTAAGATACTTCTCTTTTTTTGTTTTAGTTTTTTTTCAGTGACCGTACCATGTGCCACATATCTTCCCCTGCAAGTTTCCTTTCTTCCTTGACATTTTCCCCTGCTTTTGCAACATCTGGGAGCTTAATTTTGGCATGTTTTGGTCTTTTGCAATGCAACTCATTTCCTCCCCGACCATTTCTTGAAGACACTACAACTGCCAATTTTCTGGGTTTTGGGGCTTTTTTTCAATTGCATTTCATTTGATCCTATCTCCTTTCCAGAGTGTTTGTTAGCCTTTCTTTTGGGGTTCGCAAGATTCCGTTTCCCTTCCCGAAAGGAAATTTCATTTCCTTTCGGGAAGGGAAACGGAATCTTGCGATTTCAATGGGGACCATGAGAGGAATCCTTGGTGCATGTCCCTGCACGTGATGACATGCCATGCCTTTTGATGGCTTTGACTTTGGGAAAGATTTTTTTCTTTTTTTTTTCCAATTTTTTTAGGCATCCATGTCATGTCTTTTCTAGCTTCCCCTGCAAGTTTTGTCTTGCTCCTTGACTTTTTCCCCATCTTTTGCAACATCTGGGAGCTTCGTTTTGGCATGTTTTGGTCCTTTGCACTGCTCTGATAGCATCCCGGTCCATTTTCCTCTTGTCACTAAATGGCCCAAATTTCCCAATTTTCTTTTTTTTCTCCTCCAGTTGCAATTCCTTTGATGGGATCTCCATTCCAGCGTCTTTCTAAGTCCTTCTTATTTCTTTTGGCCTTCAGTGCGCACCACTTTTGGCAAGCTGTGCTGCATGTGCCTGCACTTGATAGCATATGGGTAAGATATTTCTCTTTTTTTGTTTTAGTTTTTTTTTCAGTGACCGTACCATGTGCCACATATCTTCCCCTGCAAGTTTCCTTTCTTCCTTGACATTTTCCCCTGCTTTTGCAACATCTGGGAGCTTAATTTTGGCATGTTTTGGTCTTTTGCAATGCAACTCATTTCCTCCCCGGCCATTTCTTGAAGACACTACAACTGCCAATTTTCTGGGTTTTGGGGCTTTTTTTCAATTGCATTTCATTTGATCCTATCTCCTTTCCAGAGTGTTTGTTAGCCTTTCTTTTGGGGTTCGCAAGATTCCGTTTCCCTTCCCGAAAGGAAATTTCATTTCCTTTCGGGAAGGGAAACGGAATCTTGCGATTTCAATGGGGACCATGAGAGGAATCCTTGGTGCATGTCCCTGCACGTGATGACATGCCATGCCTTTTGATGGCTTTGACTTTGGGAAAGATTTTTTTCTTTTTTTTTTCCAATTTTTTTAGGCATCCATGTCATGTCTTTTCTAGCTTCCCCTGCAAGTTTTGTCTTGCTCCTTGACTTTTTCCCCATCTTTTGCAACATCTGGGAGCTTAGTTTTGGCATGTTTTGGTCCTTTGCACTGCTCTGATAGCATCCCGGTCCATTTTCCTCTTGTCACTAAATGGCCCAAATTTCCCAATTTTCTTTTTTTTCTCCTCCAGTTGCAATTCCTTGGATGGGATCTCCATTCCAGCGTCTTTCTAAGTCCTTCTTATTTCTTTTGGCCTTCAGTGCGCACCACTTTTGGCAAGCTGTGCTGCATGTGCCTGCACTTGATAGCATATGGGTAAGATATTTCTCTTTTTTTTAGTTTTTTTTTCAGTGACCGTACCATGTGCCACATATCTTCCCCTGCAAGTTTCCTTTCTTCCTTGACATTTTCCCCTGCTTTTGCAACATCTGGGAGCTTAATTTTGGCATGTTTTGGTCTTTTGCAATGCAACTCATTTCCTCCCCGGCCATTTCTTGAAGACACTACAACTGCCAATTTTCTGGGTTTTGGGGCTTTTTTTCAATTGCATTTCATTTGATCCTATCTCCTTTCCAGAGTGTTTGTTAGCCTTTCTTTTGGGGTTCGCAAGATTCCGTTTCCCTTCCCGAAAGGAAATTTCATTTCCTTTCGGGAAGGGAAACGGAATCTTGCGATTTCAATGGGGACCATGAGAGGAATCCTTGGTGCATGTCCCTGCACGTGATGACATGCCATGCCTTTTGATGGCTTTGACTTTGGGAAAGATTTTTTTCTTTTTTTTTTCCAATTTTTTTAGGCATCCATGTCATGTCTTTTCTAGCTTCCCCTGCAAGTTTTGTCTTGCTCCTTGACTTTTTCCCCATCTTTTGCAACATCTGGGAGCTTCGTTTTGGCATGTTTTGCTCCTTTGCACTGCTCTGATAGCATCCCGGTCCATTTTCCTCTTGTCACTAAATGGCCCAAATTTCCCAATTTTCTTTTTTTTCTCCTCCAGTTGCAATTCCTTTGATGGGATCTCCATTCCAGCGTCTTTCTAAGTCCTTCTTATTTCTTTTGGCCTTCAGTGCGCACCACTTTTGGCAAGCTGTGCTGCATGTGCCTGCACTTGATAGCATATGGGTAAGATATTTCTCTTTTTTTGTTTTAGTTTTTTTTTCAGTGACCGTACCATGTGCCACATATCTTCCCCTGCAAGTTTCCTTTCTTCCTTGACATTTTCCCCTGCTTTTGCAACATCTGGGAGCTTAATTTTGGCATGTTTTGGTCTTTTGCAATGCAACTCATTTCCTCTAGGGCCATTTCTTGAAGACACTACAACTGCCAATTTTCTGGGTTTTGGGGCTTTTTTTCAATTGCATTTCATTTGATCCTATCTCCTTTCCAGAGTGTTTGTTAGCCTTTCTTTTGGGGTTCGCAAGATTCCGTTTCCCTTCCCGAAAGGAAATTTCATTTCCTTTCGGGAAGGGAAACGGAATCTTGCGATTTCAATGGGGACCATGAGAGGAATCCTTGGTGCATGTCCCTGCACGTGATGACATGCCATGCCTTTTGATGGCTTTGACTTTGGGAAAGATTTTTTTCTTTTTTTTTTCCAATTTTTTTAGGCATCCATGTCATGTCTTTTCTAGCTTCCCCTGCAAGTTTTGTCTTGCTCCTTGACTTTTTCCCCATCTTTTGCAACATCTGGGAGCTTAGTTTTGGCATGTTTTGGTCCTTTGCACTGCTCTGATAGCATCCCGGTCCATTTTCCTCTTGTCACTAAATGGCCCAAATTTCCCAATTTTCTTTTTTTTCTCCTCCAGTTGCAATTCCTTTGATGGGATCTCCATTCCAGCGTCTTTCTAAGTCCTTCTTATTTCTTTTGGCCTTCAGTGCGCACCACTTTTGGCAAGCTGTGCTGCATGTGCCTGCACTTGATAGCATATGGGTAAGATATTTCTCTTTTTTTGTTTTAGTTTTTTTTTCAGTGACCGTACCATGTGCCACATATCTTCCCCTGCAAGTTTCCTTTCTTCCTTGACATTTTCCCCTGCTTTTGCAACATCTGGGAGCTTAATTTTGGCATGTTTTGGTCTTTTGCAATGCAACTCATTTCCTCCCCGGCCATTTCTTGAAGACACTACAACTGCCAATTTTCTGGGTTTTGGGGCTTTTTTTCAATTGCATTTCATTTGATCCTATCTCCTTTCCAGAGTGTTTGTTAGCCTTTCTTTTGGGGTTCGCAAGATTCCGTTTCCCTTCCCGAAAGGAAATTTCATTTCCTTTCGGGAAGGGAAACGGAATCTTGCGATTTCAATGGGGACCATGAGAGGAATCCTTGGTGCATGTCCCTGCACGTGATGACATGCCATGCCTTTTGATGGCTTTGACTTTGGGAAAGATTTTTTTCTTTTTTTTTTCCAATTTTTTTAGGCATCCATGTCATGTCTTTTCTAGCTTCCCCTGCAAGTTTTGTCTTGCTCCTTGACTTTTTCCCCATCTTTTGCAACATCTGGGAGCTTCGTTTTGGCATGTTTTGGTCCTTTGCACTGCTCTGATAGCATCCCGGTCCATTTTCCTCTTGTCACTAAATGGCCCAAATTTCCCAATTTTCTTTTTTTTCTCCTCCAGTTGCAATTCCTTTGATGGGATCTCCATTCCAGCGTCTTTCTAAGTCCTTCTTATTTCTTTTGGCCTTCAGTGCGCACCACTTTTGGCAAGCTGTGCTGCATGTGCCTGCACTTGATAGCATATGGGTAAGATACTTCTCTTTTTTTGTTTTAGTTTTTTTTCAGTGACCGTACCATGTGCCACATATCTTCCCCTGCAAGTTTCCTTTCTTCCTTGACATTTTCCCCTGCTTTTGCAACATCTGGGAGCTTAATTTTGGCATGTTTTGGTCTTTTGCAATGCAACTCATTTCCTCCCCGGCCATTTCTTGAAGACACTACAACTGCCAATTTTCTGGGTTTTGGGGCTTTTTTTCAATTGCATTTCATTTGATCCTATCTCCTTTCCAGAGCGTTTGTTAGCTTTTCTTTTGGGGTTCGCAAGATTCCGTTTCCCTTCCCGAAAGGAAATTTCATTTCCTTTCGGGAAGGGAAACGGAATCTTGCGATTTCAATGGGGACCATGAGAGGAATCCTTGGTGCATGTCCCTGCACGTGATGACATGCCATGCCTTTTGATGGCTTTGACTTTGGGAAAGATTTTTTTCTTTTTTTTTTCCAATTTTTTTAGGCATCCATGTCATGTCTTTTCTAGCTTCCCCTGCAAGTTTTGTCTTGCTCCTTGACTTTTTCCCCATCTTTTGCAACATCTGGGAGCTTCGTTTTGGCATGTTTTGGTCCTTTGCACTGCTCTGATAGCATCCCGGTCCATTTTCCTCTTGTCACTAAATGGCCCAAATTTCCCAATTTTCTTTTTTTTCTCCTCCAGTTGCAATTCCTTTGATGGGATCTCCATTCCAGCGTCTTTCTAAGTCCTTCTTATTTCTTTTGGCCTTCAGTGCGCACCACTTTTGGCAAGCTGTGCTGCATGTGCCTGCACTTGATAGCATATGGGTAAGATACTTCTCTTTTTTTGTTTTAGTTTTTTTTCAGTGACCGTACCATGTGCCACATATCTTCCCCTGCAAGTTTCCTTTCTTCCTTGACATTTTCCCCTGCTTTTGCAACATCTGGGAGCTTAATTTTGGCATGTTTTGGTCTTTTGCAATGCAACTCATTTCCTCCCCGGCCATTTCTTGAAGACACTACAACTGCCAATTTTCTGGGTTTTGGGGCTTTTTTTCAATTGCATTTCATTTGATCCTATCTCCTTTCCAGAGTGTTTGTTAGCTTTTCTTTTGGGGTTCGCAAGATTCCGTTTCCCTTCCCGAAAGGAAATTTCATTTCCTTTCGGGAAGGGAAACGGAATCTTGCGATTTCAATGGGGACCATGAGAGGAATCCTTGGTGCATGTCCCTGCACGTGATGACATGCCATGCCTTTTGATGGCTTTGACTTTGGGAAAGATTTTTTTCTTTTTTTTTTCCAATTTTTTTAGGCATCCATGTCATGTCTTTTCTAGCTTCCCCTGCAAGTTTTGTCTTGCTCCTTGACTTTTTCCCCATCTTTTGCAACATCTGGGAGCTTCGTTTTGGCATGTTTTGGTCCTTTGCACTGCTCTGATAGCATCCCGGTCCATTTTCCTCTTGTCACTAAATGGCCCAAATTTCCCAATTTTCTTTTTTTTCTCCTCCAGTTGCAATTCCTTTGATGGGATCTCCATTCCAGCGTCTTTCTAAGTCCTTCTTATTTCTTTTGGCCTTCAGTGCGCACCACTTTTGGCAAGCTGTGCTGCATGTGCCTGCACTTGATAGCATATGGGTAAGATATTTCTCTTTTTTTGTTTTAGTTTTTTTTTCAGTGACCGTACCATGTGCCACATATCTTCCCCTGCAAGTTTCCTTTCTTCCTTGACATTTTCCCCTGCTTTTGCAACATCTGGGAGCTTAATTTTGGCATGTTTTGGTCTTTTGCAATGCAACTCATTTCCTCCCCGGCCATTTCTTGAAGACACTACAACTGCCAATTTTCTGGGTTTTGGGGCTTTTTTTCAATTGCATTTCATTTGATCCTATCTCCTTTCCAGAGTGTTTGTTAGCCTTTCTTTTGGGGTTCGCAAGATTCCGTTTCCCTTCCCGAAAGGAAATTTCATTTCCTTTCGGGAAGGGAAACGGAATCTTGCGATTTCAATGGGGACCATGAGAGGAATCCTTGGTGCATGTCCCTGCACGTGATGACATGCCATGCCTTTTGATGGCTTTGACTTTGGGAAAGATTTTTTTCTTTTTTTTTTCCAATTTTTTTAGGCATCCATGTCATGTCTTTTCTAGCTTCCCCTGCAAGTTTTGTCTTGCTCCTTGACTTTTTCCCCATCTTTTGCAACATCTGGGAGCTTCGTTTTGGCATGTTTTGCTCCTTTGCACTGCTCTGATAGCATCCCGGTCCATTTTCCTCTTGTCACTAAATGGCCCAAATTTCCCAATTTTCTTTTTTTTCTCCTCCAGTTGCAATTCCTTTGATGGGATCTCCATTCCAGCGTCTTTCTAAGTCCTTCTTATTTCTTTTGGCCTTCAGTGCGCACCACTTTTGGCAAGCTGTGCTGCATGTGCCTGCACTTGATAGCATATGGGTAAGATATTTCTCTTTTTTTGTTTTAGTTTTTTTTTCAGTGACCGTACCATGTGCCACATATCTTCCCCTGCAAGTTTCCTTTCTTCCTTGACATTTTCCCCTGCTTTTGCAACATCTGGGAGCTTAATTCTGGCATGTTTTGGTCTTTTGCAATGCAACTCATTTCCTCCCCGGCCATTTCTTGAAGACACTACAACTGCCAATTTTCTGGGTTTTGGGGCTTTTTTTCAATTGCATTTCATTTGATCCTATCTCCTTTCCAGAGTGTTTGTTAGCCTTTCTTTTGGGGTTCGCAAGATTCCGTTTCCCTTCCCGAAAGGAAATTTCATTTCCTTTCGGGAAGGGAAACGGAATCTTGCGATTTCAATGGGGACCATGAGAGGAATCCTTGGTGCATGTCCCTGCACGTGATGACATGCCATGCCTTTTGATGGCTTTGACTTTGGGAAAGATTTTTTTCTTTTTTTTTTCCAATTTTTTTAGGCATCCATGTCATGTCTTTTCTAGCTTCCCCTGCAAGTTTTGTCTTGCTCCTTGACTTTTTCCCCATCTTTTGCAACATCTGGGAGCTTCGTTTTGGCATGTTTTGGTCCTTTGCACTGCTCTGATAGCATCCCGGTCCATTTTCCTCTTGTCACTAAATGGCCCAAATTTGCCAATTTTCTTTTTTTTCTCCTCCAGTTGCAATTCCTTTGATGGGATCTCCATTCCAGCGTCTTTCTAAGTCCTTCTTATTTCTTTTGGCCTTCAGTGCGCACCACTTTTGGCAAGCTGTGCTGCATGTGCCTGCACTTGATAGCATATGGGTAAGATATTTCTCTTTTTTTGTTTTAGTTTTTTTTTCAGTGACCGTAGCATGTGCCACATATCTTCCCCTGCAAGTTTCCTTTCTTCCTTGACATTTTCCCCTGCTTTTGCAACATCTGGGAGCTTAATTTTGGCATGTTTTGGTCTTTTGCAATGCAACTCATTTCCTCCCCGGCCATTTCTTGAAGACACTACAACTGCCAATTTTCTGGGTTTTGGGGCTTTTTTTCAATTGCATTTCATTTGATCCTATCTCCTTTCCAGAGTGTTTGTTAGCCTTTCTTTTGGGGTTCGCAAGATTCCGTTTCCCTTCCCGAAAGGAAATTTCATTTCCTTTCGGGAAGGGAAACGGAATCTTGCGATTTCAATGGGGACCATGAGAGGAATCCTTGGTGCATGTCCCTGCACGTGATGACATGCCATGCCTTTTGATGGCTTTGACTTTGGGAAAGATTTTTTTCTTTTTTTTTTCCAATTTTTTTAGGCATCCATGTCATGTCTTTTCTAGCTTCCCCTGCAAGTTTTGTCTTGCTCCTTGACTTTTTCCCCATCTTTTGCAACATCTGGGAGCTTCGTTTTGGCATGTTTTGGTCCTTTGCACTGCTCTGATAGCATCCCGGTCCATTTTCCTCTTGTCACTAAATGGCCCAAATTTCCCAATTTTCTTTTTTTTCTCCTCCAGTTGCAATTCCTTGGATGGGATCTCCATTCCAGCGTCTTTCTAAGTCCTTCTTATTTCTTTTGGCCTTCAGTGCGCACCACTTTTGGCAAGCTGTGCTGCATGTGCCTGCACTTGATAGCATATGGGTAAGATATTTCTCTTTTTTTGTTTTAGTTTTTTTTTCAGTGACCGTACCATGTGCCACATATCTTCCCCTGCAAGTTTCCTTTCTTCCTTGACATTTTCCCCTGCTTTTGCAACATCTGGGAGCTTAATTTTGGCATGTTTTGGTCTTTTGCAATGCAACTCATTTCCTCCCCGGCCATTTCTTGAAGACACTACAACTGCCAATTTTCTGGGTTTTGGGGCTTTTTTTCAATTGCATTTCATTTGATCCTATCTCCTTTCCAGAGTGTTTGTTAGCCTTTCTTTTGGGGTTCGCAAGATTCCGTTTCCCTTCCCGAAAGGAAATTTCATTTCCTTTCGGGAAGGGAAACGGAATCTTGCGATTTCAATGGGGACCATGAGAGGAATCCTTGGTGCATGTCCCTGCACGTGATGACATGCCATGCCTTTTGATGGCTTTGACTTTGGGAAAGATTTTTTTCTTTTTTTTTTCCAATTTTTTTAGGCATCCATGTCATGTCTTTTCTAGCTTCCCCTGCAAGTTTTGTCTTGCTCCTTGACTTTTTCCCCATCTTTTGCAACATCTGGGAGCTTAGTTTTGGCATGTTTTGGTCCTTTGCACTGCTCTGATAGCATCCCGGTCCATTTTCCTCTTGTCACTAAATGGCCCAAATTTCCCAATTTTCTTTTTTTTCTCCTCCAGTTGCAATTCCTTTGATGGGATCTCCATTCCAGCGTCTTTCTAAGTCCTTCTTATTTCTTTTGGCCTTCAGTGCGCACCACTTTTGGCAAGCTGTGCTGCATGTGCCTGCACTTGATAGCATATGGGTAAGATATTTCTCTTTTTTTGTTTTAGTTTTTTTTCAGTGACCGTACCATGTGCCACATATCTTCCCCTGCAAGTTTCCTTTCTTCCTTGACATTTTCCCCTGCTTTTGCAACATCTGGGAGCTTAATTTTGGCATGTTTTGGTCTTTTGCAATGCAACTCATTTCCTCCCCGGCCATTTCTTGAAGACACTACAACTGCCAATTTTCTGGGTTTTGGGGCTTTTTTTCAATTGCATTTCATTTGATCCTATCTCCTTTCCAGAGTGTTTGTTAGCCTTTCTTTTGGGGTTCGCAAGATTCCGTTTCCCTTCCCGAAAGGAAATTTCATTTCCTTTCGGGAAGGGAAACGGAATCTTGCGATTTCAATGGGGACCATGAGAGGAATCCTTGGTGCATGTCCCTGCACGTGATGACATGCCATGCCTTTTGATGGCTTTGACTTTGGGAAAGATTTTTTTCTTTTTTTTTTCCAATTTTTTTAGGCATCCATGTCATGTCTTTTCTAGCTTCCCCTGCAAGTTTTGTCTTGCTCCTTGACTTTTCCCCCATCTTTTGCAACATCTGGGAGCTTCGTTTTGGCATGTTTTTGTCCTTTGCACTGCTCTGATAGCATCCCGGTCCATTTTCCTCTTGTCACTAAATGGCCCAAATTTCCCAATTTTCTTTTTTTTCTCCTCCAGTTGCAATTCCTTGGA
Organism: Molothrus aeneus; assembly: GCF_037042795.1. Taxonomy (NCBI): domain Eukaryota; kingdom Metazoa; phylum Chordata; class Aves; order Passeriformes; family Icteridae; genus Molothrus; species Molothrus aeneus. Next base: position 305,708 of record NW_027099176.1, on the reverse strand, counting down.
TGGGATCTCCATTCCAGCGTCTTTCTAAGTCCTTCTTATTTCTTTTGGCCTTCAGTGCGCACCACTTTTGGCAAGCTGTGCTGCATGTGCCTGCACTTGATAGCCTATGGGTAAGATATTTCTCTTTTTTTGTTTTAGTTTTTTTTCAGTGACCGTACCATGTGCCACATATCTTCCCCTGCAAGTTTCCTTTCTTCCTTGACATTTTCCCCTGCTTTTGCAACATCTGGGAGCTTAATTTTGGCATGTTTTGGTCTTTTGCAATGCAACTCATTTCCTCCCCGGCCATTTCTTGAAGACACTACAACTGCCAATTTTCTGGGTTTTGGGGCTTTTTTTCAATTGCATTTCATTTGATCCTATCTCCTTTCCAGAGTGTTTGTTAGCCTTTCTTTTGGGGTTCGCAAGATTCCGTTTCCCTTCCCGAAAGGAAATTTCATTTCCTTTCGGGAAGGGAAACGGAATCTTGCGATTTCAATGGGGACCATGAGAGGAATCCTTGGTGCATGTCCCTGCACGTGATGACATGCCATGCCTTTTGATGGCTTTGACTTTGGGAAAGATTTTTTTCTTTTTTTTTCCAATTTTTTTAGGCATCCATGTCATGTCTTTTCTAGCTTCCCCTGCAAGTTTTGTCTTGCTCCTTGACTTTTTCCCCATCTTTTGCAACATCTGGGAGCTTCGTTTTGGCATGTTTTGCTCCTTTGCACTGCTCTGATAGCATCCCGGTCCATTTTCCTCTTGTCACTAAATGGCCCAAATTTCCCAATTTTCTTTTTTTTCTCCTCCAGTTGCAATTCCTTTGATGGGATCTCCATTCCAGCGTCTTTCTAAGTCCTTCTTATTTCTTTTGGCCTTCAGTGCGCACCACTTTTGGCAAGCTGTGCTGCATGTGCCTGCACTTGATAGCATATGGGTAAGATGTTTCTCTTTTTTTGTTTTAGTTTTTTTTTCAGTGACCGTACCATGTGCCACATATCTTCCCCTGCAAGTTTCCTTTCTTCCTTGACATTTTCCCCTGCTTTTGCAACATCTGGGAGCTTAATTTTGGCATGTTTTGGTCTTTTGCAATGCAACTCATTTCCTCCCCGGCCATTTCTTGAAGACACTACAACTGCCAATTTTCTGGGTTTTGGGGCTTTTTTTCAATTGCATTTCATTTGATCCTATCTCCTTTCCAGAGTGTTTGTTAGCCTTTCTTTTGGGGTTCGCAAGATTCCGTTTCCCTTCCCGAAAGGAAATTTCATTTCCTTTCGGGAAGGGAAACGGAATCTTGCGATTTCAATGGGGACCATGAGAGGAATCCTTGGTGCATGTCCCTGCACGTGATGACATGCCACGCCTTTTGATGGCTTTGACTTTGGGAAAGATTTTTTTCTTTTTTTTTTCCAATTTTTTTAGGCATCCATGTCATGTCTTTTCTAGCTTCCCCTGCAAGTTTTGTCTTGCTCCTTGACTTTTTCCCCATCTTTTGCAACATCTGGGAGCTTCGTTTTGGCATGTTTTGCTCCTTTGCACTGCTCTGATAGCATCCCGGTCCATTTTCCTCTTGTCACTAAATGGCCCAAATTTCCCAATTTTCTTTTTTTTCTCCTCCAGTTGCAATTCCTTTGATGGGATCTCCATTCCAGCGTCTTTCTAAGTCCTTCTTATTTCTTTTGGCCTTCAGTGCGCACCACTTTTGGCAAGCTGTGCTGCATGTGCCTGCACTTGATAGCATATGGGTAAGATATTTCTCTTTTTTTGTTTTAGTTTTTTTTCAGTGACCGTACCATGTGCCACATATCTTCCCCTGCAAGTTTCCTTTCTTCCTTGACATTTTCCCCTGCTTTTGCAACATCTGGGAGCTTAATTTTGGCATGTTTTGGTCTTTTGCAATGCAAGTCATTTCCTCCCCGGCCATTTCTTGAAGACACTACAACTGCCAATTTTCTGGGTTTTGGGGCTTTTTTTCAATTGCATTTCATTTGATCCTATCTCCTTTCCAGAGTGTTTGTTAGCCTTTCTTTTGGGGTTCGCAAGATTCCGTTTCCCTTCCCGAAAGGAAATTTCATTTCCTTTCGGGAAGGGAAACGGAATCTTGCGATTTCAATGGGGACCATGAGAGGAATCCTTGGTGCATGTCCCTGCACGTGATGACATGCCATGCCTTTTGATGGCTTTGACTTTGGGAAAGATTTTTTTCTTTTTTTTTTCCAATTTTTTTAGGCATCCATGTCATGTCTTTTCTAGCTTCCCCTGCAAGTTTTGTCTTGCTCCTTGACTTTTCCCCCATCTTTTGCAACATCTGGGAGCTTCGTTTTGGCATGTTTTGGTCCTTTGCACTGCTCTGATAGCATCCCGGTCCATTTTCCTCTTGTCACTAAATGGCCCAAATTTCCCAATTTTCTTTTTTTTCTCCTCCAGTTGCAATTCCTTTGATGGGATCTCCATTCCAGCGTCTTTCTAAGTCCTTCTTATTTCTTTTGGCCTGCAGTGCGCACCACTTTTGGCAAGCTGTGCTGCATGTGCCTGCACTTGATAGCATATGGGTAAGATACTTCTCTTTTTTTGTTTTAGTTTTTTTTCAGTGACCGTACCATGTGCCACATATCTTCCCCTGCAAGTTTCCTTTCTTCCTTGACATTTTCCCCTGCTTTTGCAACATCTGGGAGCTTAATTTTGGCATGTTTTGGTCTTTTGCAATGCAACTCATTTCCTCCCCGGCCATTTCTTGAAGACACTACAACTGCCAATTTTCTGGGTTTTGGGGCTTTTTTTCAATTGCATTTCATTTGATCCTATCTCCTTTCCAGAGTGTTTGTTAGCCTTTCTTTTGGGCTTCGCAAGATTCCGTTTCCCTTCCCGAAAGGAAATTTCATTTCCTTTCGGGAAGGGAAACGGAATCTTGCGATTTCAATGGGGACCATGAGAGGAATCCTTGGTGCATGTCCCTGCACGTGATGACATGCCATGCCTTTTGATGGCTTTGACTTTGGGAAAGATTTTTTTCTTTTTTTTTCCAATCTTTTTAGGCATCCATGTCATGTCTTTTCTAGCTTCCCCTGCAAGTTTTGTCTTGCTCCTTGACTTTTTCCCCATCTTTTGCAACATCTGGGAGCTTCGTTTTGGCATGTTTTGGTCTTTTGCACTGCTCTGATAGCATCCCGGTCCATTTTCCTCTTGTCACTAAATGGCCCAAATTTCCCAATTTTCTTTTTTTTCTCCTCCAGTTGCAATTCCTTGGATGGGATCTCCATTCCAGCGTCTTTCTAAGTCCTTCTTATTTCTTTTGGCCTTCAGTGCGCACCACTTTTGGCAAGCTGTGCTGCATGTGCCTGCACTTGATAGCATATGGGTAAGATATTTCTCTTTTTTTGTTTTAGTTTTTTTTTCAGTGACCGTACCATGTGCCACATATCTTCCCCTGCAAGTTTCCTTTCTTCCTTGACATTTTCCCCTGCTTTTGCAACATCTGGGAGCTTAATTTTGGCATGTTTTGGTCTTTTGCAATGCAACTCATTTCCTCCCCGGCCATTTCTTGAAGACACTACAACTGCCAATTTTCTGGGTTTTGGGGCTTTTTTTCAATTGCATTTCATTTGATCCTATCTCCTTTCCAGAGTGTTTGTTAGCCTTTCTTTTGGGGTTCGCAAGATTCCGTTTCCCTTCCCGAAAGGAAATTTCATTTCCTTTCGGGAAGGGAAACGGAATCTTGCGATTTCAATGGGGACCATGAGAGGAATCCTTGGTGCATGTCCCTGCACGTGATGACATGCCATGCCTTTTGATGGCTTTGACTTTGGGAAAGATTTTTTTCTTTTTTTTTCCAATTTTTTTAGGCATCCATGTCATGTCTTTTCTAGCTTCCCCTGCAAGTTTTGTCTTGCTCCTTGACTTTTTCCCCATCTTTTGCAACATCTGGGAGCTTCGTTTTGGCATGTTTTGCTCCTTTGCACTGCTCTGATAGCATCCCGGTCCATTTTCCTCTTGTCACTAAATGGCCCAAATTTCCCAATTTTCTTTTTTTTCTCCTCCAGTTGCAATTCCTTTGATGGGATCTCCATTCCAGCGTCTTTCTAAGTCCTTCTTATTTCTTTTGGCCTTCAGTGCGCACCACTTTTGGCAAGCTGTGCTGCATGTGCCTGCACTTGATAGCATATGGGTAAGATATTTCTCTTTTTTTGTTTTAGTTTTTTTTCAGTGACCGTACCATGTGCCACATATCTTCCCCTGCAAGTTTCCTTTCTTCCTTGACATTTTCCCCTGCTTTTGCAACATCTGGGAGCTTAATTTTGGCATGTTTTGGTCTTTTGCAATGCAAGTCATTTCCTCCCCGGCCATTTCTTGAAGACACTACAACTGCCAATTTTCTGGGTTTTGGGGCTTTTTTTCAATTGCATTTCATTTGATCCTATCTCCTTTCCAGAGTGTTTGTTAGCCTTTCTTTTGGGGTTCGCAAGATTCCGTTTCCCTTCCCGAAAGGAAATTTCATTTCCTTTCGGGAAGGGAAACGGAATCTTGCGATTTCAATGGGGACCATGAGAGGAATCCTTGGTGCATGTCCCTGCACGTGATGACATGCCATGCCTTTTGATGGCTTTGACTTTGGGAAAGATTTTTTTCTTTTTTTTTTCCAATTTTTTTAGGCATCCATGTCATGTCTTTTCTAGCTTCCCCTGCAAGTTTTGTCTTGCTCCTTGACTTTTCCCCCATCTTTTGCAACATCTGGGAGCTTCGTTTTGGCATGTTTTGGTCCTTTGCACTGCTCTGATAGCATCCCGGTCCATTTTCCTCTTGTCACTAAATGGCCCAAATTTCCCAATTTTCTTTTTTTTCTCCTCCAGTTGCAATTCCTTTGATGGGATCTCCATTCCAGCGTCTTTCTAAGTCCTTCTTATTTCTTTTGGCCTGCAGTGCGCACCACTTTTGGCAAGCTGTGCTGCATGTGCCTGCACTTGATAGCATATGGGTAAGATACTTCTCTTTTTTTGTTTTAGTTTTTTTTCAGTGACCGTACCATGTGCCACATATCTTCCCCTGCAAGTTTCCTTTCTTCCTTGACATTTTCCCCTGCTTTTGCAACATCTGGGAGCTTAATTTTGGCATGTTTTGGTCTTTTGCAATGCAACTCATTTCCTCCCCGGCCATTTCTTGAAGACACTACAACTGCCAATTTTCTGGGTTTTGGGGCTTTTTTTCAATTGCATTTCATTTGATCCTATCTCCTTTCCAGAGTGTTTGTTAGCCTTTCTTTTGGGCTTCGCAAGATTCCGTTTCCCTTCCCGAAAGGAAATTTCATTTCCTTTCGGGAAGGGAAACGGAATCTTGCGATTTCAATGGGGACCATGAGAGGAATCCTTGGTGCATGTCCCTGCACGTGATGACATGCCATGCCTTTTGATGGCTTTGACTTTGGGAAAGATTTTTTTCTTTTTTTTTCCAATCTTTTTAGGCATCCATGTCATGTCTTTTCTAGCTTCCCCTGCAAGTTTTGTCTTGCTCCTTGACTTTTTCCCCATCTTTTGCAACATCTGGGAGCTTCGTTTTGGCATGTTTTGGTCTTTTGCACTGCTCTGATAGCATCCCGGTCCATTTTCCTCTTGTCACTAAATGGCCCAAATTTCCCAATTTTCTTTTTTTTCTCCTCCAGTTGCAATTCCTTGGATGGGATCTCCATTCCAGCGTCTTTCTAAGTCCTTCTTATTTCTTTTGGCCTTCAGTGCGCACCACTTTTGGCAAGCTGTGCTGCATGTGCCTGCACTTGATAGCATATGGGTAAGATATTTCTCTTTTTTTGTTTTAGTTTTTTTTTCAGTGACCGTACCATGTGCCACATATCTTCCCCTGCAAGTTTCCTTTCTTCCTTGACATTTTCCCCTGCTTTTGCAACATCTGGGAGCTTAATTTTGGCATGTTTTGGTCTTTTGCAATGCAACTCATTTCCTCCCGGGCCATTTCTTGAAGACACTACAACTGCCAATTTTCTGGGTTTTGGGGCTTTTTTTCAATTGCATTTCATTTGATCCTATCTCCTTTCCAGAGTGTTTGTTAGCCTTTCTTTTGGGGTTCGCAAGATTCCGTTTCCCTTCCCGAAAGGAAATTTCATTTCCTTTCGGGAAGGGAAACGGAATCTTGCGATTTCAATGGGGACCATGAGAGGAATCCTTGGTGCATGTCCCTGCACGTGATGACATGCCATGCCTTTTGATGGCTTTGACTTTGGGAAAGATTTTTTTCTTTTTTTTTTCCAATTTTTTTAGGCATCCATGTCATGTCTTTTCTAGCTTCCCCTGCAAGTTTTGTCTTGCTCCTTGACTTTTTCCCCATCTTTTGCAACATCTGGGAGCTTCGTTTTGGCATGTTTTGGTCCTTTGCACTGCTCTGATAGCATCCCGGTCCATTTTCCTCTTGTCACTAAATGGCCCAAATTTCCCAATTTTCTTTTTTTTCTCCTCCAGTTGCAATTCCTTGGATGGGATCTCCATTCCAGCGTCTTTCTAAGTCCTTCTTATTTCTTTTGGCCTTCAGTGCGCACCACTTTTGGCAAGCTGTGCTGCATGTGCCTGCACTTGATAGCATATGGGTAAGATACTTCTCTTTTGTTGTTTTAGTTTTTTTTCAGTGACCGTACCATGTGCCACATATCTTCCCCTGCAAGTTTCCTTTCTTCCTTGACATTTTCCCCTGCTTTTGCAACATCTGGGAGCTTAATTTTGGCATGTTTTGGTCTTTTGCAATGCAACTCATTTCCTCCCCGGCCATTTCTTGAAGATACTACAACTGCCAGTTTTCTGGGTTTTGGGGCTTTGGGCTTTTTTTCAATTGCATTTCATTTGATCCTATCTCCTTTCCAGAGTGTTTGTTAGCCTTTCTTTTGGGGTTCGCAAGATTCCGTTTCCCTTCCCGAAAGGAAATTTCATTTCCTTTCGGGAAGGGAAACGGAATCTTGCGATTTCAATGGGGACCATGAGAGGAATCCTTGGTGCATGTCCCTGCACGTGATGACATGCCATGCCTTTTGATGGCTTTGACATTGGGAAAGATTTTTTTCTTTTTTTTTTCCAATTTTTTTAGGCATCCATGTCATGTCTTTTCTAGCTTCCCCTGCAAGTTTTGTCTTGCTCCTTGACTTTTTCCCCATCTTTTGCAACATCTGGGAGCTTCGTTTTGGCATGTTTTGCTCCTTTGCACTGCTCTGATAGCATCCCGGTCCATTTTCCTCTTGTCACTAAATGGCCCAAATTTCCCAATTTTCTTTTTTTTCTCCTCCAGTTGCAATTCCTTGGATGGGATCTCCATTCCAGCGTCTTTCTAAGTCCTACTTATTTCTTTTGGCCTTCAGTGCGCACCACTTTTGGCAAGCTGTGCTGCATGTGCCTGCACTTGATAGCATATGGGTAAGATATTTCTCTTTTTTTGTTTTAGTTTTTTTTCAGTGACCGTACCATGTGCCACATATCTTCCCCTGCAAGTTTCCTTTCTTCCTTGACATTTTCCCCTGCTTTTGCAACATCTGGGAGCTTAATTTTGGCATGTTTTGGTCTTTTGCAATGCAACTCATTTCCTCCCCGGCCATTTCTTGAAGACACTACAACTGCCAAATTTCTGGGTTTTGGGGCTTTTTTTCAATTGCATTTCATTTGATCCTATCTCCTTTCCAGAGTGTTTGTTAGCCTTTCTTTTGGGGTTCGCAAGATTCCGTTTCCCTTCCCGAAAGGAAATTTCATTTCCTTTCGGGAAGGGAAACGGAATCTTGCGATTTCAATGGGGACCATGAGAGGAATCCTTGGTGCATGTCCCTGCACGTGATGACATGCCATGCCTTTTGATGGCTTTGACTTTGGGAAAGATTTTTTTCTTTTTTTTTTCCAATTTTTTTTAGGCATCCATGTCATGTCTTTTCTAGCTTCCCCTGCAAGTTTTGTCTTGCTCCTTGACTTTTTCCCCATCTTTTGCAACATCCGGGAGCTTCGTTTTGGCATGTTTTGGTCCTTTGCACTGCTCTGATAGCATCCCGGTCCATTTTCCTCTTGTCACTAAATGGCCCAAATTTCCCAATTTTCTTTTTTTTCTCCTCCAGTTGCAATTCCTTTGATGGGATCTCCATTCCAGCGTCTTTCTAAGTCCTTCTTATTTCTTTTGGCCTTCAGTGCGCACCACTTTTGGCAAGCTGTGCTGCATGTGCCTGCACTTGATAGCATATGGGTAAGATATTTCTCTTTTTTTGTTTTAGTTTTTTTTCAGTGACCGTACCATGTGCCACATATCTTCCCCTGCAAGTTTCCTTTCTTCCTTGACATTTTCCCCTGCTTTTGCAACATCTGGGAGCTTAATTTTGGCATGTTTTGGTCTTTTGCAATGCAACTCATTTCCTCCCGGGCCATATCTTGAAGACACTACAACTGCCAGTTTTCTGGGTTTTGGGGCTTTTTTTCAATTGCATTTCATTTGATCCTATCTCCTTTCCAGAGTGTTTGTTAGCCTTTCTTTTGGGGTTCGCAAGATTCCGTTTCCCTTCCCGAAAGGAAATTTCATTTCCTTTCGGGAAGGGAAACGGAATCTTGCGATTTCAATGGGGACCATGAGAGGAATCCTTGGTGCATGTCCCTGCACGTGATGACATGCCATGCCTTTTGATGGCTTTGACTTTGGGAAAGATTTTTTTCTTTTTTTTTTCCAATTTTTTTAGGCATCCATGTCATGTCTTTTCTAGCTTCCCCTGCAAGTTTTGTCTTGCTCCTTGACTTTTTCCCCATCTTTTGCAACATCTGGGAGCTTAGTTTTGGCATGTTTTGGTCCTTTGCACTGCTCTGATAGCATCCCGGTCCATTTTCCTCTTGTCACTAAATGGCCCAAATTTCCCAATTTTCTTTTTTTTCTCCTCCAGTTGCAATTCCTTTGATGGGATCTCCATTCCAGCGTCTTTCTAAGTCCTTCTTATTTCTTTTGGCCTTCAGTGCGCACCACTTTTGGCAAGCTGTGCTGCATGTGCCTGCACTTGATAGCATATGGGTAAGATATTTCTCTTTTTTTGTTTTAGTTTTTTTTTCAGTGACCGTACCATGTGCCACATATCTTCCCCTGCAAGTTTCCTTTCTTCCTTGACATTTTCCCCTGCTTTTGCAACATCTGGGAGCTTAATTTTGGCATGTTTTGGTCTTTTGCAATGCAACTCATTTCCTCCCCGGCCATTTCTTGAAGACACTACAACTGCCAATTTTCTGGGTTTTGGGGCTTTTTTTCAATTGCATTTCATTTGATCCTATCTCCTTTCCAGAGTGTTTGTTAGCCTTTCTTTTGGGGTTCGCAAGATTCCGTTTCCCTTCCCGAAAGGAAATTTCATTTCCTTTCGGGAAGGGAAACGGAATCTTGCGATTTCAATGGGGACCATGAGAGGAATCCTTGGTGCATGTCCCTGCACGTGATGACATGCCATGCCTTTTGATGGCTTTGACTTTGGGAAAGATTTTTTTCTTTTTTTTTTCCAATTTTTTTAGGCATCCATGTCATGTCTTTTCTAGCTTCCCCTGCAAGTTTTGTCTTGCTCCTTGACTTTTTCCCCATCTTTTGCAACATCTGGGAGCTTCGTTTTGGCATGTTTTGGTCCTTTGCACTGCTCTGATAGCATCCCGGTCCATTTTCCTCTTGTCACTAAATGGCCCAAATTTCCCAATTTTCTTTTTTTTCTCCTCCAGTTGCAATTCCTTGGATGGGATCTCCATTCCAGCGTCTTTCTAAGTCCTTCTTATTTCTTTTGGCCTTCAGTGCGCACCACTTTTGGCAAGCTGTGCTGCATGTGCCTGCACTTGATAGCATATGGGTAAGATATTTCTCTTTTTTTGTTTTAGTTTTTTTTCAGTGACCGTACCATGTGCCACATATCTTCCCCTGCAAGTTTCCTTTCTTCCTTGACATTTTCCCCTGCTTTTGCAACATCTGGGAGCTTAATTTTGGCATGTTTTGTTCTTTTGCAATGCAACTCATTTCCTCCCCGGCCATTTCTTGAAGACACTACAACTGCCAAATTTCTGGGTTTTGGGGCTTTTTTTCAATTGCATTTCATTTGATCCTATCTCCTTTCCAGAGTGTTTGTTAGCCTTTCTTTTGGGGTTCGCAAGATTCCGTTTCCCTTCCCGAAAGGAAATTTCATTTCCTTTCGGGAAGGGAAACGGAATCTTGCGATTTCAATGGGGACCATGAGAGGAATCCTTGGTGCATGTCCCTGCACGTGATGACATGCCATGCCTTTTGATGGCTTTGACTTTGGGAAAGATTTTTTTCTTTTTTTTTTCCAATTTTTTTTAGGCATCCATGTCATGTCTTTTCTAGCTTCCCCTGCAAGTTTTGTCTTGCTCCTTGACTTTTTCCCCATCTTTTGCAACATCCGGGAGCTTCGTTTTGGCATGTTTTGGTCCTTTGCACTGCTCTGATAGCATCCCGGTCCATTTTCCTCTTGTCACTAAATGGCCCAAATTTCCCAATTTTCTTTTTTTTCTCCTCCAGTTGCAATTCCTTTGATGGGATCTCCATTCCAGCGTCTTTCTAAGTCCTTCTTATTTCTTTTGGCCTTCAGTGCGCACCACTTTTGGCAAGCTGTGCTGCATGTGCCTGCACTTGATAGCATATGGGTAAGATATTTCTCTTTTTTTGTTTTAGTTTTTTTTCAGTGACCGTACCATGTGCCACATATCTTCCCCTGCAAGTTTCCTTTCTTCCTTGACATTTTCCCCTGCTTTTGCAACATCTGGGAGCTTAATTTTGGCATGTTTTGGTCTTTTGCAATGCAAGTCATTTCCTCCCCGGCCATTTCTTGAAGACACTACAACTGCCAATTTTCTGGGTTTTGGGGCTTTTTTTCAATTGCATTTCATTTGATCCTATCTCCTTTCCAGAGTGTTTGTTAGCCTTTCTTTTGGGGTTTGCAAGATTCCGTTTCCCTTCCCGAAAGGAAATTTCATTTCCTTTCGGGAAGGGAAACGGAATCTTGCGATTTCAATGGGAACCATGAGAGGAATCCTTGGTGCATGTCCCTGCACGTGATGACATGCCATGCCTTTTGATGGCTTTGACTTTGGGAAAGATTTTTTTCTTTTTTTTTTCCAATTTTTTTAGGCATCCATGTCATGTCTTTTCTAGCTTCCCCTGCAAGTTTTGTCTTGCTCCTTGACTTTTCCCCCATCTTTTGCAACATCTGGGAGCTTCGTTTTGGCATGTTTTGGTCCTTTGCACTGCTCTGATAGCATCCCGGTCCATTTTCCTCTTGTCACTAAATGGCCCAAATTTCCCAATTTTCTTTTTTTTCTCCTCCAGTTGCAATTCCTTTGATGGGATCTCCATTCCAGCGTCTTTCTAAGTCCTTCTTATTTCTTTTGGCCTGCAGTGCGCACCACTTTTGGCAAGCTGTGCTGCATGTGCCTGCACTTGATAGCATATGGGTAAGATACTTCTCTTTTTTTGTTTTAGTTTTTTTTCAGTGACCGTACCATGTGCCACATATCTTCCCCTGCAAGTTTCCTTTCTTCCTTGACATTTTCCCCTGCTTTTGCAACATCTGGGAGCTTAATTTTGGCATGTTTTGGTCTTTTGCAATGCAAGTCATTTCCTCCCCGGCCATTTCTTGAAGACACTACAACTGCCAATTTTCTGGGTTTTGGGGCTTTTTTTCAATTGCATTTCATTTGATCCTATCTCCTTTCCAGAGTGTTTGTTAGCCTTTCTTTTGGGCTTCGCAAGATTCCGTTTCCCTTCCCGAAAGGAAATTTCATTTCCTTTCGGGAAGGGAAACGGAATCTTGCGATTTCAATGGGGACCATGAGAGGAATCCTTGGTGCATGTCCCTGCACGTGATGACATGCCATGCCTTTTGATGGCTTTGACTTTGGGAAAGATTTTTTTCTTTTTTTTTCCAATCTTTTTAGGCATCCATGTCATGTCTTTTCTAGCTTCCCCTGCAAGTTTTGTCTTGCTCCTTGACTTTTTCCCCATCTTTTGCAACATCTGGGAGCTTCGTTTTGGCATGTTTTGGTCTTTTGCACTGCTCTGATAGCATCCCGGTCCATTTTCCTCTTGTCACTAAATGGCCCAAATTTCCCAATTTTCTTTTTTTTCTCCTCCAGTTGCAATTCCTTGGATGGGATCTCCATTCCAGCGTCTTTCTAAGTCCTTCTTATTTCTTTTGGCCTTCAGTGCGCACCACTTTTGGCAAGCTGTGCTGCATGTGCCTGCACTTGATAGCATATGGGTAAGATATTTCTCTTTTTTTGTTTTAGTTTTTTTTTCAGTGACCGTACCATGTGCCACATATCTTCCCCTGCAAGTTTCCTTTCTTCCTTGACATTTTCCCCTGCTTTTGCAACATCTGGGAGCTTAATTTTGGCATGTTTTGGTCTTTTGCAATGCAACTCATTTCCTCCCCGGCCATTTCTTGAAGACACTACAACTGCCAATTTTCTGGGTTTTGGGGCTTTTTTTCAATTGCATTTCATTTGATCCTATCTCCTTTCCAGAGTGTTTGTTAGCCTTTCTTTTGGGGTTCGCAAGATTCCGTTTCCCTTCCCGAAAGGAAATTTCATTTCCTTTCGGGAAGGGAAACGGAATCTTGCGATTTCAATGGGGACCATGAGAGGAATCCTTGGTGCATGTCCCTGCACGTGATGACATGCCATGCCTTTTGATGGCTTTGACTTTGGGAAAGATTTTTTTCTTTTTTTTTCCAATTTTTTTAGGCATCCATGTCATGTCTTTTCTAGCTTCCCCTGCAAGTTTTGTCTTGCTCCTTGACTTTTTCCCCATCTTTTGCAACATCTGGGAGCTTCGTTTTGGCATGTTTTGCTCCTTTGCACTGCTCTGATAGCATCCCGGTCCATTTTCCTCTTGTCACTAAATGGCCCAAATTTCCCAATTTTCTTTTTTTTCTCCTCCAGTTGCAATTCCTTTGATGGGATCTCCATTCCAGCGTCTTTCTAAGTCCTTCTTATTTCTTTTGGCCTTCAGTGCGCACCACTTTTGGCAAGCTGTGCTGCATGTGCCTGCACTTGATAGCATATGGGTAAGATATTTCTCTTTTTTTGTTTTAGTTTTTTTTCAGTGACCGTACCATGTGCCACATATCTTCCCCTGCAAGTTTCCTTTCTTCCTTGACATTTTCCCCTGCTTTTGCAACATCTGGGAGCTTAATTTTGGCATGTTTTGGTCTTTTGCAATGCAAGTCATTTCCTCCCCGGCCATTTCTTGAAGACACTACAACTGCCAATTTTCTGGGTTTTGGGGCTTTTTTTCAATTGCATTTCATTTGATCCTATCTCCTTTCCAGAGTGTTTGTTAGCCTTTCTTTTGGGGTTCGCAAGATTCCGTTTCCCTTCCCGAAAGGAAATTTCATTTCCTTTCGGGAAGGGAAACGGAATCTTGCGATTTCAATGGGGACCATGAGAGGAATCCTTGGTGCATGTCCCTGCACGTGATGACATGCCATGCCTTTTGATGGCTTTGACTTTGGGAAAGATTTTTTTCTTTTTTTTTTCCAATTTTTTTAGGCATCCATGTCATGTCTTTTCTAGCTTCCCCTGCAAGTTTTGTCTTGCTCCTTGACTTTTCCCCCATCTTTTGCAACATCTGGGAGCTTCGTTTTGGCATGTTTTGGTCCTTTGCACTGCTCTGATAGCATCCCGGTCCATTTTCCTCTTGTCACTAAATGGCCCAAATTTCCCAATTTTCTTTTTTTTCTCCTCCAGTTGCAATTCCTTTGATGGGATCTCCATTCCAGCGTCTTTCTAAGTCCTTCTTATTTCTTTTGGCCTGCAGTGCGCACCACTTTTGGCAAGCTGTGCTGCATGTGCCTGCACTTGATAGCATATGGGTAAGATACTTCTCTTTTTTTGTTTTAGTTTTTTTTCAGTGACCGTACCATGTGCCACATATCTTCCCCTGCAAGTTTCCTTTCTTCCTTGACATTTTCCCCTGCTTTTGCAACATCTGGGAGCTTAATTTTGGCATGTTTTGGTCTTTTGCAATGCAACTCATTTCCTCCCCGGCCATTTCTTGAAGACACTACAACTGCCAATTTTCTGGGTTTTGGGGCTTTTTTTCAATTGCATTTCATTTGATCCTATCTCCTTTCCAGAGTGTTTGTTAGCCTTTCTTTTGGGCTTCGCAAGATTCCGTTTCCCTTCCCGAAAGGAAATTTCATTTCCTTTCGGGAAGGGAAACGGAATCTTGCGATTTCAATGGGGACCATGAGAGGAATCCTTGGTGCATGTCCCTGCACGTGATGACATGCCATGCCTTTTGATGGCTTTGACTTTGGGAAAGATTTTTTTCTTTTTTTTTCCAATCTTTTTAGGCATCCATGTCATGTCTTTTCTAGCTTCCCCTGCAAGTTTTGTCTTGCTCCTTGACTTTTTCCCCATCTTTTGCAACATCTGGGAGCTTCGTTTTGGCATGTTTTGGTCTTTTGCACTGCTCTGATAGCATCCCGGTCCATTTTCCTCTTGTCACTAAATGGCCCAAATTTCCCAATTTTCTTTTTTTTCTCCTCCAGTTGCAATTCCTTGGATGGGATCTCCATTCCAGCGTCTTTCTAAGTCCTTCTTATTTCTTTTGGCCTTCAGTGCGCACCACTTTTGGCAAGCTGTGCTGCATGTGCCTGCACTTGATAGCATATGGGTAAGATATTTCTCTTTTTTTGTTTTAGTTTTTTTTTCAGTGACCGTACCATGTGCCACATATCTTCCCCTGCAAGTTTCCTTTCTTCCTTGACATTTTCCCCTGCTTTTGCAACATCTGGGAGCTTAATTTTGGCATGTTTTGGTCTTTTGCAATGCAACTCATTTCCTCCCGGGCCATTTCTTGAAGACACTACAACTGCCAATTTTCTGGGTTTTGGGGCTTTTTTTCAATTGCATTTCATTTGATCCTATCTCCTTTCCAGAGTGTTTGTTAGCCTTTCTTTTGGGGTTCGCAAGATTCCGTTTCCCTTCCCGAAAGGAAATTTCATTTCCTTTCGGGAAGGGAAACGGAATCTTGCGATTTCAATGGGGACCATGAGAGGAATCCTTGGTGCATGTCCCTGCACGTGATGACATGCCATGCCTTTTGATGGCTTTGACTTTGGGAAAGATTTTTTTCTTTTTTTTTTCCAATTTTTTTAGGCATCCATGTCATGTCTTTTCTAGCTTCCCCTGCAAGTTTTGTCTTGCTCCTTGACTTTTTCCCCATCTTTTGCAACATCTGGGAGCTTCGTTTTGGCATGTTTTGGTCCTTTGCACTGCTCTGATAGCATCCCGGTCCATTTTCCTCTTGTCACTAAATGGCCCAAATTTCCCAATTTTCTTTTTTTTCTCCTCCAGTTGCAATTCCTTGGATGGGATCTCCATTCCAGCGTCTTTCTAAGTCCTTCTTATTTCTTTTGGCCTTCAGTGCGCACCACTTTTGGCAAGCTGTGCTGCATGTGCCTGCACTTGATAGCATATGGGTAAGATACTTCTCTTTTGTTGTTTTAGTTTTTTTTCAGTGACCGTACCATGTGCCACATATCTTCCCCTGCAAGTTTCCTTTCTTCCTTGACATTTTCCCCTGCTTTTGCAACATCTGGGAGCTTAATTTTGGCATGTTTTGGTCTTTTGCAATGCAACTCATTTCCTCCCCGGCCATTTCTTGAAGATACTACAACTGCCAGTTTTCTGGGTTTTGGGGCTTTGGGCTTTTTTTCAATTGCATTTCATTTGATCCTATCTCCTTTCCAGAGTGTTTGTTAGCCTTTCTTTTGGGGTTCGCAAGATTCCGTTTCCCTTCCCGAAAGGAAATTTCATTTCCTTTCGGGAAGGGAAACGGAATCTTGCGATTTCAATGGGGACCATGAGAGGAATCCTTGGTGCATGTCCCTGCACGTGATGACATGCCATGCCTTTTGATGGCTTTGACATTGGGAAAGATTTTTTTCTTTTTTTTTTCCAATTTTTTTAGGCATCCATGTCATGTCTTTTCTAGCTTCCCCTGCAAGTTTTGTCTTGCTCCTTGACTTTTTCCCCATCTTTTGCAACATCTGGGAGCTTCGTTTTGGCATGTTTTGCTCCTTTGCACTGCTCTGATAGCATCCCGGTCCATTTTCCTCTTGTCACTAAATGGCCCAAATTTCCCAATTTTCTTTTTTTTCTCCTCCAGTTGCAATTCCTTGGATGGGATCTCCATTCCAGCGTCTTTCTAAGTCCTACTTATTTCTTTTGGCCTTCAGTGCGCACCACTTTTGGCAAGCTGTGCTGCATGTGCCTGCACTTGATAGCATATGGGTAAGATATTTCTCTTTTTTTGTTTTAGTTTTTTTTCAGTGACCGTACCATGTGCCACATATCTTCCCCTGCAAGTTTCCTTTCTTCCTTGACATTTTCCCCTGCTTTTGCAACATCTGGGAGCTTAATTTTGGCATGTTTTGGTCTTTTGCAATGCAACTCATTTCCTCCCCGGCCATTTCTTGAAGACACTACAACTGCCAAATTTCTGGGTTTTGGGGCTTTTTTTCAATTGCATTTCATTTGATCCTATCTCCTTTCCAGAGTGTTTGTTAGCCTTTCTTTTGGGGTTCGCAAGATTCCGTTTCCCTTCCCGAAAGGAAATTTCATTTCCTTTCGGGAAGGGAAACGGAATCTTGCGATTTCAATGGGGACCATGAGAGGAATCCTTGGTGCATGTCCCTGCACGTGATGACATGCCATGCCTTTTGATGGCTTTGACTTTGGGAAAGATTTTTTTCTTTTTTTTTTCCAATTTTTTTTAGGCATCCATGTCATGTCTTTTCTAGCTTCCCCTGCAAGTTTTGTCTTGCTCCTTGACTTTTTCCCCATCTTTTGCAACATCCGGGAGCTTCGTTTTGGCATGTTTTGGTCCTTTGCACTGCTCTGATAGCATCCCGGTCCATTTTCCTCTTGTCACTAAATGGCCCAAATTTCCCAATTTTCTTTTTTTTCTCCTCCAGTTGCAATTCCTTTGATGGGATCTCCATTCCAGCGTCTTTCTAAGTCCTTCTTATTTCTTTTGGCCTTCAGTGCGCACCACTTTTGGCAAGCTGTGCTGCATGTGCCTGCACTTGATAGCATATGGGTAAGATATTTCTCTTTTTTTGTTTTAGTTTTTTTTCAGTGACCGTACCATGTGCCACATATCTTCCCCTGCAAGTTTCCTTTCTTCCTTGACATTTTCCCCTGCTTTTGCAACATCTGGGAGCTTAATTTTGGCATGTTTTGGTCTTTTGCAATGCAACTCATTTCCTCCCGGGCCATATCTTGAAGACACTACAACTGCCAGTTTTCTGGGTTTTGGGGCTTTTTTTCAATTGCATTTCATTTGATCCTATCTCCTTTCCAGAGTGTTTGTTAGCCTTTCTTTTGGGGTTCGCAAGATTCCGTTTCCCTTCCCGAAAGGAAATTTCATTTCCTTTCGGGAAGGGAAACGGAATCTTGCGATTTCAATGGGGACCATGAGAGGAATCCTTGGTGCATGTCCCTGCACGTGATGACATGCCATGCCTTTTGATGGCTTTGACTTTGGGAAAGATTTTTTTCTTTTTTTTTTCCAATTTTTTTAGGCATCCATGTCATGTCTTTTCTAGCTTCCCCTGCAAGTTTTGTCTTGCTCCTTGACTTTTTCCCCATCTTTTGCAACATCTGGGAGCTTAGTTTTGGCATGTTTTGGTCCTTTGCACTGCTCTGATAGCATCCCGGTCCATTTTCCTCTTGTCACTAAATGGCCCAAATTTCCCAATTTTCTTTTTTTTCTCCTCCAGTTGCAATTCCTTTGATGGGATCTCCATTCCAGCGTCTTTCTAAGTCCTTCTTATTTCTTTTGGCCTTCAGTGCGCACCACTTTTGGCAAGCTGTGCTGCATGTGCCTGCACTTGATAGCATATGGGTAAGATATTTCTCTTTTTTTGTTTTAGTTTTTTTTTCAGTGACCGTACCATGTGCCACATATCTTCCCCTGCAAGTTTCCTTTCTTCCTTGACATTTTCCCCTGCTTTTGCAACATCTGGGAGCTTAATTTTGGCATGTTTTGGTCTTTTGCAATGCAACTCATTTCCTCCCCGGCCATTTCTTGAAGACACTACAACTGCCAATTTTCTGGGTTTTGGGGCTTTTTTTCAATTGCATTTCATTTGATCCTATCTCCTTTCCAGAGTGTTTGTTAGCCTTTCTTTTGGGGTTCGCAAGATTCCGTTTCCCTTCCCGAAAGGAAATTTCATTTCCTTTCGGGAAGGGAAACGGAATCTTGCGATTTCAATGGGGACCATGAGAGGAATCCTTGGTGCATGTCCCTGCACGTGATGACATGCCATGCCTTTTGATGGCTTTGACTTTGGGAAAGATTTTTTTCTTTTTTTTTTCCAATTTTTTTAGGCATCCATGTCATGTCTTTTCTAGCTTCCCCTGCAAGTTTTGTCTTGCTCCTTGACTTTTTCCCCATCTTTTGCAACATCTGGGAGCTTCGTTTTGGCATGTTTTGGTCCTTTGCACTGCTCTGATAGCATCCCGGTCCATTTTCCTCTTGTCACTAAATGGCCCAAATTTCCCAATTTTCTTTTTTTTCTCCTCCAGTTGCAATTCCTTGGATGGGATCTCCATTCCAGCGTCTTTCTAAGTCCTTCTTATTTCTTTTGGCCTTCAGTGCGCACCACTTTTGGCAAGCTGTGCTGCATGTGCCTGCACTTGATAGCATATGGGTAAGATATTTCTCTTTTTTTGTTTTAGTTTTTTTTCAGTGACCGTACCATGTGCCACATATCTTCCCCTGCAAGTTTCCTTTCTTCCTTGACATTTTCCCCTGCTTTTGCAACATCTGGGAGCTTAATTTTGGCATGTTTTGTTCTTTTGCAATGCAACTCATTTCCTCCCCGGCCATTTCTTGAAGACACTACAACTGCCAAATTTCTGGGTTTTGGGGCTTTTTTTCAATTGCATTTCATTTGATCCTATCTCCTTTCCAGAGTGTTTGTTAGCCTTTCTTTTGGGGTTCGCAAGATTCCGTTTCCCTTCCCGAAAGGAAATTTCATTTCCTTTCGGGAAGGGAAACGGAATCTTGCGATTTCAATGGGGACCATGAGAGGAATCCTTGGTGCATGTCCCTGCACGTGATGACATGCCATGCCTTTTGATGGCTTTGACTTTGGGAAAGATTTTTTTCTTTTTTTTTTCCAATTTTTTTTAGGCATCCATGTCATGTCTTTTCTAGCTTCCCCTGCAAGTTTTGTCTTGCTCCTTGACTTTTTCCCCATCTTTTGCAACATCCGGGAGCTTCGTTTTGGCATGTTTTGGTCCTTTGCACTGCTCTGATAGCATCCCGGTCCATTTTCCTCTTGTCACTAAATGGCCCAAATTTCCCAATTTTCTTTTTTTTCTCCTCCAGTTGCAATTCCTTTGATGGGATCTCCATTCCAGCGTCTTTCTAAGTCCTTCTTATTTCTTTTGGCCTTCAGTGCGCACCACTTTTGGCAAGCTGTGCTGCATGTGCCTGCACTTGATAGCATATGGGTAAGATATTTCTCTTTTTTTGTTTTAGTTTTTTTTCAGTGACCGTACCATGTGCCACATATCTTCCCCTGCAAGTTTCCTTTCTTCCTTGACATTTTCCCCTGCTTTTGCAACATCTGGGAGCTTAATTTTGGCATGTTTTGGTCTTTTGCAATGCAAGTCATTTCCTCCCCGGCCATTTCTTGAAGACACTACAACTGCCAATTTTCTGGGTTTTGGGGCTTTTTTTCAATTGCATTTCATTTGATCCTATCTCCTTTCCAGAGTGTTTGTTAGCCTTTCTTTTGGGGTTTGCAAGATTCCGTTTCCCTTCCCGAAAGGAAATTTCATTTCCTTTCGGGAAGGGAAACGGAATCTTGCGATTTCAATGGGAACCATGAGAGGAATCCTTGGTGCATGTCCCTGCACGTGATGACATGCCATGCCTTTTGATGGCTTTGACTTTGGGAAAGATTTTTTTCTTTTTTTTTTCCAATTTTTTTAGGCATCCATGTCATGTCTTTTCTAGCTTCCCCTGCAAGTTTTGTCTTGCTCCTTGACTTTTCCCCCATCTTTTGCAACATCTGGGAGCTTCGTTTTGGCATGTTTTGGTCCTTTGCACTGCTCTGATAGCATCCCGGTCCATTTTCCTCTTGTCACTAAATGGCCCAAATTTCCCAATTTTCTTTTTTTTCTCCTCCAGTTGCAATTCCTTTGATGGGATCTCCATTCCAGCGTCTTTCTAAGTCCTTCTTATTTCTTTTGGCCTGCAGTGCGCACCACTTTTGGCAAGCTGTGCTGCATGTGCCTGCACTTGATAGCATATGGGTAAGATACTTCTCTTTTTTTGTTTTAGTTTTTTTTCAGTGACCGTACCATGTGCCACATATCTTCCCCTGCAAGTTTCCTTTCTTCCTTGACATTTTCCCCTGCTTTTGCAACATCTGGGAGCTTAATTTTGGCATGTTTTGGTCTTTTGCAATGCAACTCATTTCCTCCCCGGCCATTTCTTGAAGACACTACAACTGCCAAATTTCTGGGTTTTGGGGCTTTTTTTCAATTGCATTTCATTTGATCCTATCTCCTTTCCAGAGTGTTTGTTAGCCTTTCTTTTGGGGTTCGCAAGATTCCGTTTCCCTTCCCGAAAGGAAATTTCATTTCCTTTCGGGAAGGGAAACGGAATCTTGCGATTTCAATGGGGACCATGAGAGGAATCCTTGGTGCATGTCCCTGCACGTGATGACATGCCATGCCTTTTGATGGCTTTGACTTTGGGAAAGATTTTTTTCTTTTTTTTTTCCAATTTTTTTAGGCATCCATGTCATGTCTTTTCTAGCTTCCCCTGCAAGTTTTGTCTTGCTCCTTGACTTTTTCCCCATCTTTTGCAACATCTGGGAGCTTCGTTTTGGCATGTTTTGGTCCTTTGCACTGCTCTGATAGCATCCCGGTCCATTTTCCTCTTGTCACTAAATGGCCCAAATTTCCCAATTTTCTTTTTTTTCTCCTCCAGTTGCAATTCCTTGGATGGGATCTCCATTCCAGCGTCTTTCTAAGTCCTTCTTATTTCTTTTGGCCTTCAGTGCGCACCACTTTTGGCAAGCTGTGCTGCATGTGCCTGCACTTGATAGCATATGGGTAAGATATTTCTCTTTTTTTGTTTTAGTTTTTTTTTCAGTGACCGTACCATGTGCCACATATCTTCCCCTGCAAGTTTCCTTTCTTCCTTGACATTTTCCCCTGCTTTTGCAACATCTGGGAGCTTAATTTTGGCATGTTTTGGTCTTTTGCAATGCAACTCATTTCCTCCCCGGCCATTTCTTGAAGACACTACAACTGCCAATTTTCTGGGTTTTGGGGCTTTTTTTCAATTGCATTTCATTTGATCCTATCTCCTTTCCAGAGTGTTTGTTAGCCTTTCTTTTGGGGTTCGCAAGATTCCGTTTCCCTTCCCGAAAGGAAATTTCATTTCCTTTCGGGAAGGGAAACGGAATCTTGCGATTTCAATGGGGACCATGAGAGGAATCCTTGGTGCATGTCCCTGCACGTGATGACATGCCATGCCTTTTGATGACTTTGACTTTGGGAAAGATTTTTTTCTTTTTTTTTCCAATTTTTTTAGGCATCCATGTCATGTCTTTTCTAGCTTCCCCTGCAAGTTTTGTCTTGCTCCTTGACTTTTTCCCCATCTTTTGCAACATCTGGGAGCTTCGTTTTGGCATGTTTTGGTCCTTTGCACTGCTCTGATAGCATCCCGGTCCATTTTCCTCTTGTCACTAAATGGCCCAAATTTCCCAATTTTCTTTTTTTTCTCCTCCAGTTGCAATTCCTTTGATGGGATCTCCATTCCAGCGTCTTTCTAAGTCCTTCTTATTTCTTTTGGCCTTCAGTGCGCACCACTTTTGGCAAGCTGTGCTGCATGTGCCTGCACTTGATAGCATATGGGTAAGATATTTCTCTTTTTTTGTTTTAGTTTTTTTTCAGTGACCGTACCATGTGCCACATATCTTCCCCTGCAAGTTTCCTTTCTTCCTTGACATTTTCCCCTGCTTTTGCAACATCTGGGAGCTTAATTTTGGCATGTTTTGGTCTTTTGCAATGCAACTCATTTCCTCCCCGGCCATTTCTTGAAGACACTACAACTGCCAATTTTCTGGGTTTTGGGGCTTTTTTTCAATTGCATTTCATTTGATCCTATCTCCTTTCCAGAGTGTTTGTTAGCCTTTCTTTTGGGGTTCGCAAGATTCCGTTTCCCTTCCCGAAAGGAAATTTCATTTCCTTTCGGGAAGGGAAACGGAATCTTGCGATTTCAATGGGGACCATGAGAGGAATCCTTGGTGCATGTCCCTGCACGTGATGACATGCCATGCCTTTTGATGGCTTTGACTTTGGGAAAGATTTTTTTCTTTTTTTTTTCCAATTTTTTTAGGCATCCATGTCATGTCTTTTCTAGCTTCCCCTGCAAGTTTTGTCTTGCTCCTTGACTTTTTCCCCATCTTTTGCAACATCTGGGAGCTTAGTTTTGGCATGTTTTGGTCCTTTGCAATGCAACTCATTTCCTCCCCGGCCATTTCTTGAAGACACTACAACTGCCAATTTTCTGGGTTTTGGGGCTTTTTTTCAATTGCATTTCATTTGATCCTATCTCCTTTCCAGAGTGTTTGTTAGCCTTTCTTTTGGGGTTCGCAAGATTCCGTTTCCCTTCCCGAAAGGAAATTTCATTTCCTTTCGGGAAGGGAAACGGAATCTTGCGATTTCAATGGGGACCATGAGAGGAATCCTTGGTGCATGTCCCTGCACGTGATGACATGCCATGCCTTTTGATGACTTTGACTTTGGGAAAGATTTTTTTCTTTTTTTTTTCCAATTTTTTTAGGCATCCATGTCATGTCTTTTCTAGCTTCCCCTGCAAGTTTTGTCTTGCTCCTTGACTTTTTCCCCATCTTTTGCAACATCTGGGAGCTTAGTTTTGGCATGTTTTGCTCCTTTGCACTGCTCTGATAGCATCCCGGTCCATTTTCCTCTTGTCACTAAATGGCCCAAATTTCCCAATTTTCTTTTTTTTCTCCTCCAGTTGCAATTCCTTTGATGGGATCTCCATTCCAGCGTCTTTCTAAGTCCTTCTTATTTCTTTTGGCCTTCAGTGCGCACCACTTTTGGCAAGCTGTGCTGCATGTGCCTGCACTTGATAGCATATGGGTAAGATACTTCTCTTTTTTTGTTTTAGTTTTTTTTCAGTGACCGTACCATGTGCCACATATCTTCCCCTGCAAGTTTCCTTTCTTCCTTGACATTTTCCCCTGCTTTTGCAACATCTGGGAGCTTAATTTTGGCATGTTTTGGTCTTTTGCAATGCAACTCATTTCCTCCCCGGCCATTTCTTGAAGACACTACAACTGCCAATTTTCTGGGTTTTGGGGCTTTTTTTCAATTGCATTTCATTTGATCCTATCTCCTTTCCAGAGTGTTTGTTAGCCTTTCTTTTGGGGTTCGCAAGATTCCGTTTCCCTTCCCGAAAGGAAATTTCATTTCCTTTCGGGAAGGGAAACGGAATCTTGCGATTTCAATGGGGACCATGAGAGGAATCCTTGGTGCATGTCCCTGCACGTGATGACATGCCATGCCTTTTGATGACTTTGACTTTGGGAAAGATTTTTTTCTTTTTTTTTTCCAATTTTTTTAGGCATCCATGTCATGTCTTTTCTAGCTTCCCCTGCAAGTTTTGTCTTGCTCCTTGACTTTTTCCCCATCTTTTGCAACATCTGGGAGCTTAGTTTTGGCATGTTTTGGTCCTTTGCACTGCTCTGATAGCATCCCGGTCCATTTTCCTCTTGTCACTAAATGGCCCAAATTTCCCAATTTTCTTTTTTTTCTCCTCCAGTTGCAATTCCTTTGATGGGATCTCCATTCCAGCGTCTTTCTAAGTCCTTCTTATTTCTTTTGGCCTTCAGTGCGCACCACTTTTGGCAAGCTGTGCTGCATGTGCCTGCACTTGATAGCATATGGGTAAGATATTTCTCTTTTTTTGTTTTAGTTTTTTTTCAGTGACCGTACCATGTGCCACATATCTTCCCCTGCAAGTTTCCTTTCTTCCTTGACATTTTCCCCTGCTTTTGCAACATCTGGGAGCTTAATTTTGGCATGTTTTGGTCTTTTGCAATGCAACTCATTTCCTCCCCGGCCATGTCTTGAAGATACTACAACTGCCAGTTTTCTGGGTTTTGGGGCTTTTTTTCAATTGCATTTCATTTGATCCTATCTCCTTTCCAGAGTGTTTGTTAGCCTTTCTTTTGGGGTTCGCAAGATTCCGTTTCCCTTCCCGAAAGGAAATTTCATTTCCTTTCGGGAAGGGAAACGGAATCTTGCGATTTCAATGGGGACCATGAGAGGAATCCTTGGTGCATGTCCCTGCACGTGATGACATGCCATGCCTTTTGATGACTTTGACTTTGGGAAAGATTTTTTTCTTTTTTTTTTCCAATTTTTTTAGGCATCCATGTCATGTCTTTTCTAGCTTCCCCTGCAAGTTTTGTCTTGCTCCTTGACTTTTTCCCCATCTTTTGCAACATCTGGGAGCTTCGTTTTGGCATGTTTTGCTCCTTTGCACTGCTCTGATAGCATCCCGGTCCATTTTCCTCTTGTCACTAAATGGCCCAAATTTCCCAATTTTCTTTTTTTTCTCCTCCAGTTGCAATTCCTTTGATGGGATCTCCATTCCAGCGTCTTTCTAAGTCCTTCTTATTTCTTTTGGCCTTCAGTGCGCACCACTTTTGGCAAGCTGTGCTGCATGTGCCTGCACTTGATAGCATATGGGTAAGATACTTCTCTTTTTTTGTTTTAGTTTTTTTTCAGTGACCGTACCATGTGCCACATATCTTCCCCTGCAAGTTTCCTTTCTTCCTTGACATTTTCCCCTGCTTTTGCAACATCTGGGAGCTTAATTTTGGCATGTTTTGGTCTTTTGCAATGCAACTCATTTCCTCCCCGGCCATTTCTTGAAGATACTACAACTGCCAGTTTTCTGGGTTTTGGGGCTTTGGGCTTTTTTTCAATTGCATTTCATTTGATCCTATCTCCTTTCCAGAGTGTTTGTTAGCCTTTCTTTTGGGGTTCGCAAGATTCCGTTTCCCTTCCCGAAAGGAAATTTCATTTCCTTTCGGGAAGGGAAACGGAATCTTGCGATTTCAATGGGGACCATGAGAGGAATCCTTGGTGCATGTCCCTGCACGTGATGACATGCCATGCCTTTTGATGGCTTTGACATTGGGAAAGATTTTTTTCTTTTTTTTTTCCAATTTTTTTAGGCATCCATGTCATGTCTTTTCTAGCTTCCCCTGCAAGTTTTGTCTTGCTCCTTGACTTTTTCCCCATCTTTTGCAACATCTGGGAGCTTCATTTTGGCATGTTTTGCTCCTTTGCACTGCTCTGATAGCATCCCGGTCCATTTTCCTCTTGTCACTAAATGGCCCAAATTTCCCAATTTTCTTTTTTTTCTCCTCCAGTTGCAATTCCTTGGATGGGATCTCCATTCCAGCGTCTTTCTAAGTCCTACTTATTTCTTTTGGCCTTCAGTGCGCACCACTTTTGGCAAGCTGTGCTGCATGTGCCTGCACTTGATAGCATATGGGTAAGATATTTCTCTTTTTTTGTTTTAGTTTTTTTTCAGTGACCGTACCATGTGCCACATATCTTCCCCTGCAAGTTTCCTTTCTTCCTTGACATTTTCCCCTGCTTTTGCAACATCTGGGAGCTTAATTTTGGCATGTTTTGTTCTTTTGCAATGCAACTCATTCCTCCCCGGCCATTTCTTGAAGACACTACAACTGCCAAATTTCTGGGTTTTGGGGCTTTTTTTCAATTGCATTTCATTTGATCCTATCTCCTTTCCAGAGTGTTTGTTAGCCTTTCTTTTGGGGTTCGCAAGATTCCGTTTCCCTTCCCGAAAGGAAATTTCATTTCCTTTCGGGAAGGGAAACGGAATCTTGCGATTTCAATGGGGACCATGAGAGGAATCCTTGGTGCATGTCCCTGCACGTGATGACATGCCATGCCTTTTGATGGCTTTGACTTTGGGAAAGATTTTTTTCTTTTTTTTTTCCAATTTTTTTTAGGCATCCATGTCATGTCTTTTCTAGCTTCCCCTGCAAGTTTTGTCTTGCTCCTTGACTTTTTCCCCATCTTTTGCAACATCCGGGAGCTTCGTTTTGGCATGTTTTGGTCCTTTGCACTGCTCTGATAGCATCCCGGTCCATTTTCCTCTTGTCACTAAATGGCCCAAATTTCCCAATTTTCTTTTTTTTCTCCTCCAGTTGCAATTCCTTTGATGGGATCTCCATTCCAGCGTCTTTCTAAGTCCTTCTTATTTCTTTTGGCCTTCAGTGCGCACCACTTTTGGCAAGCTGTGCTGCATGTGCCTGCACTTGATAGCATATGGGTAAGATACTTCTCTTTTTTTGTTTTAGTTTTTTTTCAGTGACCGTACCATGTGCCACATATCTTCCCCTGCAAGTTTCCTTTCTTCCTTGACATTTTCCCCTGCTTTTGCAACATCTGGGAGCTTAATTTTGGCATGTTTTGGTCTTTTGCAATGCAACTCATTTCCTCCCCGGCCATTTCTTGAAGACACTACAACTGCCAAATTTCTGGGTTTTGGGGCTTTTTTTCAATTGCATTTCATTTGATCCTATCTCCTTTCCAGAGTGTTTGTTAGCCTTTCTTTTGGGGTTCGCAAGATTCCGTTTCCCTTCCCGAAAGGAAATTTCATTTCCTTTCGGGAAGGGAAACGGAATCTTGCGATTTCAATGGGGACCATGAGAGGAATCCTTGGTGCATGTCCCTGCACGTGATGACATGCCATGCCTTTTGATGGCTTTGACTTTGGGAAAGATTTTTTTCTTTTTTTTTTCCAATTTTTTTAGGCATCCATGTCATGTCTTTTCTAGCTTCCCCTGCAAGTTTTGTCTTGCTCCTTGACTTTTTCCCCATCTTTTGCAACATCTGGGAGCTTAGTTTTGGCATGTTTTGGTCCTTTGCAATGCAACTCATTTCCTCCCCGGCCATTTCTTGAAGACACTACAACTGCCAATTTTCTGGGTTTTGGGGCTTTTTTTCAATTGCATTTCATTTGATCCTATCTCCTTTCCAGAGTGTTTGTTAGCCTTTCTTTTGGGGTTCGCAAGATTCCGTTTCCCTTCCCGAAAGGAAATTTCATTTCCTTTCGGGAAGGGAAACGGAATCTTGCGATTTCAATGGGGACCATGAGAGGAATCCTTGGTGCATGTCCCTGCACGTGATGACATGCCATGCCTTTTGATGGCTTTGACTTTGGGAAAGATTTTTTTCTTTTTTTTTTCCAATTTTTTTAGGCATCCATGTCATGTCTTTTCTAGCTTCCCCTGCAAGTTTTGTCTTGCTCCTTGACTTTTTCCCCATCTTTTGCAACATCTGGGAGCTTAGTTTTGGCATGTTTTGGTCCTTTGCACTGCTCTGATAGCATCCCGGTCCATTTTCCTCTTGTCACTAAATGGCCCAAATTTCCCAATTTTCTTTTTTTTCTCCTCCAGTTGCAATTCCTTTGATGGGATCTCCATTCCAGCGTCTTTCTAAGTCCTTCTTATTTCTTTTGGCCTTCAGTGCGCACCACTTTTGGCAAGCTGTGCTGCATGTGCCTGCACTTGATAGCCTATGGGTAAGATATTTCTCTTTTTTTGTTTTAGTTTTTTTTTCAGTGACCGTACCATGTGCCACATATCTTCCCCTGCAAGTTTCCTTTCTTCCTTGACATTTTCCCCTGCTTTTGCAACATCTGGGAGCTTAATTTTGGCATGTTTTGGTCTTTTGCAATGCAACTCATTTCCTCCCCGGCCATTTCTTGAAGACACTACAACTGCCAATTTTCTGGGTTTTGGGGCTTTTTTTCAATTGCATTTCATTTGATCCTATCTCCTTTCCAGAGTGTCTGTTAGCCTTTCTTTTGGGGTTCGCAAGATTCCGTTTCCCTTCGGGAAAGGAAATTTCATTTCCTTTCGGGAAGGGAAACGGAATCTTGCGATTTCAATGGGGACCATGAGAGGAATCCTTGGTGCATGTCCCTGCACGTGATGACATGCCATGCCTTTTGATGGCTTTGACTTTGGGAAAGATTTTTTTCTTTTTTTTTTCCAATTTTTTTAGGCATCCATGTCATGTCTTTTCTAGCTTCCCCTGCAAGTTTTGTCTTGCTCCTTGACTTTTTCCCCATCTTTTGCAACATCTGGGAGCTTCGTTTTGGCATGTTTTGGTCCTTTGCACTGCTCTGATAGCATCCCGGTCCATTTTCCTCTTGTCACTAAATGGCCCAAATTTCCCAATTTTCTTTTTTTTCTCCTCCAGTTGCAATTCCTTTGATGGGATCTCCATTCCAGCGTCTTTCTAAGTCCTTCTTATTTCTTTTGGCCTTCAGTGCGCACCACTTTTGGCAAGCTGTGCTGCATGTGCCTGCACTTGATAGCATATGGGTAAGATATTTCTCTTTTTTTGTTTTAGTTTTTTTTTCAGTGACCGTACCATGTGCCACATATCTTCCCCTGCAAGTTTCCTTTCTTCCTTGACATTTTCCCCTGCTTTTGCAACATCTGGGAGCTTAATTCTGGCATGTTTTGGTCTTTTGCAATGCAACTCATTTCCTCCCCGGCCATTTCTTGAAGACACTACAACTGCCAATTTTCTGGGTTTTGGGGCTTTTTTTCAATTGCATTTCATTTGATCCTATCTCCTTTCCAGAGTGTTTGTTAGCCTTTCTTTTGGGTTTCGCAAGATTCCGTTTCCCTTCCCGAAAGGAAATTTCATTTCCTTTCGGGAAGGGAAACGGAATCTTGCGATTTCAATGGGGACCATGAGAGGAATCCTTGGTGCATGTCCCTGCACGTGATGACATGCCATGCCTTTTGATGGCTTTGACTTTGGGAAAGATTTTTTTCTTTTTTTTTTCCAATTTTTTTAGGCATCCATGTCATGTCTTTTCTAGCTTCCCCTGCAAGTTTTGTCTTGCTCCTTGACTTTTTCCCCATCTTTTGCAACATCTGGGAGCTTCGTTTTGGCATGTTTTGGTCCTTTGCACTGCTCTGATAGCATCCCGGTCCATTTTCCTCTTGTCACTAAATGGCCCAAATTTCCCAATTTTCTTTTTTTTCTCCTCCAGTTGCAATTCCTTGGATGGGATCTCCATTCCAGCGTCTTTCTAAGTCCTTCTTATTTCTTTTGGCCTTCAGTGCGCACCACTTTTGGCAAGCTGTGCTGCATGTGCCTGCACTTGATAGCATATGGGTAAGATATTTCTCTTTTTTTGTTTTAGTTTTTTTTTCAGTGACCGTACCATGTGCCACATATCTTCCCCTGCAAGTTTCCTTTCTTCCTTGACATTTTCCCCTGCTTTTGCAACATCTGGGAGCTTAATTCTGGCATGTTTTGGTCTTTTGCAATGCAACTCATTTCCTCCCCGGCCATTTCTTGAAGACACTACAACTGCCAATTTTCTGGGTTTTGGGGCTTTTTTTCAATTGCATTTCATTTGATCCTATCTCCTTTCCAGAGTGTTTGTTAGCCTTTCTTTTGAGGTTCGCAAGATTCCGTTTCCCTTCCCGAAAGGAAATTTCATTTCCTTTCGGGAAGGGAAACGGAATCTTGCGATTTCAATGGGGACCATGAGAGGAATCCTTGGTGCATGTCCCTGCACGTGATGACATGCCATGCCTTTTGATGGCTTTGACTTTGGGAAAGATTTTTTTCTTTTTTTTTTCCAATTTTTTTAGGCATCCATGTCATGTCTTTTCTAGCTTCCCCTGCAAGTTTTGTCTTGCTCCTTGACTTTTTCCCCATCTTTTGCAACATCTGGGAGCTTCGTTTTGGCATGTTTTGGTCCTTTGCACTGCTCTGATAGCATCCCGGTCCATTTTCCTCTTGTCACTAAATGGCCCAAATTTCCCAATTTTCTTTTTTTTCTCCTCCAGTTGCAATTCCTTGGATGGGATCTCCATTCCAGCGTCTTTCTAAGTCCTTCTTATTTCTTTTGGCCTTCAGTGCGCACCACTTTTGGCAAGCTGTGCTGCATGTGCCTGCACTTGATAGCATATGGGTAAGATATTTCTCTTTTTTTGTTTTAGTTTTTTTTTCAGTGACCGTACCATGTGCCACATATCTTCCCCTGCAAGTTTCCTTTCTTCCTTGACATTTTCCCCTGCTTTTGCAACATCTGGGAGCTTAATTTTGGCATGTTTTGGTCTTTTGCAATGCAACTCATTTCCTCCCCGGCCATTTCTTGAAGACACTACAACTGCCAATTTTCTGGGTTTTGGGGCTTTTTTTCAATTGCATTTCATTTGATCCTATCTCCTTTCCAGAGTGTTTGTTAGCCTTTCTTTTGGGGTTCGCAAGATTCCGTTTCCCTTCCCGAAAGGAAATTTCATTTCCTTTCGGGAAGGGAAACGGAATCTTGCGATTTCAATGGGGACCATGAGAGGAATCCTTGGTGCATGTCCCTGCACGTGATGACATGCCATGCCTTTTGATGGCTTTGACTTTGGGAAAGATTTTTTTCTTTTTTTTTTCCAATTTTTTTAGGCATCCATGTCATGTCTTTTCTAGCTTCCCCTGCAAGTTTTGTCTTGCTCCTTGACTTTTTCCCCATCTTTTGCAACATCTGGGAGCTTCGTTTTGGCATGTTTTGGTCCTTTGCACTGCTCTGATAGCATCCCGGTCCATTTTCCTCTTGTCACTAAATGGCCCAAATTTCCCAATTTTCTTTTTTTTCTCCTCCAGTTGCAATTCCTTTGATGGGATCTCCATTCCAGCGTCTTTCTAAGTCCTTCTTATTTCTTTTGGCCTTCAGTGCGCACCACTTTTGGCAAGCTGTGCTGCATGTGCCTGCACTTGATAGCATATGGGTAAGATATTTCTCTTTTTTTGTTTTAGTTTTTTTTTCAGTGACCGTACCATGTGCCACATATCTTCCCCTGCAAGTTTCCTTTCTTCCTTGACATTTTCCCCTGCTTTTGCAACATCTGGGAGCTTAATTTTGGCATGTTTTGGTCTTTTGCAATGCAACTCATTTCCTCCCCGGCCATTTCTTGAAGACACTACAACTGCCAATTTTCTGGGTTTTGGGGCTTTTTTTCAATTGCATTTCATTTGATCCTATCTCCTTTCCAGAGTGTTTGTTAGCCTTTCTTTTGGGGTTCGCAAGATTCCGTTTCCCTTCCCGAAAGGAAATTTCATTTCCTTTCGGGAAGGGAAACGGAATCTTGCGATTTCAATGGGGACCATGAGAGGAATCCTTGGTGCATGTCCCTGCACGTGATGACATGCCATGCCTTTTGATGGCTTTGACTTTGGGAAAGATTTTTTTCTTTTTTTTTTCCAATTTTTTTAGGCATCCATGTCATGTCTTTTCTAGCTTCCCCTGCAAGTTTTGTCTTGCTCCTTGACTTTTTCCCCATCTTTTGCAACATCTGGGAGCTTAGTTTTGGCATGTTTTGGTCCTTTGCACTGCTCTGATAGCATCCCGGTCCATTTTCCTCTTGTCACTAAATGGCCCAAATTTCCCAATTTTCTTTTTTTTCTCCTCCAGTTGCAATTCCTTGGATGGGATCTCCATTCCAGCGTCTTTCTAAGTCCTTCTTATTTCTTTTGGCCTTCAGTGCGCACCACTTTTGGCAAGCTGTGCTGCATGTGCCTGCACTTGATAGCATATGGGTAAGATATTTCTCTTTTTTTGTTTTAGTTTTTTTTCAGTGACCGTACCATGTGCCACATATCTTCCCCTGCAAGTTTCCTTTCTTCCTTGACATTTTCCCCTGCTTTTGCAACATCTGGGAGCTTAATTTTGGCATGTTTTGGTCTTTTGCAATGCAACTCATTTCCTCCCCGGCCATTTCTTGAAGACACTACAACTGCCAAT
Organism: Molothrus aeneus; assembly: GCF_037042795.1. Classification (NCBI taxonomy): domain Eukaryota; kingdom Metazoa; phylum Chordata; class Aves; order Passeriformes; family Icteridae; genus Molothrus; species Molothrus aeneus. Next base: position 273,803 of record NW_027099176.1, on the reverse strand, counting down.
TTTCTGGGTTTTGGGGCTTTTTTTCAATTGCATTTCATTTGATCCTATCTCCTTTCCAGAGTGTTTGTTAGCCTTTCTTTTGGGGTTCGCAAGATTCCGTTTCCCTTCCCGAAAGGAAATTTCATTTCCTTTCGGGAAGGGAAACGGAATCTTGCGATTTCAATGGGGACCATGAGAGGAATCCTTGGTGCATGTCCCTGCACGTGATGACATGCCATGCCTTTTGATGACTTTGACTTTGGGAAAGATTTTTTTCTTTTTTTTTTCCAATTTTTTTAGGCATCCATGTCATGTCTTTTCTAGCTTCCCCTGCAAGTTTTGTCTTGCTCCTTGACTTTTTCCCCATCTTTTGCAACATCTGGGAGCTTAGTTTTGGCATGTTTTGGTCCTTTGCACTGCTCTGATAGCATCCCGGTCCATTTTCCTCTTGTCACTAAATGGCCCAAATTTCCCAATTTTCTTTTTTTTCTCCTCCAGTTGCAATTCCTTTGATGGGATCTCCATTCCAGCGTCTTTCTAAGTCCTTCTTATTTCTTTTGGCCTTCAGTGCGCACCACTTTTGGCAAGCTGTGCTGCATGTGCCTGCACTTGATAGCATATGGGTAAGATATTTCTCTTTTTTTGTTTTAGTTTTTTTTCAGTGACCGTACCATGTGCCACATATCTTCCCCTGCAAGTTTCCTTTCTTCCTTGACATTTTCCCCTGCTTTTGCAACATCTGGGAGCTTAATTTTGGCATGTTTTGGTCTTTTGCAATGCAACTCATTTCCTCCCCGGCCATTTCTTGAAGATACTACAACTGCCAGTTTTCTGGGTTTTGGGGCTTTTTTTCAATTGCATTTCATTTGATCCTATCTCCTTTCCAGAGTGTTTGTTAGCCTTTCTTTTGGGGTTCGCAAGATTCCGTTTCCCTTCGGGAAAGGAAATTTCATTTCCTTTCGGGAAGGGAAACGGAATCTTGCGATTTCAATGGGGACCATGAGAGGAATCCTTGGTGCATGTCCCTGCACGTGATGACATGCCATGCCTTTTGATGGCTTTGACTTTGGGAAAGATTTTTTTCTTTTTTTTTTCCAATTTTTTTAGGCATCCATGTCATGTCTTTTCTAGCTTCCCCTGCAAGTTTTGTCTTGCTCCTTGACTTTTTCCCCATCTTTTGCAACATCTGGGAGCTTAGTTTTGGCATGTTTTGGTCCTTTGCACTGCTCTGATAGCATCCCGGTCCATTTTCCTCTTGTCACTAAATGGCCCAAATTTCCCAATTTTCTTTTTTTTCTCCTCCAGTTGCAATTCCTTTGATGGGATCTCCATTCCAGCGTCTTTCTAAGTCCTTCTTATTTCTTTTGGCCTTCAGTGCGCACCACTTTTGGCAAGCTGTGCTGCATGTGCCTGCACTTGATAGCATATGGGTAAGATATTTCTCTTTTTTTGTTTTAGTTTTTTTTTCAGTGACCGTACCATGTGCCACATATCTTCCCCTGCAAGTTTCCTTTCTTCCTTGACATTTTCCCCTGCTTTTGCAACATCTGGGAGCTTAATTTTGGCATGTTTTGGTCTTTTGCAATGCAACTCATTTCCTCCCCGGCCATTTCTTGAAGACACTACAACTGCCAATTTTCTGGGTTTTGGGGCTTTTTTTCAATTGCATTTCATTTGATCCTATCTCCTTTCCAGAGTGTTTGTTAGCCTTTCTTTTGGGGTTCGCAAGATTCCGTTTCCCTTCCCGAAAGGAAATTTCATTTCCTTTCGGGAAGGGAAACGGAATCTTGCGATTTCAATGGGGACCATGAGAGGAATCCTTGGTGCATGTCCCTGCACGTGATGACATGCCATGCCTTTTGATGGCTTTGACTTTGGGAAAGATTTTTTTCTTTTTTTTTTCCAATTTTTTTAGGCATCCATGTCATGTCTTTTCTAGCTTCCCCTGCAAGTTTTGTCTTGCTCCTTGACTTTTTCCCCATCTTTTGCAACATCTGGGAGCTTCGTTTTGGCATGTTTTGGTCCTTTGCACTGCTCTGATAGCATCCCGGTCCATTTTCCTCTTGTCACTAAATGGCCCAAATTTCCCAATTTTCTTTTTTTTCTCCTCCAGTTGCAATTCCTTGGATGGGATCTCCATTCCAGCGTCTTTCTAAGTCCTTCTTATTTCTTTTGGCCTTCAGTGCGCACCACTTTTGGCAAGCTGTGCTGCATGTGCCTGCACTTGATAGCCTATGGGTAAGATATTTCTCTTTTTTTGTTTTAGTTTTTTTTTCAGTGACCGTACCATGTGCCACATATCTTCCCCTGCAAGTTTCCTTTCTTCCTTGACATTTTCCCCTGCTTTTGCAACATCTGGGAGCTTAATTTTGGCATGTTTTGGTCTTTTGCAATGCAACTCATTTCCTCCCCGGCCATTTCTTGAAGACACTACAACTGCCAGTTTTCTGGGTTTTGGGGCTTTTTTTCAATTGCATTTCATTTGATCCTATCTCCTTTCCAGAGTGTTTGTTAGCCTTTCTTTTGGGGTTCGCAAGATTCCGTTTCCCTTCCCGAAAGGAAATTTCATTTCCTTTCGGGAAGGGAAACGGAATCTTGCGATTTCAATGGGGACCATGAGAGGAATCCTTGGTGCATGTCCCTGCACGTGATGACATGCCATGCCTTTTGATGGCTTTGACTTTGGGAAAGATTTTTTTCTTTTTTTTTTCCAATTTTTTTAGGCATCCATGTCATGTCTTTTCTAGCTTCCCCTGCAAGTTTTGTCTTGCTCCTTGACTTTTTCCCCATCTTTTGCAACATCTGGGAGCTTCGTTTTGGCATGTTTTGCTCCTTTGCACTGCTCTGATAGCATCCCGGTCCATTTTCCTCTTGTCACTAAATGGCCCAAATTTGCCAATTTTCTTTTTTTTCTCCTCCAGTTGCAATTCCTTTGATGGGATCTCCATTCCAGCGTCTTTCTAAGTCCTTCTTATTTCTTTTGGCCTTCAGTGCGCACCACTTTTGGCAAGCTGTGCTGCATGTGCCTGCACTTGATAGCATATGGGTAAGATACTTCTCTTTTTTTGTTTTAGTTTTTTTTCAGTGACCGTACCATGTGCCACATATCTTCCCCTGCAAGTTTCCTTTCTTCCTTGACATTTTCCCCTGCTTTTGCAACATCTGGGAGCTTAATTTTGGCATGTTTTGGTCTTTTGCAATGCAACTCATTTCCTCCCCGGCCATTTCTTGAAGATACTACAACTGCCAGTTTTCTGGGTTTTGGGGCTTTTTTTCAATTGCATTTCATTTGATCCTATCTCCTTTCCAGAGTGTTTGTTAGCCTTTCTTTTGGGGTTCGCAAGATTCCGTTTCCCTTCCCGAAAGGAAATTTCATTTCCTTTCGGGAAGGGAAACGGAATCTTGCGATTTCAATGGGGACCATGAGAGGAATCCTTGGTGCATGTCCCTGCACGTGATGACATGCCATGCCTTTTGATGGCTTTGACTTTGGGAAAGATTTTTTTCTTTTTTTTTTCCAATTTTTTTAGGCATCCATGTCATGTCTTTTCTAGCTTCCCCTGCAAGTTTTGTCTTGCTCCTTGACTTTTTCCCCATCTTTTGCAACATCTGGGAGCTTAGTTTTGGCATGTTTTGGTCCTTTGCACTGCTCTGATAGCATCCCGGTCCATTTTCCTCTTGTCACTAAATGGCCCAAATTTCCCAATTTTCTTTTTTTTCTCCTCCAGTTGCAATTCCTTTGATGGGATCTCCATTCCAGCATCTTTCTAAGTCCTTCTTATTTCTTTTGGCCTTCAGTGCGCACCACTTTTGGCAAGCTGTGCTGCATGTGCCTGCACTTGATAGCATATGGGTGAGATGTTTCTCTTTTTTTGTTTTAGTTTTTTTTTCAGTGACCGTACCATGTGCCACATATCTTCCCCTGCAAGTTTCCTTTCTTCCTTGACATTTTCCCCTGCTTTTGCAACATCTGGGAGCTTAATTTTGGCATGTTTTGGTCTTTTGCAATGCAACTCATTTCCTCCCCGGCCATTTCTTGAAGACACTACAACTGCCAATTTTCTGGGTTTTGGGGCTTTTTTTCAATTGCATTTCATTTGATCCTATCTCCTTTCCAGAGTGTTTGTTAGCCTTTCTTTTGGGGTTCGCAAGATTCCGTTTCCCTTCGGGAAAGGAAATTTCATTTCCTTTCGGGAAGGGAAACGGAATCTTGCGATTTCAATGGGGACCATGAGAGGAATCCTTGGTGCATGTCCCTGCACGTGATGACATGCCATGCCTTTTGATGGCTTTGACTTTGGGAAAGATTTTTTTCTTTTTTTTTTCCAATTTTTTTAGGCATCCATGTCATGTCTTTTCTAGCTTCCCCTGCAAGTTTTGTCTTGCTCCTTGACTTTTTCCCCTGCTTTTGCAACATCTGGGAGCTTCGTTTTGGCATGTTTTGGTCCTTTGCACTGCTCTGATAGCATCCCGGTCCATTTTCCTCTTGTCACTAAATGGCCCAAATTTCCCAATTTTCTTTTTTTTCTCCTCCAGTTGCAATTCCTTTGATGGGATCTCCATTCCAGCGTCTTTCTAAGTCCTTCTTATTTCTTTTGGCCTTCAGTGCGCACCACTTTTGGCAAGCTGTGCTGCATGTGCCTGCACTTGATAGCATATGGGTAAGATATTTCTCTTTTTTTGTTTTAGTTTTTTTTCAGTGACCGTACCATGTGCCACATATCTTCCACTGCAAGTTTCCTTTCTTCCTTGACATTTTCCCCTGCTCTTGCAACATCTGGGAGCTTAATTTTGGCATGTTTTGGTCTTTTGCAATGCAAGTCATTTCCTCCCCGGCCATTTCTTGAAGACACTACAACTGCCAATTTTCTGGGTTTTGGGGCTTTTTTTCAATTGCATTTCATTTGATCCTATCTCCTTTCCAGAGTGTTTGTTAGCCTTTCTTTTGGGGTTCGCAAGATTCCGTTTCCCTTCCCGAAAGGAAATTTCATTTCCTTTCGGGAAGGGAAACGGAATCTTGCGATTTCAATGGGGACCATGAGAGGAATCCTTGGTGCATGTCCCTGCACGTGATGACATGCCATGCCTTTTGATGGCTTTGACTTTGGGAAAGATTTTTTTCTTTTTTTTTTCCAATTTTTTTAGGCATCCATGTCATGTCTTTTCTAGCTTCCCCTGCAAGTTTTGTCTTGCTCCTTGACTTTTTCCCCATCTTTTGCAACATCTGGGAGCTTCGTTTTGGCATGTTTTGCTCCTTTGCACTGCTCTGATAGCATCCCGGTCCATTTTCCTCTTGTCACTAAATGGCCCAAATTTCCCAATTTTCTTTTTTTTCTCCTCCAGTTGCAATTCCTTTGATGGGATCTCCATTCCAGCGTCTTTCTAAGTCCTACTTATTTCTTTTGGCCTTCAGTGCGCACCACTTTTGGCAAGCTGTGCTGCATGTGCCTGCACTTGATAGCATATGGGTAAGATATTTCTCTTTTTTTGTTTTAGTTTTTTTTCAGTGACCGTACCATGTGCCACATATCTTCCCCTGCAAGTTTCCTTTCTTCCTTGACATTTTCCCCTGCTTTTGCAACATCTGGGAGCTTAATTTTGGCATGTTTTGTTCTTTTGCAATGCAACTCATTTCCTCCCCGGCCATTTCTTGAAGACACTACAACTGCCAAATTTCTGGGTTTTGGGGCTTTTTTTCAATTGCATTTCATTTGATCCTATCTCCTTTCCAGAGTGTTTGTTAGCCTTTCTTTTGGGGTTCGCAAGATTCCGTTTCCCTTCCCGAAAGGAAATTTCATTTCCTTTCGGGAAGGGAAACGGAATCTTGCGATTTCAATGGGGACCATGAGAGGAATCCTTGGTGCATGTCCCTGCACGTGATGACATGCCATGCCTTTTGATGGCTTTGACTTTGGGAAAGATTTTTTTCTTTTTTTTTTCCAATTTTTTTTAGGCATCCATGTCATGTCTTTTCTAGCTTCCCCTGCAAGTTTTGTCTTGCTCCTTGACTTTTTCCCCATCTTTTGCAACATCCGGGAGCTTAGTTTTGGCATGTTTTGGTCCTTTGCACTGCTCTGATAGCATCCCGGTCCATTTTCCTCTTGTCACTAAATGGCCCAAATTTCCCAATTTTCTTTTTTTTCTCCTCCAGTTGCAATTCCTTTGATGGGATCTCCATTCCAGCGTCTTTCTAAGTCCTTCTTATTTCTTTTGGCCTTCAGTGCGCACCACTTTTGGCAAGCTGTGCTGCATGTGCCTGCACTTGATAGCATATGGGTAAGATATTTCTCTTTTTTTGTTTTAGTTTTTTTTCAGTGACCGTACCATGTGCCACATATCTTCCCCTGCAAGTTTCCTTTCTTCCTTGACATTTTCCCCTGCTTTTGCAACATCTGGGAGCTTAATTTTGGCATGTTTTGGTCTTTTGCAATGCAAGTCATTTCCTCCCCGGCCATTTCTTGAAGACACTACAACTGCCAATTTTCTGGGTTTTGGGGCTTTTTTTCAATTGCATTTCATTTGATCCTATCTCCTTTCCAGAGTGTTTGTTAGCCTTTCTTTTGGGGTTCGCAAGATTCCGTTTCCCTTCCCGAAAGGAAATTTCATTTCCTTTCGGGAAGGGAAACGGAATCTTGCGATTTCAATGGGGACCATGAGAGGAATCCTTGGTGCATGTCCCTGCACGTGATGACATGCCATGCCTTTTGATGGCTTTGACTTTGGGAAAGATTTTTTTCTTTTTTTTTTCCAATTTTTTTAGGCATCCATGTCATGTCTTTTCTAGCTTCCCCTGCAAGTTTTGTCTTGCTCCTTGACTTTTCCCCCATCTTTTGCAACATCTGGGAGCTTCGTTTTGGCATGTTTTGGTCCTTTGCACTGCTCTGATAGCATCCCGGTCCATTTTCCTCTTGTCACTAAATGGCCCAAATTTCCCAATTTTCTTTTTTTTCTCCTCCAGTTGCAATTCCTTGGATGGGATCTCCATTCCAGCGTCTTTCTAAGTCCTTCTTATTTCTTTTGGCCTGCAGTGCGCACCACTTTTGGCAAGCTGTGCTGCATGTGCCTGCACTTGATAGCATATGGGTAAGATACTTCTCTTTTTTTGTTTTAGTTTTTTTTCAGTGACCGTACCATGTGCCACATATCTTCCCCTGCAAGTTTCCTTTCTTCCTTGACATTTTCCCCTGCTTTTGCAACATCTGGGAGCTTAATTTTGGCATGTTTTGGTCTTTTGCAATGCAACTCATTTCCTCCCCGGCCATTTCTTGAAGACACTACAACTGCCAAATTTCTGGGTTTTGGGGCTTTTTTTCAATTGCATTTCATTTGATCCTATCTCCTTTCCAGAGTGTTTGTTAGCCTTTCTTTTGGGGTTCGCAAGATTCCGTTTCCCTTCCCGAAAGGAAATTTCATTTCCTTTCGGGAAGGGAAACGGAATCTTGCGATTTCAATGGGGACCATGAGAGGAATCCTTGGTGCATGTCCCTGCACGTGATGACATGCCATGCCTTTTGATGGCTTTGACTTTGGGAAAGATTTTTTTCTTTTTTTTTCCAATCTTTTTAGGCATCCATGTCATGTCTTTTCTAGCTTCCCCTGCAAGTTTTGTCTTGCTCCTTGACTTTTTCCCCATCTTTTGCAACATCTGGGAGCTTCGTTTTGGCATGTTTTGGTCCTTTGCACTGCTCTGATAGCATCCCGGTCCATTTTCCTCTTGTCACTAAATGGCCCAAATTTCCCAATTTTCTTTTTTTTCTCCTCCAGTTGCAATTCCTTGGATGGGATCTCCATTCCAGCGTCTTTCTAAGTCCTTCTTATTTCTTTTGGCCTTCAGTGCGCACCACTTTTGGCAAGCTGTGCTGCATGTGCCTGCACTTGATAGCATATGGGTAAGATATTTCTCTTTTTTTGTTTTAGTTTTTTTTTCAGTGACCGTACCATGTGCCACATATCTTCCCCTGCAAGTTTCCTTTCTTCCTTGACATTTTCCCCTGCTTTTGCAACATCTGGGAGCTTAATTTTGGCATGTTTTGGTCTTTTGCAATGCAACTCATTTCCTCTAGGGCCATTTCTTGAAGACACTACAACTGCCAATTTTCTGGGTTTTGGGGCTTTTTTTCAATTGCATTTCATTTGATCCTATCTCCTTTCCAGAGTGTTTGTTAGCCTTTCTTTTGGGGTTCGCAAGATTCCGTTTCCCTTCCCGAAAGGAAATTTCATTTCCTTTCGGGAAGGGAAACGGAATCTTGCGATTTCAATGGGGACCATGAGAGGAATCCTTGGTGCATGTCCCTGCACGTGATGACATGCCATGCCTTTTGATGGCTTTGACTTTGGGAAAGATTTTTTTCTTTTTTTTTTCCAATTTTTTTAGGCATCCATGTCATGTCTTTTCTAGCTTCCCCTGCAAGTTTTGTCTTGCTCCTTGACTTTTTCCCCATCTTTTGCAACATCTGGGAGCTTCGTTTTGGCATGTTTTGGTCCTTTGCACTGCTCTGATAGCATCCCGGTCCATTTTCCTCTTGTCACTAAATGGCCCAAATTTCCCAATTTTCTTTTTTTTCTCCTCCAGTTGCAATTCCTTGGATGGGATCTCCATTCCAGCGTCTTTCTAAGTCCTTCTTATTTCTTTTGGCCTTCAGTGCGCACCACTTTTGGCAAGCTGTGCTGCATGTGCCTGCACTTGATAGCATATGGGTAAGATACTTCTCTTTTGTTGTTTTAGTTTTTTTTCAGTGACCGTACCATGTGCCACATATCTTCCCCTGCAAGTTTCCTTTCTTCCTTGACATTTTCCCCTGCTTTTGCAACATCTGGGAGCTTAATTTTGGCATGTTTTGGTCTTTTGCAATGCAACTCATTTCCTCCCCGGCCATTTCTTGAAGATACTACAACTGCCAGTTTTCTGGGTTTTGGGGCTTTGGGCTTTTTTTCAATTGCATTTCATTTGATCCTATCTCCTTTCCAGAGTGTTTGTTAGCCTTTCTTTTGGGGTTCGCAAGATTCCGTTTCCCTTCCCGAAAGGAAATTTCATTTCCTTTCGGGAAGGGAAACGGAATCTTGCGATTTCAATGGGGACCATGAGAGGAATCCTTGGTGCATGTCCCTGCACGTGATGACATGCCATGCCTTTTGATGGCTTTGACATTGGGAAAGATTTTTTTCTTTTTTTTTTCCAATTTTTTTAGGCATCCATGTCATGTCTTTTCTAGCTTCCCCTGCAAGTTTTGTCTTGCTCCTTGACTTTTTCCCCATCTTTTGCAACATCTGGGAGCTTCGTTTTGGCATGTTTTGCTCCTTTGCACTGCTCTGATAGCATCCCGGTCCATTTTCCTCTTGTCACTAAATGGCCCAAATTTCCCAATTTTCTTTTTTTTCTCCTCCAGTTGCAATTCCTTGGATGGGATCTCCATTCCAGCGTCTTTCTAAGTCCTACTTATTTCTTTTGGCCTTCAGTGCGCACCACTTTTGGCAAGCTGTGCTGCATGTGCCTGCACTTGATAGCATATGGGTAAGATATTTCTCTTTTTTTGTTTTAGTTTTTTTTCAGTGACCGTACCATGTGCCACATATCTTCCCCTGCAAGTTTCCTTTCTTCCTTGACATTTTCCCCTGCTTTTGCAACATCTGGGAGCTTAATTTTGGCATGTTTTGTTCTTTTGCAATGCAACTCATTTCCTCCCCGGCCATTTCTTGAAGACACTACAACTGCCAAATTTCTGGGTTTTGGGGCTTTTTTTCAATTGCATTTCATTTGATCCTATCTCCTTTCCAGAGTGTTTGTTAGCCTTTCTTTTGGGGTTCGCAAGATTCCGTTTCCCTTCCCGAAAGGAAATTTCATTTCCTTTCGGGAAGGGAAACGGAATCTTGCGATTTCAATGGGGACCATGAGAGGAATCCTTGGTGCATGTCCCTGCACGTGATGACATGCCATGCCTTTTGATGGCTTTGACTTTGGGAAAGATTTTTTTCTTTTTTTTTTCCAATTTTTTTTAGGCATCCATGTCATGTCTTTTCTAGCTTCCCCTGCAAGTTTTGTCTTGCTCCTTGACTTTTTCCCCATCTTTTGCAACATCCGGGAGCTTCGTTTTGGCATGTTTTGGTCCTTTGCACTGCTCTGATAGCATCCCGGTCCATTTTCCTCTTGTCACTAAATGGCCCAAATTTCCCAATTTTCTTTTTTTTCTCCTCCAGTTGCAATTCCTTTGATGGGATCTCCATTCCAGCGTCTTTCTAAGTCCTTCTTATTTCTTTTGGCCTTCAGTGCGCACCACTTTTGGCAAGCTGTGCTGCATGTGCCTGCACTTGATAGCATATGGGTAAGATATTTCTCTTTTTTTGTTTTAGTTTTTTTTCAGTGACCGTACCATGTGCCACATATCTTCCCCTGCAAGTTTCCTTTCTTCCTTGACATTTTCCCCTGCTTTTGCAACATCTGGGAGCTTAATTTTGGCATGTTTTGGTCTTTTGCAATGCAAGTCATTTCCTCCCCGGCCATTTCTTGAAGACACTACAACTGCCAATTTTCTGGGTTTTGGGGCTTTTTTTCAATTGCATTTCATTTGATCCTATCTCCTTTCCAGAGTGTTTGTTAGCCTTTCTTTTGGGGTTCGCAAGATTCCGTTTCCCTTCCCGAAAGGAAATTTCATTTCCTTTCGGGAAGGGAAACGGAATCTTGCGATTTCAATGGGGACCATGAGAGGAATCCTTGGTGCATGTCCCTGCACGTGATGACATGCCATGCCTTTTGATGGCTTTGACTTTGGGAAAGATTTTTTTCTTTTTTTTTTCCAATTTTTTTAGGCATCCATGTCATGTCTTTTCTAGCTTCCCCTGCAAGTTTTGTCTTGCTCCTTGACTTTTCCCCCATCTTTTGCAACATCTGGGAGCTTCGTTTTGGCATGTTTTGCTCCTTTGCACTGCTCTGATAGCATCCCGGTCCATTTTCCTCTTGTCACTAAATGGCCCAAATTTCCCAATTTTCTTTTTTTTCTCCTCCAGTTGCAATTCCTTTGATGGGATCTCCATTCCAGCGTCTTTCTAAGTCCTTCTTATTTCTTTTGGCCTGCAGTGCGCACCACTTTTGGCAAGCTGTGCTGCATGTGCCTGCACTTGATAGCATATGGGTAAGATACTTCTCTTTTTTTGTTTTAGTTTTTTTTCAGTGACCGTACCATGTGCCACATATCTTCCCCTGCAAGTTTCCTTTCTTCCTTGACATTTTCCCCTGCTTTTGCAACATCTGGGAGCTTAATTTTGGCATGTTTTGGTCTTTTGCAATGCAACTCATTTCCTCCCCGGCCATTTCTTGAAGACACTACAACTGCCAAATTTCTGGGTTTTGGGGCTTTTTTTCAATTGCATTTCATTTGATCCTATCTCCTTTCCAGAGTGTTTGTTAGCCTTTCTTTTGGGGTTCGCAAGATTCCGTTTCCCTTCCCGAAAGGAAATTTCATTTCCTTTCGGGAAGGGAAACGGAATCTTGCGATTTCAATGGGGACCATGAGAGGAATCCTTGGTGCATGTCCCTGCACGTGATGACATGCCATGCCTTTTGATGGCTTTGACTTTGGGAAAGATTTTTTTCTTTTTTTTTTCCAATTTTTTTAGGCATCCATGTCATGTCTTTTCTAGCTTCCCCTGCAAGTTTTGTCTTGCTCCTTGACTTTTTCCCCATCTTTTGCAACATCTGGGAGCTTCGTTTTGGCATGTTTTGCTCCTTTGCACTGCTCTGATAGCATCCCGGTCCATTTTCCTCTTGTCACTAAATGGCCCAAATTTCCCAATTTTCTTTTTTTTCTCCTCCAGTTGCAATTCCTTTGATGGGATCTCCATTCCAGCGTCTTTCTAAGTCCTTCTTATTTCTTTTGGCCTTCAGTGCGCACCACTTTTGGCAAGCTGTGCTGCATGTGCCTGCACTTGATAGCATATGGGTAAGATATTTCTCTTTTTTTGTTTTAGTTTTTTTTTCAGTGACCGTACCATGTGCCACATATCTTCCCCTGCAAGTTTCCTTTCTTCCTTGACATTTTCCCCTGCTTTTGCAACATCTGGGAGCTTAATTTTGGCATGTTTTGGTCTTTTGCAATGCAACTCATTTCCTCCCCGGCCATTTCTTGAAGACACTACAACTGCCAAATTTCTGGGTTTTGGGGCTTTTTTTCAATTGCATTTCATTTGATCCTATCTCCTTTCCAGAGTGTTTGTTAGCCTTTCTTTTGGGGTTCGCAAGATTCCGTTTCCCTTCCCGAAAGGAAATTTCATTTCCTTTCGGGAAGGGAAACGGAATCTTGCGATTTCAATGGGGACCATGAGAGGAATCCTTGGTGCATGTCCCTGCACGTGATGACATGCCATGCCTTTTGATGGCTTTGACTTTGGGAAAGATTTTTTTCTTTTTTTTTCCAATTTTTTTAGGCATCCATGTCATGTCTTTTCTAGCTTCCCCTGCAAGTTTTGTCTTGCTCCTTGACTTTTTCCCCATCTTTTGCAACATCTGGGAGCTTCGTTTTGGCATGTTTTGCTCCTTTGCACTGCTCTGATAGCATCCCGGTCCATTTTCCTCTTGTCACTAAATGGCCCAAATTTCCCAATTTTCTTTTTTTTCTCCTCCAGTTGCAATTCCTTGGATGGGATCTCCATTCCAGCGTCTTTCTAAGTCCTTCTTATTTCTTTTGGCCTTCAGTGCGCACCACTTTTGGCAAGCTGTGCTGCATGTGCCTGCACTTGATAGCATATGGGTAAGATATTTCTCTTTTTTTGTTTTAGTTTTTTTTTCAGTGACCGTACCATGTGCCACATATCTTCCCCTGCAAGTTTCCTTTCTTCCTTGACATTTTCCCCTGCTTTTGCAACATCTGGGAGCTTAATTTTGGCATGTTTTGGTCTTTTGCAATGCAACTCATTTCCTCCCCGGCCATTTCTTGAAGACACTACAACTGCCAATTTTCTGGGTTTTGGGGCTTTTTTTCAATTGCATTTCATTTGATCCTATCTCCTTTCCAGAGTGTTTGTTAGCCTTTCTTTTGGGGTTCGCAAGATTCCGTTTCCCTTCCCGAAAGGAAATTTCATTTCCTTTCGGGAAGGGAAACGGAATCTTGCGATTTCAATGGGGACCATGAGAGGAATCCTTGGTGCATGTCCCTGCACGTGATGACATGCCATGCCTTTTGATGGCTTTGACTTTGGGAAAGATTTTTTTCTTTTTTTTTTCCAATTTTTTTAGGCATCCATGTCATGTCTTTTCTAGCTTCCCCTGCAAGTTTTGTCTTGCTCCTTGACTTTTTCCCCATCTTTTGCAACATCTGGGAGCTTAGTTTTGGCATGTTTTGGTCCTTTGCACTGCTCTGATAGCATCCCGGTCCATTTTCCTCTTGTCACTAAATGGCCCAAATTTCCCAATTTTCTTTTTTTTCTCCTCCAGTTGCAATTCCTTGGATGGGATCTCCATTCCAGCGTCTTTCTAAGTCCTTCTTATTTCTTTTGGCCTTCAGTGCGCACCACTTTTGGCAAGCTGTGCTGCATGTGCCTGCACTTGATAGCCTATGGGTAAGATATTTCTCTTTTTTTGTTTTAGTTTTTTTTTCAGTGACCGTACCATGTGCCACATATCTTCCCCTGCAAGTTTCCTTTCTTCCTTGACATTTTCCCCTGCTTTTGCAACATCTGGGAGCTTAATTTTGGCATGTTTTGGTCTTTTGCAATGCAACTCATTTCCTCCCCGGCCATTTCTTGAAGACACTACAACTGCCAGTTTTCTGGGTTTTGGGGCTTTTTTTCAATTGCATTTCATTTGATCCTATCTCCTTTCCAGAGTGTTTGTTAGCCTTTCTTTTGGGGTTCGCAAGATTCCGTTTCCCTTCCCGAAAGGAAATTTCATTTCCTTTCGGGAAGGGAAACGGAATCTTGCGATTTCAATGGGGACCATGAGAGGAATCCTTGGTGCATGTCCCTGCACGTGATGACATGCCATGCCTTTTGATGGCTTTGACTTTGGGAAAGATTTTTTTCTTTTTTTTTTCCAATTTTTTTAGGCATCCATGTCATGTCTTTTCTAGCTTCCCCTGCAAGTTTTGTCTTGCTCCTTGACTTTTTCCCCATCTTTTGCAACATCTGGGAGCTTCGTTTTGGCATGTTTTGCTCCTTTGCACTGCTCTGATAGCATCCCGGTCCATTTTCCTCTTGTCACTAAATGGCCCAAATTTCCCAATTTTCTTTTTTTTCTCCTCCAGTTGCAATTCCTTTGATGGGATCTCCATTCCAGCGTCTTTCTAAGTCCTTCTTATTTCTTTTGGCCTTCAGTGCGCACCACTTTTGGCAAGCTGTGCTGCATGTGCCTGCACTTGATAGCATATGGGTAAGATACTTCTCTTTTTTTGTTTTAGTTTTTTTTCAGTGACCGTACCATGTGCCACATATCTTCCCCTGCAAGTTTCCTTTCTTCCTTGACATTTTCCCCTGCTTTTGCAACATCTGGGAGCTTAATTTTGGCATGTTTTGGTCTTTTGCAATGCAACTCATTTCCTCCCCGGCCATTTCTTGAAGACACTACAACTGCCAGTTTTCTGGGTTTTGGGGCTTTTTTTCAATTGCATTTCATTTGATCCTATCTCCTTGCCAGAGTGTTTGTTAGCCTTTCTTTTGGGGTTCGCAAGATTCCGTTTCCCTTCCCGAAAGGAAATTTCATTTCCTTTCGGGAAGGGAAACGGAATCTTGCGATTTCAATGGGGACCATGAGAGGAATCCTTGGTGCATGTCCCTGCACGTGATGACATGCCATGCCTTTTGATGGCTTTGACTTTGGGAAAGATTTTTTTCTTTTTTTTTTCCAATTTTTTTAGGCATCCATGTCATGTCTTTTCTAGCTTCCCCTGCAAGTTTTGTCTTGCTCCTTGACTTTTTCCCCATCTTTTGCAACATCTGGGAGCTTAGTTTTGGCATGTTTTGGTCCTTTGCACTGCTCTGATAGCATCCCGGTCCATTTTCCTCTTGTCACTAAATGGCCCAAATTTCCCAATTTTCTTTTTTTTCTCCTCCAGTTGCAATTCCTTTGATGGGATCTCCATTCCAGCGTCTTTCTAAGTCCTTCTTATTTCTTTTGGCCTTCAGTGCGCACCACTTTTGGCAAGCTGTGCTGCATGTGCCTGCACTTGATAGCATATGGGTAAGATATTTCTCTTTTTTTGTTTTAGTTTTTTTTTCAGTGACCGTACCATGTGCTACATATCTTCCCCTGCAAGTTTCCTTTCTTCCTTGACATTTTCCCCTGCTTTTGCAACATCTGGGAGCTTAATTTTGGCATGTTTTGGTCTTTTGCAATGCAACTCATTTCCTCCCCGGCCATTTCTTGAAGACACTACAACTGCCAATTTTCTGGGTTTTGGGGCTTTTTTTCAATTGCATTTCATTTGATCCTATCTCCTTTCCAGAGTGTTTGTTAGCCTTTCTTTTGGGGTTCGCAAGATTCCGTTTCCCTTCGGGAAAGGAAATTTCATTTCCTTTCGGGAAGGGAAACGGAATCTTGCGATTTCAATGGGGACCATGAGAGGAATCCTTGGTGCATGTCCCTGCAGGTGATAACATGCCATGCCTTTTGATGGCTTTGACTTTGGGAAAGATTTTTTTCTTTTTTTTTTCCAATTTTTTTAGGCATCCATGTCATGTCTTTTCTAGCTTCCCCTGCAAGTTTTGTCTTGCTCCTTGACTTTTTCCCCATCTTTTGCAACATCTGGGAGCTTCGTTTTGGCATGTTTTGCTCCTTTGCACTGCTCTGATAGCATCCCGGTCCATTTTCCTCTTGTCACTAAATGGCCCAAATTTCCCAATTTTCTTTTTTTTCTCCTCCAGTTGCAATTCCTTTGATGGGATCTCCATTCCAGCGTCTTTCTAAGTCCTTCTTATTTCTTTTGGCCTTCAGTGCGCACCACTTTTGGCAAGCTGTGCTGCATGTGCCTGCACTTGATAGCATATGGGTAAGATATTTCTCTTTTTTTGTTTTAGTTTTTTTTCAGTGACCGTACCATGTGCCACATATCTTCCCCTGCAAGTTTCCTTTCTTCCTTGACATTTTCCCCTGCTTTTGCAACATCTGGGAGCTTAATTTTGGCATGTTTTGGTCTTTTGCAATGCAACTCATTTCCTCCCCGGCCATTTCTTGAAGACACTACAACTGCCAATTTTCTGGGTTTTGGGGCTTTTTTTCAATTGCATTTCATTTGATCCTATCTCCTTTCCAGAGTGTTTGTTAGCCTTTCTTTTGGGGTTCGCAAGATTCCGTTTCCCTTCGGGAAAGGAAATTTCATTTCCTTTCGGGAAGGGAAACGGAATCTTGCGATTTCAATGGGGACCATGAGAGGAATCCTTGGTGCATGTCCCTGCACGTGATGACATGCCATGCCTTTTGATGGCTTTGACTTTGGGAAAGATTTTTTTCTTTTTTTTTTCCAATTTTTTTAGGCATCCATGTCATGTCTTTTCTAGCTTCCCCTGCAAGTTTTGTCTTGCTCCTTGACTTTTTCCCCATCTTTTGCAACATCTGGGAGCTTCGTTTTGGCATGTTTTGGTCCTTTGCACTGCTCTGATAGCATCCCGGTCCATTTTCCTCTTGTCACTAAATGGCCCAAATTTCCCAATTTTCTTTTTTTTCTCCTCCAGTTGCAATTCCTTTGATGGGATCTCCATTCCAGCGTCTTTCTAAGTCCTTCTTATTTCTTTTGGCCTTCAGTGCGCACCACTTTTGGCAAGCTGTGCTGCATGTGCCTGCACTTGATAGCATATGGGTAAGATACTTCTCTTTTTTTGTTTTAGTTTTTTTTCAGAGACCGTACCATGTGCCACATATCTTCCCCTGCAAGTTTCCTTTCTTCCTTGACATTTTCCCCTGCTTTTGCAACATCTGGGAGCTTAATTTTGGCATGTTTTGGTCTTTTGCAATGCAACTCATTTCCTCTAGGGCCATTTCTTGAAGACACTACAACTGCCAATTTTCTGGGTTTTGGGGCTTTTTTTCAATTGCATTTCATTTGATCCGATCTCCTTTCCAGAGTGTTTGTTAGCCTTTCTTTTGGGGTTCGCAAGATTCCGTTTCCCTTCCCGAAAGGAAATTTCATTTCCTTTCGGGAAGGGAAACGGAATCTTGCGATTTCAATGGGGACCATGAGAGGAATCCTTGGTGCATGTCCCTGCACGTGATGACATGCCATGCCTTTTGATGGCTTTGACTTTGGGAAAGATTTTTTTCTTTTTTTTTTCCAATTTTTTTAGGCATCCATGTCATGTCTTTTCTAGCTTCCCCTGCAAGTTTTGTCTTGCTCCTTGACTTTTTCCCCATCTTTTGCAACATCTGGGAGCTTCGTTTTGGCATGTTTTGGTCCTTTGCACTGCTCTGATAGCATCCCGGTCCATTTTCCTCTTGTCACTAAATGGCCCAAATTTCCCAATTTTCTTTTTTTTCTCCTCCAGTTGCAATTCCTTGGATGGGATCTCCATTCCAGCGTCTTTCTAAGTCCTTCTTATTTCTTTTGGCCTTCAGTGCGCACCACTTTTGGCAAGCTGTGCTGCATGTGCCTGCACTTGATAGCATATGGGTAAGATATTTCTCTTTTTTTGTTTTAGTTTTTTTTCAGTGACCGTACCATGTGCCACATATCTTCCCCTGCAAGTTTCCTTTCTTCCTTGACATTTTCCCCTGCTTTTGCAACATCTGGGAGCTTAATTTTGGCATGTTTTGGTCTTTTGCAATGCAACTCATTTCCTCCCCGGCCATTTCTTGAAGATACTACAACTGCCAGTTTTCTGGGTTTTGGGGCTTTTTTTCAATTGCATTTCATTTGATCCTATCTCCTTTCCAGAGTGTTTGTTAGCCTTTCTTTTGGGGTTCGCAAGATTCCGTTTCCCTTCCCGAAAGGAAATTTCATTTCCTTTCGGGAAGGGAAACGGAATCTTGCGATTTCAATGGGGACCATGAGAGGAATCCTTGGTGCATGTCCCTGCACGTGATGACATGCCATGCCTTTTGATGGCTTTGACTTTGGGAAAGATTTTTTTCTTTTTTTTTTCCAATTTTTTTAGGCATCCATGTCATGTCTTTTCTAGCTTCCCCTGCAAGTTTTGTCTTGCTCCTTGACTTTTTCCCCATCTTTTGCAACATCTGGGAGCTTAGTTTTGGCATGTTTTGCTCCTTTGCACTGCTCTGATAGCATCCCGGTCCATTTTCCTCTTGTCACTAAATGGCCCAAATTTCCCAATTTTCTTTTTTTTCTCCTCCAGTTGCAATTCCTTTGATGGGATCTCCATTCCAGCGTCTTTCTAAGTCCTTCTTATTTCTTTTGGCCTTCAGTGCGCACCACTTTTGGCAAGCTGTGCTGCATGTGCCTGCACTTGATAGCATATGGGTAAGATACTTCTCTTTTTTTGTTTTAGTTTTTTTTCAGTGTCCGTACCATGTGCCACATATCTTCCCCTGCAAGTTTCCTTTCTTCCTTGACATTTTCCCCGGCTTTTGCAACATCTGGGAGTTTAATTTTGGCATGTTTTGGTCTTTTGCAATGCAAGTCATTTCCTCCCCGGCCATTTCTTGAAGACACTACAACTGCCAATTTTCTGGGTTTTGGGGCTTTTTTTCAATTGCATTTCATTTGATCCTATCTCCTTTCCAGAGTGTTTGTTAGCCTTTCTTTTGGGGTTCGCAAGATTCCGTTTCCCTTCCCGAAAGGAAATTTCATTTCCTTTCGGGAAGGGAAACGGAATCTTGCGATTTCAATGGGGACCATGAGAGGAATCCTTGGTGCATGTCCCTGCACGTGATGACATGCCATGCCTTTTGATGGCTTTGACTTTGGGAAAGATTTTTTTCTTTTTTTTTTCCAATTTTTTTAGGCATCCATGTCATGTCTTTTCTAGCTTCCCCTGCAAGTTTTGTCTTGCTCCTTGACTTTTTCCCCATCTTTTGCAACATCTGGGAGCTTCGTTTTGGCATGTTTTGGTCCTTTGCACTGCTCTGATAGCATCCCGGTCCATTTTCCTCTTGTCACTAAATGGCCCAAATTTCCCAATTTTCTTTTTTTTCTCCTCCAGTTGCAATTCCTTTGATGGGATCTCCATTCCAGCGTCTTTCTAAGTCCTTCTTATTTCTTTTGGCCTTCAGTGCGCACCACTTTTGGCAAGCTGTGCTGCATGTGCCTGCACTTGATAGCATATGGGTAAGATATTTCTCTTTTTTTGTTTTAGTTTTTTTTCAGTGACCGTAGCATGTGCCACATATCTTCCCCTGCAAGTTTCCTTTCTTCCTTGACATTTTCCCCTGCTTTTGCAACATCTGGGAGCTTAATTTTGGCATGTTTTGGTCTTTTGCAATGCAAGTCATTTCCTCCCCGGCCATTTCTTGAAGATACTACAACTGCCAGTTTTCTGGGTTTTGGGGCTTTTTTTCAATTGCATTTCATTTGATCCTATCTCCTTTCCAGAGTGTTTGTTAGCCTTTCTTTTGGGGTTCGCAAGATTCCGTTTCCCTTCCCGAAAGGAAATTTCATTTCCTTTCGGGAAGGGAAACGGAATCTTGCGATTTCAATGGGGACCATGAGAGGAATCCTTGGTGCATGTCCCTGCACGTGATGACATGCCATGCCTTTTGATGGCTTTGACTTTGGGAAAGATTTTTTTCTTTTTTTTTTCCAATTTTTTTAGGCATCCATGTCATGTCTTTTCTAGCTTCCCCTGCAAGTTTTGTCTTGCTCCTTGACTTTTTCCCCATCTTTTGCAACATCTGGGAGCTTCGTTTTGGCATGTTTTGCTCCTTTGCACTGCTCTGATAGCATCCCGGTCCATTTTCCTCTTGTCACTAAATGGCCCAAATTTCCCAATTTTCTTTTTTTTCTCCTCCAGTTGCAATTCCTTGGATGGGATCTCCATTCCAGCGTCTTTCTAAGTCCTTCTTATTTCTTTTGGCCTTCAGTGCGCACCACTTTTGGCAAGCTGTGCTGCATGTGCCTGCACTTGATAGCATATGGGTAAGATACTTCTCTTTTTTTGTTTTAGTTTTTTTTCAGTGACCGTACCATGTGCCACATATCTTCCCCTGCAAGTTTCCTTTCTTCCTTGACATTTTCCCCTGCTTTTGCAACATCTGGGAGCTTAATTTTGGCATGTTTTGGTCTTTTGCAATGCAACTCATTTCCTCCCCGGCCATTTCTTGAAGATACTACAACTGCCAGTTTTCTGGGTTTTGGGGCTTTTTTTCAATTGCATTTCATTTGATCCTATCTCCTTTCCAGAGTGTTTGTTAGCCTTTCTTTTGGGGTTCGCAAGATTCCGTTTCCCTTCCCGAAAGGAAATTTCATTTCCTTTCGGGAAGGGAAACGGAATCTTGCGATTTCAATGGGGACCATGAGAGGAATCCTTGGTGCATGTCCCTGCACGTGATGACATGCCATGCCTTTTGATGACTTTGACTTTGGGAAAGATTTTTTTCTTTTTTTTTTCCAATTTTTTTAGGCATCCATGTCATGTCTTTTCTAGCTTCCCCTGCAAGTTTTGTCTTGCTCCTTGACTTTTTCCCCATCTTTTGCAACATCTGGGAGCTTAGTTTTGGCATGTTTTGGTCCTTTGCACTGCTCTGATAGCATCCCGGTCCATTTTCCTCTTGTCACTAAATGGCCCAAATTTCCCAATTTTCTTTTTTTTCTCCTCCAGTTGCAATTCCTTTGATGGGATCTCCATTCCAGCGTCTTTCTAAGTCCTTCTTATTTCTTTTGGCCTTCAGTGCGCACCACTTTTGGCAAGCTGTGCTGCATGTGCCTGCACTTGATAGCATATGGGTAAGATACTTCTCTTTTTTTGTTTTAGTTTTTTTTCAGTGACCGTACCATGTGCCACATATCTTCCCCTGCAAGTTTCCTTTCTTCCTTGACATTTTTCCCTGCTTTTGCAACATCTGGGAGCTTAATTTTGGCATGTTTTGGTCTTTTGCAATGCAACTCATTTCCTCCCCGGCCATTTCTTGAAGACACTACAACTGCCAATTTTCTGGGTTTTGGGGCTTTTTTTCAATTGCATTTCATTTGATCCTATCTCCTTTCCAGAGTGTTTGTTAGCCTTTCTTTTGGGGTTCGCAAGATTCCGTTTCCCTTCCCGAAAGGAAATTTCATTTCCTTTCGGGAAGGGAAACGGAATCTTGCGATTTCAATGGGGACCATGAGAGGAATCCTTGGTGCATGTCCCTGCACGTGATGACATGCCATGCCTTTTGATGGCTTTGACTTTGGGAAAGATTTTTTTCTTTTTTTTTTCCAATTTTTTTAGGCATCCATGTCATGTCTTTTCTAGCTTCCCCTGCAAGTTTTGTCTTGCTCCTTGACTTTTTCCCCATCTTTTGCAACATCTGGGAGCTTCGTTTTGGCATGTTTTGCTCCTTTGCACTGCTCTGATAGCATCCCGGTCCATTTTCCTCTTGTCACTAAATGGCCCAAATTTCCCAATTTTCTTTTTTTTCTCCTCCAGTTGCAATTCCTTTGATGGGATCTCCATTCCAGCGTCTTTCTAAGTCCTTCTTATTTCTTTTGGCCTTCAGTGCGCACCACTTTTGGCAAGCTGTGCTGCATGTGCCTGCACTTGATAGCATATGGGTAAGATACTTCTCTTTTTTTGTTTTAGTTTTTTTTCAGTGACCGTACCATGTGCCACATATCTTCCCCTGCAAGTTTCCTTTCTTCCTTGACATTTTCCCCTGCTTTTGCAACATCTGGGAGCTTAATTTTGGCATGTTTTGGTCTTTTGCAATGCAACTCATTTCCTCCCCGGCCATTTCTTGAAGACACTACAACTGCCAATTTTCTGGGTTTTGGGGCTTTTTTTCAATTGCATTTCATTTGATCCTATCTCCTTTCCAGAGTGTTTGTTAGCCTTTCTTTTGGGGTTCGCAAGATTCCGTTTCCCTTCCCGAAAGGAAATTTCATTTCCTTTCGGGAAGGGAAACGGAATCTTGCGATTTCAATGGGAACCATGAGAGGAATCCTTGGTGCATGTCCCTGCACGTGATGACATGCCATGCCTTTTGATGGCTTTGACTTTGGGAAAGATTTTTTTCTTTTTTTTTTCCAATTTTTTTAGGCATCCATGTCATGTCTTTTCTAGCTTCCCCTGCAAGTTTTGTCTTGCTCCTTGACTTTTTCCCCATCTTTTGCAACATCTGGGAGCTTCGTTTTGGCATGTTTTGGTCCTTTGCACTGCTCTGATAGCATCCCGGTCCATTTTCCTCTTGTCACTAAATGGCCCAAATTTCCTAATTTTCTTTTTTTTCTCCTCCAGTTGCAATTCCTTTGATGGGATCTCCATTCCAGCATCTTTCTAAGTCCTTCTTATTTCTTTTGGCCTTCAGTGCGCACCACTTTTGGCAAGCTGTGCTGCATGTGCCTGCACTTGATAGCCTATGGGTAAGATACTTCTCTTTTTTTGTTTTAGTTTTTTTTCAGTGACCGTACCATGTGCCACATATCTTCCCCTGCAAGTTTCCTTTCTTCCTTGACATTTTCCCCTGCTTTTGCAACATCTGGGAGCTTAATTTTGGCATGTTTTGGTCTTTTGCAATGCAACTCATTTCCTCCCCGGCCATTTCTTGAAGACACTACAACTGCCAATTTTCTGGGTTTTGGGGCTTTTTTTCAATTGCATTTCATTTGATCCTATCTCCTTTCCAGAATGTTTGTTAGCCTTTCTTTTGGGGTTCGCAAGATTCCGTTTCCCTTCCCGAAAGGAAATTTCATTTCCTTTCGGGAAGGGAAACGGAATCTTGCGATTTCAATGGGGACCATGAGAGGAATCCTTGGTGCATGTCCCTGCACGTGATGACATGCCATGCCTTTTGATGGCTTTGACTTTGGGAAAGATTTTTTTCTTTTTTTTTTCCAATTTTTTTAGGCATCCATGTCATGTCTTTTCTAGCTTCCCCTGCAAGTTTTGTCTTGCTCCTTGACTTTTTCCCCATCTTTTGCAACATCTGGGAGCTTCGTTTTGGCATGTTTTGGTCCTTTGCACTGCTCTGATAGCATCCCGGTCCATTTTCCTCTTGTCACTAAATGGCCCAAATTTCCTAATTTTCTTTTTTTTCTCCTCCAGTTGCAATTCCTTTGATGGGATCTCCATTCCAGCATCTTTCTAAGTCCTTCTTATTTCTTTTGGCCTTCAGTGCGCACCACTTTTGGCAAGCTGTGCTGCATGTGCCTGCACTTGATAGCCTATGGGTAAGATACTTCTCTTTTTTTGTTTTAGTTTTTTTTCAGTGACCGTACCATGTGCCACATATCTTCCCCTGCAAGTTTCCTTTCTTCCTTGACATTTTCCCCTGCTTTTGCAACATCTGGGAGCTTAATTTTGGCATGTTTTGGTCTTTCGCAATGCAACTCATTTCCTCCCCGGCCATTTCTTGAAGATACTACAACTGCCAGTTTTCTGGGTTTTGGGGCTTTTTTTCAATTGCATTTCATTTGATCCTATCTCCTTTCCAGAGTGTTTGTTAGCCTTTCTTTTGGGGTTCGCAAGATTCCGTTTCCCTTCCCGAAAGGAAATTTCATTTCCTTTCGGGAAGGGAAACGGAATCTTGCGATTTCAATGGGGACCATGAGAGGAATCCTTGGTGCATGTCCCTGCACGTGATGACATGCCATGCCTTTTGATGGCTTTGACTTTGGGAAAGATTTTTTTCTTTTTTTTTTCCAATTTTTTTAGGCATCCATGTCATGTCTTTTCTAGCTTCCCCTGCAAGTTTTGTCTTGCTCCTTGACTTTTTCCCCATCTTTTGCAACATCTGGGAGCTTCGTTTTGGCATGTTTTGGTCCTTTGCACTGCTCTGATAGCATCCCGGTCCATTTTCCTCTTGTCACTAAATGGCCCAAATTTCCCAATTTTCTTTTTTTTCTCCTCCAGTTGCAATTCCTTTGATGGGATCTCCATTCCAGCGTCTTTCTAAGTCCTTCTTATTTCTTTTGGCCTTCAGTGCGCACCACTTTTGGCAAGCTGTGCTGCATGTGCCTGCACTTGATAGCATATGGGTAAGATATTTCTCTTTGTTTGTTTTAGTTTTTTTTCAGTGACCGTACCATGTGCCACATATCTTCCCCTGCAAGTTTCCTTTCTTCCTTGACATTTTCCCCTGCTTTTGCAACATCTGGGAGCTTAATTTTGGCATGTTTTGGTCTTTTGCAATGCAACTCATTTCCTCCCCGGCCATTTCTTGAAGATACTACAACTGCCAGTTTTCTGGGTTTTGGGGCTTTTTTTCAATTGCATTTCATTTGATCCTATCTCCTTTCCAGAGTGTTTGTTAGCCTTTCTTTTGGGGTTCGCAAGATTCCGTTTCCCTTCCTGAAAGGAAATTTCATTTCCTTTCGGGAAGGGAAACGGAATCTTGCGATTTCAATGGGGACCATGAGAGGAATCCTTGGTGCATGTCCCTGCACGTGATGACATGCCATGCCTTTTGATGGCTTTGACTTTGGGAAAGATTTTTTTCTTTTTTTTTTCCAATTTTTTTAGGCATCCATGTCATGTCTTTTCTAGCTTCCCCTGCAAGTTTTGTCTTGCTCCTTGACTTTTTCCCCATCTTTTGCAACATCTGGGAGCTTCGTTTTGGCATGTTTTGCTCCTTTGCACTGCTCTGATAGCATCCCGGTCCATTTTCCTCTTGTCACTAAATGGCCCAAATTTCCCAATTTTCTTTTTTTTCTCCTCCAGTTGCAATTCCTTTGATGGGATCTCCATTCCAGCGTCTTTCTAAGTCCTTCTTATTTCTTTTGGCCTTCAGTGCGCACCACTTTTGGCAAGCTGTGCTGCATGTGCCTGCACTTGATAGCCTATGGGTAAGATACTTCTCTTTTTTTGTTTTAGTTTTTTTTCAGTGACCGTACCATGTGCCACATATCTTCCCCTGCAAGTTTCCTTTCTTCCTTGACATTTTCCCCTGCTTTTGCAACATCTGGGAGCTTAATTTTGGCATGTTTTGGTCTTTTGCAATGCAACTCATTTCCTCCCCGGCCATTTCTTGAAGATACTACAACTGCCAGTTTTCTGGGTTTTGGGGCTTTTTTTCAATTGCATTTCATTTGATCCTATCTCCTTTCCAGAGTGTTTGTTAGCCTTTCTTTTGGGGTTCGCAAGATTCCGTTTCCCTTCCCGAAAGGAAATTTCATTTCCTTTCGGGAAGGGAAACGGAATCTTGCGATTTCAATGGGGACCATGAGAGGAATCCTTGGTGCATGTCCCTGCACGTGATGACATGCCATGCCTTTTGATGACTTTGACTTTGGGAAAGATTTTTTTCTTTTTTTTTTCCAATTTTTTTAGGCATCCATGTCATGTCTTTTCTAGCTTCCCCTGCAAGTTTTGTCTTGCTCCTTGACTTTTTCCCCATCTTTTGCAACATCTGGGAGCTTAGTTTTGGCATGTTTTGCTCCTTTGCACTGCTCTGATAGCATCCCGGTCCATTTTCCTCTTGTCACTAAATGGCCCAAATTTCCCAATTTTCTTTTTTTTCTCCTCCAGTTGCAATTCCTTTGATGGGATCTCCATTCCAGCGTCTTTCTAAGTCCTTCTTATTTCTTTTGGCCTTCAGTGCGCACCACTTTTGGCAAGCTGTGCTGCATGTGCCTGCACTTGATAGCATATGGGTAAGATACTTCTCTTTTTTTGTTTTAGTTTTTTTTCAGTGACTGTACCATGTGCCACATATCTTCCCCTGCAAGTTTCCTTTCTTCCTTGACATTTTCCCCTGCTTTTGCAACATCTGGGAGCTTAATTTTGGCATGTTTTGGTCTTTTGCAATGCAAGTCATTTCCTCCCCAGCCATTTCTTGAAGACACTACAACTGCCAATTTTCTGGGTTTTGGGGCTTTTTTTCAATTGCATTTCATTTGATCCTATCTCCTTTCCAGAGTGTTTGTTAGCCTTTCTTTTGGGGTTCGCAAGATTCCGTTTCCCTTCCCGAAAGGAAATTTCATTTCCTTTCGGGAAGGGAAACGGAATCTTGCGATTTCAATGGGGACCATGAGAGGAATCCTTGGTGCATGTCCCTGCACGTGATGACATGCCATGCCTTTTGATGGCTTTGACTTTGGGAAAGATTTTTTTCTTTTTTTTTTCCAATTTTTTTAGGCATCCATGTCATGTCTTTTCTAGCTTCCCCTGCAAGTTTTGTCTTGCTCCTTGACTTTTTCCCCATCTTTTGCAACATCTGGGAGCTTCGTTTTGGCATGTTTTGGTCCTTTGCACTGCTCTGATAGCATCCCGGTCCATTTTCCTCTTGTCACTAAATGGCCCAAATTTCCCAATTTTCTTTTTTTTCTCCTCCAGTTGCAATTCCTTTGATGGGATCTCCATTCCAGCGTCTTTCTAAGTCCTTCTTATTTCTTTTGGCCTTCAGTGCGCACCACTTTTGGCAAGCTGTGCTGCATGTGCCTGCACTTGATAGCATATGGGTAAGATATTTCTCTTTGTTTGTTTTAGTTTTTTTTCAGTGACCGTACCATGTGCCACATATCTTCCCCTGCAAGTTTCCTTTCTTCCTTGACATTTTCCCCTGCTTTTGCAACATCTGGGAGCTTAATTTTGGCATGTTTTGGTCTTTTGCAATGCAAGTCATTTCCTCCCCGGCCATTTCTTGAAGATACTACAACTGCCAGTTTTCTGGGTTTTGGGGCTTTTTTTCAATTGCATTTCATTTGATCCTATCTCCTTTCCAGAGTGTTTGTTAGCCTTTCTTTTGGGGTTCGCAAGATTCCGTTTCCCTTCCCGAAAGGAAATTTCATTTCCTTTCGGGAAGGGAAACGGAATCTTGCGATTTCAATGGGGACCATGAGAGGAATCCTTGGTGCATGTCCCTGCACGTGATGACATGCCATGCCTTTTGATGGCTTTGACTTTGGGAAAGATTTTTTTCTTTTTTTTTTCCAATTTTTTTAGGCATCCATGTCGTGTCTTTTCTAGCTTCCCCTGCAAGTTTTGTCTTGCTCCTTGACTTTTTCCCCATCTTTTGCAACATCTGGGAGCTTAGTTTTGGCATGTTTTGGTCCTTTGCACTGCTCTGATAGCATCCCGGTCCATTTTCCTCTTGTCACTAAATGGCCCAAATTTCCCAATTTTCTTTTTTTTCTCCTCCAGTTGCAATTCCTTTGATGGGATCTCCATTCCAGCGTCTTTCTAAGTCCTTCTTATTTCTTTTGGCCTTCAGTGCGCACCACTTTTGGCAAGCTGTGCTGCATGTGCCTGCACTTGATAGCATATGGGTAAGATATTTCTCTTTTTTTGTTTTAGTTTTTTTTTCAGTGACCGTACCATGTGCCACATATCTTCCCCTGCAAGTTTCCTTTCTTCCTTGACATTTTCCCCTGCTTTTGCAACATCTGGGAGCTTAATTTTGGCATGTTTTGGTCTTTTGCAATGCAACTCATTTCCTCCCCGGCCATTTCTTGAAGACACTACAACTGCCAATTTTCTGGGTTTTGGGGCTTTTTTTCAATTGCATTTCATTTGATCCTATCTCCTTTCCAGAGTGTTTGTTAGCCTTTCTTTTGGGGTTCGCAAGATTCCGTTTCCCTTCCCGAAAGGAAATTTCATTTCCTTTCGGGAAGGGAAACGGAATCTTGCGATTTCAATGGGGACCATGAGAGGAATCCTTGGTGCATGTCCCTGCACGTGATGACATGCCATGCCTTTTGATGGCTTTGACTTTGGGAAAGATTTTTTTCTTTTTTTTTTCCAATTTTTTTAGGCATCCATGTCGTGTCTTTTCTAGCTTCCCCTGCAAGTTTTGTCTTGCTCCTTGACTTTTTCCCCATCTTTTGCAACATCTGGGAGCTTAGTTTTGGCATGTTTTGGTCCTTTGCACTGCTCTGATAGCATCCCGGTCCATTTTCCTCTTGTCACTAAATGGCCCAAATTTCCCAATTTTCTTTTTTTTCTCCTCCAGTTGCAATTCCTTGGATGGGATCTCCATTCCAGCGTCTTTCTAAGTCCTTCTTATTTCTTTTGGCCTTCAGTGCGCACCACTTTTGGCAAGCTGTGCTGCATGTGCCTGCACTTGATAGCCTATGGGTAAGCTATTTCTCTTTTTTTGTTTTAGTTTTTTTTTCAGTGACCATACCATGTGCCACATATCTTCCCCTGCAAGTTTCCTTTCTTCCTTGACATTTTCCCCTGCTTTTGCAACATCTGGGAGCTTAATTTTGGCATGTTTTGGTCTTTTGCAATGCAACTCATTTCCTCCCCGGCCATTTCTTGAAGACACTTACAACTGCCAATTTTCTGGGTTTTGGGGCTTTTTTTCAATTGCATTTCATTTGATCCTATCTCCTTTCCAGAGTGTTTGTTAGCCTTTCTTTTGGGGTTCGCAAGATTCCGTTTCCCTTCCCGAAAGGAAATTTCATTTCCTTTCGGGAAGGGAAACGGAATCTTGCGATTTCAATGGGGACCATGAGAGGAATCCTTGGTGCATGTCCCTGCACGTGATGACATGCCATGCCTTTTGATGGCTTTGACTTTGGGAAAGATTTTTTTCTTTTTTTTTTCCAATTTTTTTAGGCATCCATGTCATGTCTTTTCTAGCTTCCCCTGCAAGTTTTGTCTTGCTCCTTGACTTTTTCCCCATCTTTTGCAACATCTGGGAGCTTCGTTTTGGCATGTTTTGGTCCTTTGCACTGCTCTGATAGCATCCCGGTCCATTTTCCTCTTGTCACTAAATGGCCCAAATTTCCCAATTTTCTTTTTTTTCTCCTCCAGTTGCAATTCCTTTGATGGGATCTCCATTCCAGCGTCTTTCTAAGTCCTTCTTATTTCTTTTGGCCTTCAGTGCGCACCACTTTTGGCAAGCTGTGCTGCATGTGCCTGCACTTGATAGCATATGGGTAAGATATTTCTCTTTTTTTGTTTTAGTTTTTTTTCAGTGACCGTACCATGTGCCACATATCTTCCCCTGCAAGTTTCCTTTCTTCCTTGACATTTTCCCCTGCTTTTGCAACATCTGGGAGCTTAATTTTGGCATGTTTTGGTCTTTTGCAATGCAACTCATTTCCTCCCCGGCCATTTCTTGAAGACACTACAACTGCCAATTTTCTGGGTTTTGGGGCTTTTTTTCAATTGCATTTCATTTGATCCTATCTCCTTTCCAGAGTGTTTGTTAGCCTTTCTTTTGGGGTTCGCAAGATTCCGTTTCCCTTCGGGAAAGGAAATTTCATTTCCTTTCGGGAAGGGAAACGGAATCTTGCGATTTCAATGGGGACCATGAGAGGAATCCTTGGTGCATGTCCCTGCACGTGATGACATGCCATGCCTTTTGATGGCTTTGACTTTGGGAAAGATTTTTTTCTTTTTTTTTTCCAATTTTTTTAGGCATCCATGTCATGTCTTTTCTAGCTTCCCCTGCAAGTTTTGTCTTGCTCCTTGACTTTTTCCCCATCTTTTGCAACATCTGGGAGCTTCGTTTTGGCATGTTTTGCTCCTTTGCACTGCTCTGATAGCATCCCGGTCCATTTTCCTCTTGTCACTAAATGGCCCAAATTTCCCAATTTTCTTTTTTTTCTCCTCCAGTTGCAATTCCTTTGATGGGATCTCCATTCCAGCGTCTTTCTAAGTCCTTCTTATTTCTTTTGGCCTTCAGTGCGCACCACTTTTGGCAAGCTGTGCTGCATGTGCCTGCACTTGATAGCATATGGGTAAGATACTTCTCTTTTTTTGTTTTAGTTTTTTTTTCAGTGACCGTACCATGTGCCACATATCTTCCCCTGCAAGTTTCCTTTCTTCCTTGACATTTTCCCCTGCTTTTGCAACATCTGGGAGCTTAATTTTGGCATGTTTTGGTCTTTTGCAATGCAACTCCTTTCCTCCCCGGCCATTTCTTGAAGACACTACAACTGCCAATTTTCTGGGTTTTGGGGCTTTTTTTCAATTGCATTTCATTTGATCCGATCTCCTTTCCAGAGTGTTTGTTAGCCTTTCTTTTGGGGTTCGCAAGATTCCGTTTCCCTTCCCGAAAGGAAATTTCATTTCCTTTCGGGAAGGGAAACGGAATCTTGCGATTTCAATGGGGACCATGAGAGGAATCCTTGGTGCATGTCCCTGCACGTGATGACATGCCATGCCTTTTGATGGCTTTGACTTTGGGAAAGATTTTTTTCTTTTTTTTTTCCAATTTTTTTAGGCATCCATGTCATGTCTTTTCTAGCTTCCCCTGCAAGTTTTGTCTTGCTCCTTGACTTTTTCCCCATCTTTTGCAACATCTGGGAGCTTAGTTTTGGCATGTTTTGGTCCTTTGCACTGCTCTGATAGCATCCCGGTCCATTTTCCTCTTGTCACTAAATGGCCCAAATTTCCCAATTTTCTTTTTTTTCTCCTCCAGTTGCAATTCCTTTGATGGGATCTCCATTCCAGCGTCTTTCTAAGTCCTTCTTATTTCTTTTGGCCTTCAGTGCGCACCACTTTTGGCAAGCTGTGCTGCATGTGCCTGCACTTGATAGCCTATGGGTAAGATATTTCTCTTTTTTTGTTTTAGTTTTTTTTTCAGTGACCGTACCATGTGCCACATATCTTCCCCTGCAAGTTTCCTTGCTTCCTTGACATTTTCCCCTGCTTTTGCAACATCTGGGAGCTTAATTTTGGCATGTTTTGGTCTTTTGCAATGCAAGTCATTTCCTCCCCGGCCATTTCTTGAAGACACTTACAACTGCCAATTTTCTGGGTTTTGGGGCTTTTTTTCAATTGCATTTCATTTGATCCTATCTCCTTTCCAGAGTGTCTGTTAGCCTTTCTTTTGGGGTTCGCAAGATTCCGTTTCCCTTCCCGAAAGGAAATTTCATTTCCTTTCGGGAAGGGAAACGGAATCTTGCGATTTCAATGGGGACCATGAGAGGAATCCTTGGTGCATGTCCCTGCACGTGATGACATGCCATGCCTTTTGATGGCTTTGACTTTGGGAAAGATTTTTTTCTTTTTTTTTTCCAATTTTTTTAGGCATCCATGTCATGTCTTTTCTAGCTTCCCCTGCAAGTTTTGTCTTGCTCCTTGACTTTTTCCCCATCTTTTGCAACATCTGGGAGCTTAGTTTTGGCATGTTTTGCTCCTTTGCACTGCTCTGATAGCATCCCGGTCCATTTTCCTCTTGTCACTAAATGGCCCAAATTTCCCAATTTTCTTTTTTTTCTCCTCCAGTTGCAATTCCTTTGATGGGATCTCCATTCCAGCGTCTTTCTAAGTCCTTCTTATTTCTTTTGGCCTTCAGTGCGCACCACTTTTGGCAAGCTGTGCTGCATGTGCCTGCACTTGATAGCATATGGGTAAGATATTTCTCTTTTTTTGTTTTAGTTTTTTTTCAGTGACCGTACCATGTGCCACATATCTTCCCCTGCAAGTTTCCTTTCTTCCTTGACATTTTCCCCTGCTTTTGCAACATCTGGGAGCTTAATTTTGGCATGTTTTGGTCTTTTGCAATGCAACTCATTTCCTCCCCGGCCATTTCTTGAAGATACTACAACTGCCAGTTTTCTGGGTTTTGGGGCTTTTTTTCAATTGCATTTCATTTGATCCTATCTCCTTTCCAGAGTGTTTGTTAGCCTTTCTTTTGGGGTTCGCAAGATTCCGTTTCCCTTCCCGAAAGGAAATTTCATTTCCTTTCGGGAAGGGAAACGGAATCTTGCGATTTCAATGGGGACCATGAGAGGAATCCTTGGTGCATGTCCCTGCACGTGATGACATGCCATGCCTTTTGATGGCTTTGACTTTGGGAAAGATTTTTTTCTTTTTTTTTTCCAATTTTTTTAGGCATCCATGTCATGTCTTTTCTAGCTTCCCCTGCAAGTTTTGTCTTGCTCCTTGACTTTTTCCCCATCTTTTGCAACATCTGGGAGCTTAGTTTTGGCATGTTTTGGTCTTTTGCACTGCTCTGATAGCATCCCGGTCCATTTTCCTCTTGTCACTAAATGGCCCAAATTTCCCAATTTTCTTTTTTTTCTCCTCCAGTTGCAATTCCTTTGATGGGATCTCCATTCCAGCGTCTTTCTAAGTCCTTCTTATTTCTTTTGGCCTTCAGTGCGCACCACTTTTGGCAAGCTGTGCTGCATGTGCCTGCACTTGATAGCATATGGGTAAGATATTTCTCTTTTTTTGTTTTAGTTTTTTTTTCAGTGACCGTACCATGTACCACATATCTTCCCCTGCAAGTTTCCTTTCTTCCTTGACATTTTCCCCTGCTTTTGCAACATCTGGGAGCTTAATTTTGGCATGTTTTGGTCTTTTGCAATGCAACTCATTTCCTCCCCGGCCATTTCTTGAAGACACTACAACTGCCAATTTTCTGGGTTTTGGGGCTTTTTTTCAATTGCATTTCATTTGATCCTATCTCCTTTCCAGAGTGTTTGTTAGCCTTTCTTTTGGGGTTCGCAAGATTCCGTTTCCCTTCCCGAAAGGAAATGAAATTTCCTTTCGGGAAGGGAAACGGAATCTTGCGATTTCAATGGGGACCATGAGAGGAATCCTTGGTGCATGTCCCTGCACGTGATGACATGCCATGCCTTTTGATGGCTTTGACTTTGGGAAAGATTTTTTTCTTTTTTTTTTCCAATTTTTTTAGGCATCCATGTCATGTCTTTTCTAGCTTCCCCTGCAAGTTTTGTCTTGCTCCTTGACTTTTTCCCCATCTTTTGCAACATCTGGGAGCTTCGTTTTGGCATGTTTTGGTCCTTTGCACTGCTCTGATAGCATCCCGGTCCATTTTCCTCTTGTCACTAAATGGCCCAAATTTCCCAATTTTCTTTTTTTTCTCCTCCAGTTGCAATTCCTTGGATGGGATCTCCATTCCAGCGTCTTTCTAAGTCCTTCTTATTTCTTTTGGCCTTCAGTGCGCACCACTTTTGGCAAGCTGTGCTGCATGTGCCTGCACTTGATAGCATATGGGTAAGCTATTTCTCTTTTTTTGTTTTAGTTTTTTTTTCAGTGACCGTACCATGTGCCACATATCTTCCCCTGCAAGTTTCCTTTCTTCCTTGACATTTTCCCCTGCTTTTGCAACATCTGGGAGCTTAATTTTGGCATGTTTTGGTCTTTTGCAATGCAACTCATTTCCTCCCCGGCCATTTCTTGAAGACACTTACAACTGCCAATTTTCTGGGTTTTGGGGCTTTTTTTCAATTGCATTTCATTTGATCCTATCTCCTTTCCAGAGTGTTTGTTAGCCTTTCTTTTGGGGTTCGCAAGATTCCGTTTCCCTTCCCGAAAGGAAATTTCATTTCCTTTCGGGAAGGGAAACGGAATCTTGCGATTTCAATGGGGACCATGAGAGGAATCCTTGGTGCATGTCCCTGCACGTGATGACATGCCATGCCTTTTGATGGCTTTGACTTTGGGAAAGATTTTTTTCTTTTTTTTTTCCAATTTTTTTAGGCATCCATGTCATGTCTTTTCTAGCTTCCCCTGCAAGTTTTGTCTTGCTCCTTGACTTTTTCCCCATCTTTTGCAACATCTGGGAGCTTCGTTTTGGCATGTTTTGGTCCTTTGCACTGCTCTGATAGCATCCCGGTCCATTTTCCTCTTGTCACTAAATGGCCCAAATTTCCCAATTTTCTTTTTTTTCTCCTCCAGTTGCAATTCCTTTGATGGGATCTCCATTCCAGCGTCTTTCTAAGTCCTTCTTATTTCTTTTGGCCTTCAGTGCGCACCACTTTTGGCAAGCTGTGCTGCATGTGCCTGCACTTGATAGCATATGGGTAAGATATTTCTCTTTTTTTGTTTTAGTTTTTTTTCAGTGACCGTACCATGTGCCACATATCTTCCCCTGCAAGTTTCCTTTCTTCCTTGACATTTTCCCCTGCTTTTGCAACATCTGGGAGCTTAATTTTGGCATGTTTTGGTCTTTTGCAATGCAACTCATTTCCTCCCCGGCCATTTCTTGAAGATACTACAACTGCCAGTTTTCTGGGTTTTGGGGCTTTTTTTCAATTGCATTTCATTTGATCCTATCTCCTTTCCAGAGTGTTTGTTAGCCTTTCTTTTGGGGTTCGCAAGATTCCGTTTCCCTTCCCGAAAGGAAATTTCATTTCCTTTCGGGAAGGGAAACGGAATCTTGCGATTTCAATGGGGACCATGAGAGGAATCCTTGGTGCATGTCCCTGCACGTGATGACATGCCATGCCTTTTGATGGCTTTGACTTTGGGAAAGATTTTTTTCTTTTTTTTTTCCAATTTTTTTAGGCATCCATGTCATGTCTTTTCTAGCTTCCCCTGCAAGTTTTGTCTTGCTCCTTGACTTTTTCCCCATCTTTTGCAACATCTGGGAGCTTAGTTTTGGCATGTTTTGGTCTTTTGCACTGCTCTGATAGCATCCCGGTCCATTTTCCTCTTGTCACTAAATGGCCCAAATTTCCCAATTTTCTTTTTTTTCTCCTCCAGTTGCAATTCCTTTGATGGGATCTCCATTCCAGCGTCTTTCTAAGTCCTTCTTATTTCTTTTGGCCTTCAGTGCGCACCACTTTTGGCAAGCTGTGCTGCATGTGCCTGCACTTGATAGCATATGGGTAAGATATTTCTCTTTTTTTGTTTTAGTTTTTTTTTCAGTGACCGTAGCATGTGCCACATATCTTCCCCTGCAAGTTTCCTTTCTTCCTTGACATTTTCCCCTGCTTTTGCAACATCTGGGAGCTTAATTTTGGCATGTTTTGGTCTTTTGCAATGCAACTCATTTCCTCCCCGGCCATTTCTTGAAGACACTACAACTGCCAATTTTCTGGGTTTTGGGGCTTTTTTTCAATTGCATTTCATTTGATCCTATCTCCTTTCCAGAGTGTTTGTTAGCCTTTCTTTTGGGGTTCGCAAGATTCCGTTTCCCTTCCCGAAAGGAAATTTCATTTCCTTTCGGGAAGGGAAACGGAATCTTGCGATTTCAATGGGGACCATGAGAGGAATCCTTGGTGCATGTCCCTGCACGTGATGACATGCCATGCCTTTTGATGGCTTTGACTTTGGGAAAGATTTTTTTCTTTTTTTTTTCCAATTTTTTTAGGCATCCATGTCATGTCTTTTCTAGCTTCCCCTGCAAGTTTTGTCTTGCTCCTTGACTTTTTCCCCATCTTTTGCAACATCTGGGAGCTTCGTTTTGGCATGTTTTGGTCCTTTGCACTGCTCTGATAGCATCCCGGTCCATTTTCCTCTTGTCACTAAATGGCCCAAATTTCCCAATTTTCTTTTTTTTCTCCTCCAGTTGCAATTCCTTTGATGGGATCTCCATTCCAGCGTCTTTCTAAGTCCTTCTTATTTCTTTTGGCCTTCAGTGCGCACCACTTTTGGCAAGCTGTGCTGCATGTGCCTGCACTTGATAGCCTATGGGTAAGCTATTTCTCTTTTTTTGTTTTAGTTTTTTTTTCAGTGACCGTACCATGTGCCACATATCTTCCCCTGCAAGTTTCCTTTCTTCCTTGACATTTTCCCCTGCTTTTGCAACATCTGGGAGCTTAATTTTGGCATGTTTTGGTCTTTTGCAATGCAACTCATTTCCTCCCCGGCCATTTCTTGAAGACACTTACAACTGCCAATTTTCTGGGTTTTGGGGCTTTTTTTCAATTGCATTTCATTTGATCCTATCTCCTTTCCAGAGTGTTTGTTAGCCTTTCTTTTGGGGTTCGCAAGATTCCGTTTCCCTTCCCGAAAGGAAATTTCATTTCCTTTCGGGAAGGGAAACGGAATCTTGCGATTTCAATGGGGACCATGAGAGGAATCCTTGGTGCATGTCCCTGCACGTGATGACATGCCATGCCTTTTGATGGCTTTGACTTTGGGAAAGATTTTTTTCTTTTTTTTTTCCAATTTTTTTAGGCATCCATGTCATGTCTTTTCTAGCTTCCCCTGCAAGTTTTGTCTTGCTCCTTGACTTTTTCCCCATCTTTTGCAACATCTGGGAGCTTCGTTTTGGCATGTTTTGGTCCTTTGCACTGCTCTGATAGCATCCCGGTCCATTTTCCTCTTGTCACTAAATGGCCCAAATTTCCCAATTTTCTTTTTTTTCTCCTCCAGTTGCAATTCCTTTGATGGGATCTCCATTCCAGCGTCTTTCTAAGTCCTTCTTATTTCTTTTGGCCTTCAGTGCGCACCACTTTTGGCAAGCTGTGCTGCATGTGCCTGCACTTGATAGCCTATGGGTAAGATATTTCTCTTTTTTTGTTTTAGTTTTTTTTTCAGTGACCGTACCATGTGCCACATATCTTCCCCTGCAAGTTTCCTTTCTTCCTTGACATTTTCCCCTGCTTTTGCAACATCTGGGAGCTTAATTTTGGCATGTTTTGGTCTTTTGCAATGCAACTCATTTTCTCCCCGGCCATTTCTTGAAGACACTACAACTGCCAATTTTCTGGGTTTTGGGGCTTTTTTTCAATTGCATTTCATTTGATCCTATCTCCTTTCCAGAGTGTCTGTTAGCCTTTCTTTTGGGGTTCGCAAGATTCCGTTTCCCTTCCCGAAAGGAAATTTCATTTCCTTTCGGGAAGGGAAACGGAATCTTGCGATTTCAATGGGGACCATGAGAGGAATCCTTGGTGCATGTCCCTGCACGTGATGACATGCCATGCCTTTTGATGGCTTTGACTTTGGGAAAGATTTTTTTCTTTTTTTTTTCCAATTTTTTTAGGCATCCACGTCATGTCTTTTCTAGCTTCCCCTGCAAGTTTTGTCTTGCTCCTTGACTTTTTCCCCATCTTTTGCAACATCTGGGAGCTTAGTTTTGGCATGTTTTGGTCCTTTGCACTGCTCTGATAGCATCCCGGTCCATTTTCCTCTTGTCACTAAATGGCCCAAATTTCCCAATTTTCTTTTTTTTCTCCTCCAGTTGCAATTCCTTGGATGGGATCTCCATTCCAGCGTCTTTCTAAGTCCTTCTTATTTCTTTTGGCCTTCAGTGCGCACCACTTTTGGCAAGCTGTGCTGCATGTGCCTGCACTTGATAGCCTATGGGTAAGATATTTCTCTTTTTTTGTTTTAGTTTTTTTTTCAGTGACCGTACCATGTGCCACATATCTTCCCCTGCAAGTTTCCTTTCTTCCTTGACATTTTCCCCTGCTTTTGCAACATCTGGGAGCTTAATTTTGGCATGTTTTGGTCTTTTGCAATGCAACTCATTTCCTCCCCGGCCATTTCTTGAAGACACTACAACTGCCAATTTTCTGGGTTTTGGGGCTTTTTTTCAATTGCATTTCATTTGATCCTATCTCCTTTCCAGAGTGTTTGTTAGCCTTTCTTTTGGGGTTCGCAAGATTCCGTTTCCCTTCCCGAAAGGAAATTTCATTTCCTTTCGGGAAGGGAAACGGAATCTTGCGATTTCAATGGGGACCATGAGAGGAATCCTTGGTGCATGTCCCTGCACGTGATGACATGCCATGCCTTTTGATGGCTTTGACTTTGGGAAAGATTTTTTTCTTTTTTTTTTCCAATTTTTTTAGGCATCCATGTCATGTCTTTTCTAGCTTCCCCTGCAAGTTTTGTCTTGCTCCTTGACTTTTTCCCCATCTTTTGCAACATCTGGGAGCTTCGTTTTGGCATGTTTTGGTCCTTTGCACTGCTCTGATAGCATCCCGGTCCATTTTCCTCTTGTCACTAAATGGCCCAAATTTCCCAATTTTCTTTTTTTTCTCCTCCAGTTGCAATTCCTTGGATGGGATCTCCATTCCAGCGTCTTTCTAAGTCCTTCTTATTTCTTTTGGCCTTCAGTGCGCACCACTTTTGGCAAGCTGTGCTGCATGTGCCTGCACTTGATAGCCTATGGGTAAGATATTTCTCTTTTTTTGTTTTAGTTTTTTTTCAGTGACCGTACCATGTGCCACATATCTTCCCCTGCAAGTTTCCTTTCTTCCTTGACATTTTCCCCTGCTTTTGCAACATCTGGGAGCTTAATTCTGGCATGTTTTGGTCTTTTGCAATGCAACTCATTTCCTCCCCGGCCATTTCTTGAAGACACTACAACTGCCAATTTTCTGGGTTTTGGGGCTTTTTTTCAATTGCATTTCATTTGATCCTATCTCCTTGCCAGAGTGTTTGTTAGCCTTTCTTTTGGGGTTCGCAAGATTCCGTTTCCCTTCCCGAAAGGAAATTTCATTTCCTTTCGGGAAGGGAAACGGAATCTTGCGATTTCAATGGGGACCATGAGAGGAATCCTTGGTGCATGTCCCTGCACGTGATGACATGCCATGCCTTTTGATGGCTTTGACTTTGGGAAAGATTTTTTTCTTTTTTTTTTCCAATTTTTTTAGGCATCCATGTCATGTCTTTTCTAGCTTCCCCTGCAAGTTTTGTCTTGCTCCTTGACTTTTTCCCCATCTTTTGCAACATCTGGGAGCTTCGTTTTGGCATGTTTTGGTCCTTTGCACTGCTCTGATAGCATCCCGGTCCATTTTCCTCTTGTCACTAAATGGCCCAAATTTCCCAATTTTCTTTTTTTTCTCCTCCAGTTGCAATTCCTTGGATGGGATCTCCATTCCAGCGTCTTTCTAAGTCCTTCTTATTTCTTTTGGCCTTCAGTGCGCACCACTTTTGGCAAGCTGTGCTGCATGTGCCTGCACTTGATAGCATATGGGTAAGCTATTTCTCTTTTTTTGTTTTAGTTTTTTTTTCAGTGACCGTACCATGTGCCACATATCTTCCCCTGCAAGTTTCCTTTCTTCCTTGACATTTTCCCCTGCTTTTGCAACATCTGGGAGCTTAATTTTGGCATGTTTTGGTCTTTTGCAATGCAACTCATTTCCTCCCCGGCCATTTCTTGAAGACACTTACAACTGCCAATTTTCTGGGTTTTGGGGCTTTTTTTCAATTGCATTTCATTTGATCCTATCTCCTTTCCAGAGTGTTTGTTAGCCTTTCTTTTGGGGTTCGCAAGATTCCGTTTCCCTTCCCGAAAGGAAATTTCATTTCCTTTCGGGAAGGGAAACGGAATCTTGCGATTTCAATGGGGACCATGAGAGGAATCCTTGGTGCATGTCCCTGCACGTGATGACATGCCATGCCTTTTGATGGCTTTGACTTTGGGAAAGATTTTTTTCTTTTTTTTTTCCAATTTTTTTAGGCATCCATGTCATGTCTTTTCTAGCTTCCCCTGCAAGTTTTGTCTTGCTCCTTGACTTTTTCCCCATCTTTTGCAACATCTGGGAGCTTCGTTTTG
Source organism: Molothrus aeneus (assembly GCF_037042795.1). Lineage (NCBI taxonomy): Eukaryota > Metazoa > Chordata > Aves > Passeriformes > Icteridae > Molothrus > Molothrus aeneus. The sequence goes on along the minus strand of NW_027099176.1, from coordinate 234,661 downwards.
GCATGTTTTGGTCCTTTGCACTGCTCTGATAGCATCCCGGTCCATTTTCCTCTTGTCACTAAATGGCCCAAATTTCCCAATTTTCTTTTTTTTCTCCTCCAGTTGCAATTCCTTTGATGGGATCTCCATTCCAGCGTCTTTCTAAGTCCTTCTTATTTCTTTTGGCCTTCAGTGCGCACCACTTTTGGCAAGCTGTGCTGCATGTGCCTGCACTTGATAGCCTATGGGTAAGATATTTCTCTTTTTTTGTTTTAGTTTTTTTTTCAGTGACCGTACCATGTGCCACATATCTTCCCCTGCAAGTTTCCTTTCTTCCTTGACATTTTCCCCTGCTTTTGCAACATCTGGGAGCTTAATTTTGGCATGTTTTGGTCTTTTGCAATGCAACTCATTTCCTCCCCGGCCATTTCTTGAAGACACTACAACTGCCAATTTTCTGGGTTTTGGGGCTTTTTTTCAATTGCATTTCATTTGATCCTATCTCCTTTCCAGAGTGTCTGTTAGCCTTTCTTTTGGGGTTCGCAAGATTCCGTTTCCCTTCGGGAAAGGAAATTTCATTTCCTTTCGGGAAGGGAAACGGAATCTTGCGATTTCAATGGGGACCATGAGAGGAATCCTTGGTGCATGTCCCTGCACGTGATGACATGCCATGCCTTTTGATGGCTTTGACTTTGGGAAAGATTTTTTTCTTTTTTTTTTCCAATTTTTTTAGGCATCCATGTCATGTCTTTTCTAGCTTCCCCTGCAAGTTTTGTCTTGCTCCTTGACTTTTTCCCCATCTTTTGCAACATCTGGGAGCTTCGTTTTGGCATGTTTTGGTCCTTTGCACTGCTCTGATAGCATCCCGGTCCATTTTCCTCTTGTCACTAAATGGCCCAAATTTCCCAATTTTCTTTTTTTTCTCCTCCAGTTGCAATTCCTTTGATGGGATCTCCATTCCAGCGTCTTTCTAAGTCCTTCTTATTTCTTTTGGCCTTCAGTGCGCACCACTTTTGGCAAGCTGTGCTGCATGTGCCTGCACTTGATAGCATATGGGTAAGATATTTCTCTTTTTTTGTTTTAGTTTTTTTTTCAGTGACCGTACCATGTGCCACATATCTTCCCCTGCAAGTTTCCTTTCTTCCTTGACATTTTCCCCTGCTTTTGCAACATCTGGGAGCTTAATTCTGGCATGTTTTGGTCTTTTGCAATGCAACTCATTTCCTCCCCGGCCATTTCTTGAAGACACTACAACTGCCAATTTTCTGGGTTTTGGGGCTTTTTTTCAATTGCATTTCATTTGATCCTATCTCCTTTCCAGAGTGTTTGTTAGCCTTTCTTTTGGGTTTCGCAAGATTCCGTTTCCCTTCCCGAAAGGAAATTTCATTTCCTTTCGGGAAGGGAAACGGAATCTTGCGATTTCAATGGGGACCATGAGAGGAATCCTTGGTGCATGTCCCTGCACGTGATGACATGCCATGCCTTTTGATGGCTTTGACTTTGGGAAAGATTTTTTTCTTTTTTTTTTCCAATTTTTTTAGGCATCCATGTCATGTCTTTTCTAGCTTCCCCTGCAAGTTTTGTCTTGCTCCTTGACTTTTTCCCCATCTTTTGCAACATCTGGGAGCTTAGTTTTGGCATGTTTTGGTCCTTTGCACTGCTCTGATAGCATCCCGGTCCATTTTCCTCTTGTCACTAAATGGCCCAAATTTCCCAATTTTCTTTTTTTTCTCCTCCAGTTGCAATTCCTTTGATGGGATCTCCATTCCAGCGTCTTTCTAAGTCCTTCTTATTTCTTTTGGCCTTCAGTGCGCACCACTTTTGGCAAGCTGTGCTGCATGTGCCTGCACTTGATAGCATATGGGTAAGATATTTCTCTTTTTTTGTTTTAGTTTTTTTTTCAGTGACCGTACCATGTGCCACATATCTTCCCCTGCAAGTTTCCTTTCTTCCTTGACATTTTCCCCTGCTTTTGCAACATCTGGGAGCTTAATTTTGGCATGTTTTGGTCTTTTGCAATGCAACTCATTTCCTCCCCGGCCATTTCTTGAAGACACTACAACTGCCAATTTTCTGGGTTTTGGGGCTTTTTTTCAATTGCATTTCATTTGATCCTATCTCCTTTCCAGAGTGTTTGTTAGCCTTTCTTTTGGGGTTCGCAAGATTCCGTTTCCCTTCCCGAAAGGAAATTTCATTTCCTTTCGGGAAGGGAAACGGAATCTTGCGATTTCAATGGGGACCATGAGAGGAATCCTTGGTGCATGTCCCTGCACGTGATGACATGCCATGCCTTTTGATGGCTTTGACTTTGGGAAAGATTTTTTTCTTTTTTTTTTCCAATTTTTTTAGGCATCCATGTCATGTCTTTTCTAGCTTCCCCTGCAAGTTTTGTCTTGCTCCTTGACTTTTTCCCCATCTTTTGCAACATCTGGGAGCTTCGTTTTGGCATGTTTTGGTCCTTTGCACTGCTCTGATAGCATCCCGGTCCATTTTCCTCTTGTCACTAAATGGCCCAAATTTCCCAATTTTCTTTTTTTTCTCCTCCAGTTGCAATTCCTTGGATGGGATCTCCATTCCAGCGTCTTTCTAAGTCCTTCTTATTTCTTTTGGCCTTCAGTGCGCACCACTTTTGGCAAGCTGTGCTGCATGTGCCTGCACTTGATAGCATATGGGTAAGATATTTCTCTTTTTTTGTTTTAGTTTTTTTTCAGTGACCGTACCATGTGCCACATATCTTCCCCTGCAAGTTTCCTTTCTTCCTTGACATTTTCCCCTGCTTTTGCAACATCTGGGAGCTTAATTTTGGCATGTTTTGGTCTTTTGCAATGCAACTCATTTCCTCCCCGGCCATTTCTTGAAGACACTACAACTGCCAATTTTCTGGGTTTTGGGGCTTTTTTTCAATTGCATTTCATTTGATCCTATCTCCTTTCCAGAGTGTTTGTTAGCCTTTCTTTTGGGGTTCGCAAGATTCCGTTTCCCTTCGGGAAAGGAAATTTCATTTCCTTTCGGGAAGGGAAACGGAATCTTGCGATTTCAATGGGGACCATGAGAGGAATCCTTGGTGCATGTCCCTGCACGTGATGACATGCCATGCCTTTTGATGGCTTTGACTTTGGGAAAGATTTTTTTCTTTTTTTTTTCCAATTTTTTTAGGCATCCATGTCATGTCTTTTCTAGCTTCCCCTGCAAGTTTTGTCTTGCTCCTTGACTTTTTCCCCATCTTTTGCAACATCTGGGAGCTTCGTTTTGGCATGTTTTGGTCCTTTGCACTGCTCTGATAGCATCCCGGTCCATTTTCCTCTTGTCACTAAATGGCCCAAATTTCCCAATTTTCTTTTTTTTCTCCTCCAGTTGCAATTCCTTGGATGGGATCTCCATTCCAGCGTCTTTCTAAGTCCTTCTTATTTCTTTTGGCCTTCAGTGCGCACCACTTTTGGCAAGCTGTGCTGCATGTGCCTGCACTTGATAGCATATGGGTAAGATATTTCTCTTTTTTTGTTTTAGTTTTTTTTTCAGTGACCGTACCATGTGCCACATATCTTCCCCTGCAAGTTTCCTTTCTTCCTTGACATTTTCCCCTGCTTTTGCAACATCTGGGAGCTTAAATCTGGCATGTTTTGGTCTTTTGCAATGCAACTCATTTCCTCCCCGGCCATTTCTTGAAGACACTACAACTGCCAATTTTCTGGGTTTTGGGGCTTTTTTTCAATTGCATTTCATTTGATCCTATCTCCTTTCCAGAGTGTTTGTTAGCCTTTCTTTTGGGGTTCGCATGATTCCGTTTCCCTTCCCGAAAGGAAATTTCTTTTCTTTTCGGGAAGGGAAACGGAATCTTGCGATTTCAATGGGGACCATGAGAGGAATCCTTGGTGCATGTCCCTGCACGTGATGACATGCCATGCCTTTTGATGGCTTTGACTTTGGGAAAGATTTTTTTCTTTTTTTTTTCCAATTTTTTTAGGCATCCATGTCATGTCTTTTCTAGCTTCCCCTGCAAGTTTTGTCTTGCTCCTTGACTTTTTCCCCATCTTTTGCAACATCTGGGAGCTTAGTTTTGGCATGTTTTGGTCCTTTGCACTGCTCTGATAGCATCCCGGTCCATTTTCCTCTTGTCACTAAATGGCCCAAATTTCCCAATTTTCTTTTTTTTCTCCTCCAGTTGCAATTCCTTGGATGGGATCTCCATTCCAGCGTCTTTCTAAGTCCTTCTTATTTCTTTTGGCCTTCAGTGCGCACCACTTTTGGCAAGCTGTGCTGCATGTGCCTGCACTTGATAGCATATGGGTAAGATATTTCTCTTTTTTTGTTTTAGTTTTTTTTTCAGTGACCGTACCATGTGCCACATATCTTCCCCTGCAAGTTTCCTTTCTTCCTTGACATTTTCCCCTGCTTTTGCAACATCTGGGAGCTTAATTTTGGCATGTTTTGGTCTTTTGCAATGCAACTCATTTCCTCCCCGGCCATTTCTTGAAGACACTACAACTGCCAATTTTCTGGGTTTTGGGGCTTTTTTTCAATTGCATTTCATTTGATCCTATCTCCTTTCCAGAGTGTTTGTTAGCCTTTCTTTTGGGGTTCGCAAGATTCCGTTTCCCTTCCCGAAAGGAAATTTCATTTCCTTTCGGGAAGGGAAACGGAATCTTGCGATTTCAATGGGGACCATGAGAGGAATCCTTGGTGCATGTCCCTGCACGTGATGACATGCCATGCCTTTTGATGGCTTTGACTTTGGGAAAGATTTTTTTCTTTTTTTTTTCCAATTTTTTTAGGCATCCATGTCATGTCTTTTCTAGCTTCCCCTGCAAGTTTTGTCTTGCTCCTTGACTTTTTCCCCATCTTTTGCAACATCTGGGAGCTTCGTTTTGGCATGTTTTGCTCCTTTGCACTGCTCTGATAGCATCCCGGTCCATTTTCCTCTTGTCACTAAATGGCCCAAATTTCCCAATTTTCTTTTTTTTCTCCTCCAGTTGCAATTCCTTGGATGGGATCTCCATTCCAGCGTCTTTCTAAGTCCTTCTTATTTCTTTTGGCCTTCAGTGCGCACCACTTTTGGCAAGCTGTGCTGCATGTGCCTGCACTTGATAGCATATGGGTAAGATATTTCTCTTTTTTTGTTTTAGTTTTTTTTTCAGTGACCGTACCATGTGCCACATATCTTCCCCTGCAAGTTTCCTTTCTTCCTTGACATTTTCCCCTGCTTTTGCAACATCTGGGAGCTTAATTCTGGCATGTTTTGGTCTTTTGCAATGCAACTCATTTCCTCCCCGGCCATTTCTTGAAGACACTACAACTGCCAATTTTCTGGGTTTTGGGGCTTTTTTTCAATTGCATTTCATTTGATCCTATCTCCTTTCCAGAGTGTTTGTTAGCCTTTCTTTTGGGGTTCGCAAGATTCCGTTTCCCTTCCCGAAAGGAAATTTCATTTCCTTTCGGGAAGGGAAACGGAATCTTGCGATTTCAATGGGGACCATGAGAGGAATCCTTGGTGCATGTCCCTGCACGTGATGACATGCCATGCCTTTTGATGGCTTTGACTTTGGGAAAGATTTTTTTCTTTTTTTTTTCCAATTTTTTTAGGCATCCATGTCATGTCTTTTCTAGCTTCCCCTGCAAGTTTTGTCTTGCTCCTTGACTTTTTCCCCATCTTTTGCAACATCTGGGAGCTTCGTTTTGGCATGTTTTGGTCCTTTGCACTGCTCTGATAGCATCCCGGTCCATTTTCCTCTTGTCACTAAATGGCCCAAATTTCCCAATTTTCTTTTTTTTCTCCTCCAGTTGCAATTCCTTGGATGGGATCTCCATTCCAGCGTCTTTCTAAGTCCTTCTTATTTCTTTTGGCCTTCAGTGCGCACCACTTTTGGCAAGCTGTGCTGCATGTGCCTGCACTTGATAGCATATGGGTAAGATATTTCTCTTTTTTTGTTTTAGTTTTTTTTTCAGTGACCGTACCATGTGCCACATATCTTCCCCTGCAAGTTTCCTTTCTTCCTTGACATTTTCCCCTGCTTTTGCAACATCTGGGAGCTTAATTTTGGCATGTTTTGGTCTTTTGCAATGCAACTCATTTCCTCCCCGGCCATTTCTTGAAGACACTACAACTGCCAATTTTCTGGGTTTTGGGGCTTTTTTTCAATTGCATTTCATTTGATCCTATCTCCTTTCCAGAGTGTTTGTTAGCCTTTCTTTTGGGGTTCGCAAGATTCCGTTTCCCTTCCCGAAAGGAAATTTCATTTCCTTTCGGGAAGGGAAACGGAATCTTGCGATTTCAATGGGGACCATGAGAGGAATCCTTGGTGCATGTCCCTGCACGTGATGACATGCCATGCCTTTTGATGGCTTTGACTTTGGGAAAGATTTTTTTCTTTTTTTTTTCCAATTTTTTTAGGCATCCATGTCATGTCTTTTCTAGCTTCCCCTGCAAGTTTTGTCTTGCTCCTTGACTTTTTCCCCATCTTTTGCAACATCTGGGAGCTTCGTTTTGGCATGTTTTGGTCCTTTGCACTGCTCTGATAGCATCCCGGTCCATTTTCCTCTTGTCACTAAATGGCCCAAATTTCCCAATTTTCTTTTTTTTCTCCTCCAGTTGCAATTCCTTGGATGGGATCTCCATTCCAGCGTCTTTCTAAGTCCTTCTTATTTCTTTTGGCCTTCAGTGCGCACCACTTTTGGCAAGCTGTGCTGCATGTGCCTGCACTTGATAGCATATGGGTAAGATATTTCTCTTTTTTTGTTTTAGTTTTTTTTTCAGTGACCGTACCATGTGCCACATATCTTCCCCTGCAAGTTTCCTTTCTTCCTTGACATTTTCCCCTGCTTTTGCAACATCTGGGAGCTTAATTTTGGCATGTTTTGGTCTTTTGCAATGCAACTCATTTCCTCCCCGGCCATTTCTTGAAGACACTACAACTGCCAATTTTCTGGGTTTTGGGGCTTTTTTTCAATTGCATTTCATTTGATCCTATCTCCTTTCCAGAGTGTTTGTTAGCCTTTCTTTTGGGGTTCGCAAGATTCCGTTTCCCTTCCCGAAAGGAAATTTCATTTCCTTTCGGGAAGGGAAACGGAATCTTGCGATTTCAATGGGGACCATGAGAGGAATCCTTGGTGCATGTCCCTGCACGTGATGACATGCCATGCCTTTTGATGGCTTTGACTTTGGGAAAGATTTTTTTCTTTTTTTTTTCCAATTTTTTTAGGCATCCATGTCATGTCTTTTCTAGCTTCCCCTGCAAGTTTTGTCTTGCTCCTTGACTTTTTCCCCATCTTTTGCAACATCTGGGAGCTTCGTTTTGGCATGTTTTGCTCCTTTGCACTGCTCTGATAGCATCCCGGTCCATTTTCCTCTTGTCACTAAATGGCCCAAATTTCCCAATTTTCTTTTTTTTCTCCTCCAGTTGCAATTCCTTGGATGGGATCTCCATTCCAGCGTCTTTCTAAGTCCTTCTTATTTCTTTTGGCCTTCAGTGCGCACCACTTTTGGCAAGCTGTGCTGCATGTGCCTGCACTTGATAGCATATGGGTAAGATATTTCTCTTTTTTTGTTTTAGTTTTTTTTTCAGTGACCGTACCATGTGCCACATATCTTCCCCTGCAAGTTTCCTTTCTTCCTTGACATTTTCCCCTGCTTTTGCAACATCTGGGAGCTTAATTCTGGCATGTTTTGGTCTTTTGCAATGCAACTCATTTCCTCCCCGGCCATTTCTTGAAGACACTACAACTGCCAATTTTCTGGGTTTTGGGGCTTTTTTTCAATTGCATTTCATTTGATCCTATCTCCTTTCCAGAGTGTTTGTTAGCCTTTCTTTTGGGGTTCGCAAGATTCCGTTTCCCTTCCCGAAAGGAAATTTCATTTCCTTTCGGGAAGGGAAACGGAATCTTGCGATTTCAATGGGGACCATGAGAGGAATCCTTGGTGCATGTCCCTGCACGTGATGACATGCCATGCCTTTTGATGGCTTTGACTTTGGGAAAGATTTTTTTCTTTTTTTTTTCCAATTTTTTTAGGCATCCATGTCATGTCTTTTCTAGCTTCCCCTGCAAGTTTTGTCTTGCTCCTTGACTTTTTCCCCATCTTTTGCAACATCTGGGAGCTTCGTTTTGGCATGTTTTGGTCCTTTGCACTGCTCTGATAGCATCCCGGTCCATTTTCCTCTTGTCACTAAATGGCCCAAATTTCCCAATTTTCTTTTTTTTCTCCTCCAGTTGCAATTCCTTGGATGGGATCTCCATTCCAGCATCTTTCTAAGTCCTTCTTATTTCTTTTGGCCTTCAGTGCGCACCACTTTTGGCAAGCTGTGCTGCATGTGCCTGCACTTGATAGCATATGGGTAAGATATTTCTCTTTTTTTGTTTTAGTTTTTTTTTCAGTGACCGTACCATGTGCCACATATCTTCCCCTGCAAGTTTCCTTTCTTCCTTGACATTTTCCCCTGCTTTTGCAACATCTGGGAGCTTAATTTTGGCATGTTTTGGTCTTTTGCAATGCAACTCATTTCCTCCCCGGCCATTTCTTGAAGACACTACAACTGCCAATTTTCTGGGTTTTGGGGCTTTTTTTCAATTGCATTTCATTTGATCCTATCTCCTTTCCAGAGTGTTTGTTAGCCTTTCTTTTGGGGTTCGCAAGATTCCGTTTCCCTTCCCGAAAGGAAATTTCATTTCCTTTCGGGAAGGGAAACGGAATCTTGCGATTTCAATGGGGACCATGAGAGGAATCCTTGGTGCATGTCCCTGCACGTGATGACATGCCATGCCTTTTGATGGCTTTGACTTTGGGAAAGATTTTTTTCTTTTTTTTTTCCAATTTTTTTAGGCATCCATGTCATGTCTTTTCTAGCTTCCCCTGCAAGTTTTGTCTTGCTCCTTGACTTTTTCCCCATCTTTTGCAACATCTGGGAGCTTCGTTTTGGCATGTTTTGGTCCTTTGCACTGCTCTGATAGCATCCCGGTCCATTTTCCTCTTGTCACTAAATGGCCCAAATTTCCCAATTTTCTTTTTTTTCTCCTCCAGTTGCAATTCCTTTGATGGGATCTCCATTCCAGCGTCTTTCTAAGTCCTTCTTATTTCTTTTGGCCTTCAGTGCGCACCACTTTTGGCAAGCTGTGCTGCATGTGCCTGCACTTGATAGCATATGGGTAAGATATTTCTCTTTTTTTGTTTTAGTTTTTTTTTCAGTGACCGTACCATGTGCCACATATCTTCCCCTGCAAGTTTCCTTTCTTCCTTGACATTTTCCCCTGCTTTTGCAACATCTGGGAGCTTAATTCTGGCATGTTTTGGTCTTTTGCAATGCAACTCATTTCCTCCCCGGCCATTTCTTGAAGACACTACAACTGCCAATTTTCTGGGTTTTGGGGCTTTTTTTCAATTGCATTTCATTTGATCCTATCTCCTTTCCAGAGTGTTTGTTAGCCTTTCTTTTGGGGTTCGCAAGATTCCGTTTCCCTTCCCGAAAGGAAATTTCATTTCCTTTCGGGAAGGGAAACGGAATCTTGCGATTTCAATGGGGACCATGAGAGGAATCCTTGGTGCATGTCCCTGCACGTGATGACATGCCATGCCTTTTGATGGCTTTGACTTTGGGAAAGATTTTTTTCTTTTTTTTTTCCAATTTTTTTAGGCATCCATGTCATGTCTTTTCTAGCTTCCCCTGCAAGTTTTGTCTTGCTCCTTGACTTTTTCCCCATCTTTTGCAACATCTGGGAGCTTCGTTTTGGCATGTTTTGGTCCTTTGCACTGCTCTGATAGCATCCCGGTCCATTTTCCTCTTGTCACTAAATGGCCCAAATTTCCCAATTTTCTTTTTTTTCTCCTCCAGTTGCAATTCCTTGGATGGGATCTCCATTCCAGCGTCTTTCTAAGTCCTTCTTATTTCTTTTGGCCTTCAGTGCGCACCACTTTTGGCAAGCTGTGCTGCATGTGCCTGCACTTGATAGCATATGGGTAAGATATTTCTCTTTTTTTGTTTTAGTTTTTTTTTCAGTGACCGTACCATGTGCCACATATCTTCCCCTGCAAGTTTCCTTTCTTCCTTGACATTTTCCCCTGCTTTTGCAACATCTGGGAGCTTAAATCTGGCATGTTTTGGTCTTTTGCAATGCAACTCATTTCCTCCCCGGCCATTTCTTGAAGACACTACAACTGCCAATTTTCTGGGTTTTGGGGCTTTTTTTCAATTGCATTTCATTTGATCCTATCTCCTTTCCAGAGTGTTTGTTAGCCTTTCTTTTGGGGTTCGCATGATTCCGTTTCCCTTCCCGAAAGGAAATTTCATTTCCTTTCGGGAAGGGAAACGGAATCTTGCGATTTCAATGGGGACCATGAGAGGAATCCTTGGTGCATGTCCCTGCACGTGATGACATGCCATGCCTTTTGATGGCTTTGACTTTGGGAAAGATTTTTTTCTTTTTTTTTTCCAATTTTTTTAGGCATCCATGTCATGTCTTTTCTAGCTTCCCCTGCAAGTTTTGTCTTGCTCCTTGACTTTTTCCCCATCTTTTGCAACATCTGGGAGCTTCGTTTTGGCATGTTTTGGTCCTTTGCACTGCTCTGATAGCATCCCGGTCCATTTTCCTCTTGTCACTAAATGGCCCAAATTTCCCAATTTTCTTTTTTTTCTCCTCCAGTTGCAATTCCTTGGATGGGATCTCCATTCCAGCGTCTTTCTAAGTCCTTCTTATTTCTTTTGGCCTTCAGTGCGCACCACTTTTGGCAAGCTGTGCTGCATGTGCCTGCACTTGATAGCATATGGGTAAGATATTTCTCTTTTTTTGTTTTAGTTTTTTTTTCAGTGACCGTACCATGTGCCACATATCTTCCCCTGCAAGTTTCCTTTCTTCCTTGACATTTTCCCCTGCTTTTGCAACATCTGGGAGCTTAATTCTGGCATGTTTTGGTCTTTTGCAATGCAACTCATTTCCTCCCCGGCCATTTCTTGAAGACACTACAACTGCCAATTTTCTGGGTTTTGGGGCTTTTTTTCAATTGCATTTCATTTGATCCTATCTCCTTTCCAGAGTGTTTGTTAGCCTTTCTTTTGGGGTTCGCAAGATTCCGTTTCCCTTCCCGAAAGGAAATTTCATTTCCTTTCGGGAAGGGAAACGGAATCTTGCGATTTCAATGGGGACCATGAGAGGAATCCTTGGTGCATGTCCCTGCACGTGATGACATGCCATGCCTTTTGATGGCTTTGACTTTGGGAAAGATTTTTTTCTTTTTTTTTTCCAATTTTTTTAGGCATCCATGTCATGTCTTTTCTAGCTTCCCCTGCAAGTTTTGTCTTGCTCCTTGACTTTTTCCCCATCTTTTGCAACATCTGGGAGCTTCGTTTTGGCATGTTTTGGTCCTTTGCACTGCTCTGATAGCATCCCGGTCCATTTTCCTCTTGTCACTAAATGGCCCAAATTTCCCAATTTTCTTTTTTTTCTCCTCCAGTTGCAATTCCTTGGATGGGATCTCCATTCCAGCGTCTTTCTAAGTCCTTCTTATTTCTTTTGGCCTTCAGTGCGCACCACTTTTGGCAAGCTGTGCTGCATGTGCCTGCACTTGATAGCATATGGGTAAGATATTTCTCTTTTTTTGTTTTAGTTTTTTTTTCAGTGACCGTACCATGTGCCACATATCTTCCCCTGCAAGTTTCCTTTCTTCCTTGACATTTTCCCCTGCTTTTGCAACATCTGGGAGCTTAATTTTGGCATGTTTTGGTCTTTTGCAATGCAACTCATTTCCTCCCCGGCCATTTCTTGAAGACACTACAACTGCCAATTTTCTGGGTTTTGGGGCTTTTTTTCAATTGCATTTCATTTGATCCTATCTCCTTTCCAGAGTGTTTGTTAGCCTTTCTTTTGGGGTTCGCAAGATTCCGTTTCCCTTCCCGAAAGGAAATTTCATTTCCTTTCGGGAAGGGAAACGGAATCTTGCGATTTCAATGGGGACCATGAGAGGAATCCTTGGTGCATGTCCCTGCACGTGATGACATGCCATGCCTTTTGATGGCTTTGACTTTGGGAAAGATTTTTTTCTTTTTTTTTTCCAATTTTTTTAGGCATCCATGTCATGTCTTTTCTAGCTTCCCCTGCAAGTTTTGTCTTGCTCCTTGACTTTTTCCCCATCTTTTGCAACATCTGGGAGCTTCGTTTTGGCATGTTTTGGTCCTTTGCACTGCTCTGATAGCATCCCGGTCCATTTTCCTCTTGTCACTAAATGGCCCAAATTTCCCAATTTTCTTTTTTTTCTCCTCCAGTTGCAATTCCTTGGATGGGATCTCCATTCCAGCGTCTTTCTAAGTCCTTCTTATTTCTTTTGGCCTTCAGTGCGCACCACTTTTGGCAAGCTGTGCTGCATGTGCCTGCACTTGATAGCATATGGGTAAGATATTTCTCTTTTTTTGTTTTAGTTTTTTTTTCAGTGACCGTACCATGTGCCACATATCTTCCCCTGCAAGTTTCCTTTCTTCCTTGACATTTTCCCCTGCTTTTGCAACATCTGGGAGCTTAATTTTGGCATGTTTTGGTCTTTTGCAATGCAACTCATTTCCTCCCCGGCCATTTCTTGAAGACACTACAACTGCCAATTTTCTGGGTTTTGGGGCTTTTTTTCAATTGCATTTCATTTGATCCTATCTCCTTTCCAGAGTGTTTGTTAGCCTTTCTTTTGGGGTTCGCAAGATTCCGTTTCCCTTCCCGAAAGGAAATTTCATTTCCTTTCGGGAAGGGAAACGGAATCTTGCGATTTCAATGGGGACCATGAGAGGAATCCTTGGTGCATGTCCCTGCACGTGATGACATGCCATGCCTTTTGATGGCTTTGACTTTGGGAAAGATTTTTTTCTTTTTTTTTTCCAATTTTTTTAGGCATCCATGTCATGTCTTTTCTAGCTTCCCCTGCAAGTTTTGTCTTGCTCCTTGACTTTTTCCCCATCTTTTGCAACATCTGGGAGCTTCGTTTTGGCATGTTTTGGTCCTTTGCACTGCTCTGATAGCATCCCGGTCCATTTTCCTCTTGTCACTAAATGGCCCAAATTTCCCAATTTTCTTTTTTTTCTCCTCCAGTTGCAATTCCTTGGATGGGATCTCCATTCCAGCGTCTTTCTAAGTCCTTCTTATTTCTTTTGGCCTTCAGTGCGCACCACTTTTGGCAAGCTGTGCTGCATGTGCCTGCACTTGATAGCATATGGGTAAGATATTTCTCTTTTTTTGTTTTAGTTTTTTTTTCAGTGACCGTACCATGTGCCACATATCTTCCCCTGCAAGTTTCCTTTCTTCCTTGACATTTTCCCCTGCTTTTGCAACATCTGGGAGCTTAATTCTGGCATGTTTTGGTCTTTTGCAATGCAACTCATTTCCTCCCCGGCCATTTCTTGAAGACACTACAACTGCCAATTTTCTGGGTTTTGGGGCTTTTTTTCAATTGCATTTCATTTGATCCTATCTCCTTTCCAGAGTGTTTGTTAGACTTTCTTTTGGGGTTCGCAAGATTCCGTTTCCCTTCCCGAAAGGAAATTTCATTTCCTTTCGGGAAGGGAAACGGAATCTTGCGATTTCAATGGGGACCATGAGAGGAATCCTTGGTGCATGTCCCTGCACGTGATGACATGCCATGCCTTTTGATGGCTTTGACTTTGGGAAAGATTTTTTTCTTTTTTTTTTCCAATTTTTTTAGGCATCCATGTCATGTCTTTTCTAGCTTCCCCTGCAAGTTTTGTCTTGCTCCTTGACTTTTTCCCCATCTTTTGCAACATCTGGGAGCTTCGTTTTGGCATGTTTTGGTCCTTTGCACTGCTCTGATAGCATCCCGGTCCATTTTCCTCTTGTCACTAAATGGCCCAAATTTCCCAATTTTCTTTTTTTTCTCCTCCAGTTGCAATTCCTTGGATGGGATCTCCATTCCAGCGTCTTTCTAAGTCCTTCTTATTTCTTTTGGCCTTCAGTGCGCACCACTTTTGGCAAGCTGTGCTGCATGTGCCTGCACTTGATAGCATATGGGTAAGATATTTCTCTTTTTTTGTTTTAGTTTTTTTTTCAGTGACCGTACCATGTGCCACATATCTTCCCCTGCAAGTTTCCTTTCTTCCTTGACATTTTCCCCTGCTTTTGCAACATCTGGGAGCTTAATTTTGGCATGTTTTGGTCTTTTGCAATGCAACTCATTTCCTCCCCGGCCATTTCTTGAAGACACTACAACTGCCAATTTTCTGGGTTTTGGGGCTTTTTTTCAATTGCATTTCATTTGATCCTATCTCCTTTCCAGAGTGTTTGTTAGCCTTTCTTTTGGGGTTCGCAAGATTCCGTTTCCCTTCGGGAAAGGAAATTTCATTTCCTTTCGGGAAGGGAAACGGAATCTTGCGATTTCAATGGGGACCATGAGAGGAATCCTTGGTGCATGTCCCTGCACGTGATGACATGCCATGCCTTTTGATGGCTTTGACTTTGGGAAAGATTTTTTTCTTTTTTTTTTCCAATTTTTTTAGGCATCCATGTCATGTCTTTTCTAGCTTCCCCTGCAAGTTTTGTCTTGCTCCTTGACTTTTTCCCCATCTTTTGCAACATCTGGGAGCTTCGTTTTGGCATGTTTTGGTCCTTTGCACTGCTCTGATAGCATCCCGGTCCATTTTCCTCTTGTCACTAAATGGCCCAAATTTCCCAATTTTCTTTTTTTTCTCCTCCAGTTGCAATTCCTTTGATGGGATCTCCATTCCAGCGTCTTTCTAAGTCCTTCTTATTTCTTTTGGCCTTCAGTGCGCACCACTTTTGGCAAGCTGTGCTGCATGTGCCTGCACTTGATAGCATATGGGTAAGATATTTCTCTTTTTTTGTTTTAGTTTTTTTTTCAGTGACCGTACCATGTGCCACATATCTTCCCCTGCAAGTTTCCTTTCTTCCTTGACATTTTCCCCTGCTTTTGCAACATCTGGGAGCTTAATTCTGGCATGTTTTGGTCTTTTGCAATGCAACTCATTTCCTCCCCGGCCATTTCTTGAAGACACTACAACTGCCAATTTTCTGGGTTTTGGGGCTTTTTTTCAATTGCATTTCATTTGATCCTATCTCCTTTCCAGAGTGTTTGTTAGCCTTTCTTTTGGGGTTCGCAAGATTCCGTTTCCCTTCCCGAAAGGAAATTTCATTTCCTTTCGGGAAGGGAAACGGAATCTTGCGATTTCAATGGGGACCATGAGAGGAATCCTTGGTGCATGTCCCTGCAGGTGATGACATGCCATGCCTTTTGATGGCTTTGACTTTGGGAAAGATTTTTTTCTTTTTTTTTTCCAATTTTTTTAGGCATCCATGTCATGTCTTTTCTAGCTTCCCCTGCAAGTTTTGTCTTGCTCCTTGACTTTTTCCCCATCTTTTGCAACATCTGGGAGCTTCGTTTTGGCATGTTTTGCTCCTTTGCACTGCTCTGATAGCATCCCGGTCCATTTTCCTCTTGTCACTAAATGGCCCAAATTTCCCAATTTTCTTTTTTTTCTCCTCCAGTTGCAATTCCTTTGATGGGATCTCCATTCCAGCGTCTTTCTAAGTCCTTCTTATTTCTTTTGGCCTTCAGTGCGCACCACTTTTGGCAAGCTGTGCTGCATGTGCCTGCACTTGATAGCATATGGGTAAGATATTTCTCTTTTTTTGTTTTAGTTTTTTTTTCAGTGACCGTACCATGTGCCACATATCTTCCCCTGCAAGTTTCCTTTCTTCCTTGACGTCTTCACATTCTTTTGCAACATCTGGGAGCTTAATTTTGGCATGTTTTGGTCTTTTGCAATGCAACTCATTTCCTCCCCGGCCATTTCTTGAAGACACTACAACTGCCAATTTTCTGGGTTTTGGGGCTTTTTTTCAATTGCATTTCATTTGATCCTATCTCCTTTCCAGAGTGTTTGTTAGCCTTTCTTTTGGGGTTCGCAAGATTCCGTTTCCCTTCCCGAAAGGAAATTTCATTTCCTTTCGGGAAGGGAAACGGAATCTTGCGATTTCAATGGGGACCATGAGAGGAATCCTTGGTGCATGTCCCTGCACGTGATGACATGCCATGCCTTTTGATGGCTTTGACTTTGGGAAAGATTTTTTTCTTTTTTTTTTCCAATTTTTTTAGGCATCCATGTCATGTCTTTTCTAGCTTCCCCTGCAAGTTTTGTCTTGCTCCTTGACTTTTTCCCCTGCTTTTGCAACATCTGGGAGCTTCGTTTTGGCATGTTTTGGTCCTTTGCACTGCTCTGATAGCATCCCGGTCCATTTTCCTCTTGTCACTAAATGGCCCAAATTTCCCAATTTTCTTTTTTTTCTCCTCCAGTTGCAATTCCTTTGATGGGATCTCCATTCCAGCGTCTTTCTAAGTCCTTCTTATTTCTTTTGGCCTTCAGTGCGCACCACTTTTGGCAAGCTGTGCTGCATGTGCCTGCACTTGATAGCATATGGGTAAGATATTTCTCTTTTTTTGTTTTAGTTTTTTTTTCAGTGACCGTACCATGTGCCACGTATCTTCCCCTGCAAGTTTCCTTGCTTCCTTGACATTTTCCCCTGCTTTTGCAACATCTGGGAGCTTAATTTTGGCATGTTTTGGTCTTTTGCAATGCAACTCATTTCCTCCCCGGCCATTTCTTGAAGACACTACAACTGCCAATTTTCTGGGTTTTGGGGCTTTTTTTCAATTGCATTTCATTTGATCCTATCTCCTTTCCAGAGTGTTTGTTAGCCTTTCTTTTGGGGTTCGCAAGATTCCGTTTCCCTTCCCGAAAGGAAATTTCATTTCCTTTCGGGAAGGGAAACGGAATCTTGCGATTTCAATGGGGACCATGAGAGGAATCCTTGGTGCATGTCCCTGCACGTGATGACATGCCATGCCTTTTGATGGCTTTGACTTTGGGAAAGATTTTTTTCTTTTTTTTTTCCAATTTTTTTAGGCATCCATGTCATGTCTTTTCTAGCTTCCCCTGCAAGTTTTGTCTTGCTCCTTGACTTTTTCCCCTGCTTTTGCAACATCTGGGAGCTTCGTTTTGGCATGTTTTGCTCCTTTGCACTGCTCTGATAGCATCCCGGTCCATTTTCCTCTTGTCACTAAATGGCCCAAATTTCCCAATTTTCTTTTTTTTCTCCTCCAGTTGCAATTCCTTTGATGGGATCTCCATTCCAGCGTCTTTCTAAGTCCTTCTTATTTCTTTTGGCCTTCAGTGCGCACCACTTTTGGCAAGCTGTGCTGCATGTGCCTGCACTTGATAGCATATGGGTAAGATATTTCTCTTTTTTTGTTTTAGTTTTTTTTTCAGTGACCGTACCATGTGCCACATATCTTCCCCTGCAAGTTTCCTTGCTTCCTTGACGTTTTCCCCTGCTTTTGCAACATCTGGGAGCTTAATTTTGGCATGTTTTGGTCTTTTGCAATGCAACTCATTTCCTCCCCGGCCATTTCTTGAAGACACTACAACTGCCAATTTTCTGGGTTTTGGGGCTTTTTTTCAATTGCATTTCATTTGATCCTATCTCCTTTCCAGAGTGTTTGTTAGCCTTTCTTTTGGGGTTCGCAAGATTCCGTTTCCCTTCCCGAAAGGAAATTTCATTTCCTTTCGGGAAGGGAAACGGAATCTTGCGATTTCAATGGGGACCATGAGAGGAATCCTTGGTGCATGTCCCTGCACGTGATGACATGCCATGCCTTTTGATGGCTTTGACTTTGGGAAAGATTTTTTTCTTTTTTTTTTCCATTTTTTTTAGGCATCCATGTCATGTCTTTTCTAGCTTCCCCTGCAAGTTTTGTCTTGCTCCTTGACTTTTTCCCCATCTTTTGCAACATCTGGGAGCTTAGTTTTGGCATGTTTTGGTCCTTTGCACTGCTCTGATAGCATCCCGGTCCATTTTCCTCTTGTCACTAAATGGCCCAAATTTCCCAATTTTCTTTTTTTTCTCCTCCAGTTGCAATTCCTTTGATGGGATCTCCATTCCAGCGTCTTTCTAAGTCCTTCTTATTTCTTTTGGCCTTCAGTGCGCACCACTTTTGGCAAGCTGTGCTGCATGTGCCTGCACTTGATAGCATATGGGTAAGATATTTCTCTTTTTTTGTTTTAGTTTTTTTTTCAGTGACCGTACCATGTGCCACATATCTTCCCCTGCAAGTTTCCTTGCTTCCTTGACGTTTTCCCCTGCTTTTGCAACATCTGGGAGCTTAATTTTGGCATGTTTTGGTCTTTTGCAATGCAACTCATTTCCTCCCCGGCCATTTCTTGAAGACACTACAACTGCCAATTTTCTGGGTTTTGGGGCTTTTTTTCAATTGCATTTCATTTGATCCTATCTCCTTTCCAGAGTGTTTGTTAGCCTTTCTTTTGGGGTTCGCAAGATTCCGTTTCCCTTCCCGAAAGGAAATTTCATTTCCTTTCGGGAAGGGAAACGGAATCTTGCGATTTCAATGGGGACCATGAGAGGAATCCTTGGTGCATGTCCCTGCACGTGATGACATGCCATGCCTTTTGATGGCTTTGACTTTGGGAAAGATTTTTTTCTTTTTTTTTTCCAATTTTTTTAGGCATCCATGTCATGTCTTTTCTAGCTTCCCCTGCAAGTTTTGTCTTGCTCCTTGACTTTTTCCCCTGCTTTTGCAACATCTGGGAGCTTCGTTTTGGCATGTTTTGCTCCTTTGCACTGCTCTGATAGCATCCCGGTCCATTTTCCTCTTGTCACTAAATGGCCCAAATTTCCCAATTTTCTTTTTTTTCTCCTCCAGTTGCAATTCCTTTGATGGGATCTCCATTCCAGCGTCTTTCTAAGTCCTTCTTATTTCTTTTGGCCTTCAGTGCGCACCACTTTTGGCAAGCTGTGCTGCATGTGCCTGCACTTGATAGCATATGGGTAAGATATTTCTCTTTTTTTGTTTTAGTTTTTTTTTCAGTGACCGTACCATGTGCCACGTATCTTCCCCTGCAAGTTTCCTTGCTTCCTTGACATTTTCCCCTGCTTTTGCAACATCTGGGAGCTTAATTTTGGCATGTTTTGGTCTTTTGCAATGCAACTCATTTCCTCCCCGGCCATTTCTTGAAGACACTACAACTGCCAATTTTCTGGGTTTTGGGGCTTTTTTTCAATTGCATTTCATTTGATCCTATCTCCTTTCCAGAGTGTTTGTTAGCCTTTCTTTTGGGGTTCGCAAGATTCCGTTTCCCTTCCCGAAAGGAAATTTCATTTCCTTTCGGGAAGGGAAACGGAATCTTGCGATTTCAATGGGGACCATGAGAGGAATCCTTGGTGCATGTCCCTGCACGTGATGACATGCCATGCCTTTTGATGGCTTTGACTTTGGGAAAGATTTTTTTCTTTTTTTTTTCCAATTTTTTTAGGCATCCATGTCATGTCTTTTCTAGCTTCCCCTGCAAGTTTTGTCTTGCTCCTTGACTTTTTCCCCATCTTTTGCAACATCTGGGAGCTTCGTTTTGGCATGTTTTGGTCCTTTGCACTGCTCTGATAGCATCCCGGTCCATTTTCCTCTTGTCACTAAATGGCCCAAATTTCCCAATTTTCTTTTTTTTCTCCTCCAGTTGCAATTCCTTTGATGGGATCTCCATTCCAGCGTCTTTCTAAGTCCTTCTTATTTCTTTTGGCCTTCAGTGCGCACCACTTTTGGCAAGCTGTGCTGCATGTGCCTGCACTTGATAGCATATGGGTAAGATATTTCTCTTTTTTTGTTTTAGTTTTTTTTCAGTGACCGTACCATGTGCCACATATCTTCCCCTGCAAGTTTCCTTTCTTCCTTGACATTTTCCCCTGCTTTTGCAACATCTGGGAGCTTAATTTTGGCATGTTTTGGTCTTTTGCAATGCAACTCATTTCCTCCCCGGCCATTTCTTGAAGACACTACAACTGCCAATTTTCTGGGTTTTGGGGCTTTTTTTCAATTGCATTTCATTTGATCCTATCTCCTTTCCAGAGTGTTTGTTAGCCTTTCTTTTGGGGTTCGCAAGATTCCGTTTCCCTTCCCGAAAGGAAATTTCATTTCCTTTCGGGAAGGGAAACGGAATCTTGCGATTTCAATGGGGACCATGAGAGGAATCCTTGGTGCATGTCCCTGCACGTGATGACATGCCATGCCTTTTGATGGCTTTGACTTTGGGAAAGATTTTTTTCTTTTTTTTTTCCAATTTTTTTAGGCATCCATGTCATGTCTTTTCTAGCTTCCCCTGCAAGTTTTGTCTTGCTCCTTGACTTTTTCCCCATCTTTTGCAACATCTAGGAGCTTCGTTTTGGCATGTTTTGCTCCTTTGCACTGCTCTGATAGCATCCCGGTCCATTTTCCTCTTGTCACTAAATGGCCCAAATTTCCCAATTTTCTTTTTTTTCTCCTCCAGTTGCAATTCCTTTGATGGGATCTCCATTCCAGCGTCTTTCTAAGTCCTTCTTATTTCTTTTGGCCTTCAGTGCGCACCACTTTTGGCAAGCTGTGCTGCATGTGCCTGCACTTGATAGCATATGGGTAAGATATTTCTCTTTTTTTGTTTTAGTTTTTTTTCAGTGACCGTACCATGTGCCACATATCTTCCCCTGCAAGTTTCCTTTCTTCCTTGACATTTTCCCCTGCTTTTGCAACATCTGGGAGCTTAATTTTGGCATGTTTTGGTCTTTTGCAATGCAACTCATTTCCTCCCCAGCCATTTCTTGAAGACACTACAACTGCCAATTTTCTGGGTTTTGGGGCTTTTTTTCAATTGCATTTCATTTGATCCTATCTCCTTTCCAGAGTGTTTGTTAGCCTTTCTTTTGGGGTTCGCAAGATTCCGTTTCCCTTCCCGAAAGGAAATTTCATTTCCTTTCGGGAAGGGAAACGGAATCTTGCGATTTCAATGGGGACCATGAGAGGAATCCTTGGTGCATGTCCCTGCACATGATGACATGCCATGCCTTTTGATGGCTTTGACTTTGGGAAAGATTTTTTTCTTTTTTTTTTCCAATTTTTTTAGGCATCCATGTCATGTCTTTTCTAGCTTCCCCTGCAAGTTTTGTCTTGCTCCTTGACTTTTTCCCCATCTTTTGCAACATCTGGGAGCTTCGTTTTGGCATGTTTTGGTCCTTTGCACTGCTCTGATAGCATCCCGGTCCATTTTCCTCTTGTCACTAAATGGCCCAAATTTCCCAATTTTCTTTTTTTTCTCCTCCAGTTGCAATTCCTTTGATGGGATCTCCATTCCAGCGTCTTTCTAAGTCCTTCTTATTTCTTTTGGCCTTCAGTGCGCACCACTTTTGGCAAGCTGTGCTGCATGTGCCTGCACTTGATAGCATATGGGTAAGATATTTCTCTTTTTTTGTTTTAGTTTTTTTTTCAGTGACCGTACCATGTGCCACATATCTTCCCCTGCAAGTTTCCTTTCTTCCTTGACATTTTCCCCTGCTTTTGCAACATCTGGGAGCTTAATTTTGGCATGTTTTGGTCTTTTGCAATGCAAGTCATTTCCTCCCCGGCCATTTCTTGAAGACACTACAACTGCCAATTTTCTGGGTTTTGGGGCTTTTTTTCAATTGCATTTCATTTGATCCTATCTCCTTTCCAGAGTGTTTGTTAGCCTTTCTTTTGGGGTTCGCAAGATTCCGTTTCCCTTCCCGAAAGGAAATTTCATTTCCTTTCGGGAAGGGAAACGGAATCTTGCGATTTCAATGGGGACCATGAGAGGAATCCTTGGTGCATGTCCCTGCACGTGATGACATGCCATGCCTTTTGATGGCTTTGACTTTGGGAAAGATTTTTTTCTTTTTTTTTTCCAATTTTTTTAGGCATCCATGTCATGTCTTTTCTAGCTTCCCCTGCAAGTTTTGTCTTGCTCCTTGACTTTTTCCCCATCTTTTGCAACATCTGGGAGCTTCGTTTTGGCATGTTTTGCTCCTTTGCACTGCTCTGATAGCATCCCGGTCCATTTTCCTCTTGTCACTAAATGGCCCAAATTTCCCAATTTTCTTTTTTTTCTCCTCCAGTTGCAATTCCTTTGATGGGATCTCCATTCCAGCGTCTTTCTAAGTCCTTCTTATTTCTTTTGGCCTTCAGTGCGCACCACTTTTGGCAAGCTGTGCTGCATGTGCCTGCACTTGATAGCATATGGGTAAGATATTTCTCTTTTTTTGTTTTAGTTTTTTTTCAGTGACCGTACCATGTGCCACATATCTTCCCCTGCAAGTTTCCTTTCTTCCTTGACATTTTCCCCTGCTTTTGCAACATCTGGGAGCTTAATTTTGGCATGTTTTGGTCTTTTGCAATGCAACTCATTTCCTCCCCAGCCATTTCTTGAAGACACTACAACTGCCAATTTTCTGGGTTTTGGGGCTTTTTTTCAATTGCATTTCATTTGATCCTATCTCCTTTCCAGAGTGTTTGTTAGCCTTTCTTTTGGGGTTCGCAAGATTCCGTTTCCCTTCCCGAAAGGAAATTTCATTTCCTTTCGGGAAGGGAAACGGAATCTTGCGATTTCAATGGGGACCATGAGAGGAATCCTTGGTGCATGTCCCTGCACATGATGACATGCCATGCCTTTTGATGGCTTTGACTTTGGGAAAGATTTTTTTCTTTTTTTTTTCCAATTTTTTTAGGCATCCATGTCATGTCTTTTCTAGCTTCCCCTGCAAGTTTTGTCTTGCTCCTTGACTTTTTCCCCATCTTTTGCAACATCTGGGAGCTTCGTTTTGGCATGTTTTGGTCCTTTGCACTGCTCTGATAGCATCCCGGTCCATTTTCCTCTTGTCACTAAATGGCCCAAATTTCCCAATTTTCTTTTTTTTCTCCTCCAGTTGCAATTCCTTTGATGGGATCTCCATTCCAGCGTCTTTCTAAGTCCTTCTTATTTCTTTTGGCCTTCAGTGCGCACCACTTTTGGCAAGCTGTGCTGCATGTGCCTGCACTTGATAGCATATGGGTAAGATATTTCTCTTTTTTTGTTTTAGTTTTTTTTTCAGTGACCGTACCATGTGCCACATATCTTCCCCTGCAAGTTTCCTTTCTTCCTTGACATTTTCCCCTGCTTTTGCAACATCTGGGAGCTTAATTTTGGCATGTTTTGGTCTTTTGCAATGCAAGTCATTTCCTCCCCGGCCATTTCTTGAAGACACTACAACTGCCAATTTTCTGGGTTTTGGGGCTTTTTTTCAATTGCATTTCATTTGATCCTATCTCCTTTCCAGAGTGTTTGTTAGCCTTTCTTTTGGGGTTCGCAAGATTCCGTTTCCCTTCCCGAAAGGAAATTTCATTTCCTTTCGGGAAGGGAAACGGAATCTTGCGATTTCAATGGGGACCATGAGAGGAATCCTTGGTGCATGTCCCTGCACGTGATGACATGCCATGCCTTTTGATGGCTTTGACTTTGGGAAAGATTTTTTTCTTTTTTTTTTCCAATTTTTTTAGGCATCCATGTCATGTCTTTTCTAGCTTCCCCTGCAAGTTTTTTCTTGCTCCTTGACTTTTTCCCCATCTTTTGCAACATCTGGGAGCTTCGTTTTGGCATGTTTTGGTCCTTTGCACTGCTCTGATAGCATCCCGGTCCATTTTCCTCTTGTCACTAAATGGCCCAAATTTCCCAATTTTCTTTTTTTTCTCCTCCAGTTGCAATTCCTTTGATGGGATCTCCATTCCAGCGTCTTTCTAAGTCCTTCTTATTTCTTTTGGCCTTCAGTGCGCACCACTTTTGGCAAGCTGTGCTGCATGTGCCTGCACTTGATAGCATATGGGTAAGATATTTCTCTTTTTTTGTTTTAGTTTTTTTTCAGTGACCGTACCATGTGCCACATATCTTCCCCTGCAAGTTTCCTTTCTTCCTTGACATTTTCCCCTGCTTTTGCAACATCTGGGAGCTTAATTCTGGCATGTTTTGGTCTTTTGCAATGCAACTCATTTCCTCTAGGGCCATTTCTTGAAGACACTACAACTGCCAATTTTCTGGGTTTTGGGGCTTTTTTTCAATTGCATTTCATTTGATCCTATCTCCTTTCCAGAGTGTTTGTTAGCCTTTCTTTTGGGGTTCGCAAGATTCCGTTTCCCTTCGGGAAAGGAAATTTCATTTCCTTTCGGGAAGGGAAACGGAATCTTGCGATTTCAATGGGGACCATGAGAGGAATCCTTGGTGCATGTCCCTGCACGTGATGACATGCCATGCCTTTTGATGGCTTTGACTTTGGGAAAGATTTTTTTCTTTTTTTTTTCCAATTTTTTTAGGCATCCATGTCATGTCTTTTCTAGCTTCCCCTGCAAGTTTTGTCTTGCTCCTTGACTTTTTCCCCATCTTTTGCAACATCTGGGAGCTTCGTTTTGGCATGTTTTGCTCCTTTGCACTGCTCTGATAGCATCCCGGTCCATTTTCCTCTTGTCACTAAATGGCCCAAATTTCCCAATTTTCTTTTTTTTCTCCTCCAGTTGCAATTCCTTTGATGGGATCTCCATTCCAGCGTCTTTCTAAGTCCTTCTTATTTCTTTTGGCCTTCAGTGCGCACCACTTTTGGCAAGCTGTGCTGCATGTGCCTGCACTTGATAGCATATGGGTAAGATATTTCTCTTTTTTTGTTTTAGTTTTTTTTCAGTGACCGTACCATGTGCCACATATCTTCCCCTGCAAGTTTCCTTTCTTCCTTGACATTTTCCCCTGCTTTTGCAACATCTGGGAGCTTAATTTTGGCATGTTTTGGTCTTTTGCAATGCAACTCATTTCCTCCCCAGCCATTTCTTGAAGACACTACAACTGCCAATTTTCTGGGTTTTGGGGCTTTTTTTCAATTGCATTTCATTTGATCCTATCTCCTTTCCAGAGTGTTTGTTAGCCTTTCTTTTGGGGTTCGCAAGATTCCGTTTCCCTTCCCGAAAGGAAATTTCATTTCCTTTCGGGAAGGGAAACGGAATCTTGCGATTTCAATGGGGACCATGAGAGGAATCCTTGGTGCATGTCCCTGCACATGATGACATGCCATGCCTTTTGATGGCTTTGACTTTGGGAAAGATTTTTTTCTTTTTTTTTTCCAATTTTTTTAGGCATCCATGTCATGTCTTTTCTAGCTTCCCCTGCAAGTTTTGTCTTGCTCCTTGACTTTTTCCCCATCTTTTGCAACATCTGGGAGCTTCGTTTTGGCATGTTTTGGTCCTTTGCACTGCTCTGATAGCATCCCGGTCCATTTTCCTCTTGTCACTAAATGGCCCAAATTTCCCAATTTTCTTTTTTTTCTCCTCCAGTTGCAATTCCTTTGATGGGATCTCCATTCCAGCGTCTTTCTAAGTCCTTCTTATTTCTTTTGGCCTTCAGTGCGCACCACTTTTGGCAAGCTGTGCTGCATGTGCCTGCACTTGATAGCATATGGGTAAGATATTTCTCTTTTTTTGTTTTAGTTTTTTTTTCAGTGACCGTACCATGTGCCACATATCTTCCCCTGCAAGTTTCCTTTCTTCCTTGACATTTTCCCCTGCTTTTGCAACATCTGGGAGCTTAATTTTGGCATGTTTTGGTCTTTTGCAATGCAAGTCATTTCCTCCCCGGCCATTTCTTGAAGACACTACAACTGCCAATTTTCTGGGTTTTGGGGCTTTTTTTCAATTGCATTTCATTTGATCCTATCTCCTTTCCAGAGTGTTTGTTAGCCTTTCTTTTGGGGTTCGCAAGATTCCGTTTCCCTTCCCGAAAGGAAATTTCATTTCCTTTCGGGAAGGGAAACGGAATCTTGCGATTTCAATGGGGACCATGAGAGGAATCCTTGGTGCATGTCCCTGCACGTGATGACATGCCATGCCTTTTGATGGCTTTGACTTTGGGAAAGATTTTTTTCTTTTTTTTTTCCAATTTTTTTAGGCATCCATGTCATGTCTTTTCTAGCTTCCCCTGCAAGTTTTGTCTTGCTCCTTGACTTTTTCCCCATCTTTTGCAACATCTGGGAGCTTCGTTTTGGCATGTTTTGGTCCTTTGCACTGCTCTGATAGCATCCCGGTCCATTTTCCTCTTGTCACTAAATGGCCCAAATTTCCCAATTTTCTTTTTTTTCTCCTCCAGTTGCAATTCCTTTGATGGGATCTCCATTCCAGCGTCTTTCTAAGTCCTTCTTATTTCTTTTGGCCTTCAGTGCGCACCACTTTTGGCAAGCTGTGCTGCATGTGCCTGCACTTGATAGCATATGGGTAAGATATTTCTCTTTTTTTGTTTTAGTTTTTTTTCAGTGACCGTACCATGTGCCACATATCTTCCCCTGCAAGTTTCCTTTCTTCCTTGACATTTTCCCCTGCTTTTGCAACATCTGGGAGCTTAATTCTGGCATGTTTTGGTCTTTTGCAATGCAACTCATTTCCTCTAGGGCCATTTCTTGAAGACACTACAACTGCCAATTTTCTGGG
The DNA here is from genome assembly GCF_037042795.1 of Molothrus aeneus. NCBI lineage: Eukaryota > Metazoa > Chordata > Aves > Passeriformes > Icteridae > Molothrus > Molothrus aeneus. The sequence continues at coordinate 208,371 of NW_027099176.1, read as the reverse complement.
TTTTGGGGCTTTTTTTCAATTGCATTTCATTTGATCCTATCTCCTTTCCAGAGTGTTTGTTAGCCTTTCTTTTGGGGTTCGCAAGATTCCGTTTCCCTTCGGGAAAGGAAATTTCATTTCCTTTCGGGAAGGGAAACGGAATCTTGCGATTTCAATGGGGACCATGAGAGGAATCCTTGGTGCATGTCCCTGCACGTGATGACATGCCATGCCTTTTGATGGCTTTGACTTTGGGAAAGATTTTTTTCTTTTTTTTTTCCAATTTTTTTAGGCATCCATGTCATGTCTTTTCTAGCTTCCCCTGCAAGTTTTGTCTTGCTCCTTGACTTTTTCCCCATCTTTTGCAACATCTGGGAGCTTCGTTTTGGCATGTTTTGCTCCTTTGCACTGCTCTGATAGCATCCCGGTCCATTTTCCTCTTGTCACTAAATGGCCCAAATTTCCCAATTTTCTTTTTTTTCTCCTCCAGTTGCAATTCCTTTGATGGGATCTCCATTCCAGCGTCTTTCTAAGTCCTTCTTATTTCTTTTGGCCTTCAGTGCGCACCACTTTTGGCAAGCTGTGCTGCATGTGCCTGCACTTGATAGCATATGGGTAAGATATTTCTCTTTTTTTGTTTTAGTTTTTTTTCAGTGACCGTACCATGTGCCACATATCTTCCCCTGCAAGTTTCCTTTCTTCCTTGACATTTTCCCCTGCTTTTGCAACATCTGGGAGCTTAATTTTGGCATGTTTTGGTCTTTTGCAATGCAACTCATTTCCTCCCCAGCCATTTCTTGAAGACACTACAACTGCCAATTTTCTGGGTTTTGGGGCTTTTTTTCAATTGCATTTCATTTGATCCTATCTCCTTTCCAGAGTGTTTGTTAGCCTTTCTTTTGGGGTTCGCAAGATTCCGTTTCCCTTCCCGAAAGGAAATTTCATTTCCTTTCGGGAAGGGAAACGGAATCTTGCGATTTCAATGGGGACCATGAGAGGAATCCTTGGTGCATGTCCCTGCACATGATGACATGCCATGCCTTTTGATGGCTTTGACTTTGGGAAAGATTTTTTTCTTTTTTTTTTCCAATTTTTTTAGGCATCCATGTCATGTCTTTTCTAGCTTCCCCTGCAAGTTTTGTCTTGCTCCTTGACTTTTTCCCCATCTTTTGCAACATCTGGGAGCTTCGTTTTGGCATGTTTTGGTCCTTTGCACTGCTCTGATAGCATCCCGGTCCATTTTCCTCTTGTCACTAAATGGCCCAAATTTCCCAATTTTCTTTTTTTTCTCCTCCAGTTGCAATTCCTTTGATGGGATCTCCATTCCAGCGTCTTTCTAAGTCCTTCTTATTTCTTTTGGCCTTCAGTGCGCACCACTTTTGGCAAGCTGTGCTGCATGTGCCTGCACTTGATAGCATATGGGTAAGATATTTCTCTTTTTTTGTTTTAGTTTTTTTTTCAGTGACCGTACCATGTGCCACATATCTTCCCCTGCAAGTTTCCTTTCTTCCTTGACATTTTCCCCTGCTTTTGCAACATCTGGGAGCTTAATTTTGGCATGTTTTGGTCTTTTGCAATGCAAGTCATTTCCTCCCCGGCCATTTCTTGAAGACACTACAACTGCCAATTTTCTGGGTTTTGGGGCTTTTTTTCAATTGCATTTCATTTGATCCTATCTCCTTTCCAGAGTGTTTGTTAGCCTTTCTTTTGGGGTTCGCAAGATTCCGTTTCCCTTCCCGAAAGGAAATTTCATTTCCTTTCGGGAAGGGAAACGGAATCTTGCGATTTCAATGGGGACCATGAGAGGAATCCTTGGTGCATGTCCCTGCACGTGATGACATGCCATGCCTTTTGATGGCTTTGACTTTGGGAAAGATTTTTTTCTTTTTTTTTTCCAATTTTTTTAGGCATCCATGTCATGTCTTTTCTAGCTTCCCCTGCAAGTTTTTTCTTGCTCCTTGACTTTTTCCCCATCTTTTGCAACATCTGGGAGCTTCGTTTTGGCATGTTTTGGTCCTTTGCACTGCTCTGATAGCATCCCGGTCCATTTTCCTCTTGTCACTAAATGGCCCAAATTTCCCAATTTTCTTTTTTTTCTCCTCCAGTTGCAATTCCTTTGATGGGATCTCCATTCCAGCGTCTTTCTAAGTCCTTCTTATTTCTTTTGGCCTTCAGTGCGCACCACTTTTGGCAAGCTGTGCTGCATGTGCCTGCACTTGATAGCATATGGGTAAGATATTTCTCTTTTTTTGTTTTAGTTTTTTTTCAGTGACCGTACCATGTGCCACATATCTTCCCCTGCAAGTTTCCTTTCTTCCTTGACATTTTCCCCTGCTTTTGCAACATCTGGGAGCTTAATTCTGGCATGTTTTGGTCTTTTGCAATGCAACTCATTTCCTCTAGGGCCATTTCTTGAAGACACTACAACTGCCAATTTTCTGGGTTTTGGGGCTTTTTTTCAATTGCATTTCATTTGATCCTATCTCCTTTCCAGAGTGTTTGTTAGCCTTTCTTTTGGGGTTCGCAAGATTCCGTTTCCCTTCGGGAAAGGAAATTTCATTTCCTTTCGGGAAGGGAAACGGAATCTTGCGATTTCAATGGGGACCATGAGAGGAATCCTTGGTGCATGTCCCTGCACGTGATGACATGCCATGCCTTTTGATGGCTTTGACTTTGGGAAAGATTTTTTTCTTTTTTTTTTCCAATTTTTTTAGGCATCCATGTCATGTCTTTTCTAGCTTCCCCTGCAAGTTTTGTCTTGCTCCTTGACTTTTTCCCCATCTTTTGCAACATCTGGGAGCTTCGTTTTGGCATGTTTTGCTCCTTTGCACTGCTCTGATAGCATCCCGGTCCATTTTCCTCTTGTCACTAAATGGCCCAAATTTCCCAATTTTCTTTTTTTTCTCCTCCAGTTGCAATTCCTTTGATGGGATCTCCATTCCAGCGTCTTTCTAAGTCCTTCTTATTTCTTTTGGCCTTCAGTGCGCACCACTTTTGGCAAGCTGTGCTGCATGTGCCTGCACTTGATAGCATGTGGGTAAGATATTTCTCTTTTTTTGTTTTAGTTTTTTTTCAGTGACCGTACCATGTGCCACATATCTTCCCCTGCAAGTTTCCTTTCTTCCTTGACATTTTCCCCTGCTTTTGCAACATCTGGGAGCTTAATTTTGGCATGTTTTGGTCTTTTGCAATGCAAGTCATTTCCTCCCCGGCCATTTCTTGAAGACACTACAACTGCCAATTTTCTGGGTTTTGGGGCTTTTTTTCAATTGCATTTCATTTGATCCTATCTCCTTTCCAGAGTGTTTGTTAGCCTTTCTTTTGGGGTTCGCAAGATTCCGTTTCCCTTCCCGAAAGGAAATTTCATTTCCTTTCGGGAAGGGAAACGGAATCTTGCGATTTCAATGGGGACCATGAGAGGAATCCTTGGTGCATGTCCCTGCACGTGATGACATGCCATGCCTTTTGATGGCTTTGACTTTGGGAAAGATTTCTTTCTTTTTTTTTTCCATTTTTTTTAGGCATCCATGTCATGTCTTTTCTAGCTTCCCCTGCAAGTTTTGTCTTGCTCCTTGACTTTTTCCCCATCTTTTGCAACATCTGGGAGCTTAGTTTTGGCATGTTTTGGTCCTTTGCACTGCTCTGATAGCATCCCGGTCCATTTTCCTCTTGTCACTAAATGGCCCAAATTTCCCAATTTTCTTTTTTTTCTCCTCCAGTTGCAATTCCTTTGATGGGATCTCCATTCCAGCGTCTTTCTAAGTCCTTCTTATTTCTTTTGGCCTTCAGTGCGCACCACTTTTGGCAAGCTGTGCTGCATGTGCCTGCACTTGATAGCATATGGGTAAGATATTTCTCTTTTTTTGTTTTAGTTTTTTTTTCAGTGACCGTACCATGTGCCACATATCTTCCCCTGCAAGTTTCCTTGCTTCCTTGACGTTTTCCCCTGCTTTTGCAACATCTGGGAGCTTAATTTTGGCATGTTTTGGTCTTTTGCAATGCAACTCATTTCCTCCCCGGCCATTTCTTGAAGACACTACAACTGCCAATTTTCTGGGTTTTGGGGCTTTTTTTCAATTGCATTTCATTTGATCCTATCTCCTTTCCAGAGTGTTTGTTAGCCTTTCTTTTGGGGTTCGCAAGATTCCGTTTCCCTTCCCGAAAGGAAATTTCATTTCCTTTCGGGAAGGGAAACGGAATCTTGCGATTTCAATGGGGACCATGAGAGGAATCCTTGGTGCATGTCCCTGCACGTGATGACATGCCATGCCTTTTGATGGCTTTGACTTTGGGAAAGATTTTTTTCTTTTTTTTTTCCAATTTTTTTAGGCATCCATGTCATGTCTTTTCTAGCTTCCCCTGCAAGTTTTGTCTTGCTCCTTGACTTTTTCCCCATCTTTTGCAACATCTGGGAGCTTCGTTTTGGCATGTTTTGGTCCTTTGCACTGCTCTGATAGCATCCCGGTCCATTTTCCTCTTGTCACTAAATGGCCCAAATTTCCCAATTTTCTTTTTTTTCTCCTCCAGTTGCAATTCCTTTGATGGGATCTCCATTCCAGCGTCTTTCTAAGTCCTTCTTATTTCTTTTGGCCTTCAGTGCGCACCACTTTTGGCAAGCTGTGCTGCATGTGCCTGCACTTGATAGCATATGGGTAAGATATTTCTCTTTTTTTGTTTTAGTTTTTTTTCAGTGACCGTACCATGTGCCACATATCTTCCCCTGCAAGTTTCCTTTCTTCCTTGACATTTTCCCCTGCTTTTGCAACATCTGGGAGCTTAATTTTGGCATGTTTTGGTCTTTTGCAATGCAACTCATTTCCTCCCCGGCCATTTCTTGAAGACACTACAACTGCCAATTTTCTGGGTTTTGGGGCTTTTTTTCAATTGCATTTCATTTGATCCTATCTCCTTTCCAGAGTGTTTGTTAGCCTTTCTTTTGGGGTTCGCAAGATTCCGTTTCCCTTCCCGAAAGGAAATTTCATTTCCTTTCGGGAAGGGAAACGGAATCTTGCGATTTCAATGGGGACCATGAGAGGAATCCTTGGTGCATGTCCCTGCACGTGATGACATGCCATGCCTTTTGATGGCTTTGACTTTGGGAAAGATTTTTTTCTTTTTTTTTTCCAATTTTTTTTAGGCATCCATGTCATGTCTTTTCTAGCTTCCCCTGCAAGTTTTGTCTTGCTCCTTGACTTTTTCCCCATCTTTTGCAACATCTAGGAGCTTCGTTTTGGCATGTTTTGCTCCTTTGCACTGCTCTGATAGCATCCCGGTCCATTTTCCTCTTGTCACTAAATGGCCCAAATTTCCCAATTTTCTTTTTTTTCTCCTCCAGTTGCAATTCCTTTGATGGGATCTCCATTCCAGCGTCTTTCTAAGTCCTTCTTATTTCTTTTGGCCTTCAGTGCGCACCACTTTTGGCAAGCTGTGCTGCATGTGCCTGCACTTGATAGCATATGGGTAAGATATTTCTCTTTTTTTGTTTTAGTTTTTTTTCAGTGACCGTACCATGTGCCACATATCTTCCCCTGCAAGTTTCCTTTCTTCCTTGACATTTTCCCCTGCTTTTGCAACATCTGGGAGCTTAATTTTGGCATGTTTTGGTCTTTTGCAATGCAACTCATTTCCTCCCCGGCCATTTCTTGAAGACACTACAACTGCCAATTTTCTGGGTTTTGGGGCTTTTTTTCAATTGCATTTCATTTGATCCTATCTCCTTTCCAGAGTGTTTGTTAGCCTTTCTTTTGGGGTTCGCAAGATTCCGTTTCCCTTCCCGAAAGGAAATTTCATTTCCTTTCGGGAAGGGAAACGGAATCTTGCGATTTCAATGGGGACCATGAGAGGAATCCTTGGTGCATGTCCCTGCACGTGATGACATGCCATGCCTTTTGATGGCTTTGACTTTGGGAAAGATTTTTTTCTTTTTTTTTTCCAATTTTTTTAGGCATCCATGTCATGTCTTTTCTAGCTTCCCCTGCAAGTTTTGTCTTGCTCCTTGACTTTTTCCCCATCTTTTGCAACATCTGGGAGCTTAGTTTTGGCATGTTTTGCTCCTTTGCACTGCTCTGATAGCATCCCGGTCCATTTTCCTCTTGTCACTAAATGGCCCAAATTTCCCAATTTTCTTTTTTTTCTCCTCCAGTTGCAATTCCTTTGATGGGATCTCCATTCCAGCGTCTTTCTAAGTCCTTCTTATTTCTTTTGGCCTTCAGTGCGCACCACTTTTGGCAAGCTGTGCTGCATGTGCCTGCACTTGATAGCATATGGGTAAGATATTTCTCTTTTTTTGTTTTAGTTTTTTTTCAGTGACCGTACCATGTGCCACATATCTTCCCCTGCAAGTTTCCTTTCTTCCTTGACATTTTCCCCTGCTTTTGCAACATCTGGGAGCTTAATTTTGGCATGTTTTGGTCTTTTGCAATGCAACTCATTTCCTCCCCGGCCATTTCTTGAAGACACTACAACTGCCAATTTTCTGGGTTTTGGGGCTTTTTTCAATTGCATTTCATTTGATCCTATCTCCTTTCCAGAGTGTTTGTTAGCCTTTCTTTTGGGGTTCGCAAGATTCCGTTTCCCTTCCCGAAAGGAAATTTCATTTCCTTTCGGGAAGGGAAACGGAATCTTGCGATTTCAATGGGGACCATGAGAGGAATCCTTGGTGCATGTCCCTGCACATGATGACATGCCATGCCTTTTGATGGCTTTGACTTTGGGAAAGATTTTTTTCTTTTTTTTTTCCAATTTTTTTAGGCATCCATGTCATGTCTTTTCTAGCTTCCCCTGCAAGTTTTGTCTTGCTCCTTGACTTTTTCCCCATCTTTTGCAACATCTGGGAGCTTCGTTTTGGCATGTTTTGGTCCTTTGCACTGCTCTGATAGCATCCCGGTCCATTTTCCTCTTGTCACTAAATGGCCCAAATTTCCCAATTTTCTTTTTTTTCTCCTCCAGTTGCAATTCCTTTGATGGGATCTCCATTCCAGCGTCTTTCTAAGTCCTTCTTATTTCTTTTGGCCTTCAGTGCGCACCACTTTTGGCAAGCTGTGCTGCATGTGCCTGCACTTGATAGCATATGGGTAAGATATTTCTCTTTTTTTGTTTTAGTTTTTTTTTCAGTGACCGTACCATGTGCCACATATCTTCCCCTGCAAGTTTCCTTTCTTCCTTGACATTTTCCCCTGCTTTTGCAACATCTGGGAGCTTAATTTTGGCATGTTTTGGTCTTTTGCAATGCAAGTCATTTCCTCCCCGGCCATTTCTTGAAGACACTACAACTGCCAATTTTCTGGGTTTTGGGGCTTTTTTTCAATTGCATTTCATTTGATCCTATCTCCTTTCCAGAGTGTTTGTTAGCCTTTCTTTTGGGGTTCGCAAGATTCCGTTTCCCTTCCCGAAAGGAAATTTCATTTCCTTTCGGGAAGGGAAACGGAATCTTGCGATTTCAATGGGGACCATGAGAGGAATCCTTGGTGCATGTCCCTGCACGTGATGACATGCCATGCCTTTTGATGGCTTTGACTTTGGGAAAGATTTTTTTCTTTTTTTTTTCCAATTTTTTTAGGCATCCATGTCATGTCTTTTCTAGCTTCCCCTGCAAGTTTTGTCTTGCTCCTTGACTTTTTCCCCATCTTTTGCAACATCTGGGAGCTTCGTTTTGGCATGTTTTGCTCCTTTGCACTGCTCTGATAGCATCCCGGTCCATTTTCCTCTTGTCACTAAATGGCCCAAATTTCCCAATTTTCTTTTTTTTCTCCTCCAGTTGCAATTCCTTTGATGGGATCTCCATTCCAGCGTCTTTCTAAGTCCTTCTTATTTCTTTTGGCCTTCAGTGCGCACCACTTTTGGCAAGCTGTGCTGCATGTGCCTGCACTTGATAGCATATGGGTAAGATATTTCTCTTTTTTTGTTTTAGTTTTTTTTCAGTGACCGTACCATGTGCCACATATCTTCCCCTGCAAGTTTCCTTTCTTCCTTGACATTTTCCCCTGCTTTTGCAACATCTGGGAGCTTAATTCTGGCATGTTTTGGTCTTTTGCAATGCAACTCATTTCCTCCCCGGCCATTTCTTGAAGACACTACAACTGCCAATTTTCTGGGTTTTGGGGCTTTTTTTCAATTGCATTTCATTTGATCCTATCTCCTTTCCAGAGTGTTTGTTAGCCTTTCTTTTGGGGTTCGCAAGATTCCGTTTCCCTTCCCGAAAGGAAATTTCATTTCCTTTCGGGAAGGGAAACGGAATCTTGCGATTTCAATGGGGACCATGAGAGGAATCCTTGGTGCATGTCCCTGCACGTGATGACATGCCATGCCTTTTGATGGCTTTGACTTTGGGAAAGATTTTTTTCTTTTTTTTTTCCAATTTTTTTAGGCATCCATGTCATGTCTTTTCTAGCTTCCCCTGCAAGTTTTGTCTTGCTCCTTGACTTTTTCCCCATCTTTTGCAACATCTGGGAGCTTCGTTTTGGCATGTTTTGCTCCTTTGCACTGCTCTGATAGCATCCCGGTCCATTTTCCTCTTGTCACTAAATGGCCCAAATTTCCCAATTTTCTTTTTTTTCTCCTCCAGTTGCAATTCCTTTGATGGGATCTCCATTCCAGCGTCTTTCTAAGTCCTTCTTATTTCTTTTGGCCTTCAGTGCGCACCACTTTTGGCAAGCTGTGCTGCATGTGCCTGCACTTGATAGCATGTGGGTAAGATATTTCTCTTTTTTTGTTTTAGTTTTTTTTCAGTGACCGTACCATGTGCCACATATCTTCCCCTGCAAGTTTCCTTTCTTCCTTGACATTTTCCCCTGCTTTTGCAACATCTGGGAGCTTAATTTTGGCATGTTTTGGTCTTTTGCAATGCAACTCATTTCCTCCCCGGCCATTTCTTGAAGACACTACAACTGCCAATTTTCTGGGTTTTGGGGCTTTTTTTCAATTGCATTTCATTTGATCCTATCTCCTTTCCAGAGTGTTTGTTAGCCTTTCTTTTGGGGTTCGCAAGATTCCGTTTCCCTTCCCGACAGGAAAGGAAACGGAATCTTGCGATTTCAATGGGGACCATGAGAGGAATCCTTGGTGCATGTCCCTGCACGTGATGACATGCCATGCCTTTTGATGGCTTTGACTTTGGGAAAGATTTTTTTCTTTTTTTTTTCCAATTTTTTTAGGCATCCATGTCATGTCTTTTCTAGCTTCCCCTGCAAGTTTTGTCTTGCTCCTTGACTTTTTCCCCATCTTTTGCAACATCTGGGAGCTTCGTTTTGGCATGTTTTGGTCCTTTGCACTGCTCTGATAGTATCCCGGTCCATTTTCCTCTTGTCACTAAATGGCCCAAATTTCCCAATTTTCTTTTTTTTCTCCTCCAGTTGCAATTCCTTGGATGGGATCTCCATTCCAGCGTCTTTCTAAGTCCTTCTTATTTCTTTTGGCCTTCAGTGCGCACCACTTTTGGCAAGCTGTGCTGCATGTGCCTGCACTTGATAGCATATGGGTAAGATATTTCTCTTTTTTTGTTTTAGTTTTTTTTCAGTGACCGTACCATGTGCCACATATCTTCCCCTGCAAGTTTCCTTTCTTCCTTGACATTTTCCCCTGCTTTTGCAACATCTGGGAGCTTAATTTTGGCATGTTTTGGTCTTTTGCAATGCAACTCATTTCCTCCCCAGCCATTTCTTGAAGACACTACAACTGCCAATTTTCTGGGTTTTGGGGCTTTTTTTCAATTGCATTTCATTTGATCCTGTCTCCTTTCCAGAGTGTTTGTTAGCCTTTCTTTTGGGGTTCGCAAGATTCCGTTTCCCTTCCCGAAAGGAAATTTCATTTCCTTTCGGGAAGGGAAACGGAATCTTGCGATTTCAATGGGGACCATTAGAGGAATCCTTGGTGCATGTCGCTGCACGTGATGACATGCCATGCCTTTTGATGGCTTTGACTTTGGGAAAGATTTTTTTCTTTTTTTTTTCCAATTTTTTTAGGCATCCATGTCATGTCTTTTCTAGCTTCCCCTGCAAGTTTTGTCTTGCTCCTTGACTTTTTCCCCATCTTTTGCAACATCTGGGAGCTTCGTTTTGGCATGTTTTGGTCCTTTGCACTGCTCTGATAGCATCCCGGTCCATTTTCCTCTTGTCACTAAATGGCCCAAATTTCCCAATTTTCTTTTTTTTCTCCTCCAGTTGCAATTCCTTTGATGGGATCTCCATTCCAGCGTCTTTCTAAGTCCTTCTTATTTCTTTTGGCCTTCAGTGCGCACCACTTTTGGCAAGCTGTGCTGCATGTGCCTGCACTTGATAGCATATGGGTAAGATATTTCTCTTTTTTTGTTTTAGTTTTTTTTCAGTGACCGTACCATGTGCCACATATCTTCCCCTGCAAGTTTCCTTTCTTCCTTGACATTTTCCCCTGCTTTTGCAACATCTGGGAGCTTAATTTTGGCATGTTTTGGTCTTTTGCAATGCAAGTCATTTCCTCCCCGGCCATTTCTTGAAGACACTACAACTGCCAATTTTCTGGGTTTTGGGGCTTTTTTTCAATTGCATTTCATTTGATCCTATCTCCTTTCCAGAGTGTTTGTTAGCCTTTCTTTTGGGGTTCGCAAGATTCCGTTTCCCTTCCCGAAAGGAAATTTCATTTCCTTTCGGGAAGGGAAACGGAATCTTGCGATTTCAATGGGGACCATGAGAGGAATCCTTGGTGCATGTCCCTGCACGTGATGACATGCCATGCCTTTTGATGGCTTTGACTTTGGGAAAGATTTTTTTCTTTTTTTTTTCCAATTTTTTTAGGCATCCATGTCATGTCTTTTCTAGCTTCCCCTGCAAGTTTTGTCTTGCTCCTTGACTTTTTCCCCATCTTTTGCAACATCTGGGAGCTTCGTTTTGGCATGTTTTGCTCCTTTGCACTGCTCTGATAGCATCCCGGTCCATTTTCCTCTTGTCACTAAATGGCCCAAATTTCCCAATTTTCTTTTTTTTCTCCTCCAGTTGCAATTCCTTGGATGGGATCTCCATTCCAGCGTCTTTCTAAGTCCTTCTTATTTCTTTTGGCCTTCAGTGCGCACCACTTTTGGCAAGCTGTGCTGCATGTGCCTGCACTTGATAGCATATGGGTAAGATATTTCTCTTTTTTTGTTTTAGTTTTTTTTCAGTGACCGTACCATGTGCCACATATCTTCCCCTGCAAGTTTCCTTTCTTCCTTGACATTTTCCCCTGCTTTTGCAACATCTGGGAGCTTAATTTTGGCATGTTTTGGTCTTTTGCAATGCAACTCATTTCCTCCCCGGCCATTTCTTGAAGACACTACAACTGCCAATTTTCTGGGTTTTGGGGCTTTTTTTCAATTGCATTTCATTTGATCCTATCTCCTTTCCAGAGTGTTTGTTAGCCTTTCTTTTGGGGTTCGCAAGATTCCGTTTCCCTTCCCGAAAGGAAATTTCATTTCCTTTCGGGAAGGGAAACGGAATCTTGCGATTTCAATGGGGACCATGAGAGGAATCCTTGGTGCATGTCCCTGCACGTGATGACATGCCATGCCTTTTGATGGCTTTGACTTTGGGAAAGATTTTTTTCTTTTTTTTTTCCAATTTTTTTAGGCATCCATGTCATGTCTTTTCTAGCTTCCCCTGCAAGTTTTGTCTTGCTCCTTGACTTTTTCCCCATCTTTTGCAACATCTGGGAGCTTCGTTTTGGCATGTTTTGGTCCTTTGCACTGCTCTGATAGCATCCCGGTCCATTTTCCTCTTGTCACTAAATGGCCCAAATTTCCCAATTTTCTTTTTTTTCTCCTCCAGTTGCAATTCCTTTGATGGGATCTCCATTCCAGCGTCTTTCTAAGTCCTTCTTATTTCTTTTGGCCTTCAGTGCGCACCACTTTTGGCAAGCTGTGCTGCATGTGCCTGCACTTGATAGCATGTGGGTAAGATATTTCTCTTTTTTTGTTTTAGTTTTTTTTCAGTGACCGTACCATGTGCCACATATCTTCCCCTGCAAGTTTCCTTTCTTCCTTGACATTTTCCCCTGCTTTTGCAACATCTGGGAGCTTAATTTTGGCATGTTTTGGTCTTTTGCAATGCAACTCATTTCCTCCCCGGCCATTTCTTGAAGACACTACAACTGCCAATTTTCTGGGTTTTGGGGCTTTTTTTCAATTGCATTTCATTTGATCCTATCTCCTTTCCAGAGTGTTTGTTAGCCTTTCTTTTGGGGTTCGCAAGATTCCGTTTCCCTTCCCGACAGGAAAGGAAACGGAATCTTGCGATTTCAATGGGGACCATGAGAGGAATCCTTGGTGCATGTCCCTGCACGTGATGACATGCCATGCCTTTTGATGGCTTTGACTTTGGGAAAGATTTTTTTCTTTTTTTTTTCCAATTTTTTTAGGCATCCATGTCATGTCTTTTCTAGCTTCCCCTGCAAGTTTTGTCTTGCTCCTTGACTTTTTCCCCATCTTTTGCAACATCTGGGAGCTTCGTTTTGGCATGTTTTGCTCCTTTGCACTGCTCTGATAGCATCCCGGTCCATTTTCCTCTTGTCACTAAATGGCCCAAATTTCCCAATTTTCTTTTTTTTCTCCTCCAGTTGCAATTCCTTTGATGGGATCTCCATTCCAGCGTCTTTCTAAGTCCTTCTTATTTCTTTTGGCCTTCAGTGCGCACCACTTTTGGCAAGCTGTGCTGCATGTGCCTGCACTTGATAGCATATGGGTAAGATATTTCTCTTTTTTTGTTTTAGTTTTTTTTCAGTGACCGTACCATGTGCCATATATCTTCCCCTGCAAGTTTCCTTTCTTCCTTGACATTTTCCCCTGCTTTTGCAACATCTGGGAGCTTAATTTTGGCATGTTTTGGTCTTTTGCAATGCAACTCATTTCCTCCCCGGCCATTTCTTGAAGACACTACAACTGCCAATTTTCTGGGTTTTGGGGCTTTTTTTCAATTGCATTTCATTTGATCCTGTCTCCTTTCCAGAGTGTTTGTTAGCCTTTCTTTTGGGGTTCGCAAGATTCCGTTTCCCTTCCCGAAAGGAAATTTCATTTCCTTTCGGGAAGGGAAACGGAATCTTGCGATTTCAATGGGGACCATGAGAGGAATCCTTGGTGCATGTCCCTGCACATGATGACATGCCATGCCTTTTGATGGCTTTGACTTTGGGAAAGATTTTTTTCTTTTTTTTTTCCAATTTTTTTAGGCATCCATGTCATGTCTTTTCTAGCTTCCCCTGCAAGTTTTGTCTTGCTCCTTGACTTTTTCCCCATCTTTTGCAACATCTGGGAGCTTCGTTTTGGCATGTTTTGCTCCTTTGCACTGCTCTGATAGCATCCCGGTCCATTTTCCTCTTGTCACTAAATGGCCCAAATTTCCCAATTTTCTTTTTTTTCTCCTCCAGTTGCAATTCCTTTGATGGGATCTCCATTCCAGCGTCTTTCTAAGTCCTTCTTATTTCTTTTGGCCTTCAGTGCGCACCACTTTTGGCAAGCTGTGCTGCATGTGCCTGCACTTGATAGCATGTGGGTAAGATATTTCTCTTTTTTTGTTTTAGTTTTTTTTCAGTGACCGTACCATGTGCCACATATCTTCCCCTGCAAGTTTCCTTTCTTCCTTGACATTTTCCCCTGCTTTTGCAACATCTGGGAGCTTAATTTTGGCATGTTTTGGTCTTTTGCAATGCAAGTCATTTCCTCCCCGGCCATTTCTTGAAGACACTACAACTGCCAAATTTCTGGGTTTTGGGGCTTTTTTTCAATTGCATTTCATTTGATCCTGTCTCCTTTCCAGAGTGTTTGTTAGCCTTTCTTTTGGGGTTCGCAAGATTCCGTTTCCCTTCCCGAAAGGAAATTTCATTTCCTTTCGGGAAGGGAAACGGAATCTTGCGATTTCAATGGGGACCATGAGAGGAATCCTTGGTGCATGTCCCTGCACGTGATGACATGCCATGCCTTTTGATGGCTTTGACTTTGGGAAAGATTTTTTTCTTTTTTTTTTCCAATTTTTTTAGGCATCCATGTCATGTCTTTTCTAGCTTCCCCTGCAAGTTTTGTCTTGCTCCTTGACTTTTTCCCCATCTTTTGCAACATCTGGGAGCTTCGTTTTGGCATGTTTTGCTCCTTTGCACTGCTCTGATAGCATCCCGGTCCATTTTCCTCTTGTCACTAAATGGCCCAAATTTCCCAATTTTCTTTTTTTTCTCCTCCAGTTGCAATTCCTTTGATGGGATCTCCATTCCAGCGTCTTTCTAAGTCCTTCTTATTTCTTTTGGCCTTCAGTGCGCACCACTTTTGGCAAGCTGTGCTGCATGTGCCTGCACTTGATAGCATATGGGTAAGATATTTCTCTTTTTTTGTTTTAGTTTTTTTTCAGTGACCGTACCATGTGCCACATATCTTCCCCTGCAAGTTTCCTTTCTTCCTTGACATTTTCCCCTGCTTTTGCAACATCTGGGAGCTTAATTTTGGCATGTTTTGGTCTTTTGCAATGCAAGTCATTTCCTCCCCGGCCATTTCTTGAAGACACTACAACTGCCAATTTTCTGGGTTTTGGGGCTTTTTTTCAATTGCATTTCATTTGATCCTATCTCCTTTCCAGAGTGTTTGTTAGCCTTTCTTTTGGGGTTCGCAAGATTCCGTTTCCCTTCCCGAAAGGAAATTTCATTTCCTTTCGGGAAGGGAAACGGAATCTTGCGATTTCAATGGGGACCATGAGAGGAATCCTTGGTGCATGTCCCTGCACGTGATGACATGCCATGCCTTTTGATGGCTTTGACTTTGGGAAAGATTTTTTTCTTTTTTTTTTCCAATTTTTTTAGGCATCCATGTCATGTCTTTTCTAGCTTCCCCTGCAAGTTTTTTCTTGCTCCTTGACTTTTTCCCCATCTTTTGCAACATCTGGGAGCTTAGTTTTGGCATGTTTTGGTCCTTTGCACTGCTCTGATAGCATCCCGGTCCATTTTCCTCTTGTCACTAAATGGCCCAAATTTCCCAATTTTCTTTTTTTTCTCCTCCAGTTGCAATTCCTTTGATGGGATCTCCATTCCAGCGTCTTTCTAAGTCCTTCTTATTTCTTTTGGCCTTCAGTGCGCACCACTTTTGGCAAGCTGTGCTGCATGTGCCTGCACTTGATAGCATATGGGTAAGATATTTCTCTTTTTTTGTTTTAGTTTTTTTTCAGTGACCGTACCATGTGCCACATATCTTCCCCTGCAAGTTTCCTTTCTTCCTTGACATTTTCCCCTGCTTTTGCAACATCTGGGAGCTTAATTTTGGCATGTTTTGGTCTTTTGCAATGCAACTCATTTCCTCCCCGGCCATTTCTTGAAGACACTACAACTGCCAATTTTCTGGGTTTTGGGGCTTTTTTTCAATTGCATTTCATTTGATCCTGTCTCCTTTCCAGAGTGTTTGTTAGCCTTTCTTTTGGGGTTCGCAAGATTCCGTTTCCCTTCCCGAAAGGAAATTTCATTTCCTTTCGGGAAGGGAAACGGAATCTTGCGATTTCAATGGGGACCATGAGAGGAATCCTTGGTGCATGTCCCTGCACGTGATGACATGCCATGCCTTTTGATGGCTTTGACTTTGGGAAAGATTTTTTTCTTTTTTTTTTCCAATTTTTTTAGGCATCCATGTCATGTCTTTTCTAGCTTCCCCTGCAAGTTTTGTCTTGCTCCTTGACTTTTTCCCCATCTTTTGCAACATCTGGGAGCTTCGTTTTGGCATGTTTTGCTCCTTTGCACTGCTCTGATAGCATCCCGGTCCATTTTCCTCTTGTCACTAAATGGCCCAAATTTCCCAATTTTCTTTTTTTTCTCCTCCAGTTGCAATTCCTTTGATGGGATCTCCATTCCAGCGTCTTTCTAAGTCCTTCTTATTTCTTTTGGCCTTCAGTGCGCACCACTTTTGGCAAGCTGTGCTGCATGTGCCTGCACTTGATAGCATATGGGTAAGATATTTCTCTTTTTTTGTTTTAGTTTTTTTTTCAGTGACCGTACCATGTGCCACATATCTTCCCCTGCAAGTTTCCTTTCTTCCTTGACATTTTCCCCTGCTTTTGCAACATCTGGGAGCTTAATTTTGGCATGTTTTGGTCTTTTGCAATGCAACTCATTTCCTCCCCGGCCATTTCTTGAAGACACTACAACTGCCAATTTTCTGGGTTTTGGGGCTTTTTTTCAATTGCATTTCATTTGATCCTATCTCCTTTCCAGAGTGTTTGTTAGCCTTTCTTTTGGGGTTCGCAAGATTCCGTTTCCCTTCCCGAAAGGAAATTTCATTTCCTTTCGGGAAGGGAAACGGAATCTTGCGATTTCAATGGGGACCATGAGAGGAATCCTTGGTGCATGTCCCTGCACGTGATGACATGCCATGCCTTTTGATGGCTTTGACTTTGGGAAAGATTTTTTTCTTTTTTTTTTCCAATTTTTTTAGGCATCCATGTCATGTCTTTTCTAGCTTCCCCTGCAAGTTTTGTCTTGCTCCTTGACTTTTTCCCCATCTTTTGCAACATCTGGGAGCTTCGTTTTGGCATGTTTTGGTCCTTTGCACTGCTCTGATAGCATCCCGGTCCATTTTCCTCTTGTCACTAAATGGCCCAAATTTCCCAATTTTCTTTTTTTTCTCCTCCAGTTGCAATTCCTTTGATGGGATCTCCATTCCAGCGTCTTTCTAAGTCCTTCTTATTTCTTTTGGCCTTCAGTGCGCACCACTTTTGGCAAGCTGTGCTGCATGTGCCTGCACTTGATAGCATGTGGGTAAGATATTTCTCTTTTTTTGTTTTAGTTTTTTTTCAGTGACCGTACCATGTGCCACATATCTTCCCCTGCAAGTTTCCTTTCTTCCTTGACATTTTCCCCTGCTTTTGCAACATCTGGGAGCTTAATTTTGGCATGTTTTGGTCTTTTGCAATGCAACTCATTTCCTCCCCGGCCATTTCTTGAAGACACTACAACTGCCAATTTTCTGGGTTTTGGGGCTTTTTTTCAATTGCATTTCATTTGATCCTATCTCCTTTCCAGAGTGTTTGTTAGCCTTTCTTTTGGGGTTCGCAAGATTCCGTTTCCCTTCCCGAAAGGAAATTTCATTTCCTTTCGGGAAGGGAAACGGAATCTTGCGATTTCAATGGGGACCATGAGAGGAATCCTTGGTGCATGTCCCTGCACGTGATGACATGCCATGCCTTTTGATGGCTTTGACTTTGGGAAAGATTTTTTTCTTTTTTTTTTCCAATTTTTTTAGGCATCCATGTCATGTCTTTTCTAGCTTCCCCTGCAAGTTTTGTCTTGCTCCTTGACTTTTTCCCCATCTTTTGCAACATCTGGGAGCTTCGTTTTGGCATGTTTTGCTCCTTTGCACTGCTCTGATAGCATCCCGGTCCATTTTCCTCTTGTCACTAAATGGCCCAAATTTCCCAATTTTCTTTTTTTTCTCCTCCAGTTGCAATTCCTTTGATGGGATCTCCATTCCAGCGTCTTTCTAAGTCCTTCTTATTTCTTTTGGCCTTCAGTGCGCACCACTTTTGGCAAGCTGTGCTGCATGTGCCTGCACTTGATAGCATGTGGGTAAGATATTTCTCTTTTTTTGTTTTAGTTTTTTTTCAGTGACCGTACCATGTGCCACATATCTTCCCCTGCAAGTTTCCTTTCTTCCTTGACATTTTCCCCTGCTTTTGCAACATCTGGGAGCTTAATTTTGGCATGTTTTGGTCTTTTGCAATGCAACTCATTTCCTCCCCGGCCATTTCTTGAAGACACTACAACTGCCAATTTTCTGGGTTTTGGGGCTTTTTTTCAATTGCATTTCATTTGATCCTATCTCCTTTCCAGAGTGTTTGTTAGCCTTTCTTTTGGGGTTCGCAAGATTCCGTTTCCCTTCCCGAAAGGAAATTTCATTTCCTTTCGGGAAGGGAAACGGAATCTTGCGATTTCAATGGGGACCATGAGAGGAATCCTTGGTGCATGTCCCTGCACGTGATGACATGCCATGCCTTTTGATGGCTTTGACTTTGGGAAAGATTTTTTTCTTTTTTTTTTCCAATTTTTTTAGGCATCCATGTCATGTCTTTTCTAGCTTCCCCTGCAAGTTTTGTCTTGCTCCTTGACTTTTTCCCCATCTTTTGCAACATCTGGGAGCTTCGTTTTGGCATGTTTTGCTCCTTTGCACTGCTCTGATAGCATCCCGGTCCATTTTCCTCTTGTCACTAAATGGCCCAAATTTCCCAATTTTCTTTTTTTTCTCCTCCAGTTGCAATTCCTTGGATGGGATCTCCATTCCAGCGTCTTTCTAAGTCCTTCTTATTTCTTTTGGCCTTCAGTGCGCACCACTTTTGGCAAGCTGTGCTGCATGTGCCTGCACTTGATAGCATATGGGTAAGATATTTCTCTTTTTTTGTTTTAGTTTTTTTTCAGTGACCGTACCATGTGCCACATATCTTCCCCTGCAAGTTTCCTTTCTTCCTTGACATTTTCCCCTGCTTTTGCAACATCTGGGAGCTTAATTTTGGCATGTTTTGGTCTTTTGCAATGCAACTCATTTCCTCCCCGGCCATTTCTTGAAGACACTACAACTGCCAATTTTCTGGGTTTTGGGGCTTTTTTTCAATTGCATTTCATTTGATCCTGTCTCCTTTCCAGAGTGTTTGTTAGCCTTTCTTTTGGGGTTCGCAAGATTCCGTTTCCCTTCCCGAAAGGAAATTTCATTTCCTTTCGGGAAGGGAAACGGAATCTTGCGATTTCAATGGGGACCATGAGAGGAATCCTTGGTGCATGTCCCTGCACGTGATGACATGCCATGCCTTTTGATGGCTTTGACTTTGGGAAAGATTTTTTTCTTTTTTTTTTCCAATTGTTTTAGGCATCCATGTCATGTCTTTTCTAGCTTCCCCTGCAAGTTTTGTCTTGCTCCTTGACTTTTTCCCCATCTTTTGCAACATCTGGGAGCTTCGTTTTGGCATGTTTTGCTCCTTTGCACTGCTCTGATAGCATCCCGGTCCATTTTCCTCTTGTCACTAAATGGCCCAAATTTCCCAATTTTCTTTTTTTTCTCCTCCAGTTGCAATTCCTTTGATGGGATCTCCATTCCAGCGTCTTTCTAAGTCCTTCTTATTTCTTTTGGCCTTCAGTGCGCACCACTTTTGGCAAGCTGTGCTGCATGTGCCTGCACTTGATAGCATATGGGTAAGATATTTCTCTTTTTTTGTTTTAGTTTTTTTTTCAGTGACCGTACCATGTGCCACATATCTTCCCCTGCAAGTTTCCTTTCTTCCTTGACATTTTCCCCTGCTTTTGCAACATCTGGGAGCTTAATTTTGGCATGTTTTGGTCTTTTGCAATGCAACTCATTTCCTCCCCGGCCATTTCTTGAAGACACTACAACTGCCAATTTTCTGGGTTTTGGGGCTTTTTTTCAATTGCATTTCATTTGATCCTATCTCCTTTCCAGAGTGTTTGTTAGCCTTTCTTTTGGGGTTCGCAAGATTCCGTTTCCCTTCCCGAAAGGAAATTTCATTTCCTTTCGGGAAGGGAAACGGAATCTTGCGATTTCAATGGGGACCATGAGAGGAATCCTTGGTGCATGTCCCTGCACGTGATGACATGCCATGCCTTTTGATGGCTTTGACTTTGGGAAAGATTTTTTTCTTTTTTTTTTCCAATTTTTTTAGGCATCCATGTCATGTCTTTTCTAGCTTCCCCTGCAAGTTTTGTCTTGCTCCTTGACTTTTTCCCCATCTTTTGCAACATCTGGGAGCTTCGTTTTGGCATGTTTTGCTCCTTTGCACTGCTCTGATAGCATCCCGGTCCATTTTCCTCTTGTCACTAAATGGCCCAAATTTCCCAATTTTCTTTTTTTTCTCCTCCAGTTGCAATTCCTTTGATGGGATCTCCATTCCAGCGTCTTTCTAAGTCCTTCTTATTTCTTTTGGCCTTCAGTGCGCACCACTTTTGGCAAGCTGTGCTGCATGTGCCTGCACTTGATAGCATGTGGGTAAGATATTTCTCTTTTTTTGTTTTAGTTTTTTTTTCAGTGACCGTACCATGTGCCACATATCTTCCCCTGCAAGTTTCCTTTCTTCCTTGACATTTTCCCCTGCTTTTGCAACATCTGGGAGCTTAATTTTGGCATGTTTTGGTCTTTTGCAATGCAACTCATTTCCTCCCCGGCCATTTCTTGAAGACACTACAACTGCCAATTTTCTGGGTTTTGGGGCTTTTTTTCAATTGCATTTCATTTGATCCTATCTCCTTTCCAGAGTGTTTGTTAGCCTTTCTTTTGGGGTTCGCAAGATTCCGTTTCCCTTCCCGAAAGGAAATTTCATTTCCTTTCGGGAAGGGAAACGGAATCTTGCGATTTCAATGGGGACCATGAGAGGAATCCTTGGTGCATGTCCCTGCACGTGATGACATGCCATGCCTTTTGATGGCTTTGACTTTGGGAAAGATTTTTTTCTTTTTTTTTTCCAATTTTTTTAGGCATCCATGTCATGTCTTTTCTAGCTTCCCCTGCAAGTTTTGTCTTGCTCCTTGACTTTTTCCCCATCTTTTGCAACATCTGGGAGCTTCGTTTTGGCATGTTTTGCTCCTTTGCACTGCTCTGATAGCATCCCGGTCCATTTTCCTCTTGTCACTAAATGGCCCAAATTTCCCAATTTTCTTTTTTTTCTCCTCCAGTTGCAATTCCTTTGATGGGATCTCCATTCCAGCGTCTTTCTAAGTCCTTCTTATTTCTTTTGGCCTTCAGTGCGCACCACTTTTGGCAAGCTGTGCTGCATGTGCCTGCACTTGATAGCATATGGGTAAGATATTTCTCTTTTTTTGTTTTAGTTTTTTTTCAGTGACCGTACCATGTGCCACATATCTTCCCCTGCAAGTTTCCTTTCTTCCTTGACATTTTCCCCTGCTTTTGCAACATCTGGGAGCTTAATTTTGGCATGTTTTGGTCTTTTGCAATGCAACTCATTTCCTCCCCGGCCATTTCTTGAAGACACTACAACTGCCAATTTTCTGGGTTTTGGGGCTTTTTTTCAATTGCATTTCATTTGATCCTATCTCCTTTCCAGAGTGTTTGTTAGCCTTTCTTTTGGGGTTCGCAAGATTCCGTTTCCCTTCCCGAAAGGAAATTTCATTTCCTTTCGGGAAGGGAAACGGAATCTTGCGATTTCAATGGGGACCATGAGAGGAATCCTTGGTGCATGTCCCTGCACGTGATGACATGCCATGCCTTTTGATGGCTTTGACTTTGGGAAAGATTTTTTTCTTTTTTTTTTCCAATTTTTTTAGGCATCCATGTCATGTCTTTTCTAGCTTCCCCTGCAAGTTTTGTCTTGCTCCTTGACTTTTTCCCCATCTTTTGCAACATCTGGGAGCTTCGTTTTGGCATGTTTTGCTCCTTTGCACTGCTCTGATAGCATCCCGGTCCATTTTCCTCTTGTCACTAAATGGCCCAAATTTCCCAATTTTCTTTTTTTTCTCCTCCAGTTGCAATTCCTTTGATGGGATCTCCATTCCAGCGTCTTTCTAAGTCCTTCTTATTTCTTTTGGCCTTCAGTGCGCACCACTTTTGGCAAGCTGTGCTGCATGTGCCTGCACTTGATAGCATGTGGGTAAGATATTTCTCTTTTTTTGTTTTAGTTTTTTTTTCAGTGACCGTACCATGTGCCACATATCTTCCCCTGCAAGTTTCCTTTCTTCCTTGACATTTTCCCCTGCTTTTGCAACATCTGGGAGCTTAATTTTGGCATGTTTTGGTCTTTTGCAATGCAACTCATTTCCTCCCCGGCCATTTCTTGAAGACACTACAACTGCCAATTTTCTGGGTTTTGGGGCTTTTTTTCAATTGCATTTCATTTGATCCTATCTCCTTTCCAGAGTGTTTGTTAGCCTTTCTTTTGGGGTTCGCAAGATTCCGTTTCCCTTCCCGAAAGGAAATTTCATTTCCTTTCGGGAAGGGAAACGGAATCTTGCGATTTCAATGGGGACCATGAGAGGAATCCTTGGTGCATGTCCCTGCACGTGATGACATGCCATGCCTTTTGATGGCTTTGACTTTGGGAAAGATTTTTTTCTTTTTTTTTTCCAATTTTTTTAGGCATCCATGTCATGTCTTTTCTAGCTTCCCCTGCAAGTTTTGTCTTGCTCCTTGACTTTTTCCCCATCTTTTGCAACATCTGGGAGCTTCGTTTTGGCATGTTTTGCTCCTTTGCACTGCTCTGATAGCATCCCGGTCCATTTTCCTCTTGTCACTAAATGGCCCAAATTTCCCAATTTTCTTTTTTTTCTCCTCCAGTTGCAATTCCTTTGATGGGATCTCCATTCCAGCGTCTTTCTAAGTCCTTCTTATTTCTTTTGGCCTTCAGTGCGCACCACTTTTGGCAAGCTGTGCTGCATGTGCCTGCACTTGATAGCATATGGGTAAGATATTTCTCTTTTTTTGTTTTAGTTTTTTTTTCAGTGACCGTACCATGTGCCACATATCTTCCCCTGCAAGTTTCCTTTCTTCCTTGACATTTTCCCCTGCTTTTGCAACATCTGGGAGCTTAATTTTGGCATGTTTTGGTCTTTTGCAATGCAAGTCATTTCCTCCCCGGCCATTTCTTGAAGACACTACAACTGCCAATTTTCTGGGTTTTGGGGCTTTTTTTCAATTGCATTTCATTTGATCCTATCTCCTTTCCAGAGTGTTTGTTAGCCTTTCTTTTGGGGTTCGCAAGATTCCGTTTCCCTTCCCGAAAGGAAATTTCATTTCCTTTCGGGAAGGGAAACGGAATCTTGCGATTTCAATGGGGACCATGAGAGGAATCCTTGGTGCATGTCCCTGCACGTGATGACATGCCATGCCTTTTGATGGCTTTGACTTTGGGAAAGATTTTTTTCTTTTTTTTTTCCAATTTTTTTAGGCATCCATGTCATGTCTTTTCTAGCTTCCCCTGCAAGTTTTGTCTTGCTCCTTGACTTTTTCCCCATCTTTTGCAACATCTGGGAGCTTCGTTTTGGCATGTTTTGCTCCTTTGCACTGCTCTGATAGCATCCCGGTCCATTTTCCTCTTGTCACTAAATGGCCCAAATTTCCCAATTTTCTTTTTTTTCTCCTCCAGTTGCAATTCCTTTGATGGGATCTCCATTCCAGCGTCTTTCTAAGTCCTTCTTATTTCTTTTGGCCTTCAGTGCGCACCACTTTTGGCAAGCTGTGCTGCATGTGCCTGCACTTGATAGCATATGGGTAAGATATTTCTCTTTTTTTGTTTTAGTTTTTTTTCAGTGACCGTACCATGTGCCACATATCTTCCCCTGCAAGTTTCCTTTCTTCCTTGACATTTTCCCCTGCTTTTGCAACATCTGGGAGCTTAATTCTGGCATGTTTTGGTCTTTTGCAATGCAACTCATTTCCTCCCCGGCCATTTCTTGAAGACACTACAACTGCCAATTTTCTGGGTTTTGGGGCTTTTTTTCAATTGCATTTCATTTGATCCTATCTCCTTTCCAGAGTGTTTGTTAGCCTTTCTTTTGGGGTTCGCAAGATTCCGTTTCCCTTCCCGAAAGGAAATTTCATTTCCTTTCGGGAAGGGAAACGGAATCTTGCGATTTCAATGGGGACCATGAGAGGAATCCTTGGTGCATGTCCCTGCACGTGATGACATGCCATGCCTTTTGATGGCTTTGACTTTGGGAAAGATTTTTTTCTTTTTTTTTTCCAATTTTTTTAGGCATCCATGTCATGTCTTTTCTAGCTTCCCCTGCAAGTTTTGTCTTGCTCCTTGACTTTTTCCCCATCTTTTGCAACATCTGGGAGCTTCGTTTTGGCATGTTTTGCTCCTTTGCACTGCTCTGATAGCATCCCGGTCCATTTTCCTCTTGTCACTAAATGGCCCAAATTTCCCAATTTTCTTTTTTTTCTCCTCCAGTTGCAATTCCTTTGATGGGATCTCCATTCCAGCGTCTTTCTAAGTCCTTCTTATTTCTTTTGGCCTTCAGTGCGCACCACTTTTGGCAAGCTGTGCTGCATGTGCCTGCACTTGATAGCATGTGGGTAAGATATTTCTCTTTTTTTGTTTTAGTTTTTTTTCAGTGACCGTACCATGTGCCACATATCTTCCCCTGCAAGTTTCCTTTCTTCCTTGACATTTTCCCCTGCTTTTGCAACATCTGGGAGCTTAATTTTGGCATGTTTTGGTCTTTTGCAATGCAACTCATTTCCTCCCCGGCCATTTCTTGAAGACACTACAACTGCCAATTTTCTGGGTTTTGGGGCTTTTTTTCAATTGCATTTCATTTGATCCTGTCTCCTTTCCAGAGTGTTTGTTAGCCTTTCTTTTGGGGTTCGCAAGATTCCGTTTCCCTTCCCAAAAGGAAATTTCATTTCCTTTCGGGAAGGGAAACGGAATCTTGCGATTTCAATGGGGACCATGAGAGGAATCCTTGGTGCATGTCCCTGCACGTGATGACATGCCATGCCTTTTGATGGCTTTGACTTTGGGAAAGATTTTTTTCTTTTTTTTTTCCAATTTTTTTAGGCATCCATGTCATGTCTTTTCTAGCTTCCCCTGCAAGTTTTGTCTTGCTCCTTGACTTTTTCCCCATCTTTTGCAACATCTGGGAGCTTCGTTTTGGCATGTTTTGCTCCTTTGCACTGCTCTGATAGCATCCCGGTCCATTTTCCTCTTGTCACTAAATGGCCCAAATTTCCCAATTTTCTTTTTTTTCTCCTCCAGTTGCAATTCCTTTGATGGGATCTCCATTCCAGCGTCTTTCTAAGTCCTTCTTATTTCTTTTGGCCTTCAGTGCGCACCACTTTTGGCAAGCTGTGCTGCATGTGCCTGCACTTGATAGCATATGGGTAAGATATTTCTCTTTTTTTGTTTTAGTTTTTTTTCAGTGACCGTACCATGTGCCACATATCTTCCCCTGCAAGTTTCCTTTCTTCCTTGACATTTTCCCCTGCTTTTGCAACATCTGGGAGCTTAATTTTGGCATGTTTTGGTCTTTTGCAATGCAACTCATTTCCTCCCCGGCCATTTCTTGAAGACACTACAACTGCCAATTTTCTGGGTTTTGGGGCTTTTTTTCAATTGCATTTCATTTGATCCTGTCTCCTTTCCAGAGTGTTTGTTAGCCTTTCTTTTGGGGTTCGCAAGATTCCGTTTCCCTTCCCAAAAGGAAATTTCATTTCCTTTCGGGAAGGGAAACGGAATCTTGCGATTTCAATGGGGACCATGAGAGGAATCCTTGGTGCATGTCCCTGCACGTGATGACATGCCATGCCTTTTGATGGCTTTGACTTTGGGAAAGATTTTTTTCTTTTTTTTTTCCAATTGTTTTAGGCATCCATGTCATGTCTTTTCTAGCTTCCCCTGCAAGTTTTGTCTTGCTCCTTGACTTTTTCCCCATCTTTTGCAACATCTGGGAGCTTCGTTTTGGCATGTTTTGGTCCTTTGCACTGCTCTGATAGCATCCCGGTCCATTTTCCTCTTGTCACTAAATGGCCCAAATTTCCCAATTTTCTTTTTTTTCTCCTCCAGTTGCAATTCCTTTGATGGGATCTCCATTCCAGCGTCTTTCTAAGTCCTTCTTATTTCTTTTGGCCTTCAGTGCGCACCACTTTTGGCAAGCTGTGCTGCATGTGCCTGCACTTGATAGCATATGGGTAAGATATTTCTCTTTTTTTGTTTTAGTTTTTTTTTCAGTGACCGTACCATGTGCCACATATCTTCCCCTGCAAGTTTCCTTTCTTCCTTGACATTTTCCCCTGCTTTTGCAACATCTGGGAGCTTAATTTTGGCATGTTTTGGTCTTTTGCAATGCAACTCATTTCCTCCCCGGCCATTTCTTGAAGACACTACAACTGCCAATTTTCTGGGTTTTGGGGCTTTTTTTCAATTGCATTTCATTTGATCCTATCTCCTTTCCAGAGTGTTTGTTAGCCTTTCTTTTGGGGTTCGCAAGATTCCGTTTCCCTTCCCGAAAGGAAATTTCATTTCCTTTCGGGAAGGGAAACGGAATCTTGCGATTTCAATGGGGACCATGAGAGGAATCCTTGGTGCATGTCCCTGCACGTGATGACATGCCATGCCTTTTGATGGCTTTGACTTTGGGAAAGATTTTTTTCTTTTTTTTTTCCAATTTTTTTAGGCATCCATGTCATGTCTTTTCTAGCTTCCCCTGCAAGTTTTGTCTTGCTCCTTGACTTTTTCCCCATCTTTTGCAACATCTGGGAGCTTCGTTTTGGCATGTTTTGCTCCTTTGCACTGCTCTGATAGCATCCCGGTCCATTTTCCTCTTGTCACTAAATGGCCCAAATTTCCCAATTTTCTTTTTTTTCTCCTCCAGTTGCAATTCCTTTGATGGGATCTCCATTCCAGCGTCTTTCTAAGTCCTTCTTATTTCTTTTGGCCTTCAGTGCGCACCACTTTTGGCAAGCTGTGCTGCATGTGCCTGCACTTGATAGCATGTGGGTAAGATATTTCTCTTTTTTTGTTTTAGTTTTTTTTTCAGTGACCGTACCATGTGCCACATATCTTCCCCTGCAAGTTTCCTTTCTTCCTTGACATTTTCCCCTGCTTTTGCAACATCTGGGAGCTTAATTTTGGCATGTTTTGGTCTTTTGCAATGCAACTCATTTCCTCCCCGGCCATTTCTTGAAGACACTACAACTGCCAATTTTCTGGGTTTTGGGGCTTTTTTTCAATTGCATTTCATTTGATCCTATCTCCTTTCCAGAGTGTTTGTTAGCCTTTCTTTTGGGGTTCGCAAGATTCCGTTTCCCTTCCCGAAAGGAAATTTCATTTCCTTTCGGGAAGGGAAACGGAATCTTGCGATTTCAATGGGGACCATGAGAGGAATCCTTGGTGCATGTCCCTGCACGTGATGACATGCCATGCCTTTTGATGGCTTTGACTTTGGGAAAGATTTTTTTCTTTTTTTTTTCCAATTTTTTTAGGCATCCATGTCATGTCTTTTCTAGCTTCCCCTGCAAGTTTTGTCTTGCTCCTTGACTTTTTCCCCATCTTTTGCAACATCTGGGAGCTTCGTTTTGGCATGTTTTGCTCCTTTGCACTGCTCTGATAGCATCCCGGTCCATTTTCCTCTTGTCACTAAATGGCCCAAATTTCCCAATTTTCTTTTTTTTCTCCTCCAGTTGCAATTCCTTTGATGGGATCTCCATTCCAGCGTCTTTCTAAGTCCTTCTTATTTCTTTTGGCCTTCAGTGCGCACCACTTTTGGCAAGCTGTGCTGCATGTGCCTGCACTTGATAGCATATGGGTAAGATATTTCTCTTTTTTTGTTTTAGTTTTTTTTCAGTGACCGTACCATGTGCCACATATCTTCCCCTGCAAGTTTCCTTTCTTCCTTGACATTTTCCCCTGCTTTTGCAACATCTGGGAGCTTAATTTTGGCATGTTTTGGTCTTTTGCAATGCAACTCATTTCCTCCCCGGCCATTTCTTGAAGACACTACAACTGCCAATTTTCTGGGTTTTGGGGCTTTTTTTCAATTGCATTTCATTTGATCCTATCTCCTTTCCAGAGTGTTTGTTAGCCTTTCTTTTGGGGTTCGCAAGATTCCGTTTCCCTTCCCGAAAGGAAATTTCATTTCCTTTCGGGAAGGGAAACGGAATCTTGCGATTTCAATGGGGACCATGAGAGGAATCCTTGGTGCATGTCCCTGCACGTGATGACATGCCATGCCTTTTGATGGCTTTGACTTTGGGAAAGATTTTTTTCTTTTTTTTTTCCAATTTTTTTAGGCATCCATGTCATGTCTTTTCTAGCTTCCCCTGCAAGTTTTGTCTTGCTCCTTGACTTTTTCCCCATCTTTTGCAACATCTGGGAGCTTCGTTTTGGCATGTTTTGCTCCTTTGCACTGCTCTGATAGCATCCCGGTCCATTTTCCTCTTGTCACTAAATGGCCCAAATTTCCCAATTTTCTTTTTTTTCTCCTCCAGTTGCAATTCCTTTGATGGGATCTCCATTCCAGCGTCTTTCTAAGTCCTTCTTATTTCTTTTGGCCTTCAGTGCGCACCACTTTTGGCAAGCTGTGCTGCATGTGCCTGCACTTGATAGCATATGGGTAAGATATTTCTCTTTTTTTGTTTTAGTTTTTTTTCAGTGACCGTACCATGTGCCACATATCTTCCCCTGCAAGTTTCCTTTCTTCCTTGACATTTTCCCCTGCTTTTGCAACATCTGGGAGCTTAATTTTGGCATGTTTTGGTCTTTTGCAATGCAACTCATTTCCTCCCCGGCCATTTCTTGAAGACACTACAACTGCCAATTTTCTGGGTTTTGGGGCTTTTTTTCAATTGCATTTCATTTGATCCTATCTCCTTTCCAGAGTGTTTGTTAGCCTTTCTTTTGGGGTTCGCAAGATTCCGTTTCCCTTCCCGAAAGGAAATTTCATTTCCTTTCGGGAAGGGAAACGGAATCTTGCGATTTCAATGGGGACCATGAGAGGAATCCTTGGTGCATGTCCCTGCACGTGATGACATGCCATGCCTTTTGATGGCTTTGACTTTGGGAAAGATTTTTTTCTTTTTTTTTTCCAATTTTTTTAGGCATCCATGTCATGTCTTTTCTAGCTTCCCCTGCAAGTTTTGTCTTGCTCCTTGACTTTTTCCCCATCTTTTGCAACATCTGGGAGCTTCGTTTTGGCATGTTTTGGTCCTTTGCACTGCTCTGATAGCATCCCGGTCCATTTTCCTCTTGTCACTAAATGGCCCAAATTTCCCAATTTTCTTTTTTTTCTCCTCCAGTTGCAATTCCTTTGATGGGATCTCCATTCCAGCGTCTTTCTAAGTCCTTCTTATTTCTTTTGGCCTTCAGTGCGCACCACTTTTGGCAAGCTGTGCTGCATGTGCCTGCACTTGATAGCATGTGGGTAAGATATTTCTCTTTTTTTGTTTTAGTTTTTTTTTCAGTGACCGTACCATGTGCCACATATCTTCCCCTGCAAGTTTCCTTTCTTCCTTGACATTTTCCCCTGCTTTTGCAACATCTGGGAGCTTAATTTTGGCATGTTTTGGTCTTTTGCAATGCAACTCATTTCCTCCCCGGCCATTTCTTGAAGACACTACAACTGCCAATTTTCTGGGTTTTGGGGCTTTTTTTCAATTGCATTTCATTTGATCCTATCTCCTTTCCAGAGTGTTTGTTAGCCTTTCTTTTGGGGTTCGCAAGATTCCGTTTCCCTTCCCGAAAGGAAATTTCATTTCCTTTCGGGAAGGGAAACGGAATCTTGCGATTTCAATGGGGACCATGAGAGGAATCCTTGGTGCATGTCCCTGCACGTGATGACATGCCATGCCTTTTGATGGCTTTGACTTTGGGAAAGATTTTTTTCTTTTTTTTTTCCAATTTTTTTAGGCATCCATGTCATGTCTTTTCTAGCTTCCCCTGCAAGTTTTGTCTTGCTCCTTGACTTTTTCCCCATCTTTTGCAACATCTGGGAGCTTCGTTTTGGCATGTTTTGCTCCTTTGCACTGCTCTGATAGCATCCCGGTCCATTTTCCTCTTGTCACTAAATGGCCCAAATTTCCCAATTTTCTTTTTTTTCTCCTCCAGTTGCAATTCCTTTGATGGGATCTCCATTCCAGCGTCTTTCTAAGTCCTTCTTATTTCTTTTGGCCTTCAGTGCGCACCACTTTTGGCAAGCTGTGCTGCATGTGCCTGCACTTGATAGCATATGGGTAAGATATTTCTCTTTTTTTGTTTTAGTTTTTTTTTCAGTGACCGTACCATGTGCCACATATCTTCCCCTGCAAGTTTCCTTTCTTCCTTGACATTTTCCCCTGCTTTTGCAACATCTGGGAGCTTAATTTTGGCATGTTTTGGTCTTTTGCAATGCAAGTCATTTCCTCCCCGGCCATTTCTTGAAGACACTACAACTGCCAATTTTCTGGGTTTTGGGGCTTTTTTTCAATTGCATTTCATTTGATCCTATCTCCTTTCCAGAGTGTTTGTTAGCCTTTCTTTTGGGGTTCGCAAGATTCCGTTTCCCTTCCCGAAAGGAAATTTCATTTCCTTTCGGGAAGGGAAACGGAATCTTGCGATTTCAATGGGGACCATGAGAGGAATCCTTGGTGCATGTCCCTGCACGTGATGACATGCCATGCCTTTTGATGGCTTTGACTTTGGGAAAGATTTTTTTCTTTTTTTTTTCCAATTTTTTTAGGCATCCATGTCATGTCTTTTCTAGCTTCCCCTGCAAGTTTTGTCTTGCTCCTTGACTTTTTCCCCATCTTTTGCAACATCTGGGAGCTTCGTTTTGGCATGTTTTGGTCCTTTGCACTGCTCTGATAGCATCCCGGTCCATTTTCCTCTTGTCACTAAATGGCCCAAATTTCCCAATTTTCTTTTTTTTCTCCTCCAGTTGCAATTCCTTTGATGGGATCTCCATTCCAGCGTCTTTCTAAGTCCTTCTTATTTCTTTTGGCCTTCAGTGCGCACCACTTTTGGCAAGCTGTGCTGCATGTGCCTGCACTTGATAGCATATGGGTAAGATATTTCTCTTTTTTTGTTTTAGTTTTTTTTCAGTGACCGTACCATGTGCCACATATCTTCCCCTGCAAGTTTCCTTTCTTCCTTGACATTTTCCCCTGCTTTTGCAACATCTGGGAGCTTAATTTTGGCATGTTTTGGTCTTTTGCAATGCAACTCATTTCCTCCCCGGCCATTTCTTGAAGACACTACAACTGCCAATTTTCTGGGTTTTGGGGCTTTTTTTCAATTGCATTTCATTTGATCCTGTCTCCTTTCCAGAGTGTTTGTTAGCCTTTCTTTTGGGGTTCGCAAGATTCCGTTTCCCTTCCCGAAAGGAAATTTCATTTCCTTTCGGGAAGGGAAACGGAATCTTGCGATTTCAATGGGGACCATGAGAGGAATCCTTGGTGCATGTCCCTGCACGTGATGACATGCCATGCCTTTTGATGGCTTTGACTTTGGGAAAGATTTTTTTCTTTTTTTTTTCCAATTGTTTTAGGCATCCATGTCATGTCTTTTCTAGCTTCCCCTGCAAGTTTTGTCTTGCTCCTTGACTTTTTCCCCATCTTTTGCAACATCTGGGAGCTTCGTTTTGGCATGTTTTGGTCCTTTGCACTGCTCTGATAGCATCCCGGTCCATTTTCCTCTTGTCACTAAATGGCCCAAATTTCCCAATTTTCTTTTTTTTCTCCTCCAGTTGCAATTCCTTTGATGGGATCTCCATTCCAGCGTCTTTCTAAGTCCTTCTTATTTCTTTTGGCCTTCAGTGCGCACCACTTTTGGCAAGCTGTGCTGCATGTGCCTGCACTTGATAGCATATGGGTAAGATATTTCTCTTTTTTTGTTTTAGTTTTTTTTTCAGTGACCGTACCATGTGCCACATATCTTCCCCTGCAAGTTTCCTTTCTTCCTTGACATTTTCCCCTGCTTTTGCAACATCTGGGAGCTTAATTTTGGCATGTTTTGGTCTTTTGCAATGCAACTCATTTCCTCCCCGGCCATTTCTTGAAGACACTACAACTGCCAATTTTCTGGGTTTTGGGGCTTTTTTTCAATTGCATTTCATTTGATCCTATCTCCTTTCCAGAGTGTTTGTTAGCCTTTCTTTTGGGGTTCGCAAGATTCCGTTTCCCTTCCCGAAAGGAAATTTCATTTCCTTTCGGGAAGGGAAACGGAATCTTGCGATTTCAATGGGGACCATGAGAGGAATCCTTGGTGCATGTCCCTGCACGTGATGACATGCCATGCCTTTTGATGGCTTTGACTTTGGGAAAGATTTTTTTCTTTTTTTTTTCCAATTTTTTTAGGCATCCATGTCATGTCTTTTCTAGCTTCCCCTGCAAGTTTTGTCTTGCTCCTTGACTTTTTCCCCATCTTTTGCAACATCTGGGAGCTTCGTTTTGGCATGTTTTGCTCCTTTGCACTGCTCTGATAGCATCCCGGTCCATTTTCCTCTTGTCACTAAATGGCCCAAATTTCCCAATTTTCTTTTTTTTCTCCTCCAGTTGCAATTCCTTTGATGGGATCTCCATTCCAGCGTCTTTCTAAGTCCTTCTTATTTCTTTTGGCCTTCAGTGCGCACCACTTTTGGCAAGCTGTGCTGCATGTGCCTGCACTTGATAGCATGTGGGTAAGATATTTCTCTTTTTTTGTTTTAGTTTTTTTTTCAGTGACCGTACCATGTGCCACATATCTTCCCCTGCAAGTTTCCTTTCTTCCTTGACATTTTCCCCTGCTTTTGCAACATCTGGGAGCTTAATTTTGGCATGTTTTGGTCTTTTGCAATGCAACTCATTTCCTCCCCGGCCATTTCTTGAAGACACTACAACTGCCAATTTTCTGGGTTTTGGGGCTTTTTTTCAATTGCATTTCATTTGATCCTATCTCCTTTCCAGAGTGTTTGTTAGCCTTTCTTTTGGGGTTCGCAAGATTCCGTTTCCCTTCCCGAAAGGAAATTTCATTTCCTTTCGGGAAGGGAAACGGAATCTTGCGATTTCAATGGGGACCATGAGAGGAATCCTTGGTGCATGTCCCTGCACGTGATGACATGCCATGCCTTTTGATGGCTTTGACTTTGGGAAAGATTTTTTTCTTTTTTTTTTCCAATTTTTTTAGGCATCCATGTCATGTCTTTTCTAGCTTCCCCTGCAAGTTTTGTCTTGCTCCTTGACTTTTTCCCCATCTTTTGCAACATCTGGGAGCTTAGTTTTGGCATGTTTTGGTCCTTTGCACTGCTCTGATAGCATCCCGGTCCATTTTCCTCTTGTCACTAAATGGCCCAAATTTCCCAATTTTCTTTTTTTTCTCCTCCAGTTGCAATTCCTTTGATGGGATCTCCATTCCAGCGTCTTTCTAAGTCCTTCTTATTTCTTTTGGCCTTCAGTGCGCACCACTTTTGGCAAGCTGTGCTGCATGTGCCTGCACTTGATAGCATGTGGGTAAGATATTTCTCTTTTTTTGTTTTAGTTTTTTTTTCAGTGACCGTACCATGTGCCACATATCTTCCCCTGCAAGTTTCCTTTCTTCCTTGACATTTTCCCCTGCTTTTGCAACATCTGGGAGCTTAATTTTGGCATGTTTTGGTCTTTTGCAATGCAACTCATTTCCTCCCCGGCCATTTCTTGAAGACACTACAACTGCCAATTTTCTGGGTTTTGGGGCTTTTTTTCAATTGCATTTCATTTGATCCTATCTCCTTTCCAGAGTGTTTGTTAGCCTTTCTTTTGGGGTTCGCAAGATTCCGTTTCCCTTCCCGAAAGGAAATTTCATTTCCTTTCGGGAAGGGAAACGGAATCTTGCGATTTCAATGGGGACCATGAGAGGAATCCTTGGTGCATGTCCCTGCACGTGATGACATGCCATGCCTTTTGATGGCTTTGACTTTGGGAAAGATTTTTTTCTTTTTTTTTTCCAATTGTTTTAGGCATCCATGTCATGTCTTTTCTAGCTTCCCCTGCAAGTTTTGTCTTGCTCCTTGACTTTTTCCCCATCTTTTGCAACATCTGGGAGCTTCGTTTTGGCATGTTTTGCTCCTTTGCACTGCTCTGATAGCATCCCGGTCCATTTTCCTCTTGTCACTAAATGGCCCAAATTTCCCAATTTTCTTTTTTTTCTCCTCCAGTTGCAATTCCTTTGATGGGATCTCCATTCCAGCGTCTTTCTAAGTCCTTCTTATTTCTTTTGGCCTTCAGTGCGCACCACTTTTGGCAAGCTGTGCTGCATGTGCCTGCACTTGATAGCATATGGGTAAGATATTTCTCTTTTTTTGTTTTAGTTTTTTTTTCAGTGACCGTACCATGTGCCACATATCTTCCCCTGCAAGTTTCCTTTCTTCCTTGACATTTTCCCCTGCTTTTGCAACATCTGGGAGCTTAATTTTGGCATGTTTTGGTCTTTTGCAATGCAAGTCATTTCCTCCCCGGCCATTTCTTGAAGACACTACAACTGCCAATTTTCTGGGTTTTGGGGCTTTTTTTCAATTGCATTTCATTTGATCCTATCTCCTTTCCAGAGTGTTTGTTAGCCTTTCTTTTGGGGTTCGCAAGATTCCGTTTCCCTTCCCGAAAGGAAATTTCATTTCCTTTCGGGAAGGGAAACGGAATCTTGCGATTTCAATGGGGACCATGAGAGGAATCCTTGGTGCATGTCCCTGCACGTGATGACATGCCATGCCTTTTGATGGCTTTGACTTTGGGAAAGATTTTTTTCTTTTTTTTTTCCAATTTTTTTAGGCATCCATGTCATGTCTTTTCTAGCTTCCCCTGCAAGTTTTGTCTTGCTCCTTGACTTTTTCCCCATCTTTTGCAACATCTGGGAGCTTCGTTTTGGCATGTTTTGCTCCTTTGCACTGCTCTGATAGCATCCCGGTCCATTTTCCTCTTGTCACTAAATGGCCCAAATTTCCCAATTTTCTTTTTTTTCTCCTCCAGTTGCAATTCCTTTGATGGGATCTCCATTCCAGCGTCTTTCTAAGTCCTTCTTATTTCTTTTGGCCTTCAGTGCGCACCACTTTTGGCAAGCTGTGCTGCATGTGCCTGCACTTGATAGCATATGGGTAAGATATTTCTCTTTTTTTGTTTTAGTTTTTTTTCAGTGACCGTACCATGTGCCACATATCTTCCCCTGCAAGTTTCCTTTCTTCCTTGACATTTTCCCCTGCTTTTGCAACATCTGGGAGCTTAATTTTGGCATGTTTTGGTCTTTTGCAATGCAACTCATTTCCTCCCCGGCCATTTCTTGAAGACACTACAACTGCCAATTTTCTGGGTTTTGGGGCTTTTTTTCAATTGCATTTCATTTGATCCTGTCTCCTTTCCAGAGTGTTTGTTAGCCTTTCTTTTGGGGTTCGCAAGATTCCGTTTCCCTTCCCAAAAGGAAATTTCATTTCCTTTCGGGAAGGGAAACGGAATCTTGCGATTTCAATGGGGACCATGAGAGGAATCCTTGGTGCATGTCCCTGCACGTGATGACATGCCATGCCTTTTGATGGCTTTGACTTTGGGAAAGATTTTTTTCTTTTTTTTTTCCAATTTTTTTAGGCATCCATGTCATGTCTTTTCTAGCTTCCCCTGCAAGTTTTGTCTTGCTCCTTGACTTTTTCCCCATCTTTTGCAACATCTGGGAGCTTCGTTTTGGCATGTTTTGCTCCTTTGCACTGCTCTGATAGCATCCCGGTCCATTTTCCTCTTGTCACTAAATGGCCCAAATTTCCCAATTTTCTTTTTTTTCTCCTCCAGTTGCAATTCCTTTGATGGGATCTCCATTCCAGCGTCTTTCTAAGTCCTTCTTATTTCTTTTGGCCTTCAGTGCGCACCACTTTTGGCAAGCTGTGCTGCATGTGCCTGCACTTGATAGCATGTGGGTAAGATATTTCTCTTTTTTTGTTTTAGTTTTTTTTTCAGTGACCGTACCATGTGCCACATATCTTCCCCTGCAAGTTTCCTTTCTTCCTTGACATTTTCCCCTGCTTTTGCAACATCTGGGAGCTTAATTTTGGCATGTTTTGGTCTTTTGCAATGCAACTCATTTCCTCCCCGGCCATTTCTTGAAGACACTACAACTGCCAATTTTCTGGGTTTTGGGGCTTTTTTTCAATTGCATTTCATTTGATCCTATCTCCTTTCCAGAGTGTTTGTTAGCCTTTCTTTTGGGGTTCGCAAGATTCCGTTTCCCTTCCCGAAAGGAAATTTCATTTCCTTTCGGGAAGGGAAACGGAATCTTGCGATTTCAATGGGGACCATGAGAGGAATCCTTGGTGCATGTCCCTGCACGTGATGACATGCCATGCCTTTTGATGGCTTTGACTTTGGGAAAGATTTTTTTCTTTTTTTTTTCCAATTGTTTTAGGCATCCATGTCATGTCTTTTCTAGCTTCCCCTGCAAGTTTTGTCTTGCTCCTTGACTTTTTCCCCATCTTTTGCAACATCTGGGAGCTTCGTTTTGGCATGTTTTGCTCCTTTGCACTGCTCTGATAGCATCCCGGTCCATTTTCCTCTTGTCACTAAATGGCCCAAATTTCCCAATTTTCTTTTTTTTCTCCTCCAGTTGCAATTCCTTTGATGGGATCTCCATTCCAGCGTCTTTCTAAGTCCTTCTTATTTCTTTTGGCCTTCAGTGCGCACCACTTTTGGCAAGCTGTGCTGCATGTGCCTGCACTTGATAGCATGTGGGTAAGATATTTCTCTTTTTTTGTTTTAGTTTTTTTTTCAGTGACCGTACCATGTGCCACATATCTTCCCCTGCAAGTTTCCTTTCTTCCTTGACATTTTCCCCTGCTTTTGCAACATCTGGGAGCTTAATTTTGGCATGTTTTGGTCTTTTGCAATGCAACTCATTTCCTCCCCGGCCATTTCTTGAAGACACTACAACTGCCAATTTTCTGGGTTTTGGGGCTTTTTTTCAATTGCATTTCATTTGATCCTATCTCCTTTCCAGAGTGTTTGTTAGCCTTTCTTTTGGGGTTCGCAAGATTCCGTTTCCCTTCCCGAAAGGAAATTTCATTTCCTTTCGGGAAGGGAAACGGAATCTTGCGATTTCAATGGGGACCATGAGAGGAATCCTTGGTGCATGTCCCTGCACGTGATGACATGCCATGCCTTTTGATGGCTTTGACTTTGGGAAAGATTTTTTTCTTTTTTTTTTCCAATTGTTTTAGGCATCCATGTCATGTCTTTTCTAGCTTCCCCTGCAAGTTTTGTCTTGCTCCTTGACTTTTTCCCCATCTTTTGCAACATCTGGGAGCTTCGTTTTGGCATGTTTTGCTCCTTTGCACTGCTCTGATAGCATCCCGGTCCATTTTCCTCTTGTCACTAAATGGCCCAAATTTCCCAATTTTCTTTTTTTTCTCCTCCAGTTGCAATTCCTTTGATGG
Organism: Molothrus aeneus; assembly: GCF_037042795.1. Classification (NCBI taxonomy): domain Eukaryota; kingdom Metazoa; phylum Chordata; class Aves; order Passeriformes; family Icteridae; genus Molothrus; species Molothrus aeneus. Next base: position 171,591 of record NW_027099176.1, on the reverse strand, counting down.
GATCTCCATTCCAGCGTCTTTCTAAGTCCTTCTTATTTCTTTTGGCCTTCAGTGCGCACCACTTTTGGCAAGCTGTGCTGCATGTGCCTGCACTTGATAGCATATGGGTAAGATATTTCTCTTTTTTTGTTTTAGTTTTTTTTTCAGTGACCGTACCATGTGCCACATATCTTCCCCTGCAAGTTTCCTTTCTTCCTTGACATTTTCCCCTGCTTTTGCAACATCTGGGAGCTTAATTTTGGCATGTTTTGGTCTTTTGCAATGCAACTCATTTCCTCCCCGGCCATTTCTTGAAGACACTACAACTGCCAATTTTCTGGGTTTTGGGGCTTTTTTTCAATTGCATTTCATTTGATCCTATCTCCTTTCCAGAGTGTTTGTTAGCCTTTCTTTTGGGGTTCGCAAGATTCCGTTTCCCTTCCCGAAAGGAAATTTCATTTCCTTTCGGGAAGGGAAACGGAATCTTGCGATTTCAATGGGGACCATGAGAGGAATCCTTGGTGCATGTCCCTGCACGTGATGACATGCCATGCCTTTTGATGGCTTTGACTTTGGGAAAGATTTTTTTCTTTTTTTTTTCCAATTGTTTTAGGCATCCATGTCATGTCTTTTCTAGCTTCCCCTGCAAGTTTTGTCTTGCTCCTTGACTTTTTCCCCATCTTTTGCAACATCTGGGAGCTTCGTTTTGGCATGTTTTGCTCCTTTGCACTGCTCTGATAGCATCCCGGTCCATTTTCCTCTTGTCACTAAATGGCCCAAATTTCCCAATTTTCTTTTTTTTCTCCTCCAGTTGCAATTCCTTTGATGGGATCTCCATTCCAGCGTCTTTCTAAGTCCTTCTTATTTCTTTTGGCCTTCAGTGCGCACCACTTTTGGCAAGCTGTGCTGCATGTGCCTGCACTTGATAGCATGTGGGTAAGATATTTCTCTTTTTTTGTTTTAGTTTTTTTTCAGTGACCGTACCATGTGCCACATATCTTCCCCTGCAAGTTTCCTTTCTTCCTTGACATTTTCCCCTGCTTTTGCAACATCTGGGAGCTTAATTTTGGCATGTTTTGGTCTTTTGCAATGCAACTCATTTCCTCCCCGGCCATTTCTTGAAGACACTACAACTGCCAATTTTCTGGGTTTTGGGGCTTTTTTTCAATTGCATTTCATTTGATCCTATCTCCTTTCCAGAGTGTTTGTTAGCCTTTCTTTTGGGGTTCGCAAGATTCCGTTTCCCTTCCCGAAAGGAAATTTCATTTCCTTTCGGGAAGGGAAACGGAATCTTGCGATTTCAATGGGGACCATGAGAGGAATCCTTGGTGCATGTCCCTGCACGTGATGACATGCCATGCCTTTTGATGGCTTTGACTTTGGGAAAGATTTTTTTCTTTTTTTTTTCCAATTTTTTTAGGCATCCATGTCATGTCTTTTCTAGCTTCCCCTGCAAGTTTTGTCTTGCTCCTTGACTTTTTCCCCATCTTTTGCAACATCTGGGAGCTTCGTTTTGGCATGTTTTGCTCCTTTGCACTGCTCTGATAGCATCCCGGTCCATTTTCCTCTTGTCACTAAATGGCCCAAATTTCCCAATTTTCTTTTTTTTCTCCTCCAGTTGCAATTCCTTTGATGGGATCTCCATTCCAGCGTCTTTCTAAGTCCTTCTTATTTCTTTTGGCCTTCAGTGCGCACCACTTTTGGCAAGCTGTGCTGCATGTGCCTGCACTTGATAGCATATGGGTAAGATATTTCTCTTTTTTTGTTTTAGTTTTTTTTCAGTGACCGTACCATGTGCCACATATCTTCCCCTGCAAGTTTCCTTGCTTCCTTGACATTTTCCCCTGCTTTTGCAACATCTGGGAGCTTAATTTTGGCATGTTTTGGTCTTTTGCAATGCAACTCATTTCCTCCCCGGCCATTTCTTGAAGACACTACAACTGCCAATTTTCTGGGTTTTGGGGCTTTTTTTCAATTGCATTTCATTTGATCCTATCTCCTTTCCAGAGTGTTTGTTAGCCTTTCTTTTGGGGTTCGCAAGATTCCGTTTCCCTTCCCGAAAGGAAATTTCATTTCCTTTCGGGAAGGGAAACGGAATCTTGCGATTTCAATGGGGACCATGAGAGGAATCCTTGGTGCATGTCCCTGCACGTGATGACATGCCATGCCTTTTGATGGCTTTGACTTTGGGAAAGATTTTTTTCTTTTTTTTTTCCAATTTTTTTAGGCATCCATGTCATGTCTTTTCTAGCTTCCCCTGCAAGTTTTGTCTTGCTCCTTGACTTTTTCCCCATCTTTTGCAACATCTGGGAGCTTCGTTTTGGCATGTTTTGCTCCTTTGCACTGCTCTGATAGCATCCCGGTCCATTTTCCTCTTGTCACTAAATGGCCCAAATTTCCCAATTTTCTTTTTTTTCTCCTCCAGTTGCAATTCCTTTGATGGGATCTCCATTCCAGCGTCTTTCTAAGTCCTTCTTATTTCTTTTGGCCTTCAGTGCGCACCACTTTTGGCAAGCTGTGCTGCATGTGCCTGCACTTGATAGCATGTGGGTAAGATATTTCTCTTTTTTTGTTTTAGTTTTTTTTCAGTGACCGTACCATGTGCCACATATCTTCCCCTGCAAGTTTCCTTTCTTCCTTGACATTTTCCCCTGCTTTTGCAACATCTGGGAGCTTAATTTTGGCATGTTTTGGTCTTTTGCAATGCAACTCATTTCCTCCCCGGCCATTTCTTGAAGACACTACAACTGCCAATTTTCTGGGTTTTGGGGCTTTTTTTCAATTGCATTTCATTTGATCCTATCTCCTTTCCAGAGTGTTTGTTAGCCTTTCTTTTGGGGTTCGCAAGATTCCGTTTCCCTTCCCGAAAGGAAATTTCATTTCCTTTCGGGAAGGGAAACGGAATCTTGCGATTTCAATGGGGACCATGAGAGGAATCCTTGGTGCATGTCCCTGCACGTGATGACATGCCATGCCTTTTGATGGCTTTGACTTTGGGAAAGATTTTTTTCTTTTTTTTTTCCAATTTTTTTAGGCATCCATGTCATGTCTTTTCTAGCTTCCCCTGCAAGTTTTGTCTTGCTCCTTGACTTTTTCCCCATCTTTTGCAACATCTGGGAGCTTCGTTTTGGCATGTTTTGGTCCTTTGCACTGCTCTGATAGCATCCCGGTCCATTTTCCTCTTGTCACTAAATGGCCCAAATTTCCCAATTTTCTTTTTTTTCTCCTCCAGTTGCAATTCCTTTGATGGGATCTCCATTCCAGCGTCTTTCTAAGTCCTTCTTATTTCTTTTGGCCTTCAGTGCGCACCACTTTTGGCAAGCTGTGCTGCATGTGCCTGCACTTGATAGCATGTGGGTAAGATATTTCTCTTTTTTTGTTTTAGTTTTTTTTCAGTGACCGTACCATGTGCCACATATCTTCCCCTGCAAGTTTCCTTTCTTCCTTGACATTTTCCCCTGCTTTTGCAACATCTGGGAGCTTAATTTTGGCATGTTTTGGTCTTTTGCAATGCAACTCATTTCCTCCCCGGCCATTTCTTGAAGACACTACAACTGCCAATTTTCTGGGTTTTGGGGCTTTTTTTCAATTGCATTTCATTTGATCCTATCTCCTTTCCAGAGTGTTTGTTAGCCTTTCTTTTGGGGTTCGCAAGATTCCGTTTCCCTTCCCGAAAGGAAATGAAATTTCCTTTCGGGAAGGGAAACGGAATCTTGCGATTTCAATGGGGACCATGAGAGGAATCCTTGGTGCATGTCCCTGCACGTGATGACATGCCATGCCTTTTGATGGCTTTGACTTTGGGAAAGATTTTTTTCTTTTTTTTTTCCAATTTTTTTAGGCATCCATGTCATGTCTTTTCTAGCTTCCCCTGCAAGTTTTGTCTTGCTCCTTGACTTTTTCCCCATCTTTTGCAACATCTGGGAGCTTCGTTTTGGCATGTTTTGCTCCTTTGCACTGCTCTGATAGCATCCCGGTCCATTTTCCTCTTGTCACTAAATGGCCCAAATTTCCCAATTTTCTTTTTTTTCTCCTCCAGTTGCAATTCCTTTGATGGGATCTCCATTCCAGCGTCTTTCTAAGTCCTTCTTATTTCTTTTGGCCTTCAGTGCGCACCACTTTTGGCAAGCTGTGCTGCATGTGCCTGCACTTGATAGCATATGGGTAAGATATTTCTCTTTTTTTGTTTTAGTTTTTTTTCAGTGACCGTACCATGTGCCACATATCTTCCCCTGCAAGTTTCCTTTCTTCCTTGACATTTTCCCCTGCTTTTGCAACATCTGGGAGCTTAATTTTGGCATGTTTTGGTCTTTTGCAATGCAACTCATTTCCTCCCCGGCCATTTCTTGAAGACACTACAACTGCCAATTTTCTGGGTTTTGGGGCTTTTTTTCAATTGCATTTCATTTGATCCTGTCTCCTTTCCAGAGTGTTTGTTAGCCTTTCTTTTGGGGTTCGCAAGATTCCGTTTCCCTTCCCGAAAGGAAATTTCATTTCCTTTCGGGAAGGGAAACGGAATCTTGCGATTTCAATGGGGACCATGAGAGGAATCCTTGGTGCATGTCCCTGCACGTGATGACATGCCATGCCTTTTGATGGCTTTGACTTTGGGAAAGATTTTTTCTTTTTTTTTTCCAATTTTTTTAGGCATCCATGTCATGTCTTTTCTAGCTTCCCCTGCAAGTTTTGTCTTGCTCCTTGACTTTTTCCCCATCTTTTGCAACATCTGGGAGCTTCGTTTTGGCATGTTTTGGTCCTTTGCACTGCTCTGATAGCATCCCGGTCCATTTTCCTCTTGTCACTAAATGGCCCAAATTTCCCAATTTTCTTTTTTTTCTCCTCCAGTTGCAATTCCTTTGATGGGATCTCCATTCCAGCGTCTTTCTAAGTCCTTCTTATTTCTTTTGGCCTTCAGTGCGCACCACTTTTGGCAAGCTGTGCTGCATGTGCCTGCACTTGATAGCATATGGGTAAGATATTTCTCTTTTTTTGTTTTAGTTTTTTTTTCAGTGACCGTACCATGTGCCACATATCTTCCCCTGCAAGTTTCCTTTCTTCCTTGACATTTTCCCCTGCTTTTGCAACATCTGGGAGCTTAATTTTGGCATGTTTTGGTCTTTTGCAATGCAACTCATTTCCTCCCCGGCCATTTCTTGAAGACACTACAACTGCCAATTTTCTGGGTTTTGGGGCTTTTTTTCAATTGCATTTCATTTGATCCTATCTCCTTTCCAGAGTGTTTGTTAGCCTTTCTTTTGGGGTTCGCAAGATTCCGTTTCCCTTCCCGAAAGGAAATTTCATTTCCTTTCGGGAAGGGAAACGGAATCTTGCGATTTCAATGGGGACCATGAGAGGAATCCTTGGTGCATGTCCCTGCACGTGATGACATGCCATGCCTTTTGATGGCTTTGACTTTGGGAAAGATTTTTTTCTTTTTTTTTTCCAATTTTTTTAGGCATCCATGTCATGTCTTTTCTAGCTTCCCCTGCAAGTTTTGTCTTGCTCCTTGACTTTTTCCCCATCTTTTGCAACATCTGGGAGCTTCGTTTTGGCATGTTTTGGTCCTTTGCACTGCTCTGATAGCATCCCGGTCCATTTTCCTCTTGTCACTAAATGGCCCAAATTTCCCAATTTTCTTTTTTTTCTCCTCCAGTTGCAATTCCTTTGATGGGATCTCCATTCCAGCGTCTTTCTAAGTCCTTCTTATTTCTTTTGGCCTTCAGTGCGCACCACTTTTGGCAAGCTGTGCTGCATGTGCCTGCACTTGATAGCATATGGGTAAGATATTTCTCTTTTTTTGTTTTAGTTTTTTTTCAGTGACCGTACCATGTGCCACATATCTTCCCCTGCAAGTTTCCTTTCTTCCTTGACATTTTCCCCTGCTTTTGCAACATCTGGGAGCTTAATTTTGGCATGTTTTGGTCTTTTGCAATGCAACTCATTTCCTCCCCGGCCATTTCTTGAAGACACTACAACTGCCAATTTTCTGGGTTTTGGGGCTTTTTTTCAATTGCATTTCATTTGATCCTATCTCCTTTCCAGAGTGTTTGTTAGCCTTTCTTTTGGGGTTCGCAAGATTCCGTTTCCCTTCCCGAAAGGAAATTTCATTTCCTTTCGGGAAGGGAAACGGAATCTTGCGATTTCAATGGGGACCATGAGAGGAATCCTTGGTGCATGTCCCTGCACGTGATGACATGCCATGGCTTTTGATGGCTTTGACTTTGGGAAAGATTTTTTTCTTTTCTTTTTCCAATTTTTTTAGGCATCCATGTCATGTCTTTTCTAGCTTCCCCTGCAAGTTTTGTCTTGCTCCTTGACTTTTTCCCCATCTTTTGCAACATCTGGGAGCTTCGTTTTGGCATGTTTTGCTCCTTTGCACTGCTCTGATAGCATCCCGGTCCATTTTCCTCTTGTCACTAAATGGCCCAAATTTCCCAATTTTCTTTTTTTTCTCCTCCAGTTGCAATTCCTTTGATGGGATCTCCATTCCAGCGTCTTTCTAAGTCCTTCTTATTTCTTTTGGCCTTCAGTGCGCACCACTTTTGGCAAGCTGTGCTGCATGTGCCTGCACTTGATAGCATGTGGGTAAGATATTTCTCTTTTTTTGTTTTAGTTTTTTTTCAGTGACCGTACCATGTGCCACATATCTTCCCCTGCAAGTTTCCTTTCTTCCTTGACATTTTCCCCTGCTTTTGCAACATCTGGGAGCTTAATTTTGGCATGTTTTGGTCTTTTGCAATGCAACTCATTTCCTCCCCGGCCATTTCTTGAAGACACTACAACTGCCAATTTTCTGGGTTTTGGGGCTTTTTTTCAATTGCATTTCATTTGATCCTATCTCCTTTCCAGAGTGTTTGTTAGCCTTTCTTTTGGGGTTCGCAAGATTCCGTTTCCCTTCCCGAAAGGAAATTTCATTTCCTTTCGGGAAGGGAAACGGAATCTTGCGATTTCAATGGGGACCATGAGAGGAATCCTTGGTGCATGTCCCTGCACGTGATGACATGCCATGGCTTTTGATGGCTTTGACTTTGGGAAAGATTTTTTTCTTTTCTTTTTCCAATTTTTTTAGGCATCCATGTCATGTCTTTTCTAGCTTCCCCTGCAAGTTTTGTCTTGCTCCTTGACTTTTTCCCCATCTTTTGCAACATCTGGGAGCTTCGTTTTGGCATGTTTTGCTCCTTTGCACTGCTCTGATAGCATCCCGGTCCATTTTCCTCTTGTCACTAAATGGCCCAAATTTCCCAATTTTCTTTTTTTTCTCCTCCAGTTGCAATTCCTTTGATGGGATCTCCATTCCAGCGTCTTTCTAAGTCCTTCTTATTTCTTTTGGCCTTCAGGGCGCACCACTTTTGGCAAGCTGTGCTGCATGTGCCTGCACTTGATAGCATATGGGTAAGATATTTCTCTTTTTTTGTTTTAGTTTTTTTTCAGTGACCGTACCATGTGCCACATATCTTCCCCTGCAAGTTTCCTTGCTTCCTTGACATTTTCCCCTGCTTTTGCAACATCTGGGAGCTTAATTTTGGCATGTTTTGGTCTTTTGCAATGCAACTCATTTCCTCCCCGGCCATTTCTTGAAGACACTACAACTGCCAATTTTCTGGGTTTTGGGGCTTTTTTTCAATTGCATTTCATTTGATCCTGTCTCCTTTCCAGAGTGTTTGTTAGCCTTTCTTTTGGGGTTCGCAAGATTCCGTTTCCCTTCCCGAAAGGAAATTTCATTTCCTTTCGGGAAGGGAAACGGAATCTTGCGATTTCAATGGGGACCATGAGAGGAATCCTTGGTGCATGTCCCTGCACGTGATGACATGCCATGCCTTTTGATGGCTTTGACTTTGGGAAAGATTTTTTTCTTTTTTTTTTCCAATTGTTTTAGGCATCCATGTCATGTCTTTTCTAGCTTCCCCTGCAAGTTTTGTCTTGCTCCTTGACTTTTTCCCCATCTTTTGCAACATCTGGGAGCTTCGTTTTGGCATGTTTTGCTCCTTTGCACTGCTCTGATAGCATCCCGGTCCATTTTCCTCTTGTCACTAAATGGCCCAAATTTCCCAATTTTCTTTTTTTTCTCCTCCAGTTGCAATTCCTTTGATGGGATCTCCATTCCAGCGTCTTTCTAAGTCCTTCTTATTTCTTTTGGCCTTCAGTGCGCACCACTTTTGGCAAGCTGTGCTGCATGTGCCTGCACTTGATAGCATGTGGGTAAGATATTTCTCTTTTTTTGTTTTAGTTTTTTTTCAGTGACCGTACCATGTGCCACATATCTTCCCCTGCAAGTTTCCTTTCTTCCTTGACATTTTCCCCTGCTTTTGCAACATCTGGGAGCTTAATTTTGGCATGTTTTGGTCTTTTGCAATGCAACTCATTTCCTCCCCGGCCATTTCTTGAAGACACTACAACTGCCAATTTTCTGGGTTTTGGGGCTTTTTTTCAATTGCATTTCATTTGATCCTGTCTCCTTTCCAGAGTGTTTGTTAGCCTTTCTTTTGGGGTTCGCAAGATTCCGTTTCCCTTCCCGAAAGGAAATTTCATTTCCTTTCGGGAAGGGAAACGGAATCTTGCGATTTCAATGGGGACCATGAGAGGAATCCTTGGTGCATGTCCCTGCACGTGATGACATGCCATGCCTTTTGATGGCTTTGACTTTGGGAAAGATTTTTTTCTTTTTTTTTTCCAATTGTTTTAGGCATCCATGTCATGTCTTTTCTAGCTTCCCCTGCAAGTTTTGTCTTGCTCCTTGACTTTTTCCCCATCTTTTGCAACATCTGGGAGCTTCGTTTTGGCATGTTTTGGTCCTTTGCACTGCTCTGATAGCATCCCGGTCCATTTTCCTCTTGTCACTAAATGGCCCAAATTTCCCAATTTTCTTTTTTTTCTCCTCCAGTTGCAATTCCTTTGATGGGATCTCCATTCCAGCGTCTTTCTAAGTCCTTCTTATTTCTTTTGGCCTTCAGTGCGCACCACTTTTGGCAAGCTGTGCTGCATGTGCCTGCACTTGATAGCATGTGGGTAAGATATTTCTCTTTTTTTGTTTTAGTTTTTTTTCAGTGACCGTACCATGTGCCACATATCTTCCCCTGCAAGTTTCCTTTCTTCCTTGACATTTTCCCCTGCTTTTGCAACATCTGGGAGCTTAATTTTGGCATGTTTTGGTCTTTTGCAATGCAACTCATTTCCTCCCCGGCCATTTCTTGAAGACACTACAACTGCCAATTTTCTGGGTTTTGGGGCTTTTTTTCAATTGCATTTCATTTGATCCTGTCTCCTTTCCAGAGTGTTTGTTAGCCTTTCTTTTGGGGTTCGCAAGATTCCGTTTCCCTTCCCGAAAGGAAATTTCATTTCCTTTCGGGAAGGGAAACGGAATCTTGCGATTTCAATGGGGACCATGAGAGGAATCCTTGGTGCATGTCCCTGCACGTGATGACATGCCATGCCTTTTGATGGCTTTGACTTTGGGAAAGATTTTTTTCTTTTTTTTTCCAATTTTTTTAGGCATCCATGTCATGTCTTTTCTAGCTTCCCCTGCAAGTTTTGTCTTGCTCCTTGACTTTTTCCCCATCTTTTGCAACATCTGGGAGCTTCGTTTTGGCATGTTTTGCTCCTTTGCACTGCTCTGATAGCATCCCGGTCCATTTTCCTCTTGTCACTAAATGGCCCAAATTTCCCAATTTTCTTTTTTTTCTCCTCCAGTTGCAATTCCTTTGATGGGATCTCCATTCCAGCGTCTTTCTAAGTCCTTCTTATTTCTTTTGGCCTTCAGTGCGCACCACTTTTGGCAAGCTGTGCTGCATGTGCCTGCACTTGATAGCATATGGGTAAGATATTTCTCTTTTTTTGTTTTAGTTTTTTTTCAGTGACCGTACCATGTGCCACATATCTTCCCCTGCAAGTTTCCTTTCTTCCTTGACATTTTCCCCTGCTTTTGCAACATCTGGGAGCTTAATTTTGGCATGTTTTGGTCTTTTGCAATGCAACTCATTTCCTCCCCGGCCATTTCTTGAAGACACTACAACTGCCAATTTTCTGGGTTTTGGGGCTTTTTTTCAATTGCATTTCATTTGATCCTGTCTCCTTTCCAGAGTGTTTGTTAGCCTTTCTTTTGGGGTTCGCAAGATTCCGTTTCCCTTCCCGAAAGGAAATTTCATTTCCTTTCGGGAAGGGAAACGGAATCTTGCGATTTCAATGGGGACCATGAGAGGAATCCTTGGTGCATGTCCCTGCACGTGATGACATGCCATGCCTTTTGATGGCTTTGACTTTGGGAAAGATTTTTTTCTTTTTTTTTTCCAATTGTTTTAGGCATCCATGTCATGTCTTTTCTAGCTTCCCCTGCAAGTTTTGTCTTGCTCCTTGACTTTTTCCCCATCTTTTGCAACATCTGGGAGCTTCGTTTTGGCATGTTTTGGTCCTTTGCACTGCTCTGATAGCATCCCGGTCCATTTTCCTCTTGTCACTAAATGGCCCAAATTTCCCAATTTTCTTTTTTTTCTCCTCCAGTTGCAATTCCTTTGATGGGATCTCCATTCCAGCGTCTTTCTAAGTCCTTCTTATTTCTTTTGGCCTTCAGTGCGCACCACTTTTGGCAAGCTGTGCTGCATGTGCCTGCACTTGATAGCATGTGGGTAAGATATTTCTCTTTTTTTGTTTTAGTTTTTTTTCAGTGACCGTACCATGTGCCACATATCTTCCCCTGCAAGTTTCCTTTCTTCCTTGACATTTTCCCCTGCTTTTGCAACATCTGGGAGCTTAATTTTGGCATGTTTTGGTCTTTTGCAATGCAACTCATTTCCTCCCCGGCCATTTCTTGAAGACACTACAACTGCCAATTTTCTGGGTTTTGGGGCTTTTTTTCAATTGCATTTCATTTGATCCTATCTCCTTTCCAGAGTGTTTGTTAGCCTTTCTTTTGGGGTTCGCAAGATTCCGTTTCCCTTCCCGAAAGGAAATTTCATTTCCTTTCGGGAAGGGAAACGGAATCTTGCGATTTCAATGGGGACCATGAGAGGAATCCTTGGTGCATGTCCCTGCACGTGATGACATGCCATGCCTTTTGATGGCTTTGACTTTGGGAAAGATTTTTTTCTTTTTTTTTTCCAATTTTTTTAGGCATCCATGTCATGTCTTTTCTAGCTTCCCCTGCAAGTTTTGTCTTGCTCCTTGACTTTTTCCCCATCTTTTGCAACATCTGGGAGCTTCGTTTTGGCATGTTTTGCTCCTTTGCACTGCTCTGATAGCATCCCGGTCCATTTTCCTCTTGTCACTAAATGGCCCAAATTTCCCAATTTTCTTTTTTTTCTCCTCCAGTTGCAATTCCTTTGATGGGATCTCCATTCCAGCGTCTTTCTAAGTCCTTCTTATTTCTTTTGGCCTTCAGTGTGCACCACTTTTGGCAAGCTGTGCTGCATGTGCCTGCACTTGATAGCATATGGGTAAGATATTTCTCTTTTTTTGTTTTAGTTTTTTTTCAGTGACCGTACCATGTGCCACATATCTTCCCCTGCAAGTTTCCTTGCTTCCTTGACATTTTCCCCTGCTTTTGCAACATCTGGGAGCTTAATTTTGGCATGTTTTGGTCTTTTGCAATGCAACTCATTTCCTCCCCGGCCATTTCTTGAAGACACTACAACTGCCAATTTTCTGGGTTTTGGGGCTTTTTTTCAATTGCATTTCATTTGATCCTATCTCCTTTCCAGAGTGTTTGTTAGCCTTTCTTTTGGGGTTCGCAAGATTCCGTTTCCCTTCGGGAAAGGAAATTTCATTTCCTTTCGGGAAGGGAAACGGAATCTTGCGATTTCAATGGGGACCATGAGAGGAATCCTTGGTGCATGTCCCTGCACGTGATGACATGCCATGCCTTTTGATGGCTTTGACTTTGGGAAAGATTTTTTTCTTTTTTTTTTCCAATTGTTTTAGGCATCCATGTCATGTCTTTTCTAGCTTCCCCTGCAAGTTTTGTCTTGCTCCTTGACTTTTTCCCCATCTTTTGCAACATCTGGGAGCTTCGTTTTGGCATGTTTTGCTCCTTTGCACTGCTCTGATAGCATCCCGGTCCATTTTCCTCTTGTCACTAAATGGCCCAAATTTCCCAATTTTCTTTTTTTTCTCCTCCAGTTGCAATTCCTTTGATGGGATCTCCATTCCAGCGTCTTTCTAAGTCCTTCTTATTTCTTTTGGCCTTCAGTGCGCACCACTTTTGGCAAGCTGTGCTGCATGTGCCTGCACTTGATAGCATATGGGTAAGATATTTCTCTTTTTTTGTTTTAGTTTTTTTTCAGTGACCGTACCATGTGCCACATATCTTCCCCTGCAAGTTTCCTTTCTTCCTTGACATTTTCCCCTGCTTTTGCAACATCTGGGAGCTTAATTTTGGCATGTTTTGGTCTTTTGCAATGCAACTCATTTCCTCCCCGGCCATTTCTTGAAGACACTACAACTGCCAATTTTCTGGGTTTTGGGGCTTTTTTTCAATTGCATTTCATTTGATCCTATCTCCTTTCCAGAGTGTTTGTTAGCCTTTCTTTTGGGGTTCGCAAGATTCCGTTTCCCTTCCCGAAAGGAAATTTCATTTCCTTTCGGGAAGGGAAACGGAATCTTGCGATTTCAATGGGGACCATGAGAGGAATCCTTGGTGCATGTCCCTGCACGTGATGACATGCCATGCCTTTTGATGGCTTTGACTTTGGGAAAGATTTTTTTCTTTTTTTTTTCCAATTTTTTTAGGCATCCATGTCATGTCTTTTCTAGCTTCCCCTGCAAGTTTTGTCTTGCTCCTTGACTTTTTCCCCATCTTTTGCAACATCTGGGAGCTTCGTTTTGGCATGTTTTGGTCCTTTGCACTGCTCTGATAGCATCCCGGTCCATTTTCCTCTTGTCACTAAATGGCCCAAATTTCCCAATTTTCTTTTTTTTCTCCTCCAGTTGCAATTCCTTTGATGGGATCTCCATTCCAGCGTCTTTCTAAGTCCTTCTTATTTCTTTTGGCCTTCAGTGCGCACCACTTTTGGCAAGCTGTGCTGCATGTGCCTGCACTTGATAGCATGTGGGTAAGATATTTCTCTTTTTTTGTTTTAGTTTTTTTTCAGTCACCGTACCATGTGCCACATATCTTCCCCTGCAAGTTTCCTTTCTTCCTTGACATTTTCCCCTGCTTTTGCAACATCTGGGAGCTTAATTTTGGCATGTTTTGGTCTTTTGCAATGCAACTCATTTCCTCCCCGGCCATTTCTTGAAGACACTACAACTGCCAATTTTCTGGGTTTTGGGGCTTTTTTTCAATTGCATTTCATTTGATCCTATCTCCTTTCCAGAGTGTTTGTTAGCCTTTCTTTTGGGGTTCGCAAGATTCCGTTTCCCTTCCCGAAAGGAAATTTCATTTCCTTTCGGGAAGGGAAACGGAATCTTGCGATTTCAATGGGGACCATGAGAGGAATCCTTGGTGCATGTCCCTGCACGTGATGACATGCCATGCCTTTTGATGGCTTTGACTTTGGGAAAGATTTTTTTCTTTTTTTTTTCCAATTTTTTTAGGCATCCATGTCATGTCTTTTCTAGCTTCCCCTGCAAGTTTTGTCTTGCTCCTTGACTTTTTCCCCATCTTTTGCAACATCTGGGAGCTTCGTTTTGGCATGTTTTGCTCCTTTGCACTGCTCTGATAGCATCCCGGTCCATTTTCCTCTTGTCACTAAATGGCCCAAATTTCCCAATTTTCTTTTTTTTCTCCTCCAGTTGCAATTCCTTTGATGGGATCTCCATTCCAGCGTCTTTCTAAGTCCTTCTTATTTCTTTTGGCCTTCAGTGCGCACCACTTTTGGCAAGCTGTGCTGCATGTGCCTGCACTTGATAGCATGTGGGTAAGATATTTCTCTTTTTTTGTTTTAGTTTTTTTTCAGTGACCGTACCATGTGCCACATATCTTCCCCTGCAAGTTTCCTTTCTTCCTTGACATTTTCCCCTGCTTTTGCAACATCTGGGAGCTTAATTTTGGCATGTTTTGGTCTTTTGCAATGCAACTCATTTCCTCCCCGGCCATTTCTTGAAGACACTACAACTGCCAATTTTCTGGGTTTTGGGGCTTTTTTTCAATTGCATTTCATTTGATCCTGTCTCCTTTCCAGAGTGTTTGTTAGCCTTTCTTTTGGGGTTCGCAAGATTCCGTTTCCCTTCCCGAAAGGAAATTTCATTTCCTTTCGGGAAGGGAAACGGAATCTTGCGATTTCAATGGGGACCATGAGAGGAATCCTTGGTGCATGTCCCTGCACGTGATGACATGCCATGCCTTTTGATGGCTTTGACTTTGGGAAAGATTTTTTTCTTTTTTTTTCCAATTTTTTTAGGCATCCATGTCATGTCTTTTCTAGCTTCCCCTGCAAGTTTTGTCTTGCTCCTTGACTTTTTCCCCATCTTTTGCAACATCTGGGAGCTTCGTTTTGGCATGTTTTGGTCCTTTGCACTGCTCTGATAGCATCCCGGTCCATTTTCCTCTTGTCACTAAATGGCCCAAATTTCCCAATTTTCTTTTTTTTCTCCTCCAGTTGCAATTCCTTTGATGGGATCTCCATTCCAGCGTCTTTCTAAGTCCTTCTTATTTCTTTTGGCCTTCAGTGCGCACCACTTTTGGCAAGCTGTGCTGCATGTGCCTGCACTTGATAGCATATGGGTAAGATATTTCTCTTTTTTTGTTTTAGTTTTTTTTCAGTGACCGTACCATGTGCCACATATCTTCCCCTGCAAGTTTCCTTGCTTCCTTGACATTTTCCCCTGCTTTTGCAACATCTGGGAGCTTAATTTTGGCATGTTTTGGTCTTTTGCAATGCAACTCATTTCCTCCCCGGCCATTTCTTGAAGACACTACAACTGCCAATTTTCTGGGTTTTGGGGCTTTTTTTCAATTGCATTTCATTTGATCCTGTCTCCTTTCCAGAGTGTTTGTTAGCCTTTCTTTTGGGGTTCGCAAGATTCCGTTTCCCTTCCCGAAAGGAAATTTCATTTCCTTTCGGGAAGGGAAACGGAATCTTGCGATTTCAATGGGGACCATGAGAGGAATCCTTGGTGCATGTCCCTGCACGTGATGACATGCCATGCCTTTTGATGGCTTTGACTTTGGGAAAGATTTTTTTCTTTTTTTTTTCCAATTGTTTTAGGCATCCATGTCATGTCTTTTCTAGCTTCCCCTGCAAGTTTTGTCTTGCTCCTTGACTTTTTCCCCATCTTTTGCAACATCTGGGAGCTTCGTTTTGGCATGTTTTGGTCCTTTGCACTGCTCTGATAGCATCCCGGTCCATTTTCCTCTTGTCACTAAATGGCCCAAATTTCCCAATTTTCTTTTTTTTCTCCTCCAGTTGCAATTCCTTTGATGGGATCTCCATTCCAGCGTCTTTCTAAGTCCTTCTTATTTCTTTTGGCCTTCAGTGCGCACCACTTTTGGCAAGCTGTGCTGCATGTGCCTGCACTTGATAGCATGTGGGTAAGATATTTCTCTTTTTTTGTTTTAGTTTTTTTTCAGTGACCGTACCATGTGCCACATATCTTCCCCTGCAAGTTTCCTTTCTTCCTTGACATTTTCCCCTGCTTTTGCAACATCTGGGAGCTTAATTTTGGCATGTTTTGGTCTTTTGCAATGCAACTCATTTCCTCCCCGGCCATTTCTTGAAGACACTACAACTGCCAATTTTCTGGGTTTTGGGGCTTTTTTTCAATTGCATTTCATTTGATCCTATCTCCTTTCCAGAGTGTTTGTTAGCCTTTCTTTTGGGGTTCGCAAGATTCCGTTTCCCTTCCCGAAAGGAAATTTCATTTCCTTTCGGGAAGGGAAACGGAATCTTGCGATTTCAATGGGGACCATGAGAGGAATCCTTGGTGCATGTCCCTGCACGTGATGACATGCCATGCCTTTTGATGGCTTTGACTTTGGGAAAGATTTTTTTCTTTTTTTTTTCCAATTTTTTTAGGCATCCATGTCATGTCTTTTCTAGCTTCCCCTGCAAGTTTTGTCTTGCTCCTTGACTTTTTCCCCATCTTTTGCAACATCTGGGAGCTTCGTTTTGGCATGTTTTGCTCCTTTGCACTGCTCTGATAGCATCCCGGTCCATTTTCCTCTTGTCACTAAATGGCCCAAATTTCCCAATTTTCTTTTTTTTCTCCTCCAGTTGCAATTCCTTTGATGGGATCTCCATTCCAGCGTCTTTCTAAGTCCTTCTTATTTCTTTTGGCCTTCAGTGTGCACCACTTTTGGCAAGCTGTGCTGCATGTGCCTGCACTTGATAGCATATGGGTAAGATATTTCTCTTTTTTTGTTTTAGTTTTTTTTCAGTGACCGTACCATGTGCCACATATCTTCCCCTGCAAGTTTCCTTGCTTCCTTGACATTTTCCCCTGCTTTTGCAACATCTGGGAGCTTAATTTTGGCATGTTTTGGTCTTTTGCAATGCAACTCATTTCCTCCCCGGCCATTTCTTGAAGACACTACAACTGCCAATTTTCTGGGTTTTGGGGCTTTTTTTCAATTGCATTTCATTTGATCCTATCTCCTTTCCAGAGTGTTTGTTAGCCTTTCTTTTGGGGTTCGCAAGATTCCGTTTCCCTTCGGGAAAGGAAATTTCATTTCCTTTCGGGAAGGGAAACGGAATCTTGCGATTTCAATGGGGACCATGAGAGGAATCCTTGGTGCATGTCCCTGCACGTGATGACATGCCATGCCTTTTGATGGCTTTGACTTTGGGAAAGATTTTTTTCTTTTTTTTTTCCAATTTTTTTAGGCATCCACGTCATGTCTTTTCTAGCTTCCCCTGCAAGTTTTGTCTTGCTCCTTGACTTTTTCCCCATCTTTTGCAACATCTGGGAGCTTCGTTTTGGCATGTTTTGCTCCTTTGCACTGCTCTGATAGCATCCCGGTCCATTTTCCTCTTGTCACTAAATGGCCCAAATTTCCCAATTTTCTTTTTTTTCTCCTCCAGTTGCAATTCCTTTGATGGGATCTCCATTCCAGCGTCTTTCTAAGTCCTTCTTATTTCTTTTGGCCTTCAGTGCGCACCACTTTTGGCAAGCTGTGCTGCATGTGCCTGCACTTGATAGCATATGGGTAAGATATTTCTCTTTTTTTGTTTTAGTTTTTTTTCAGTGACCGTACCATGTGCCACATATCTTCCCCTGCAAGTTTCCTTTCTTCCTTGACATTTTCCCCTGCTTTTGCAACATCTGGGAGCTTAATTTTGGCATGTTTTGGTCTTTTGCAATGCAACTCATTTCCTCCCCGGCCATTTCTTGAAGACACTACAACTGCCAATTTTCTGGGTTTTGGGGCTTTTTTTCAATTGCATTTCATTTGATCCTATCTCCTTTCCAGAGTGTTTGTTAGCCTTTCTTTTGGGGTTCGCAAGATTCCGTTTCCCTTCCCGAAAGGAAATTTCATTTCCTTTCGGGAAGGGAAACGGAATCTTGCGATTTCAATGGGGACCATGAGAGGAATCCTTGGTGCATGTCCCTGCACGTGATGACATGCCATGCCTTTTGATGGCTTTGACTTTGGGAAAGATTTTTTTCTTTTTTTTTTCCAATTTTTTTAGGCATCCATGTCATGTCTTTTCTAGCTTCCCCTGCAAGTTTTGTCTTGCTCCTTGACTTTTTCCCCATCTTTTGCAACATCTGGGAGCTTCGTTTTGGCATGTTTTGGTCCTTTGCACTGCTCTGATAGCATCCCGGTCCATTTTCCTCTTGTCACTAAATGGCCCAAATTTCCCAATTTTCTTTTTTTTCTCCTCCAGTTGCAATTCCTTTGATGGGATCTCCATTCCAGCGTCTTTCTAAGTCCTTCTTATTTCTTTTGGCCTTCAGTGCGCACCACTTTTGGCAAGCTGTGCTGCATGTGCCTGCACTTGATAGCATATGGGTAAGATATTTCTCTTTTTTTGTTTTAGTTTTTTTTCAGTGACCGTACCATGTGCCACATATCTTCCCCTGCAAGTTTCCTTTCTTCCTTGACATTTTCCCCTGCTTTTGCAACATCTGGGAGCTTAATTTTGGCATGTTTTGGTCTTTTGCAATGCAACTCATTTCCTCCCCGGCCATTTCTTGAAGACACTACAACTGCCAGTTTTCTGGGTTTTGGGGCTTTTTTTCAATTGCATTTCATTTGATCCTATCTCCTTTCCAGAGTGTTTGTTAGCCTTTCTTTTGGGGTTCGCAAGATTCCGTTTCCCTTCCCGAAAGGAAATTTCATTTCCTTTCGGGAAGGGAAACGGAATCTTGCGATTTCAATGGGGACCATGAGAGGAATCCTTGGTGCATGTCCCTGCAGGTGATGACATGCCATGCCTTTTGATGGCTTTGACTTTGGGAAAGATTTTTTTCTTTTTTTTTTCCAATTTTTTTAGGCATCCATGTCATGTCTTTTCTAGCTTCCCCTGCAAGTTTTGTCTTGCTCCTTGACTTTTTCCCCATCTTTTGCAACATCTGGGAGCTTCGTTTTGGCATGTTTTGCTCCTTTGCACTGCTCTGATAGCATCCCGGTCCATTTTCCTCTTGTCACTAAATGGCCCAAATTTCCCAATTTTCTTTTTTTTCTCCTCCAGTTGCAATTCCTTTGATGGGATCTCCATTCCAGCGTCTTTCTAAGTCCTTCTTATTTCTTTTGGCCTTCAGTGTGCACCACTTTTGGCAAGCTGTGCTGCATGTGCCTGCACTTGATAGCATATGGGTAAGATATTTCTCTTTTTTTGTTTTAGTTTTTTTTCAGTGACCGTACCATGTGCCACATATCTTCCCCTGCAAGTTTCCTTTCTTCCTTGACATTTTCCCCTGCTTTTGCAACATCTGGGAGCTTAATTTTGGCATGTTTTGGTCTTTTGCAATGCAACTCATTTCCTCCCCGGCCATTTCTTGAAGACACTACAACTGCCAATTTTCTGGGTTTTGGGGCTTTTTTTCAATTGCATTTCATTTGATCCTATCTCCTTTCCAGAGTGTTTGTTAGCCTTTCTTTTGGGGTTCGCAAGATTCCGTTTCCCTTCCCGAAAGGAAATTTGATTTCCTTTCGGGAAGGGAAACGGAATCTTGCGATTTCAATGGGGACCATGAGAGGAATCCTTGGTGCATGTCCCTGCACGTGATGACATGCCATGCCTTTTGATGGCTTTGACTTTGGGAAAGATTTTTTTCTTTTTTTTTTCCAATTTTTTTAGGCATCCATGTCATGTCTTTTCTAGCTTCCCCTGCAAGTTTTGTCTTGCTCCTTGACTTTTTCCCCATCTTTTGCAACATCTGGGAGCTTCGTTTTGGCATGTTTTGCTCCTTTGCACTGCTCTGATAGCATCCCGGTCCATTTTCCTCTTGTCACTAAATGGCCCAAATTTCCCAATTTTCTTTTTTTTCTCCTCCAGTTGCAATTCCTTTGATGGGATCTCCATTCCAGCGTCTTTCTAAGTCCTTCTTATTTCTTTTGGCCTTCAGTGCGCACCACTTTTGGCAAGCTGTGCTGCATGTGCCTGCACTTGATAGCATGTGGGTAAGATATTTCTCTTTTTTTGTTTTAGTTTTTTTTCAGTCACCGTACCATGTGCCACATATCTTCCCCTGCAAGTTTCCTTTCTTCCTTGACATTTTCCCCTGCTTTTGCAACATCTGGGAGCTTAATTTTGGCATGTTTTGGTCTTTTGCAATGCAACTCATTTCCTCCCCGGCCATTTCTTGAAGACACTACAACTGCCAATTTTCTGGGTTTTGGGGCTTTTTTTCAATTGCATTTCATTTGATCCTATCTCCTTTCCAGAGTGTTTGTTAGCCTTTCTTTTGGGGTTCGCAAGATTCCGTTTCCCTTCCCGAAAGGAAATTTCATTTCCTTTCGGGAAGGGAAACGGAATCTTGCGATTTCAATGGGGACCATGAGAGGAATCCTTGGTGCATGTCCCTGCACGTGATGACATGCCATGCCTTTTGATGGCTTTGACTTTGGGAAAGATTTTTTTCTTTTTTTTTTCCAATTTTTTTAGGCATCCATGTCATGTCTTTTCTAGCTTCCCCTGCAAGTTTTGTCTTGCTCCTTGACTTTTTCCCCATCTTTTGCAACATCTGGGAGCTTCGTTTTGGCATGTTTTGCTCCTTTGCACTGCTCTGATAGCATCCCGGTCCATTTTCCTCTTGTCACTAAATGGCCCAAATTTCCCAATTTTCTTTTTTTTCTCCTCCAGTTGCAATTCCTTTGATGGGATCTCCATTCCAGCGTCTTTCTAAGTCCTTCTTATTTCTTTTGGCCTTCAGTGCGCACCACTTTTGGCAAGCTGTGCTGCATGTGCCTGCACTTGATAGCATATGGGTAAGATATTTCTCTTTTTTTGTTTTAGTTTTTTTTCAGTGACCGTACCATGTGCCACATATCTTCCCCTGCAAGTTTCCTTGCTTCCTTGACATTTTCCCCTGCTTTTGCAACATCTGGGAGCTTAATTTTGGCATGTTTTGGTCTTTTGCAATGCAACTCATTTCCTCCCCGGCCATTTCTTGAAGACACTACAACTGCCAATTTTCTGGGTTTTGGGGCTTTTTTTCAATTGCATTTCATTTGATCCTATCTCCTTTCCAGAGTGTTTGTTAGCCTTTCTTTTGGGGTTCGCAAGATTCCGTTTCCCTTCCCGAAAGGAAATTTCATTTCCTTTCGGGAAGGGAAACGGAATCTTGCGATTTCAATGGGGACCATGAGAGGAATCCTTGGTGCATGTCCCTGCACGTGATGACATGCCATGCCTTTTGATGGCTTTGACTTTGGGAAAGATTTTTTTCTTTTTTTTTTCCAATTTTTTTAGGCATCCATGTCATGTCTTTTCTAGCTTCCCCTGCAAGTTTTGTCTTGCTCCTTGACTTTTTCCCCATCTTTTGCAACATCTGGGAGCTTCGTTTTGGCATGTTTTGCTCCTTTGCACTGCTCTGATAGCATCCCGGTCCATTTTCCTCTTGTCACTAAATGGCCCAAATTTCCCAATTTTCTTTTTTTTCTCCTCCAGTTGCAATTCCTTTGATGGGATCTCCATTCCAGCGTCTTTCTAAGTCCTTCTTATTTCTTTTGGCCTTCAGTGCGCACCACTTTTGGCAAGCTGTGCTGCATGTGCCTGCACTTGATAGCATATGGGTAAGATATTTCTCTTTTTTTGTTTTAGTTTTTTTTTCAGTGACCGTACCATGTGCCACATATCTTCCCCTGCAAGTTTCCTTTCTTCCTTGACATTTTCCCCTGCTTTTGCAACATCTGGGAGCTTAATTTTGGCATGTTTTGGTCTTTTGCAATGCAACTCATTTCCTCCCCGGCCATTTCTTGAAGACACTACAACTGCCAATTTTCTGGGTTTTGGGGCTTTTTTTCAATTGCATTTCATTTGATCCTATCTCCTTTCCAGAGTGTTTGTTAGCCTTTCTTTTGGGGTTCGCAAGATTCCGTTTCCCTTCCCGAAAGGAAATTTCATTTCCTTTCGGGAAGGGAAACGGAATCTTGCGATTTCAATGGGGACCATGAGAGGAATCCTTGGTGCATGTCCCTGCACGTGATGACATGCCATGCCTTTTGATGGCTTTGACTTTGGGAAAGATTTTTTTCTTTTTTTTTTCCAATTTTTTTAGGCATCCATGTCATGTCTTTTCTAGCTTCCCCTGCAAGTTTTGTCTTGCTCCTTGACTTTTTCCCCATCTTTTGCAACATCTGGGAGCTTCGTTTTGGCATGTTTTGCTCCTTTGCACTGCTCTGATAGCATCCCGGTCCATTTTCCTCTTGTCACTAAATGGCCCAAATTTCCCAATTTTCTTTTTTTTCTCCTCCAGTTGCAATTCCTTTGATGGGATCTCCATTCCAGCGTCTTTCTAAGTCCTTCTTATTTCTTTTGGCCTTCAGTGCGCACCACTTTTGGCAAGCTGTGCTGCATGTGCCTGCACTTAGCATATGGGTAAGATATTTCTCTTTTTTTGTTTTAGTTTTTTTTCAGTGACCGTACCATGTGCCACATATCTTCCCCTGCAAGTTTCCTTTCTTCCTTGACATTTTCCCCTGCTTTTGCAACATCTGGGAGCTTAATTTTGGCATGTTTTGGTCTTTTGCAATGCAACTCATTTCCTCCCCGGCCATTTCTTGAAGACACTACAACTGCCAATTTTCTGGGTTTTGGGGCTTTTTTTCAATTGCATTTCATTTGATCCTATCTCCTTTCCAGAGTGTTTGTTAGCCTTTCTTTTGGGGTTCGCAAGATTCCGTTTCCCTTCCCGAAAGGAAATGAAATTTCCTTTCGGGAAGGGAAACGGAATCTTGCGATTTCAATGGGGACCATGAGAGGAATCCTTGGTGCATGTCCCTGCACGTGATGACATGCCATGCCTTTTGATGGCTTTGACTTTGGGAAAGATTTTTTTCTTTTTTTTTTCCAATTTTTTTAGGCATCCATGTCATGTCTTTTCTAGCTTCCCCTGCAAGTTTTGTCTTGCTCCTTGACTTTTTCCCCATCTTTTGCAACATCTGGGAGCTTCGTTTTGGCATGTTTTGCTCCATTGCACTGCTCTGATAGCATCCCGGTCCATTTTCCTCTTGTCACTAAATGGCCCAAATTTCCCAATTTTCTTTTTTTTCTCCTCCAGTTGCAATTCCTTTGATGGGATCTCCATTCCAGCGTCTTTCTAAGTCCTTCTTATTTCTTTTGGCCTTCAGTGCGCACCACTTTTGGCAAGCTGTGCTGCATGTGCCTGCACTTGATAGCATATGGGTAAGATATTTCTCTTTTTTTGTTTTAGTTTTTTTTCAGTGACCGTACCATGTGCCACATATCTTCCCCTGCAAGTTTCCTTTCTTCCTTGACATTTTCCCCTGCTTTTGCAACATCTGGGAGCTTAATTTTGGCATGTTTTGGTCTTTTGCAATGCAACTCATTTCCTCCCCGGCCATTTCTTGAAGACACTACAACTGCCAATTTTCTGGGTTTTGGGGCTTTTTTTCAATTGCATTTCATTTGATCCTATCTCCTTTCCAGAGTGTTTGTTAGCCTTTCTTTTGGGGTTCGCAAGATTCCGTTTCCCTTCCCGAAAGGAAATTTCATTTCCTTTCGGGAAGGGAAACGGAATCTTGCGATTTCAATGGGGACCATGAGAGGAATCCTTGGTGCATGTCCCTGCACGTGATGACATGCCATGCCTTTTGATGGCTTTGACTTTGGGAAAGATTTTTTTCTTTTTTTTTTCCAATTTTTTTAGGCATCCATGTCATGTCTTTTCTAGCTTCCCCTGCAAGTTTTGTCTTGCTCCTTGACTTTTTCCCCATCTTTTGCAACATCTGGGAGCTTCGTTTTGGCATGTTTTGCTCCATTGCACTGCTCTGATAGCATCCCGGTCCATTTTCCTCTTGTCACTAAATGGCCCAAATTTCCCAATTTTCTTTTTTTTCTCCTCCAGTTGCAATTCCTTTGATGGGATCTCCATTCCAGCGTCTTTCTAAGTCCTTCTTATTTCTTTTGGCCTTCAGTGCGCACCACTTTTGGCAAGCTGTGCTGCATGTGCCTGCACTTGATAGCATATGGGTAAGATACTTCTCTTTTTTTGTTTTAGTTTTTTTTCAGTGACCGTACCATGTGCCACATATCTTCCCCTGCAAGTTTCCTTTCTTCCTTGACATTTTCCCCTGCTTTTGCAACATCTGGGAGCTTAATTTTGGCATGTTTTGGTCTTTTGCAATGCAACTCATTTCCTCCCCGGCCATTTCTTGAAGACACTACAACTGCCAATTTTCTGGGTTTTGGGGCTTTTTTCAATTGCATTTCATTTGATCCTATCTCCTTTCCAGAGTGTTGGTTAGCCTTTCTTTTGGGCTTCGCAAGATTCCGTTTCCCTTCCCGAAAGGAAATTTCATTTCCTTTCGGGAAGGGAAACGGAATCTTGCGATTTCAATGGGGACCATGAGAGGAATCCTTGGTGCATGTCCCTGCACGTGATGACATGCCATGGCTTTTGATGGCTTTGACTTTGGGAAAGATTTTTTTCTTTTCTTTTTCCAATTTTTTTAGGCATCCATGTCATGTCTTTTCTAGCTTCCCCTGCAAGTTTTGTCTTGCTCCTTGACTTTTTCCCCATCTTTTGCAACATCTGGGAGCTTCGTTTTGGCATGTTTTGCTCCTTTGCACTGCTCTGATAGCATCCCGGTCCATTTTCCTCTTGTCACTAAATGGCCCAAATTTCCCAATTTTCTTTTTTTTCTCCTCCAGTTGCAATTCCTTGGATGGGATCTCCATTCCAGCGTCTTTCTAAGTCCTTCTTATTTCTTTTGGCCTTCAGTGCGCACCACTTTTGGCAAGCTGTGCTGCATGTGCCTGCACTTGATAGCATATGGGTAAGATATTTCTCTTTTTTTGTTTTAGTTTTTTTTCAGTGACCGTACCATGTGCCACATATCTTCCCCTGCAAGTTTCCTTGCTTCCTTGACATTTTCCCCTGCTTTTGCAACATCTGGGAGCTTAATTTTGGCATGTTTTGGTCTTTTGCAATGCAACTCATTTCCTCCCCGGCCATTTCTTGAAGACACTACAACTGCCAATTTTCTGGGTTTTGGGGCTTTTTTTCAATTGCATTTCATTTGATCCTATCTCCTTTCCAGAGTGTTTGTTAGCCTTTCTTTTGGGGTTCGCAAGATTCCGTTTCCCTTCCCGAAAGGAAATTTCATTTCCTTTCGGGAAGGGAAACGGAATCTTGCGATTTCAATGGGGACCATGAGAGGAATCCTTGGTGCATGTCCCTGCACGTGATGACATGCCATGCCTTTTGATGGCTTTGACTTTGGGAAAGATTTTTTTCTTTTTTTTTTCCAATTTTTTTAGGCATCCATGTCATGTCTTTTCTAGCTTCCCCTGCAAGTTTTGTCTTGCTCCTTGACTTTTTCCCCATCTTTTGCAACATCTGGGAGCTTCGTTTTGGCATGTTTTGCTCCTTTGCACTGCTCTGATAGCATCCCGGTCCATTTTCCTCTTGTCACTAAATGGCCCAAATTTCCCAATTTTCTTTTTTTTCTCCTCCAGTTGCAATTCCTTTGATGGGATCTCCATTCCAGCGTCTTTCTAAGTCCTTCTTATTTCTTTTGGCCTTCAGTGCGCACCACTTTTGGCAAGCTGTGCTGCATGTGCCTGCACTTGATAGCATATGGGTAAGATATTTCTCTTTTTTTGTTTTAGTTTTTTTTCAGTCACCGTACCATGTGCCACATATCTTCCCCTGCAAGTTTCCTTTCTTCCTTGACATTTTCCCCTGCTTTTGCAACATCTGGGAGCTTAATTTTGGCATGTTTTGGTCTTTTGCAATGCAACTCATTTCCTCCCCGGCCATTTCTTGAAGACACTACAACTGCCAATTTTCTGGGTTTTGGGGCTTTTTTTCAATTGCATTTCATTTGATCCTATCTCCTTTCCAGAGCGTTTGTTAGCCTTTCTTTTGGGGTTCGCAAGATTCCGTTTCCCTTCCCGAAAGGAAATTTCATTTCCTTTCGGGAAGGGAAACGGAATCTTGCGATTTCAATGGGGACCATGAGAGGAATCCTTGGTGCATGTCCCTGCACGTGATGACATGCCATGCCTTTTGATGGCTTTGACTTTGGGAAAGATTTTTTTCTTTTTTTTTCCAATTTTTTTAGGCATCCATGTCATGTCTTTTCTAGCTTCCCCTGCAAGTTTTGTCTTGCTCCTTGACTTTTTCCCCATCTTTTGCAACATCTGGGAGCTTCGTTTTGGCATGTTTTGCTCCTTTGCACTGCTCTGATAGCATCCCGGTCCATTTTCCTCTTGTCACTAAATGGCCCAAATTTCCCAATTTTCTTTTTTTTCTCCTCCAGTTGCAATTCCTTTGATGGGATCTCCATTCCAGCGTCTTTCTAAGTCCTTCTTATTTCTTTTGGCCTTCAGTGCGCACCACTTTTGGCAAGCTGTGCTGCATGTGCCTGCACTTGATAGCATATGGGTAAGATACTTCTCTTTTTTTGTTTTAGTTTTTTTTCAGTGACCGTACCATGTGCCACATATCTTCCCCTGCAAGTTTCCTTTCTTCCTTGACATTTCCCCCTGCTTTTGCAACATCTGGGAGCTTAATTTTGGCATGTTTTGGTCTTTTGCAATGCAACTCATTTCCTCCCCGGCCATTTCTTGAAGACACTACAACTGCCAATTTTCTGGGTTTTGGGGCTTTTTTCAATTGCATTTCATTTGATCCTATCTCCTTTCCAGAGTGTTTGTTAGCCTTTCTTTTGGGGTTCGCAAGATTCCGTTTCCCTTCCCGAAAGGAAATTTCATTTCCTTTCGGGAAGGGAAACGGAATCTTGCGATTTCAATGGGGACCATGAGAGGAATCCTTGGTGCATGTCCCTGCACGTGATGACATGCCATGCCTTTTGATGGCTTTGACTTTGGGAAAGATTTTTTTCTTTTCTTTTTCCAATTTTTTTAGGCATCCATGTCATGTCTTTTCTAGCTTCCCCTGCAAGTTTTGTCTTGCTCCTTGACTTTTTCCCCATCTTTTGCAACATCTGGGAGCTTCGTTTTGGCATGTTTTGCTCCTTTGCACTGCTCTGATAGCATCCCGGTCCATTTTCCTCTTGTCACTAAATGGCCCAAATTTCCCAATTTTCTTTTTTTTCTCCTCCAGTTGCAATTCCTTGGATGGGATCTCCATTCCAGCGTCTTTCTAAGTCCTTCTTATTTCTTTTGGCCTTCAGTGCGCACCACTTTTGGCAAGCTGTGCTGCATGTGCCTGCACTTGATAGCATATGGGTAAGATATTTCTCTTTTTTTGTTTTAGTTTTTTTTCAGTGACCGTACCATGTGCCACATATCTTCCCCTGCAAGTTTCCTTTCTTCCTTGACATTTTCCCCTGCTTTTGCAACATCTGGGAGCTTAATTTTGGCATGTTTTGGTCTTTTGCAATGCAACTCATTTCCTCCCCGGCCATTTCTTGAAGACACTACAACTGCCAATTTTCTGGGTTTTGGGGCTTTTTTTCAATTGCATTTCATTTGATCCTATCTCCTTTCCAGAGTGTTTGTTAGCCTTTCTTTTGGGGTTCGCAAGATTCCGTTTCCCTTCCCGAAAGGAAATTTCATTTCCTTTCGGGAAGGGAAACGGAATCTTGCGATTTCAATGGGGACCATGAGAGGAATCCTTGGTGCATGTCCCTGCACGTGATGACATGCCATGCCTTTTGATGGCTTTGACTTTGGGAAAGATTTTTTTCTTTTTTTTTTCCAATTTTTTTAGGCATCCATGTCATGTCTTTTCTAGCTTCCCCTGCAAGTTTTGTCTTGCTCCTTGACTTTTTCCCCATCTTTTGCAACATCTGGGAGCTTCGTTTTGGCATGTTTTGCTCCTTTGCACTGCTCTGATAGCATCCCGGTCCATTTTCCTCTTGTCACTAAATGGCCCAAATTTCCCAATTTTCTTTTTTTTCTCCTCCAGTTGCAATTCCTTGGATGGGATCTCCATTCCAGCGTCTTTCTAAGTCCTTCTTATTTCTTTTGGCCTTCAGTGCGCACCACTTTTGGCAAGCTGTGCTGCATGTGCCTGCACTTGATAGCATATGGGTAAGATATTTCTCTTTTTTTGTTTTAGTTTTTTTTCAGTGACCGTACCATGTGCCACATATCTTCCCCTGCAAGTTTCCTTGCTTCCTTGACATTTTCCCCTGCTTTTGCAACATCTGGGAGCTTAATTTTGGCATGTTTTGGTCTTTTGCAATGCAACTCATTTCCTCCCCGGCCATTTCTTGAAGACACTACAACTGCCAATTTTCTGGGTTTTGGGGCTTTTTTTCAATTGCATTTCATTTGATCCTATCTCCTTTCCAGAGTGTTTGTTAGCCTTTCTTTTGGGGTTCGCAAGATTCCGTTTCCCTTCCCGAAAGGAAATTTCATTTCCTTTCGGGAAGGGAAACGGAATCTTGCGATTTCAATGGGGACCATGAGAGGAATCCTTGGTGCATGTCCCTGCACGTGATGACATGCCATGCCTTTTGATGGCTTTGACTTTGGGAAAGATTTTTTTCTTTTTTTTTTCCAATTTTTTTAGGCATCCATGTCATGTCTTTTCTAGCTTCCCCTGCAAGTTTTGTCTTGCTCCTTGACTTTTTCCCCATCTTTTGCAACATCTGGGAGCTTCGTTTTGGCATGTTTTGCTCCTTTGCACTGCTCTGATAGCATCCCGGTCCATTTTCCTCTTGTCACTAAATGGCCCAAATTTCCCAATTTTCTTTTTTTTCTCCTCCAGTTGCAATTCCTTTGATGGGATCTCCATTCCAGCGTCTTTCTAAGTCCTTCTTATTTCTTTTGGCCTTCAGTGCGCACCACTTTTGGCAAGCTGTGCTGCATGTGCCTGCACTTGATAGCATATGGGTAAGATATTTCTCTTTTTTTGTTTTAGTTTTTTTTCAGTCACCGTACCATGTGCCACATATCTTCCCCTGCAAGTTTCCTTTCTTCCTTGACATTTTCCCCTGCTTTTGCAACATCTGGGAGCTTAATTTTGGCATGTTTTGGTCTTTTGCAATGCAACTCATTTCCTCCCCGGCCATTTCTTGAAGACACTACAACTGCCAATTTTCTGGGTTTTGGGGCTTTTTTTCAATTGCATTTCATTTGATCCTATCTCCTTTCCAGAGCGTTTGTTAGCCTTTCTTTTGGGGTTCGCAAGATTCCGTTTCCCTTCCCGAAAGGAAATTTCATTTCCTTTCGGGAAGGGAAACGGAATCTTGCGATTTCAATGGGGACCATGAGAGGAATCCTTGGTGCATGTCCCTGCACGTGATGACATGCCATGCCTTTTGATGGCTTTGACTTTGGGAAAGATTTTTTTCTTTTTTTTTCCAATTTTTTTAGGCATCCATGTCATGTCTTTTCTAGCTTCCCCTGCAAGTTTTGTCTTGCTCCTTGACTTTTTCCCCATCTTTTGCAACATCTGGGAGCTTCGTTTTGGCATGTTTTGCTCCTTTGCACTGCTCTGATAGCATCCCGGTCCATTTTCCTCTTGTCACTAAATGGCCCAAATTTCCCAATTTTCTTTTTTTTCTCCTCCAGTTGCAATTCCTTTGATGGGATCTCCATTCCAGCGTCTTTCTAAGTCCTTCTTATTTCTTTTGGCCTTCAGTGCGCACCACTTTTGGCAAGCTGTGCTGCATGTGCCTGCACTTGATAGCATATGGGTAAGATACTTCTCTTTTTTTGTTTTAGTTTTTTTTCAGTGACCGTACCATGTGCCACATATCTTCCCCTGCAAGTTTCCTTTCTTCCTTGACCTTTCCCCCTGCTTTTGCAACATCTGGGAGCTTAATTTTGGCATGTTTTGGTCTTTTGCAATGCAACTCATTTCCTCCCCGGCCATTTCTTGAAGACACTACAACTGCCAATTTTCTGGGTTTTGGGGCTTTTTTCAATTGCATTTCATTTGATCCTATCTCCTTTCCAGAGTGTTTGTTAGCCTTTCTTTTGGGGTTCGCAAGATTCCGTTTCCCTTCCCGAAAGGAAATTTCATTTCCTTTCGGGAAGGGAAACGGAATCTTGCGATTTCAATGGGGACCATGAGAGGAATCCTTGGTGCATGTCCCTGCACGTGATGACATGCCATGCCTTTTGATGGCTTTGACTTTGGGAAAGATTTTTTTCTTTTCTTTTTCCAATTTTTTTAGGCATCCATGTCATGTCTTTTCTAGCTTCCCCTGCAAGTTTTGTCTTGCTCCTTGACTTTTTCCCCATCTTTTGCAACATCTGGGAGCTTCGTTTTGGCATGTTTTGCTCCTTTGCACTGCTCTGATAGCATCCCGGTCCATTTTCCTCTTGTCACTAAATGGCCCAAATTTCCCAATTTTCTTTTTTTTCTCCTCCAGTTGCAATTCCTTGGATGGGATCTCCATTCCAGCGTCTTTCTAAGTCCTTCTTATTTCTTTTGGCCTTCAGTGCGCACCACTTTTGGCAAGCTGTGCTGCATGTGCCTGCACTTGATAGCATATGGGTAAGATATTTCTCTTTTTTTGTTTTAGTTTTTTTTCAGTGACCGTACCATGTGCCACATATCTTCCCCTGCAAGTTTCCTTTCTTCCTTGACATTTTCCCCTGCTTTTGCAACATCTGGGAGCTTAATTTTGGCATGTTTTGGTCTTTTGCAATGCAACTCATTTCCTCCCCGGCCATTTCTTGAAGACACTACAACTGCCAATTTTCTGGGTTTTGGGGCTTTTTTTCAATTGCATTTCATTTGATCCTATCTCCTTTCCAGAGTGTTTGTTAGCCTTTCTTTTGGGGTTCGCAAGATTCCGTTTCCCTTCCCGAAAGGAAATTTCATTTCCTTTCGGGAAGGGAAACGGAATCTTGCGATTTCAATGGGGACCATGAGAGGAATCCTTGGTGCATGTCCCTGCACGTGATGACATGCCATGCCTTTTGATGGCTTTGACTTTGGGAAAGATTTTTTTCTTTTTTTTTTCCAATTTTTTTAGGCATCCATGTCATGTCTTTTCTAGCTTCCCCTGCAAGTTTTGTCTTGCTCCTTGACTTTTTCCCCATCTTTTGCAACATCTGGGAGCTTCGTTTTGGCATGTTTTGCTCCTTTGCACTGCTCTGATAGCATCCCGGTCCATTTTCCTCTTGTCACTAAATGGCCCAAATTTCCCAATTTTCTTTTTTTTCTCCTCCAGTTGCAATTCCTTGGATGGGATCTCCATTCCAGCGTCTTTCTAAGTCCTTCTTATTTCTTTTGGCCTTCAGTGCGCACCACTTTTGGCAAGCTGTGCTGCATGTGCCTGCACTTGATAGCATATGGGTAAGATACTTCTCTTTTTTTGTTTTAGTTTTTTTTCAGTGACAGTACCATGTGC
Organism: Molothrus aeneus; assembly: GCF_037042795.1. Classification (NCBI taxonomy): domain Eukaryota; kingdom Metazoa; phylum Chordata; class Aves; order Passeriformes; family Icteridae; genus Molothrus; species Molothrus aeneus. Next base: position 140,771 of record NW_027099176.1, on the reverse strand, counting down.
CACATATCTTCCCCTGCAAGTTTCCTTTCTTCCTTGACATTTTTCCCTGCTTTTGCAACATCTGGGAGCTTAATTTTGGCATGTTTTGGTCTTTTGCAATGCAACTCATTTCCTCCCCGGCCATTTCTTGAAGACACTACAACTGCCAATTTTCTGGGTTTTGGGGCTTTTTTTCAATTGCATTTCATTTGATCCTATCTCCTTTCCAGAGTGTTTGTTAGCCTTTCTTTTGGGGTTCGCAAGATTCCGTTTCCCTTCCCGAAAGGAAATTTCATTTCCTTTCGGGAAGGGAAACGGAATCTTGCGATTTCAATGGGGACCATGAGAGGAATCCTTGGTGCATGTCCCTGCACGTGATGACATGCCATGCCTTTTGATGGCTTTGACTTTGGGAAAGATTTTTTTCTTTTTTTTTCCAATTTTTTTAGGCATCCATGTCATGTCTTTTCTAGCTTCCCCTGCAAGTTTTGTCTTGCTCCTTGACTTTTTCCCCATCTTTTGCAACATCAGGGAGCTTCGTTTTGGCACGTTTTGCTCCTTTGCACTGCTCTGATAGCATCCCGGTCCATTTTCCTCTTGTCACTAAATGGCCCAAATTTCCCAATTTTCTTTTTTTTCTCCTCCAGTTGCAATTCCTTGGATGGGATCTCCATTCCAGCGTCTTTCTAAGTCCTTCTTATTTCTTTTGGCCTTCAGTGCGCACCACTTTTGGCAAGCTGTGCTGCATGTGCCTGCACTTGATAGCATATGGGTAAGATATTTCTCTTTTTTTGTTTTAGTTTTTTTTCAGTGACCGTACCATGTGCCACATATCTTCCCCTGCAAGTTTCCTTTCTTCCTTGACATTTTCCCCTGCTTTTGCAACATCTGGGAGCTTAATTTTGGCATGTTTTGGTCTTTTGCAATGCAACTCATTTCCTCCCCGGCCATTTCTTGAAGACACTACAACTGCCAATTTTCTGGGTTTTGGGGCTTTTTTTCAATTGCATTTCATTTGATCCTATCTCCTTTCCAGAGTGTTTGTTAGCCTTTCTTTTGGGGTTCGCAAGATTCCGTTTCCCTTCCCGAAAGGAAATTTCATTTCCTTTCGGGAAGGGAAACGGAATCTTGCGATTTCAATGGGGACCATGAGAGGAATCCTTGGTGCATGTCCCTGCACGTGATGACATGCCATGCCTTTTGATGGCTTTGACTTTGGGAAAGATTTTTTTCTTTTTTTTTTCCAATTGTTTTAGGCATCCATGTCATGTCTTTTCTAGCTTCCCCTGCAAGTTTTGTCTTGCTCCTTGACTTTTTCCCCATCTTTTGCAACATCTGGGAGCTTCGTTTTGGCATGTTTTGCTCCTTTGCACTGCTCTGATAGCATCCCGGTCCATTTTCCTCTTGTCACTAAATGGCCCAAATTTCCCAATTTTCTTTTTTTTCTCCTCCAGTTGCAATTCCTTTGATGGGATCTCCATTCCAGCGTCTTTCTAAGTCCTTCTTATTTCTTTTGGCCTTCAGTGCGCACCACTTTTGGCAAGCTGTGCTGCATGTGCCTGCACTTGATAGCATATGGGTAAGATATTTCTCTTTTTTTGTTTTAGTTTTTTTTCAGTGACCGTACCATGTGCCACATATCTTCCCCTGCAAGTTTCCTTGCTTCCTTGACATTTTCCCCTGCTTTTGCAACATCTGGGAGCTTAATTTTGGCATGTTTTGGTCTTTTGCAATGCAACTCATTTCCTCCCCGGCCATTTCTTGAAGACACTACAACTGCCAATTTTCTGGGTTTTGGGGCTTTTTTTCAATTGCATTTCATTTGATCCTATCTCCTTTCCAGAGTGTTTGTTAGCCTTTCTTTTGGGGTTCGCAAGATTCCGTTTCCCTTCCCGAAAGGAAATTTCATTTCCTTTCGGGAAGGGAAACGGAATCTTGCGATTTCAATGGGGACCATGAGAGGAATCCTTGGTGCATGTCCCTGCACGTGATGACATGCCATGCCTTTTGATGGCTTTGACTTTGGGAAAGATTTTTTTCTTTTTTTTTTCCAATTTTTTTAGGCATCCATGTCATGTCTTTTCTAGCTTCCCCTGCAAGTTTTGTCTTGCTCCTTGACTTTTTCCCCATCTTTTGCAACATCTGGGAGCTTCGTTTTGGCATGTTTTGCTCCTTTGCACTGCTCTGATAGCATCCCGGTCCATTTTCCTCTTGTCACTAAATGGCCCAAATTTCCCAATTTTCTTTTTTTTCTCCTCCAGTTGCAATTCCTTTGATGGGATCTCCATTCCAGCGTCTTTCTAAGTCCTTCTTATTTCTTTTGGCCTTCAGTGCGCACCACTTTTGGCAAGCTGTGCTGCATGTGCCTGCACTTGATAGCATATGGGTAAGATATTTCTCTTTTTTTGTTTTAGTTTTTTTTTCAGTGACCGTAGCATGTGCCACATATCTTCCCCTGCAAGTTTCCTTTCTTCCTTGACATTTTCCCCTGCTTTTGCAACATCTGGGAGCTTAATTTTGGCATGTTTTGGTCTTTTGCAATGCAACTCATTTCCTCCCCGGCCATTTCTTGAAGACACTACAACTGCCAATTTTCTGGGTTTTGGGGCTTTTGTTCAATTGCATTTCATTTGATCCTATCTCCTTTCCAGAGTGTTTGTTAGCCTTTCTTTTGGGGTTCGCAAGATTCCGTTTCCCTTCCCGAAAGGAAATTTCATTTCCTTTCGGGAAGGGAAACGGAATCTTGCGATTTCAATGGGGACCATGAGAGGAATCCTTGGTGCATGTCCCTGCACGTGATGACATGCCATGCCTTTTGATGGCTTTGACTTTGGGAAAGATTTTTTTCTTTTTTTTTTCCAATTTTTTTAGGCATCCATGTCATGTCTTTTCTAGCTTCCCCTGCAAGTTTTTTCTTCCTCCTTGACTTTTTCCCCATCTTTTGCAACATCTGGGAGCTTCGTTTTGGCATGTTTTGCTCCTTTGCACTGCTCTGATAGCATCCCGGTCCATTTTCCTCTTGTCACTAAATGGCCCAAATTTCCCAATTTTCTTTTTTTTCTCCTCCAGTTGCAATTCCTTTGATGGGATCTCCATTCCAGCGTCTTTCTAAGTCCTTCTTATTTCTTTTGGCCTTCAGTGCGCACCACTTTTGGCAAGCTGTGCTGCATGTGCCTGCACTTGATAGCATATGGGTAAGATATTTCTCTTTTTTTGTTTTAGTTTTTTTTCAGTGACCGTACCATGTGCCACATATCTTCCCCTGCAAGTTTCCTTTCTTCCTTGACATTTTCCCCTGCTTTTGCAACATCTGGGAGCTTAATTTTGGCATGTTTTGGTCTTTTGCAATGCAAGTCATTTCCTCCCCGGCCATTTCTTGAAGACACTACAACTGCCAATTTTCTGGGTTTTGGGGCTTTTTTTCAATTGCATTTCATTTGATCCTATCTCCTTTCCAGAGTGTTTGTTAGCCTTTCTTTTGGGGTTCGCAAGATTCCGTTTCCCTTCCCGAAAGGAAATTTCATTTCCTTTCGGGAAGGGAAACGGAATCTTGCGATTTCAATGGGGACCATGAGAGGAATCCTTGGTGCATGTCCCTGCACGTGATGACATGCCATGCCTTTTGATGGCTTTGACTTTGGGAAAGATTTTTTTCTTTTTTTTTTCCAATTTTTTTAGGCATCCATGTCATGTCTTTTCTAGCTTCCCCTGCAAGTTTTGTCTTGCTCCTTGACTTTTTCCCCATCTTTTGCAACATCTGGGAGCTTCGTTTTGGCATGTTTTGCTCCTTTGCACTGCTCTGATAGCATCCCGGTCCATTTTCCTCTTGTCACTAAATGGCCCAAATTTCCCAATTTTCTTTTTTTTCTCCTCCAGTTGCAATTCCTTTGATGGGATCTCCATTCCAGCGTCTTTCTAAGTCCTTCTTATTTCTTTTGGCCTTCAGTGCGCACCACTTTTGGCAAGCTGTGCTGCATGTGCCTGCACTTGATAGCATATGGGTAAGATATTTCTCTTTTTTTGTTTTAGTTTTTTTTTCAGTGACCGTACCATGTGCCACATATCTTCCCCTGCAAGTTTCCTTTCTTCCTTGACATTTTCCCCTGCTTTTGCAACATCTGGGAGCTTAATTTTGGCATGTTTTGGTCTTTTGCAATGCAACTCATTTCCTCCCCGGCCATTTCTTGAAGACACTACAACTGCCAATTTTCTGGGTTTTGGGGCTTTTTTTCAATTGCATTTCATTTGATCCTATCTCCTTTCCAGAGTGTTTGTTAGCCTTTCTTTTGGGGTTCGCAAGATTCCGTTTCCCTTCCCGAAAGGAAATTTCATTTCCTTTCGGGAAGGGAAACGGAATCTTGCGATTTCAATGGGGACCATGAGAGGAATCCTTGGTGCATGTCCCTGCACGTGATGACATGCCATGCCTTTTGATGGCTTTGACTTTGGGAAAGATTTTTTTCTTTTTTTTTTCCAATTTTTTTAGGCATCCATGTCATGTCTTTTCTAGCTTCCCCTGCAAGTTTTGTCTTGCTCCTTGACTTTTTCCCCATCTTTTGCAACATCTGGGAGCTTCGTTTTGGCATGTTTTGCTCCTTTGCACTGCTCTGATAGCATCCCGGTCCATTTTCCTCTTGTCACTAAATGGCCCAAATTTCCCAATTTTCTTTTTTTTCTCCTCCAGTTGCAATTCCTTTGATGGGATCTCCATTCCAGCGTCTTTCTAAGTCCTTCTTATTTCTTTTGGCCTTCAGTGCGCACCACTTTTGGCAAGCTGTGCTGCATGTGCCTGCACTTAGCATATGGGTAAGATATTTCTCTTTTTTTGTTTTAGTTTTTTTTCAGTGACCGTACCATGTGCCACATATCTTCCCCTGCAAGTTTCCTTTCTTCCTTGACATTTTCCCCTGCTTTTGCAACATCTGGGAGCTTAATTTTGGCATGTTTTGGTCTTTTGCAATGCAACTCATTTCCTCCCCGGCCATTTCTTGAAGACACTACAACTGCCAATTTTCTGGGTTTTGGGGCTTTTTTTCAATTGCATTTCATTTGATCCTATCTCCTTTCCAGAGTGTTTGTTAGCCTTTCTTTTGGGGTTCGCAAGATTCCGTTTCCCTTCCCGAAAGGAAATTTCATTTCCTTTCGGGAAGGGAAACGGAATCTTGCGATTTCAATGGGGACCATGAGAGGAATCCTTGGTGCATGTCCCTGCACGTGATGACATGCCATGCCTTTTGATGGCTTTGACTTTGGGAAAGATTTTTTTCTTTTTTTTTTCCAATTGTTTTAGGCATCCATGTCATGTCTTTTCTAGCTTCCCCTGCAAGTTTTGTCTTGCTCCTTGACTTTTTCCCCATCTTTTGCAACATCTGGGAGCTTCGTTTTGGCATGTTTTGCTCCTTTGCACTGCTCTGATAGCATCCCGGTCCATTTTCCTCTTGTCACTAAATGGCCCAAATTTCCCAATTTTCTTTTTTTTCTCCTCCAGTTGCAATTCCTTGGATGGGATCTCCATTCCAGCGTCTTTCTAAGTCCTTCTTATTTCTTTTGGCCTTCAGTGCGCACCACTTTTGGCAAGCTGTGCTGCATGTGCCTGCACTTGATAGCATATGGGTAAGATATTTCTCTTTTTTTGTTTTAGTTTTTTTTCAGTGACCGTACCATGTGCCACATATCTTCCCCTGCAAGTTTCCTTTCTTCCTTGACATTTTCCCCTGCTTTTGCAACATCTGGGAGCTTAATTTTGGCATGTTTTGGTCTTTTGCAATGCAACTCATTTCCTCCCCGGCCATTTCTTGAAGACACTACAACTGCCAATTTTCTGGGTTTTGGGGCTTTTTTTCAATTGCATTTCATTTGATCCTATCTCCTTTCCAGAGTGTTTGTTAGCCTTTCTTTTGGGGTTCGCAAGATTCCGTTTCCCTTCCCGAAAGGAAATTTCATTTCCTTTCGGGAAGGGAAACGGAATCTTGCGATTTCAATGGGGACCATGAGAGGAATCCTTGGTGCATGTCCCTGCACGTGATGACATGCCATGCCTTTTGATGGCTTTGACTTTGGGAAAGATTTTTTTCTTTTCTTTTTCCAATTTTTTTAGGCATCCATGTCATGTCTTTTCTAGCTTCCCCTGCAAGTTTTGTCTTGCTCCTTGACTTTTTCCCCATCTTTTGCAACATCTGGGAGCTTCGTTTTGGCATGTTTTGCTCCTTTGCACTGCTCTGATAGCATCCCGGTCCATTTTCCTCTTGTCACTAAATGGCCCAAATTTCCCAATTTTCTTTTTTTTCTCCTCCAGTTGCAATTCCTTTGATGGGATCTCCATTCCAGCGTCTTTCTAAGTCCTTCTTATTTCTTTTGGCCTTCAGTGCACACCACTTTTGGCAAGCTGTGCTGCATGTGCCTGCACTTGATAGCATATGGGTAAGATATTTCTCTTTTTTTGTTTTAGTTTTTTTTCAGTGACCGTACCATGTGCCACATATCTTCCCCTGCAAGTTTCCTTTCTTCCTTGACATTTTCCCCTGCTTTTGCAACATCTGGGAGCTTAATTTTGGCATGTTTTGGTCTTTTGCAATGCAACTCATTTCCTCCCCGGCCATTTCTTGAAGACACTACAACTGCCAATTTTCTGGGTTTTGGGGCTTTTTTTCAATTGCATTTCATTTGATCCTATCTCCTTTCCAGAGTGTTTGTTAGCCTTTCTTTTGGGGTTCGCAAGATTCCGTTTCCCTTCCCGAAAGGAAATTTCATTTCCTTTCGGGAAGGGAAACGGAATCTTGCGATTTCAATGGGGACCATGAGAGGAATCCTTGGTGCATGTCCCTGCACGTGATGACATGCCATGCCTTTTGATGGCTTTGACTTTGGGAAAGATTTTTTTCTTTTTTTTTTCCAATTTTTTTAGGCATCCATGTCATGTCTTTTCTAGCTTCCCCTGCAAGTTTTGTCTTGCTCCTTGACTTTTTCCCCATCTTTTGCAACATCTGGGAGCTTCGTTTTGGCATGTTTTGCTCCATTGCACTGCTCTGATAGCATCCCGGTCCATTTTCCTCTTGTCACTAAATGGCCCAAATTTCCCAATTTTCTTTTTTTTCTCCTCCAGTTGCAATTCCTTTGATGGGATCTCCATTCCAGCGTCTTTCTAAGTCCTTCTTATTTCTTTTGGCCTTCAGTGCGCACCACTTTTGGCAAGCTGTGCTGCATGTGCCTGCACTTGATAGCATATGGGTAAGATACTTCTCTTTTTTTGTTTTAGTTTTTTTTCAGTGACCGTACCATGTGCCACATATCTTCCCCTGCAAGTTTCCTTTCTTCCTTGACATTTTCCCCTGCTTTTGCAACATCTGGGAGCTTAATTTTGGCATGTTTTGGTCTTTTGCAATGCAACTCATTTCCTCCCCGGCCATTTCTTGAAGACACTACAACTGCCAATTTTCTGGGTTTTGGGGCTTTTTTCAATTGCATTTCATTTGATCCTATCTCCTTTCCAGAGTGTTTGTTAGCCTTTCTTTTGGGGTTCGCAAGATTCCGTTTCCCTTCCCGAAAGGAAATTTCATTTCCTTTCGGGAAGGGAAACGGAATCTTGCGATTTCAATGGGGACCATGAGAGGAATCCTTGGTGCATGTCCCTGCACGTGATGACATGCCATGGCTTTTGATGGCTTTGACTTTGGGAAAGATTTTTTTCTTTTCTTTTTCCAATTTTTTTAGGCATCCATGTCATGTCTTTTCTAGCTTCCCCTGCAAGTTTTGTCTTGCTCCTTGACTTTTTCCCCATCTTTTGCAACATCTGGGAGCTTCGTTTTGGCATGTTTTGCTCCATTGCACTGCTCTGATAGCATCCCGGTCCATTTTCCTCTTGTCACTAAATGGCCCAAATTTCCCAATTTTCTTTTTTTTCTCCTCCAGTTGCAATTCCTTTGATGGGATCTCCATTCCAGCGTCTTTCTAAGTCCTTCTTATTTCTTTTGGCCTTCAGTGCGCACCACTTTTGGCAAGCTGTGCTGCATGTGCCTGCACTTGATAGCATATGGGTAAGATATTTCTCTTTTTTTGTTTTAGTTTTTTTTCAGAGACCGTACCATGTGCCACATATCTTCCCCTGCAAGTTTCCTTTCTTCCTTGACATTTTCCCCTGCTTTTGCAACATCTGGGAGCTTAATTTTGGCATGTTTTGGTCTTTTGCAATGCAACTCATTTCCTCCCCGGCCATTTCTTGAAGACACTACAACTGCCAATTTTCTGGGTTTTGGGGCTTTTTTCAATTGCATTTCATTTGATCCTATCTCCTTTCCAGAGTGTTTGTTAGCCTTTCTTTTGGGGTTCGCAAGATTCCGTTTCCCTTCCCGAAAGGAAATTTCATTTCCTTTCGGGAAGGGAAACGGAATCTTGCGATTTCAATGGGGACCATGAGAGGAATCCTTGGTGCATGTCCCTGCACGTGATGACATGCCATGCCTTTTGATGGCTTTGACTTTGGGAAAGATTTTTTTCTTTTCTTTTTCCAATTTTTTTAGGCATCCATGTCATGTCTTTTCTAGCTTCCCCTGCAAGTTTTGTCTTGCTCCTTGACTTTTTCCCCATCTTTTGCAACATCTGGGAGCTTCGTTTTGGCATGTTTTGCTCCTTTGCACTGCTCTGATAGCATCCCGGTCCATTTTCCTCTTGTCACTAAATGGCCCAAATTTCCCAATTTTCTTTTTTTTCTCCTCCAGTTGCAATTCCTTGGATGGGATCTCCATTCCAGCGTCTTTCTAAGTCCTTCTTATTTCTTTTGGCCTTCAGTGCGCACCACTTTTGGCAAGCTGTGCTGCATGTGCCTGCACTTGATAGCATATGGGTAAGATATTTCTCTTTTTTTGTTTTAGTTTTTTTTCAGTGACCGTACCATGTGCCACATATCTTCCCCTGCAAGTTTCCTTGCTTCCTTGACATTTTCCCCTGCTTTTGCAACATCTGGGAGCTTAATTTTGGCATGTTTTGGTCTTTTGCAATGCAACTCATTTCCTCCCCGGCCATTTCTTGAAGACACTACAACTGCCAATTTTCTGGGTTTTGGGGCTTTTTTTCAATTGCATTTCATTTGATCCTATCTCCTTTCCAGAGTGTTTGTTAGCCTTTCTTTTGGGGTTCGCAAGATTCCGTTTCCCTTCCCGAAAGGAAATTTCATTTCCTTTCGGGAAGGGAAACGGAATCTTGCGATTTCAATGGGGACCATGAGAGGAATCCTTGGTGCATGTCCCTGCACGTGATGACATGCCATGCCTTTTGATGGCTTTGACTTTGGGAAAGATTTTTTTCTTTTTTTTTTCCAATTTTTTTAGGCATCCATGTCATGTCTTTTCTAGCTTCCCCTGCAAGTTTTGTCTTGCTCCTTGACTTTTTCCCCATCTTTTGCAACATCTGGGAGCTTCGTTTTGGCATGTTTTGGTCCTTTGCACTGCTCTGATAGCATCCCGGTCCATTTTCCTCTTGTCACTAAATGGCCCAAATTTCCCAATTTTCTTTTTTTTCTCCTCCAGTTGCAATTCCTTTGATGGGATCTCCATTCCAGCGTCTTTCTAAGTCCTTCTTATTTCTTTTGGCCTTCAGTGCGCACCACTTTTGGCAAGCTGTGCTGCATGTGCCTGCACTTGATAGCATATGGGTAAGATATTTCTCTTTTTTTGTTTTAGTTTTTTTTCAGTCACCGTACCATGTGCCACATATCTTCCCCTGCAAGTTTCCTTTCTTCCTTGACATTTTCCCCTGCTTTTGCAACATCTGGGAGCTTAATTTTGGCATGTTTTGGTCTTTTGCAATGCAACTCATTTCCTCCCCGGCCATTTCTTGAAGACACTACAACTGCCAATTTTCTGGGTTTTGGGGCTTTTTTTCAATTGCATTTCATTTGATCCTATCTCCTTTCCAGAGCGTTTGTTAGCCTTTCTTTTGGGGTTCGCAAGATTCCGTTTCCCTTCCCGAAAGGAAATTTCATTTCCTTTCGGGAAGGGAAACGGAATCTTGCGATTTCAATGGGGACCATGAGAGGAATCCTTGGTGCATGTCCCTGCACGTGATGACATGCCATGCCTTTTGATGGCTTTGACTTTGGGAAAGATTTTTTTCTTTTTTTTTCCAATTTTTTTAGGCATCCATGTCATGTCTTTTCTAGCTTCCCCTGCAAGTTTTGTCTTGCTCCTTGACTTTTTCCCCATCTTTTGCAACATCTGGGAGCTTCGTTTTGGCATGTTTTGCTCCTTTGCACTGCTCTGATAGCATCCCGGTCCATTTTCCTCTTGTCACTAAATGGCCCAAATTTCCCAATTTTCTTTTTTTTCTCCTCCAGTTGCAATTCCTTTGATGGGATCTCCATTCCAGCGTCTTTCTAAGTCCTTCTTATTTCTTTTGGCCTTCAGTGCGCACCACTTTTGGCAAGCTGTGCTGCATGTGCCTGCACTTGATAGCATATGGGTAAGATACTTCTCTTTTTTTGTTTTAGTTTTTTTTCAGTGACCGTACCATGTGCCACATATCTTCCCCTGCAAGTTTCCTTTCTTCCTTGACATTTCCCCCTGCTTTTGCAACATCTGGGAGCTTAATTTTGGCATGTTTTGGTCTTTTGCAATGCAACTCATTTCCTCCCCGGCCATTTCTTGAAGACACTACAACTGCCAATTTTCTGGGTTTTGGGGCTTTTTTCAATTGCATTTCATTTGATCCTATCTCCTTTCCAGAGTGTTTGTTAGCCTTTCTTTTGGGGTTCGCAAGATTCCGTTTCCCTTCCCGAAAGGAAATTTCATTTCCTTTCGGGAAGGGAAACGGAATCTTGCGATTTCAATGGGGACCATGAGAGGAATCCTTGGTGCATGTCCCTGCACGTGATGACATGCCATGCCTTTTGATGGCTTTGACTTTGGGAAAGATTTTTTTCTTTTCTTTTTCCAATTTTTTTAGGCATCCATGTCATGTCTTTTCTAGCTTCCCCTGCAAGTTTTGTCTTGCTCCTTGACTTTTTCCCCATCTTTTGCAACATCTGGGAGCTTCGTTTTGGCATGTTTTGCTCCTTTGCACTGCTCTGATAGCATCCCGGTCCATTTTCCTCTTGTCACTAAATGGCCCAAATTTCCCAATTTTCTTTTTTTTCTCCTCCAGTTGCAATTCCTTTGATGGGATCTCCATTCCAGCGTCTTTCTAAGTCCTTCTTATTTCTTTTGGCCTTCAGTGCGCACCACTTTTGGCAAGCTGTGCTGCATGTGCCTGCACTTGATAGCATATGGGTAAGATATTTCTCTTTTTTTGTTTTAGTTTTTTTTCAGTGACCGTACCATGTGCCACATATCTTCCCCTGCAAGTTTCCTTGCTTCCTTGACATTTTCCCCTGCTTTTGCAACATCTGGGAGCTTAATTTTGGCATGTTTTGGTCTTTTGCAATGCAACTCATTTCCTCCCCGGCCATTTCTTGAAGACACTACAACTGCCAATTTTCTGGGTTTTGGGGCTTTTTTCAATTGCATTTCATTTGATCCTATCTCCTTTCCAGAGTGTTTGTTAGCCTTTCTTTTGGGGTTCGCAAGATTCCGTTTCCCTTCCCGAAAGGAAATTTCATTTCCTTTCGGGAAGGGAAACGGAATCTTGCGATTTCAATGGGGACCATGAGAGGAATCCTTGGTGCATGTCCCTGCACGTGATGACATGCCATGCCTTTTGATGGCTTTGACTTTGGGAAAGATTTTTTTCTTTTCTTTTTCCAATTTTTTTAGGCATCCATGTCATGTCTTTTCTAGCTTCCCCTGCAAGTTTTGTCTTGCTCCTTGACTTTTTCCCCATCTTTTGCAACATCTGGGAGCTTCGTTTTGGCATGTTTTGCTCCTTTGCACTGCTCTGATAGCATCCCGGTCCATTTTCCTCTTGTCACTAAATGGCCCAAATTTCCCAATTTTCTTTTTTTTCTCCTCCAGTTGCAATTCCTTGGATGGGATCTCCATTCCAGCGTCTTTCTAAGTCCTTCTTATTTCTTTTGGCCTTCAGTGCGCACCACTTTTGGCAAGCTGTGCTGCATGTGCCTGCACTTGATAGCATATGGGTAAGATATTTCTCTTTTTTTGTTTTAGTTTTTTTTCAGTGACCGTACCATGTGCCACATATCTTCCCCTGCAAGTTTCCTTGCTTCCTTGACATTTTCCCCTGCTTTTGCAACATCTGGGAGCTTAATTTTGGCATGTTTTGGTCTTTTGCAATGCAACTCATTTCCTCCCCGGCCATTTCTTGAAGACACTACAACTGCCAATTTTCTGGGTTTTGGGGCTTTTTTTCAATTGCATTTCATTTGATCCTATCTCCTTTCCAGAGTGTTTGTTAGCCTTTCTTTTGGGGTTCGCAAGATTCCGTTTCCCTTCCCGAAAGGAAATTTCATTTCCTTTCGGGAAGGGAAACGGAATCTTGCGATTTCAATGGGGACCATGAGAGGAATCCTTGGTGCATGTCCCTGCACGTGATGACATGCCATGCCTTTTGATGGCTTTGACTTTGGGAAAGATTTTTTTCTTTTTTTTTTCCAATTTTTTTAGGCATCCATGTCATGTCTTTTCTAGCTTCCCCTGCAAGTTTTGTCTTGCTCCTTGACTTTTTCCCCATCTTTTGCAACATCTGGGAGCTTCGTTTTGGCATGTTTTGGTCCTTTGCACTGCTCTGATAGCATCCCGGTCCATTTTCCTCTTGTCACTAAATGGCCCAAATTTCCCAATTTTCTTTTTTTTCTCCTCCAGTTGCAATTCCTTTGATGGGATCTCCATTCCAGCGTCTTTCTAAGTCCTTCTTATTTCTTTTGGCCTTCAGTGCGCACCACTTTTGGCAAGCTGTGCTGCATGTGCCTGCACTTGATAGCATATGGGTAAGATATTTCTCTTTTTTTGTTTTAGTTTTTTTTCAGTGACCGTACCATGTGCCACATATCTTCCCCTGCAAGTTTCCTTTCTTCCTTGACATTTTCCCCTGCTTTTGCAACATCTGGGAGCTTAATTTTGGCATGTTTTGGTCTTTTGCAATGCAACTCATTTCCTCCCCGGCCATTTCTTGAAGACACTACAACTGCCAATTTTCTGGGTTTTGGGGCTTTTTTTCAATTGCATTTCATTTGATCCTATCTCCTTTCCAGAGCGTTTGTTAGCCTTTCTTTTGGGGTTCGCAAGATTCCGTTTCCCTTCCCGAAAGGAAATTTCATTTCCTTTCGGGAAGGGAAACGGAATCTTGCGATTTCAATGGGGACCATGAGAGGAATCCTTGGTGCATGTCCCTGCACGTGATGACATGCCATGCCTTTTGATGGCTTTGACTTTGGGAAAGATTTTTTTCTTTTTTTTTCCAATTTTTTTAGGCATCCATGTCATGTCTTTTCTAGCTTCCCCTGCAAGTTTTGTCTTGCTCCTTGACTTTTTCCCCATCTTTTGCAACATCTGGGAGCTTCGTTTTGGCATGTTTTGCTCCTTTGCACTGCTCTGATAGCATCCCGGTCCATTTTCCTCTTGTCACTAAATGGCCCAAATTTCCCAATTTTCTTTTTTTTCTCCTCCAGTTGCAATTCCTTTGATGGGATCTCCATTCCAGCGTCTTTCTAAGTCCTTCTTATTTCTTTTGGCCTTCAGTGCGCACCACTTTTGGCAAGCTGTGCTGCATGTGCCTGCACTTGATAGCATATGGGTAAGATACTTCTCTTTTTTTGTTTTAGTTTTTTTTCAGTGACCGTACCATGTGCCACATATCTTCCCCTGCAAGTTTCCTTTCTTCCTTGACATTTCCCCCTGCTTTTGCAACATCTGGGAGCTTAATTTTGGCATGTTTTGGTCTTTTGCAATGCAACTCATTTCCTCCCCGGCCATTTCTTGAAGACACTACAACTGCCAATTTTCTGGGTTTTGGGGCTTTTTTCAATTGCATTTCATTTGATCCTATCTCCTTTCCAGAGTGTTTGTTAGCCTTTCTTTTGGGGTTCGCAAGATTCCGTTTCCCTTCCCGAAAGGAAATTTCATTTCCTTTCGGGAAGGGAAACGGAATCTTGCGATTTCAATGGGGACCATGAGAGGAATCCTTGGTGCATGTCCCTGCACGTGATGACATGCCATGCCTTTTGATGGCTTTGACTTTGGGAAAGATTTTTTTCTTTTCTTTTTCCAATTTTTTTAGGCATCCATGTCATGTCTTTTCTAGCTTCCCCTGCAAGTTTTGTCTTGCTCCTTGACTTTTTCCCCATCTTTTGCAACATCTGGGAGCTTCGTTTTGGCATGTTTTGCTCCTTTGCACTGCTCTGATAGCATCCCGGTCCATTTTCCTCTTGTCACTAAATGGCCCAAATTTCCCAATTTTCTTTTTTTTCTCCTCCAGTTGCAATTCCTTTGATGGGATCTCCATTCCAGCGTCTTTCTAAGTCCTTCTTATTTCTTTTGGCCTTCAGTGCGCACCACTTTTGGCAAGCTGTGCTGCATGTGCCTGCACTTGATAGCATATGGGTAAGATATTTCTCTTTTTTTGTTTTAGTTTTTTTTCAGTGACCGTACCATGTGCCACATATCTTCCCCTGCAAGTTTCCTTGCTTCCTTGACATTTTCCCCTGCTTTTGCAACATCTGGGAGCTTAATTTTGGCATGTTTTGGTCTTTTGCAATGCAACTCATTTCCTCCCCGGCCATTTCTTGAAGACACTACAACTGCCAATTTTCTGGGTTTTGGGGCTTTTTTTCAATTGCATTTCATTTGATCCTATCTCCTTTCCAGAGTGTTTGTTAGCCTTTCTTTTGGGGTTCGCAAGATTCCGTTTCCCTTCCCGAAAGGAAATTTCATTTCCTTTCGGGAAGGGAAACGGAATCTTGCGATTTCAATGGGGACCATGAGAGGAATCCTTGGTGCATGTCCCTGCACGTGATGACATGCCATGCCTTTTGATGGCTTTGACTTTGGGAAAGATTTTTTTCTTTTTTTTTTCCAATTGTTTTAGGCATCCATGTCATGTCTTTTCTAGCTTCCCCTGCAAGTTTTGTCTTGCTCCTTGACTTTTTCCCCATCTTTTGCAACATCTGGGAGCTTCGTTTTGGCATGTTTTGCTCCTTTGCACTGCTCTGATAGCATCCCGGTCCATTTTCCTCTTGTCACTAAATGGCCCAAATTTCCCAATTTTCTTTTTTTTCTCCTCCAGTTGCAATTCCTTGGATGGGATCTCCATTCCAGCGTCTTTCTAAGTCCTTCTTATTTCTTTTGGCCTTCAGTGCACACCACTTTTGGCAAGCTGTGCTGCATGTGCCTGCACTTGATAGCATATGGGTAAGATATTTCTCTTTTTTTGTTTTAGTTTTTTTTCAGTGACCGTACCATGTGCCACATATCTTCCCCTGCAAGTTTCCTTTCTTCCTTGACATTTTCCCCTGCTTTTGCAACATCTGGGAGCTTAATTTTGGCATGTTTTGGTCTTTTGCAATGCAACTCATTTCCTCCCCGGCCATTTCTTGAAGACACTACAACTGCCAATTTTCTGGGTTTTGGGGCTTTTTTTCAATTGCATTTCATTTGATCCTATCTCCTTTCCAGAGTGTTTGTTAGCCTTTCTTTTGGGGTTCGCAAGATTCCGTTTCCCTTCCCGAAAGGAAATTTCATTTCCTTTCGGGAAGGGAAACGGAATCTTGCGATTTCAATGGGGACCATGAGAGGAATCCTTGGTGCATGTCCCTGCACGTGATGACATGCCATGCCTTTTGATGGCTTTGACTTTGGGAAAGATTTTTTTCTTTTTTTTTTCCAATTTTTTTAGGCATCCATGTCATGTCTTTTCTAGCTTCCCCTGCAAGTTTTGTCTTGCTCCTTGACTTTTTCCCCATCTTTTGCAACATCTGGGAGCTTCGTTTTGGCATGTTTTGCTCCTTTGCACTGCTCTGATAGCATCCCGGTCCATTTTCCTCTTGTCACTAAATGGCCCAAATTTCCCAATTTTCTTTTTTTTCTCCTCCAGTTGCAATTCCTTTGATGGGATCTCCATTCCAGCGTCTTTCTAAGTCCTTCTTATTTCTTTTGGCCTTCAGTGCACACCACTTTTGGCAAGCTGTGCTGCATGTGCCTGCACTTGATAGCATATGGGTAAGATATTTCTCTTTTTTTGTTTTAGTTTTTTTTCAGTGACCGTACCATGTGCCACATATCTTCCCCTGCAAGTTTCCTTTCTTCCTTGACATTTTCCCCTGCTTTTGCAACATCTGGGAGCTTAATTTTGGCATGTTTTGGTCTTTTGCAATGCAACTCATTTCCTCCCCGGCCATTTCTTGAAGACACTACAACTGCCAATTTTCTGGGTTTTGGGGCTTTTTTTCAATTGCATTTCATTTGATCCTATCTCCTTTCCAGAGTGTTTGTTAGCCTTTCTTTTGGGGTTCGCAAGATTCCGTTTCCCTTCCCGAAAGGAAATTTCATTTCCTTTCGGGAAGGGAAACGGAATCTTGCGATTTCAATGGGGACCATGAGAGGAATCCTTGGTGCATGTCCCTGCACGTGATGACATGCCATGCCTTTTGATGGCTTTGACTTTGGGAAAGATTTTTTTCTTTTTTTTTTCCAATTTTTTTAGGCATCCATGTCATGTCTTTTCTAGCTTCCCCTGCAAGTTTTGTCTTGCTCCTTGACTTTTTCCCCATCTTTTGCAACATCTGGGAGCTTCGTTTTGGCATGTTTTGCTCCTTTGCACTGCTCTGATAGCATCCCGGTCCATTTTCCTCTTGTCACTAAATGGCCCAAATTTCCCAATTTTCTTTTTTTTCTCCTCCAGTTGCAATTCCTTGGATGGGATCTCCATTCCAGCGTCTTTCTAAGTCCTTCTTATTTCTTTTGGCCTTCAGTGCACACCACTTTTGGCAAGCTGTGCTGCATGTGCCTGCACTTGATAGCATATGGGTAAGATATTTCTCTTTTTTTGTTTTAGTTTTTTTTCAGTGACCGTACCATGTGCCACATATCTTCCCCTGCAAGTTTCCTTTCTTCCTTGACATTTTCCCCTGCTTTTGCAACATCTGGGAGCTTAATTTTGGCATGTTTTGGTCTTTTGCAATGCAACTCATTTCCTCCCCGGCCATTTCTTGAAGACACTACAACTGCCAATTTTCTGGGTTTTGGGGCTTTTTTTCAATTGCATTTCATTTGATCCTATCTCCTTTCCAGAGTGTTTGTTAGCCTTTCTTTTGGGGTTCGCAAGATTCCGTTTCCCTTCCCGAAAGGAAATTTCATTTCCTTTCGGGAAGGGAAACGGAATCTTGCGATTTCAATGGGGACCATGAGAGGAATCCTTGGTGCATGTCCCTGCACGTGATGACATGCCATGCCTTTTGATGGCTTTGACTTTGGGAAAGATTTTTTTCTTTTTTTTTTCCAATTTTTTTAGGCATCCATGTCATGTCTTTTCTAGCTTCCCCTGCAAGTTTTGTCTTGCTCCTTGACTTTTTCCCCATCTTTTGCAACATCTGGGAGCTTCGTTTTGGCATGTTTTGCTCCTTTGCACTGCTCTGATAGCATCCCGGTCCATTTTCCTCTTGTCACTAAATGGCCCAAATTTCCCAATTTTCTTTTTTTTCTCCTCCAGTTGCAATTCCTTTGATGGGATCTCCATTCCAGCGTCTTTCTAAGTCCTTCTTATTTCTTTTGGCCTTCAGTGCACACCACTTTTGGCAAGCTGTGCTGCATGTGCCTGCACTTGATAGCATATGGGTAAGATATTTCTCTTTTTTTGTTTTAGTTTTTTTTCAGTGACCGTACCATGTGCCACATATCTTCCCCTGCAAGTTTCCTTTCTTCCTTGACATTTTCCCCTGCTTTTGCAACATCTGGGAGCTTAATTTTGGCATGTTTTGGTCTTTTGCAATGCAACTCATTTCCTCCCCGGCCATTTCTTGAAGACACTACAACTGCCAATTTTCTGGGTTTTGGGGCTTTTTTTCAATTGCATTTCATTTGATCCTATCTCCTTTCCAGAGTGTTTGTTAGCCTTTCTTTTGGGGTTCGCAAGATTCCGTTTCCCTTCCCGAAAGGAAATTTCATTTCCTTTCGGGAAGGGAAACGGAATCTTGCGATTTCAATGGGGACCATGAGAGGAATCCTTGGTGCATGTCCCTGCACGTGATGACATGCCATGCCTTTTGATGGCTTTGACTTTGGGAAAGATTTTTTTCTTTTTTTTTTCCAATTTTTTTAGGCATCCATGTCATGTCTTTTCTAGCTTCCCCTGCAAGTTTTGTCTTGCTCCTTGACTTTTTCCCCATCTTTTGCAACATCTGGGAGCTTCGTTTTGGCATGTTTTGCTCCATTGCACTGCTCTGATAGCATCCCGGTCCATTTTCCTCTTGTCACTAAATGGCCCAAATTTCCCAATTTTCTTTTTTTTCTCCTCCAGTTGCAATTCCTTTGATGGGATCTCCATTCCAGCGTCTTTCTAAGTCCTTCTTATTTCTTTTGGCCTTCAGTGCGCACCACTTTTGGCAAGCTGTGCTGCATGTGCCTGCACTTGATAGCATATGGGTAAGATACTTCTCTTTTTTTGTTTTAGTTTTTTTTCAGTGACCGTACCATGTGCCACATATCTTCCCCTGCAAGTTTCCTTTCTTCCTTGACATTTTCCCCTGCTTTTGCAACATCTGGGAGCTTAATTTTGGCATGTTTTGGTCTTTTGCAATGCAACTCATTTCCTCCCCGGCCATTTCTTGAAGACACTACAACTGCCAATTTTCTGGGTTTTGGGGCTTTTTTCAATTGCATTTCATTTGATCCTATCTCCTTTCCAGAGTGTTTGTTAGCCTTTCTTTTGGGGTTCGCAAGATTCCGTTTCCCTTCCCGAAAGGAAATTTCATTTCCTTTCGGGAAGGGAAACGGAATCTTGCGATTTCAATGGGGACCATGAGAGGAATCCTTGGTGCATGTCCCTGCACGTGATGACATGCCATGGCTTTTGATGGCTTTGACTTTGGGAAAGATTTTTTTCTTTTCTTTTTCCAATTTTTTTAGGCATCCATGTCATGTCTTTTCTAGCTTCCCCTGCAAGTTTTGTCTTGCTCCTTGACTTTTTCCCCATCTTTTGCAACATCTGGGAGCTTCGTTTTGGCATGTTTTGCTCCATTGCACTGCTCTGATAGCATCCCGGTCCATTTTCCTCTTGTCACTAAATGGCCCAAATTTCCCAATTTTCTTTTTTTTCTCCTCCAGTTGCAATTCCTTTGATGGGATCTCCATTCCAGCGTCTTTCTAAGTCCTTCTTATTTCTTTTGGCCTTCAGTGCGCACCACTTTTGGCAAGCTGTGCTGCATGTGCCTGCACTTGATAGCATATGGGTAAGATACTTCTCTTTTTTTGTTTTAGTTTTTTTTCAGTGACCGTACCATGTGCCACATATCTTCCCCTGCAAGTTTCCTTTCTTCCTTGACATTTTCCCCTGCTTTTGCAACATCTGGGAGCTTAATTTTGGCATGTTTTGGTCTTTTGCAATGCAACTCATTTCCTCCCCGGCCATTTCTTGAAGACACTACAACTGCCAATTTTCTGGGTTTTGGGGCTTTTTTCAATTGCATTTCATTTGATCCTATCTCCTTTCCAGAGTGTTTGTTAGCCTTTCTTTTGGGGTTCGCAAGATTCCGTTTCCCTTCCCGAAAGGAAATTTCATTTCCTTTCGGGAAGGGAAACGGAATCTTGCGATTTCAATGGGGACCATGAGAGGAATCCTTGGTGCATGTCCCTGCACGTGATGACATGCCATGGCTTTTGATGGCTTTGACTTTGGGAAAGATTTTTTTCTTTTCTTTTTCCAATTTTTTTAGGCATCCATGTCATGTCTTTTCTAGCTTCCCCTGCAAGTTTTGTCTTGCTCCTTGACTTTTTCCCCATCTTTTGCAACATCTGGGAGCTTCGTTTTGGCATGTTTTGCTCCTTTGCACTGCTCTGATAGCATCCCGGTCCATTTTCCTCTTGTCACTAAATGGCCCAAATTTCCCAATTTTCTTTTTTTTCTCCTCCAGTTGCAATTCCTTGGATGGGATCTCCATTCCAGCGTCTTTCTAAGTCCTTCTTATTTCTTTTGGCCTTCAGTGCGCACCACTTTTGGCAAGCTGTGCTGCATGTGCCTGCACTTGATAGCATATGGGTAAGATATTTCTCTTTTTTTGTTTTAGTTTTTTTTCAGTGACCGTACCATGTGCCACATATCTTCCCCTGCAAGTTTCCTTTCTTCCTTGACATTTTCCCCTGCTTTTGCAACATCTGGGAGCTTAATTTTGGCATGTTTTGGTCTTTTGCAATGCAACTCATTTCCTCCCCGGCCATTTCTTGAAGACACTACAACTGCCAATTTTCTGGGTTTTGGGGCTTTTTTTCAATTGCATTTCATTTGATCCTATCTCCTTTCCAGAGTGTTTGTTAGCCTTTCTTTTGGGGTTCGCAAGATTCCGTTTCCCTTCCCGAAAGGAAATTTGATTTCCTTTCGGGAAGGGAAACGGAATCTTGCGATTTCAATGGGGACCATGAGAGGAATCCTTGGTGCATGTCCCTGCACGTGATGACATGCCATGCCTTTTGATGGCTTTGACTTTGGGAAAGATTTTTTTCTTTTTTTTTTCCAATTTTTTTAGGCATCCATGTCATGTCTTTTCTAGCTTCCCCTGCAAGTTTTGTCTTGCTCCTTGACTTTTTCCCCATCTTTTGCAACATCTGGGAGCTTCGTTTTGGCATGTTTTGCTCCTTTGCACTGCTCTGATAGCATCCCGGTCCATTTTCCTCTTGTCACTAAATGGCCCAAATTTCCCAATTTTCTTTTTTTTCTCCTCCAGTTGCAATTCCTTTGATGGGATCTCCATTCCAGCGTCTTTCTAAGTCCTTCTTATTTCTTTTGGCCTTCAGTGCGCACCACTTTTGGCAAGCTGTGCTGCATGTGCCTGCACTTGATAGCATATGGGTAAGATACTTCTCTTTTTTTGTTTTAGTTTTTTTTCAGTGACCGTACCATGTGCCACATATCTTCCCCTGCAAGTTTCCTTTCTTCCTTGACATTTTTCCCTGCTTTTGCAACATCTGGGAGCTTAATTTTGGCATGTTTTGGTCTTTTGCAATGCAACTCATTTCCTCCCCGGCCATTTCTTGAAGACACTACAACTGCCAATTTTCTGGGTTTTGGGGCTTTTTTTCAATTGCATTTCATTTGATCCTATCTCCTTTCCAGAGTGTTTGTTAGCCTTTCTTTTGGGGTTCGCAAGATTCCGTTTCCCTTCCCGAAAGGAAATTTCATTTCCTTTCGGGAAGGGAAACGGAATCTTTCGCAAGATTCCGTTTCCCTTCCCGAAAGGAAATTTCATTTCCTTTCGGGAAGGGAAACGGAATCTTGCGATTTCAATGGGGACCATGAGAGGAATCCTTGGTGCATGTCCCTGCACGTGATGACATGCCATGCCTTTTGATGGCTTTGACTTTGGGAAAGATTTTTTTCTTTTTTTTTCCAATTTTTTTAGGCATCCATGTCATGTCTTTTCTAGCTTCCCCTGCAAGTTTTGTCTTGCTCCTTGACTTTTTCCCCATCTTTTGCAACATCAGGGAGCTTCGTTTTGGCACGTTTTGCTCCTTTGCACTGCTCTGATAGCATCCCGGTCCATTTTCCTCTTGTCACTAAATGGCCCAAATTTCCCAATTTTCTTTTTTTTCTCCTCCAGTTGCAATTCCTTGGATGGGATCTCCATTCCAGCGTCTTTCTAAGTCCTTCTTATTTCTTTTGGCCTTCAGTGCGCACCACTTTTGGCAAGCTGTGCTGCATGTGCCTGCACTTGATAGCATATGGGTAAGATATTTCTCTTTTTTTGTTTTAGTTTTTTTTCAGTGACCGTACCATGTGCCACATATCTTCCCCTGCAAGTTTCCTTTCTTCCTTGACATTTTCCCCTGCTTTTGCAACATCTGGGAGCTTAATTTTGGCATGTTTTGGTCTTTTGCAATGCAACTCATTTCCTCCCCGGCCATTTCTTGAAGACACTACAACTGCCAATTTTCTGGGTTTTGGGGCTTTTTTTCAATTGCATTTCATTTGATCCTATCTCCTTTCCAGAGTGTTTGTTAGCCTTTCTTTTGGGGTTCGCAAGATTCCGTTTCCCTTCCCGAAAGGAAATTTCATTTCCTTTCGGGAAGGGAAACGGAATCTTGCGATTTCAATGGGGACCATGAGAGGAATCCTTGGTGCATGTCCCTGCACGTGATGACATGCCATGCCTTTTGATGGCTTTGACTTTGGGAAAGATTTTTTTCTTTTTTTTTTCCAATTTTTTTAGGCATCCATGTCATGTCTTTTCTAGCTTCCCCTGCAAGTTTTGTCTTGCTCCTTGACTTTTTCCCCATCTTTTGCAACATCTGGGAGCTTCGTTTTGGCATGTTTTGGTCCTTTGCACTGCTCTGATAGCATCCCGGTCCATTTTCCTCTTGTCACTAAATGGCCCAAATTTCCCAATTTTCTTTTTTTTCTCCTCCAGTTGCAATTCCTTTGATGGGATCTCCATTCCAGCGTCTTTCTAAGTCCTTCTTATTTCTTTTGGCCTTCAGTGCGCACCACTTTTGGCAAGCTGTGCTGCATGTGCCTGCACTTGATAGCATATGGGTAAGATATTTCTCTTTTTTTGTTTTAGTTTTTTTTTCAGTGACCGTAGCATGTGCCACATATCTTCCCCTGCAAGTTTCCTTTCTTCCTTGACATTTTCCCCTGCTTTTGCAACATCTGGGAGCTTAATTTTGGCATGTTTTGGTCTTTTGCAATGCAACTCATTTCCTCCCCGGCCATTTCTTGAAGACACTACAACTGCCAATTTTCTGGGTTTTGGGGCTTTTTTTCAATTGCATTTCATTTGATCCTATCTCCTTTCCAGAGTGTTTGTTAGCCTTTCTTTTGGGGTTCGCAAGATTCCGTTTCCCTTCCCGAAAGGAAATTTCATTTCCTTTCGGGAAGGGAAACGGAATCTTGCGATTTCAATGGGGACCATGAGAGGAATCCTTGGTGCATGTCCCTGCACGTGATGACATGCCATGCCTTTTGATGGCTTTGACTTTGGGAAAGATTTTTTTCTTTTTTTTTTCCAATTTTTTTAGGCATCCATGTCATGTCTTTTCTAGCTTCCCCTGCAAGTTTTGTCTTGCTCCTTGACTTTTTCCCCATCTTTTGCAACATCTGGGAGCTTCGTTTTGGCATGTTTTGCTCCTTTGCACTGCTCTGATAGCATCCCGGTCCATTTTCCTCTTGTCACTAAATGGCCCAAATTTCCCAATTTTCTTTTTTTTCTCCTCCAGTTGCAATTCCTTGGATGGGATCTCCATTCCAGCGTCTTTCTAAGTCCTTCTTATTTCTTTTGGCCTTCAGTGCGCACCACTTTTGGCAAGCTGTGCTGCATGTGCCTGCACTTGATAGCATATGGGTAAGATACTTCTCTTTTTTTGTTTTAGTTTTTTTTCAGTGACCGTACCATGTGCCACATATCTTCCCCTGCAAGTTTCCTTTCTTCCTTGACATTTTTCCCTGCTTTTGCAACATCTGGGAGCTTAATTTTGGCATGTTTTGGTCTTTTGCAATGCAACTCATTTCCTCCCCGGCCATTTCTTGAAGACACTACAACTGCCAATTTTCTGGGTTTTGGGGCTTTTTTTCAATTGCATTTCATTTGATCCTATCTCCTTTCCAGAGTGTTTGTTAGCCTTTCTTTTGGGGTTCGCAAGATTCCGTTTCCCTTCCCGAAAGGAAATTTCATTTCCTTTCGGGAAGGGAAACGGAATCTTGCGATTTCAATGGGGACCATGAGAGGAATCCTTGGTGCATGTCCCTGCACGTGATGACATGCCATGCCTTTTGATGGCTTTGACTTTGGGAAAGATTTTTTTCTTTTTTTTTTCCAATTTTTTTAGGCATCCATGTCATGTCTTTTCTAGCTTCCCCTGCAAGTTTTGTCTTGCTCCTTGACTTTTTCCCCATCTTTTGCAACATCTGGGAGCTTCGTTTTGGCATGTTTTGCTCCTTTGCACTGCTCTGATAGCATCCCGGTCCATTTTCCTCTTGTCACTAAATGGCCCAAATTTCCCAATTTTCTTTTTTTTCTCCTCCAGTTGCAATTCCTTTGATGGGATCTCCATTCCAGCGTCTTTCTAAGTCCTTCTTATTTCTTTTGGCCTTCAGTGCGCACCACTTTTGGCAAGCTGTGCTGCATGTGCCTGCACTTGATAGCATATGGGTAAGATATTTCTCTTTTTTTGTTTTAGTTTTTTTTCAGTGACCGTACCATGTGCCACATATCTTCCCCTGCAAGTTTCCTTGCTTCCTTGACATTTTCCCCTGCTTTTGCAACATCTGGGAGCTTAATTTTGGCATGTTTTGGTCTTTTGCAATGCAACTCATTTCCTCCCCGGCCATTTCTTGAAGACACTACAACTGCCAATTTTCTGGGTTTTGGGGCTTTTGTTCAATTGCATTTCATTTGATCCTATCTCCTTTCCAGAGTGTTTGTTAGCCTTTCTTTTGGGGTTCGCAAGATTCCGTTTCCCTTCCCGAAAGGAAATTTCATTTCCTTTCGGGAAGGGAAACGGAATCTTGCGATTTCAATGGGGACCATGAGAGGAATCCTTGGTGCATGTCCCTGCACGTGATGACATGCCATGCCTTTTGATGGCTTTGACTTTGGGAAAGATTTTTTTCTTTTTTTTTTCCAATTTTTTTAGGCATCCATGTCATGTCTTTTCTAGCTTCCCCTGCAAGTTTTTTCTTGCTCCTTGACTTTTTCCCCATCTTTTGCAACATCTGGGAGCTTCGTTTTGGCATGTTTTGCTCCTTTGCACTGCTCTGATAGCATCCCGGTCCATTTTCCTCTTGTCACTAAATGGCCCAAATTTCCCAATTTTCTTTTTTTTCTCCTCCAGTTGCAATTCCTTTGATGGGATCTCCATTCCAGCGTCTTTCTAAGTCCTTCTTATTTCTTTTGGCCTTCAGTGCGCACCACTTTTGGCAAGCTGTGCTGCATGTGCCTGCACTTGATAGCATATGGGTAAGATATTTCTCTTTTTTTGTTTTAGTTTTTTTTCAGTGACCGTACCATGTGCCACATATCTTCCCCTGCAAGTTTCCTTTCTTCCTTGACATTTTCCCCTGCTTTTGCAACATCTGGGAGCTTAATTTTGGCATGTTTTGGTCTTTTGCAATGCAACTCATTTCCTCCCCGGCCATTTCTTGAAGACACTACAACTGCCAATTTTCTGGGTTTTGGGGCTTTTTTTCAATTGCATTTCATTTGATCCTATCTCCTTTCCAGAGTGTTTGTTAGCCTTTCTTTTGGGGTTCGCAAGATTCCGTTTCCCTTCCCGAAAGGAAATTTCATTTCCTTTCGGGAAGGGAAACGGAATCTTGCGATTTCAATGGGGACCATGAGAGGAATCCTTGGTGCATGTCCCTGCACGTGATGACATGCCATGCCTTTTGATGGCTTTGACTTTGGGAAAGATTTTTTTCTTTTTTTTTTCCAATTTTTTTAGGCATCCATGTCATGTCTTTTCTAGCTTCCCCTGCAAGTTTTGTCTTGCTCCTTGACTTTTTCCCCATCTTTTGCAACATCTGGGAGCTTCGTTTTGGCATGTTTTGCTCCTTTGCACTGCTCTGATAGCATCCCGGTCCATTTTCCTCTTGTCACTAAATGGCCCAAATTTCCCAATTTTCTTTTTTTTCTCCTCCAGTTGCAATTCCTTTGATGGGATCTCCATTCCAGCGTCTTTCTAAGTCCTTCTTATTTCTTTTGGCCTTCAGTGCGCACCACTTTTGGCAAGCTGTGCTGCATGTGCCTGCACTTGATAGCATATGGGTAAGATACTTCTCTTTTTTTGTTTTAGTTTTTTTTCAGTGACCGTACCATGTGCCACATATCTTCCCCTGCAAGTTTCCTTTCTTCCTTGACATTTTCCCCTGCTTTTGCAACATCTGGGAGCTTAATTTTGGCATGTTTTGGTCTTTTGCAATGCAACTCATTTCCTCCCCGGCCATTTCTTGAAGACACTACAACTGCCAATTTTCTGGGTTTTGGGGCTTTTTTTCAATTGCATTTCATTTGATCCTATCTCCTTTCCAGAGTGTTTGTTAGCCTTTCTTTTGGGGTTCGCAAGATTCCGTTTCCCTTCCCGAAAGGAAATTTCATTTCCTTTCGGGAAGGGAAACGGAATCTTGCGATTTCAATGGGGACCATGAGAGGAATCCTTGGTGCATGTCCCTGCACGTGATGACATGCCATGCCTTTTGATGGCTTTGACTTTGGGAAAGATTTTTTTCTTTTTTTTTTCCAATTTTTTTAGGCATCCATGTCATGTCTTTTCTAGCTTCCCCTGCAAGTTTTGTCTTGCTCCTTGACTTTTTCCCCATCTTTTGCAACATCTGGGAGCTTCGTTTTGGCATGTTTTGCTCCTTTGCACTGCTCTGATAGCATCCCGGTCCATTTTCCTCTTGTCACTAAATGGCCCAAATTTCCCAATTTTCTTTTTTTTCTCCTCCAGTTGCAATTCCTTTGATGGGATCTCCATTCCAGCGTCTTTCTAAGTCCTTCTTATTTCTTTTGGCCTTCAGTGCGCACCACTTTTGGCAAGCTGTGCTGCATGTGCCTGCACTTGATAGCATATGGGTAAGATATTTCTCTTTTTTTGTTTTAGTTTTTTTTCAGTGACCGTACCATGTGCCACATATCTTCCCCTGCAAGTTTCCTTTCTTCCTTGACATTTTCCTCTGCTTTTGCAACATCTGGGAGCTTAATTTTGGCATGTTTTGGTCTTTTGCAATGCAACTCATTTCCTCCCCGGCCATTTCTTGAAGACACTACAACTGCCAATTTTCTGGGTTTTGGGGCTTTTTTTCAATTGCATTTCATTTGATCCTATCTCCTTTCCAGAGTGTTTGTTAGCCTTTCTTTTGGGGTTCGCAAGATTCCGTTTCCCTTCCCGAAAGGAAATTTCATTTCCTTTCGGGAAGGGAAACGGAATCTTGCGATTTCAATGGGGACCATGAGAGGAATCCTTGGTGCATGTCCCTGCACGTGATGACATGCCATGCCTTTTGATGGCTTTGACTTTGGGAAAGATTTTTTTCTTTTTTTTTCCAATTTTTTTAGGCATCCATGTCATGTCTTTTCTAGCTTCCCCTGCAAGTTTTGTCTTGCTCCTTGACTTTTTCCCCATCTTTTGCAACATCTGGGAGCTTCGTTTTGGCATGTTTTGCTCCTTTGCACTGCTCTGATAGCATCCCGGTCCATTTTCCTCTTGTCACTAAATGGCCCAAATTTCCCAATTTTCTTTTTTTTCTCCTCCAGTTGCAATTCCTTTGATGGGATCTCCATTCCAGCGTCTTTCTAAGTCCTTCTTATTTCTTTTGGCCTTCAGTGCGCACCACTTTTGGCAAGCTGTGCTGCATGTGCCTGCACTTGATAGCATATGGGTAAGATATTTCTCTTTTTTTGTTTTAGTTTTTTTTCAGTGACCGTACCATGTGCCACATATCTTCCCCTGCAAGTTTCCTTTCTTCCTTGACATTTTCCCCTGCTTTTGCAACATCTGGGAGCTTAATTTTGGCATGTTTTGGTCTTTTGCAATGCAACTCATTTCCTCCCCGGCCATTTCTTGAAGACACTACAACTGCCAATTTTCTGGGTTTTGGGGCTTTTTTTCAATTGCATTTCATTTGATCCTATCTCCTTTCCAGAGTGTTTGTTAGCCTTTCTTTTGGGGTTCGCAAGATTCCGTTTCCCTTCCCGAAAGGAAATTTCATTTCCTTTCGGGAAGGGAAACGGAATCTTGCGATTTCAATGGGGACCATGAGAGGAATCCTTGGTGCATGTCCCTGCACGTGATGACATGCCATGCCTTTTGATGGCTTTGACTTTGGGAAAGATTTTTTTCTTTTTTTTTTCCAATTTTTTTAGGCATCCATGTCATGTCTTTTCTAGCTTCCCCTGCAAGTTTTGTCTTGCTCCTTGACTTTTTCCCCATCTTTTGCAACATCTGGGAGCTTCGTTTTGGCATGTTTTGCTCCTTTGCACTGCTCTGATAGCATCCCGGTCCATTTTCCTCTTGTCACTAAATGGCCCAAATTTCCCAATTTTCTTTTTTTTCTCCTCCAGTTGCAATTCCTTTGATGGGATCTCCATTCCAGCGTCTTTCTAAGTCCTTCTTATTTCTTTTGGCCTTCAGTGCGCACCACTTTTGGCAAGCTGTGCTGCATGTGCCTGCACTTGATAGCATATGGGTAAGATATTTCTCTTTTTTTGTTTTAGTTTTTTTTCAGTGACCGTACCATGTGCCACATATCTTCCCCTGCAAGTTTCCCTTCTTCCTTGACATTTTCCCCTGCTTTTGCAACATCTGGGAGCTTAATTTTGGCATGTTTTGGTCTTTTGCAATGCAACTCATTTCCTCCCCGGCCATTTCTTGAAGACACTACAACTGCCAATTTTCTGGGTTTTGGGGCTTTTTTTCAATTGCATTTCATTTGATCCTATCTCCTTTCCAGAGTGTTTGTTAGCCTTTCTTTTGGGGTTCGCAAGATTCCGTTTCCCTTCCCGAAAGGAAATTTCATTTCCTTTCGGGAAGGGAAACGGAATCTTGCGATTTCAATGGGGACCATGAGAGGAATCCTTGGTGCATGTCCCTGCACGTGATGACATGCCATGCCTTTTGATGGCTTTGACTTTGGGAAAGATTTTTTTCTTTTTTTTTTCCAATTTTTTTAGGCATCCATGTCATGTCTTTTCTAGCTTCCCCTGCAAGTTTTGTCTTGCTCCTTGACTTTTTCCCCATCTTTTGCAACATCTGGGAGCTTCGTTTTGGCATGTTTTGCTCCTTTGCACTGCTCTGATAGCATCCCGGTCCATTTCCCTCTTGTCACTAAATGGCCCAAATTTCCCAATTTTCTTTTTTTTCTCCTCCAGTTGCAATTCCTTTGATGGGATCTCCATTCCAGCGTCTTTCTAAGTCCTTCTTATTTCTTTTGGCCTTCAGTGCGCACCACTTTTGGCAAGCTGTGCTGCATGTGCCTGCACTTGATAGCATATGGGTAAGATACTTCTCTTTTTTTGTTTTAGTTTTTTTTCAGTGACCGTACCATGTGCCACATATCTTCCCCTGCAAGTTTCCTTTCTTCCTTGACATTTTCCCCTGCTTTTGCAACATCTGGGAGCTTAATTTTGGCATGTTTTGGTCTTTTGCAATGCAACTCATTTCCTCCCCGGCCATTTCTTGAAGACACTACAACTGCCAATTTTCTGGGTTTTGGGGCTTTTTTTCAATTGCATTTCATTTGATCCTATCTCCTTTCCAGAGTGTTTGTTAGCCTTTCTTTTGGGGTTCGCAAGATTCCGTTTCCCTTCCCGAAAGGAAATTTCATTTCCTTTCGGGAAGGGAAACGGAATCTTGCGATTTCAATGGGGACCATGAGAGGAATCCTTGGTGCATGTCCCTGCACGTGATGACATGCCATGCCTTTTGATGGCTTTGACTTTGGGAAAGATTTTTTTCTTTTTTTTTTCCAATTTTTTTAGGCATCCATGTCATGTCTTTTCTAGCTTCCCCTGCAAGTTTTGTCTTGCTCCTTGACTTTTTCCCCATCTTTTGCAACATCTGGGAGCTTCGTTTTGGCATGTTTTGGTCCTTTGCACTGCTCTGATAGCATCCCGGTCCATTTTCCTCTTGTCACTAAATGGCCCAAATTTCCCAATTTTCTTTTTTTTCTCCTCCAGTTGCAATTCCTTTGATGGGATCTCCATTCCAGCGTCTTTCTAAGTCCTTCTTATTTCTTTTGGCCTTCAGTGCGCACCACTTTTGGCAAGCTGTGCTGCATGTGCCTGCACTTGATAGCATATGGGTAAGATATTTCTCTTTTTTTGTTTTAGTTTTTTTTCAGTGACCGTACCATGTGCCACATATCTTCCCCTGCAAGTTTCCTTGCTTCCTTGACATTTTCCCCTGCTTTTGCAACATCTGGGAGCTTAATTTTGGCATGTTTTGGTCTTTTGCAATGCAACTCATTTCCTCCCCGGCCATTTCTTGAAGACACTACAACTGCCAATTTTCTGGGTTTTGGGGCTTTTTTTCAATTGCATTTCATTTGATCCTATCTCCTTTCCAGAGTGTTTGTTAGCCTTTCTTTTGGGGTTCGCAAGATTCCGTTTCCCTTCCCGAAAGGAAATTTCATTTCCTTTCGGGAAGGGAAACGGAATCTTGCGATTTCAATGGGGACCATGAGAGGAATCCTTGGTGCATGTCCCTGCACGTGATGACATGCCATGCCTTTTGATGGCTTTGACTTTGGGAAAGATTTTTTTCTTTTTTTTTTCCAATTTTTTTAGGCATCCATGTCATGTCTTTTCTAGCTTCCCCTGCAAGTTTTGTCTTGCTCCTTGACTTTTTCCCCATCTTTTGCAACATCTGGGAGCTTCGTTTTGGCATGTTTTGCTCCTTTGCACTGCTCTGATAGCATCCCGGTCCATTTTCCTCTTGTCACTAAATGGCCCAAATTTCCCAATTTTCTTTTTTTTCTCCTCCAGTTGCAATTCCTTTGATGGGATCTCCATTCCAGCGTCTTTCTAAGTCCTTCTTATTTCTTTTGGCCTTCAGTGCGCACCACTTTTGGCAAGCTGTGCTGCATGTGCCTGCACTTGATAGCATATGGGTAAGATACTTCTCTTTTTTTGTTTTAGTTTTTTTTCAGTGACCGTACCATGTGCCACATATCTTCCCCTGCAAGTTTCCTTTCTTCCTTGACATTTTCCCCTGCTTTTGCAACATCTGGGAGCTTAATTTTGGCATGTTTTGGTCTTTTGCAATGCAACTCATTTCCTCCCCGGCCATTTCTTGAAGACACTACAACTGCCAATTTTCTGGGTTTTGGGGCTTTTTTTCAATTGCATTTCATTTGATCCTATCTCCTTTCCAGAGTGTTTGTTAGCCTTTCTTTTGGGGTTCGCAAGATTCCGTTTCCCTTCCCGAAAGGAAATTTCATTTCCTTTCGGGAAGGGAAACGGAATCTTGCGATTTCAATGGGGACCATGAGAGGAATCCTTGGTGCATGTCCCTGCACGTGATGACATGCCATGCCTTTTGATGGCTTTGACTTTGGGAAAGATTTTTTTCTTTTTTTTTTCCAATTTTTTTAGGCATCCATGTCATGTCTTTTCTAGCTTCCCCTGCAAGTTTTGTCTTGCTCCTTGACTTTTTCCCCATCTTTTGCAACATCTGGGAGCTTCGTTTTGGCATGTTTTGCTCCTTTGCACTGCTCTGATAGCATCCCGGTCCATTTTCCTCTTGTCACTAAATGGCCCAAATTTCCCAATTTTCTTTTTTTTCTCCTCCAGTTGCAATTCCTTTGATGGGATCTCCATTCCAGCGTCTTTCTAAGTCCTTCTTATTTCTTTTGGCCTTCAGTGCGCACCACTTTTGGCAAGCTGTGCTGCATGTGCCTGCACTTGATAGCATATGGGTAAGATATTTCTCTTTTTTTGTTTTAGTTTTTTTTCAGTGACCGTACCATGTGCCACATATCTTCCCCTGCAAGTTTCCTTTCTTCCTTGACATTTTTCCCTGCTTTTGCAACATCTGGGAGCTTAATTTTGGCATGTTTTGGTCTTTTGCAATGCAACTCATTTCCTCCCCGGCCATTTCTTGAAGACACTACAACTGCCAATTTTCTGGGTTTTGGGGCTTTTTTTCAATTGCATTTCATTTGATCCTATCTCCTTTCCAGAGTGTTTGTTAGCCTTTCTTTTGGGGTTCGCAAGATTCCGTTTCCCTTCCCGAAAGGAAATTTCATTTCCTTTCGGGAAGGGAAACGGAATCTTGCGATTTCAATGGGGACCATGAGAGGAATCCTTGGTGCATGTCCCTGCACGTGATGACATGCCATGCCTTTTGATGGCTTTGACTTTGGGAAAGATTTTTTTCTTTTTTTTTTCCAATTTTTTTAGGCATCCATGTCATGTCTTTTCTAGCTTCCCCTGCAAGTTTTGTCTTGCTCCTTGACTTTTTCCCCATCTTTTGCAACATCTGGGAGCTTCGTTTTGGCATGTTTTGCTCCTTTGCACTGCTCTGATAGCATCCCGGTCCATTTTCCTCTTGTCACTAAATGGCCCAAATTTCCCAATTTTCTTTTTTTTCTCCTCCAGTTGCAATTCCTTTGATGGGATCTCCATTCCAGCGTCTTTCTAAGTCCTTCTTATTTCTTTTGGCCTTCAGTGCGCACCACTTTTGGCAAGCTGTGCTGCATGTGCCTGCACTTGATAGCATATGGGTAAGATACTTCTCTTTTTTTGTTTTAGTTTTTTTTCAGTGACCGTACCATGTGCCACATATCTTCCCCTGCAAGTTTCCTTTCTTCCTTGACATTTTTCCCTGCTTTTGCAACATCTGGGAGCTTAATTTTGGCATGTTTTGGTCTTTTGCAATGCAACTCATTTCCTCCCCGGCCATTTCTTGAAGACACTACAACTGCCAATTTTCTGGGTTTTGGGGCTTTTTTTCAATTGCATTTCATTTGATCCTATCTCCTTTCCAGAGTGTTTGTTAGCCTTTCTTTTGGGGTTCGCAAGATTCCGTTTCCCTTCCCGAAAGGAAATTTCATTTCCTTTCGGGAAGGGAAACGGAATCTTGCGATTTCAATGGGGACCATGAGAGGAATCCTTGGTGCATGTCCCTGCACGTGATGACATGCCATGCCTTTTGATGGCTTTGACTTTGGGAAAGATTTTTTTCTTTTTTTTTCCAATTTTTTTAGGCATCCATGTCATGTCTTTTCTAGCTTCCCCTGCAAGTTTTGTCTTGCTCCTTGACTTTTTCCCCATCTTTTGCAACATCTGGGAGCTTCGTTTTGGCATGTTTTGCTCCTTTGCACTGCTCTGATAGCATCCCGGTCCATTTTCCTCTTGTCACTAAATGGCCCAAATTTCCCAATTTTCTTTTTTTTCTCCTCCAGTTGCAATTCCTTGGATGGGATCTCCATTCCAGCGTCTTTCTAAGTCCTTCTTATTTCTTTTGGCCTTCAGTGCGCACCACTTTTGGCAAGCTGTGCTGCATGTGCCTGCACTTGATAGCATATGGGTAAGATATTTCTCTTTTTTTGTTTTAGTTTTTTTTCAGTGACCGTACCATGTGCCACATATCTTCCCCTGCAAGTTTCCTTTCTTCCTTGACATTTTCCCCTGCTTTTGCAACATCTGGGAGCTTAATTTTGGCATGTTTTGGTCTTTTGCAATGCAACTCATTTCCTCCCCGGCCATTTCTTGAAGACACTACAACTGCCAATTTTCTGGGTTTTGGGGCTTTTTTTCAATTGCATTTCATTTGATCCTATCTCCTTTCCAGAGTGTTTGTTAGCCTTTCTTTTGGGGTTCGCAAGATTCCGTTTCCCTTCCCGAAAGGAAATTTCATTTCCTTTCGGGAAGGGAAACGGAATCTTGCGATTTCAATGGGGACCATGAGAGGAATCCTTGGTGCATGTCCCTGCACGTGATGACATGCCATGCCTTTTGATGGCTTTGACTTTGGGAAAGATTTTTTTCTTTTTTTTTTCCAATTTTTTTAGGCATCCATGTCATGTCTTTTCTAGCTTCCCCTGCAAGTTTTGTCTTGCTCCTTGACTTTTTCCCCATCTTTTGCAACATCTGGGAGCTTCGTTTTGGCATGTTTTGCTCCTTTGCACTGCTCTGATAGCATCCCGGTCCATTTTCCTCTTGTCACTAAATGGCCCAAATTTCCCAATTTTCTTTTTTTTCTCCTCCAGTTGCAATTCCTTTGATGGGATCTCCATTCCAGCGTCTTTCTAAGTCCTTCTTATTTCTTTTGGCCTTCAGTGCGCACCACTTTTGGCAAGCTGTGCTGCATGTGCCTGCACTTGATAGCATATGGGTAAGATATTTCTCTTTTTTTGTTTTAGTTTTTTTTCAGTGACCGTACCATGTGCCACATATCTTCCCCTGCAAGTTTCCCTTCTTCCTTGACATTTTCCCCTGCTTTTGCAACATCTGGGAGCTTAATTTTGGCATGTTTTGGTCTTTTGCAATGCAACTCATTTCCTCCCCGGCCATTTCTTGAAGACACTACAACTGCCAATTTTCTGGGTTTTGGGGCTTTTTTTCAATTGCATTTCATTTGATCCTATCTCCTTTCCAGAGTGTTTGTTAGCCTTTCTTTTGGGGTTCGCAAGATTCCGTTTCCCTTCCCGAAAGGAAATTTCATTTCCTTTCGGGAAGGGAAACGGAATCTTGCGATTTCAATGGGGACCATGAGAGGAATCCTTGGTGCATGTCCCTGCACGTGATGACATGCCATGCCTTTTGATGGCTTTGACTTTGGGAAAGATTTTTTTCTTTTTTTTTTCCAATTTTTTTAGGCATCCATGTCATGTCTTTTCTAGCTTCCCCTGCAAGTTTTGTCTTGCTCCTTGACTTTTTCCCCATCTTTTGCAACATCTGGGAGCTTCGTTTTGGCATGTTTTGCTCCTTTGCACTGCTCTGATAGCATCCCGGTCCATTTCCCTCTTGTCACTAAATGGCCCAAATTTCCCAATTTTCTTTTTTTTCTCCTCCAGTTGCAATTCCTTTGATGGGATCTCCATTCCAGCGTCTTTCTAAGTCCTTCTTATTTCTTTTGGCCTTCAGTGCGCACCACTTTTGGCAAGCTGTGCTGCATGTGCCTGCACTTGATAGCATATGGGTAAGATACTTCTCTTTTTTTGTTTTAGTTTTTTTTCAGTGACCGTACCATGTGCCACATATCTTCCCCTGCAAGTTTCCTTTCTTCCTTGACATTTTTCCCTGCTTTTGCAACATCTGGGAGCTTAATTTTGGCATGTTTTGGTCTTTTGCAATGCAACTCATTTCCTCCCCGGCCATTTCTTGAAGACACTACAACTGCCAATTTTCTGGGTTTTGGGGCTTTTTTTCAATTGCATTTCATTTGATCCTATCTCCTTTCCAGAGTGTTTGTTAGCCTTTCTTTTGGGGTTCGCAAGATTCCGTTTCCCTTCCCGAAAGGAAATTTCATTTCCTTTCGGGAAGGGAAACGGAATCTTGCGATTTCAATGGGGACCATGAGAGGAATCCTTGGTGCATGTCCCTGCACGTGATGACATGCCATGCCTTTTGATGGCTTTGACTTTGGGAAAGATTTTTTTCTTTTTTTTTTCCAATTTTTTTAGGCATCCATGTCATGTCTTTTCTAGCTTCCCCTGCAAGTTTTGTCTTGCTCCTTGACTTTTTCCCCATCTTTTGCAACATCTGGGAGCTTCGTTTTGGCATGTTTTGGTCCTTTGCACTGCTCTGATAGCATCCCGGTCCATTTTCCTCTTGTCACTAAATGGCCCAAATTTCCCAATTTTCTTTTTTTTCTCCTCCAGTTGCAATTCCTTTGATGGGATCTCCATTCCAGCGTCTTTCTAAGTCCTTCTTATTTCTTTTGGCCTTCAGTGCGCACCACTTTTGGCAAGCTGTGCTGCATGTGCCTGCACTTGATAGCATATGGGTAAGATATTTCTCTTTTTTTGTTTTAGTTTTTTTTCAGTGACCGTACCATGTGCCACATATCTTCCCCTGCAAGTTTCCTTGCTTCCTTGACATTTTCCCCTGCTTTTGCAACATCTGGGAGCTTAATTTTGGCATGTTTTGGTCTTTTGCAATGCAACTCATTTCCTCCCCGGCCATTTCTTGAAGACACTACAACTGCCAATTTTCTGGGTTTTGGGGCTTTTTTTCAATTGCATTTCATTTGATCCTATCTCCTTTCCAGAGTGTTTGTTAGCCTTTCTTTTGGGGTTCGCAAGATTCCGTTTCCCTTCCCGAAAGGAAATTTCATTTCCTTTCGGGAAGGGAAACGGAATCTTGCGATTTCAATGGGGACCATGAGAGGAATCCTTGGTGCATGTCCCTGCACGTGATGACATGCCATGCCTTTTGATGGCTTTGACTTTGGGAAAGATTTTTTTCTTTTTTTTTTCCAATTTTTTTAGGCATCCATGTCATGTCTTTTCTAGCTTCCCCTGCAAGTTTTGTCTTGCTCCTTGACTTTTTCCCCATCTTTTGCAACATCTGGGAGCTTCGTTTTGGCATGTTTTGCTCCTTTGCACTGCTCTGATAGCATCCCGGTCCATTTTCCTCTTGTCACTAAATGGCCCAAATTTCCCAATTTTCTTTTTTTTCTCCTCCAGTTGCAATTCCTTGGATGGGATCTCCATTCCAGCGTCTTTCTAAGTCCTTCTTATTTCTTTTGGCCTTCAGTGCGCACCACTTTTGGCAAGCTGTGCTGCATGTGCCTGCACTTGATAGCATATGGGTAAGATATTTCTCTTTTTTTGTTTTAGTTTTTTTTCAGTGACCGTACCATGTGCCACATATCTTCCCCTGCAAGTTTCCTTTCTTCCTTGACATTTTCCCCTGCTTTTGCAACATCTGGGAGCTTAATTTTGGCATGTTTTGG
The DNA here is from genome assembly GCF_037042795.1 of Molothrus aeneus. Taxonomy (NCBI): domain Eukaryota; kingdom Metazoa; phylum Chordata; class Aves; order Passeriformes; family Icteridae; genus Molothrus; species Molothrus aeneus. The sequence continues at coordinate 104,313 of NW_027099176.1, read as the reverse complement.
TCTTTTGCAATGCAACTCATTTCCTCCCCGGCCATTTCTTGAAGACACTACAACTGCCAATTTTCTGGGTTTTGGGGCTTTTTTTCAATTGCATTTCATTTGATCCTATCTCCTTTCCAGAGTGTTTGTTAGCCTTTCTTTTGGGGTTCGCAAGATTCCGTTTCCCTTCCCGAAAGGAAATTTCTTTTCCTTTCGGGAAGGGAAACGGAATCTTGCGATTTCAATGGGGACCATGAGAGGAATCCTTGGTGCATGTCCCTGCACGTGATGACATGCCATGCCTTTTGATGGCTTTGACTTTGGGAAAGATTTTTTTCTTTTTTTTTTCCAATTTTTTTAGGCATCCATGTCATGTCTTTTCTAGCTTCCCCTGCAAGTTTTGTCTTGCTCCTTGACTTTTTCCCCATCTTTTGCAACATCTGGGAGCTTCGTTTTGGCATGTTTTGCTCCTTTGCACTGCTCTGATAGCATCCCGGTCCATTTTCCTCTTGTCACTAAATGGCCCAAATTTCCCAATTTTCTTTTTTTTCTCCTCCAGTTGCAATTCCTTTGATGGGATCTCCATTCCAGCGTCTTTCTAAGTCCTTCTTATTTCTTTTGGCCTTCAGTGCGCACCACTTTTGGCAAGCTGTGCTGCATGTGCCTGCACTTGATAGCATATGGGTAAGATATTTCTCTTTTTTTGTTTTAGTTTTTTTTCAGTGACCGTACCATGTGCCACATATCTTCCCCTGCAAGTTTCCTTGCTTCCTTGACATTTTCCCCTGCTTTTGCAACATCTGGGAGCTTAATTTTGGCATGTTTTGGTCTTTTGCAATGCAACTCATTTCCTCCCCGGCCATTTCTTGAAGACACTACAACTGCCAATTTTCTGGGTTTTGGGGCTTTTTTTCAATTGCATTTCATTTGATCCTATCTCCTTTCCAGAGTGTTTGTTAGCCTTTCTTTTGGGGTTCGCAAGATTCCGTTTCCCTTCCCGAAAGGAAATTTCATTTCCTTTCGGGAAGGGAAACGGAATCTTGCGATTTCAATGGGGACCATGAGAGGAATCCTTGGTGCATGTCCCTGCACGTGATGACATGCCATGCCTTTTGATGGCTTTGACTTTGGGAAAGATTTTTTTCTTTTTTTTTTCCAATTTTTTTAGGCATCCATGTCATGTCTTTTCTAGCTTCCCCTGCAAGTTTTTTCTTGCTCCTTGACTTTTTCCCCATCTTTTGCAGCATCTGGGAGCTTCGTTTTGGCATGTTTTGCTCCTTTGCACTGCTCTGATAGCATCCCGGTCCATTTTCCTCTTGTCACTAAATGGCCCAAATTTCCCAATTTTCTTTTTTTTCTCCTCCAGTTGCAATTCCTTGGATGGGATCTCCATTCCAGCGTCTTTCTAAGTCCTTCTTATTTCTTTTGGCCTTCAGTGCGCACCACTTTTGGCAAGCTGTGCTGCATGTGCCTGCACTTGATAGCATATGGGTAAGATATTTCTCTTTTTTTGTTTTAGTTTTTTTTCAGTGACCGTACCATGTGCCACATATCTTCCCCTGCAAGTTTCCTTTCTTCCTTGACATTTTCCCCTGCTTTTGCAACATCTGGGAGCTTAATTTTGGCATGTTTTGGTCTTTTGCAATGCAACTCATTTCCTCCCCGGCCATTTCTTGAAGACACTACAACTGCCAATTTTCTGGGTTTTGGGGCTTTTTTTCAATTGCATTTCATTTGATCCTATCTCCTTTCCAGAGTGTTTGTTAGCCTTTCTTTTGGGGTTCGCAAGATTCCGTTTCCCTTCCCGAAAGGAAATTTCATTTCCTTTCGGGAAGGGAAACGGAATCTTGCGATTTCAATGGGGACCATGAGAGGAATCCTTGGTGCATGTCCCTGCACGTGATGACATGCCATGCCTTTTGATGGCTTTGACTTTGGGAAAGATTTTTTTCTTTTTTTTTTCCAATTTTTTTAGGCATCCATGTCATGTCTTTTCTAGCTTCCCCTGCAAGTTTTGTCTTGCTCCTTGACTTTTTCCCCATCTTTTGCAACATCTGGGAGCTTCGTTTTGGCATGTTTTGCTCCTTTGCACTGCTCTGATAGCATCCCGGTCCATTTTCCTCTTGTCACTAAATGGCCCAAATTTCCCAATTTTCTTTTTTTTCTCCTCCAGTTGCAATTCCTTGGATGGGATCTCCATTCCAGCGTCTTTCTAAGTCCTTCTTATTTCTTTTGGCCTTCAGTGCGCACCACTTTTGGCAAGCTGTGCTGCATGTGCCTGCACTTGATAGCATATGGGTAAGATACTTCTCTTTTTTTGTTTTAGTTTTTTTTCAGTGACCGTACCATGTGCCACATATCTTCCCCTGCAAGTTTCCTTTCTTCCTTGACATTTTCCCCTGCTTTTGCAACATCTGGGAGCTTAATTTTGGCATGTTTTGGTCTTTTGCAATGCAACTCATTTCCTCCCCGGCCATTTCTTGAAGACACTACAACTGCCAATTTTCTGGGTTTTGGGGCTTTTTTTCAATTGCATTTCATTTGATCCTATCTCCTTTCCAGAGTGTTTGTTAGCCTTTCTTTTGGGGTTCGCAAGATTCCGTTTCCCTTCCCGAAAGGAAATTTCATTTCCTTTCGGGAAGGGAAACGGAATCTTGCGATTTCAATGGGGACCATGAGAGGAATCCTTGGTGCATGTCCCTGCACGTGATGACATGCCATGCCTTTTGATGGCTTTGACTTTGGGAAAGATTTTTTTCTTTTTTTTTTCCAATTTTTTTAGGCATCCATGTCATGTCTTTTCTAGCTTCCCCTGCAAGTTTTGTCTTGCTCCTTGACTTTTTCCCCATCTTTTGCAACATCTGGGAGCTTCGTTTTGGCATGTTTTGCTCCTTTGCACTGCTCTGATAGCATCCCGGTCCATTTTCCTCTTGTCACTAAATGGCCCAAATTTCCCAATTTTCTTTTTTTTCTCCTCCAGTTGCAATTCCTTGGATGGGATCTCCATTCCAGCGTCTTTCTAAGTCCTTCTTATTTCTTTTGGCCTTCAGTGCGCACCACTTTTGGCAAGCTGTGCTGCATGTGCCTGCACTTGATAGCATATGGGTAAGATACTTCTCTTTTTTTGTTTTAGTTTTTTTTCAGTGACCGTACCATGTGCCACATATCTTCCCCTGCAAGTTTCCTTTCTTCCTTGACATTTTCCCCTGCTTTTGCAACATCTGGGAGCTTAATTTTGGCATGTTTTGGTCTTTTGCAATGCAACTCATTTCCTCCCCGGCCATTTCTTGAAGACACTACAACTGCCAATTTTCTGGGTTTTGGGGCTTTTTTTCAATTGCATTTCATTTGATCCTATCTCCTTTCCAGAGTGTTTGTTAGCCTTTCTTTTGGGGTTCGCAAGATTCCGTTTCCCTTCCCGAAAGGAAATTTCATTTCCTTTCGGGAAGGGAAACGGAATCTTGCCATTTCAATGGGGACCATGAGAGGAATCCTTGGTGCATGTCCCTGCACGTGATGACATGCCATGCCTTTTGATGGCTTTGACTTTGGGAAAGATTTTTTTCTTTTTTTTTTCCAATTTTTTTAGGCATCCATGTCATGTCTTTTCTAGCTTCCCCTGCAAGTTTTGTCTTGCTCCTTGACTTTTTCCCCATCTTTTGCAACATCTGGGAGCTTCGTTTTGGCATGTTTTGCTCCTTTGCACTGCTCTGATAGCATCCCGGTCCATTTTCCTCTTGTCACTAAATGGCCCAAATTTCCCAATTTTCTTTTTTTTCTCCTCCAGTTGCAATTCCTTGGATGGGATCTCCATTCCAGCGTCTTTCTAAGTCCTTCTTATTTCTTTTGGCCTTCAGTGCGCACCACTTTTGGCAAGCTGTGCTGCATGTGCCTGCACTTGATAGCATATGGGTAAGATACTTCTCTTTTTTTGTTTTAGTTTTTTTTCAGTGACCGTACCATGTGCCACATATCTTCCCCTGCAAGTTTCCTTTCTTCCTTGACATTTTCCCCTGCTTTTGCAACATCTGGGAGCTTAATTTTGGCATGTTTTGGTCTTTTGCAATGCAACTCATTTCCTCCCCGGCCATTTCTTGAAGACACTACAACTGCCAATTTTCTGGGTTTTGGGGCTTTTTTTCAATTGCATTTCATTTGATCCTATCTCCTTTCCAGAGTGTTTGTTAGCCTTTCTTTTGGGGTTCGCAAGATTCCGTTTCCCTTCCCGAAAGGAAATTTCATTTCCTTTCGGGAAGGGAAACGGAATCTTGCGATTTCAATGGGGACCATGAGAGGAATCCTTGGTGCATGTCCCTGCACGTGATGACATGCCATGCCTTTTGATGGCTTTGACTTTGGGAAAGATTTTTTTCTTTTTTTTTTCCAATTTTTTTAGGCATCCATGTCATGTCTTTTCTAGCTTCCCCTGCAAGTTTTGTCTTGCTCCTTGACTTTTTCCCCATCTTTTGCAACATCTGGGAGCTTCGTTTTGGCATGTTTTGCTCCTTTGCACTGCTCTGATAGCATCCCGGTCCATTTTCCTCTTGTCACTAAATGGCCCAAATTTCCCAATTTTCTTTTTTTTCTCCTCCAGTTGCAATTCCTTTGATGGGATCTCCATTCCAGCGTCTTTCTAAGTCCTTCTTATTTCTTTTGGCCTTCAGTGCGCACCACTTTTGGCAAGCTGTGCTGCATGTGCCTGCACTTGATAGCATATGGGTAAGATATTTCTCTTTTTTTGTTTTAGTTTTTTTTCAGTGACCGTACCATGTGCCACATATCTTCCCCTGCAAGTTTCCTTGCTTCCTTGACATTTTCCCCTGCTTTTGCAACATCTGGGAGCTTAATTTTGGCATGTTTTGGTCTTTTGCAATGCAACTCATTTCCTCCCCGGCCATTTCTTGAAGACACTACAACTGCCAATTTTCTGGGTTTTGGGGCTTTTTTTCAATTGCATTTCATTTGATCCTATCTCCTTTCCAGAGTGTTTGTTAGCCTTTCTTTTGGGGTTCGCAAGATTCCGTTTCCCTTCCCGAAAGGAAATTTCATTTCCTTTCGGGAAGGGAAACGGAATCTTGCGATTTCAATGGGGACCATGAGAGGAATCCTTGGTGCATGTCCCTGCACGTGATGACATGCCATGCCTTTTGATGGCTTTGACTTTGGGAAAGATTTTTTTCTTTTTTTTTTCCAATTTTTTTAGGCATCCATGTCATGTCTTTTCTAGCTTCCCCTGCAAGTTTTTTCTTGCTCCTTGACTTTTTCCCCATCTTTTGCAGCATCTGGGAGCTTCGTTTTGGCATGTTTTGCTCCTTTGCACTGCTCTGATAGCATCCCGGTCCATTTTCCTCTTGTCACTAAATGGCCCAAATTTCCCAATTTTCTTTTTTTTCTCCTCCAGTTGCAATTCCTTGGATGGGATCTCCATTCCAGCGTCTTTCTAAGTCCTTCTTATTTCTTTTGGCCTTCAGTGCGCACCACTTTTGGCAAGCTGTGCTGCATGTGCCTGCACTTGATAGCATATGGGTAAGATATTTCTCTTTTTTTGTTTTAGTTTTTTTTCAGTGACCGTACCATGTGCCACATATCTTCCCCTGCAAGTTTCCTTGCTTCCTTGACATTTTCCCCTGCTTTTGCAACATCTGGGAGCTTAATTTTGGCATGTTTTGGTCTTTTGCAATGCAACTCATTTCCTCCCCGGCCATTTCTTGAAGACACTACAACTGCCAATTTTCTGGGTTTTGGGGCTTTTTTTCAATTGCATTTCATTTGATCCTATCTCCTTTCCAGAGTGTTTGTTAGCCTTTCTTTTGGGGTTCGCAAGATTCCGTTTCCCTTCCCGAAAGGAAATTTCATTTCCTTTCGGGAAGGGAAACGGAATCTTGCGATTTCAATGGGGACCATGAGAGGAATCCTTGGTGCATGTCCCTGCACGTGATGACATGCCATGCCTTTTGATGGCTTTGACTTTGGGAAAGATTTTTTTCTTTTTTTTTTCCAATTTTTTTAGGCATCCATGTCATGTCTTTTCTAGCTTCCCCTGCAAGTTTTGTCTTGCTCCTTGACTTTTTCCCCATCTTTTGCAACATCTGGGAGCTTCGTTTTGGCATGTTTTGCTCCTTTGCACTGCTCTGATAGCATCCCGGTCCATTTCCCTCTTGTCACTAAATGGCCCAAATTTCCCAATTTTCTTTTTTTTCTCCTCCAGTTGCAATTCCTTTGATGGGATCTCCATTCCAGCGTCTTTCTAAGTCCTTCTTATTTCTTTTGGCCTTCAGTGCGCACCACTTTTGGCAAGCTGTGCTGCATGTGCCTGCACTTGATAGCATATGGGTAAGATATTTCTCTTTTTTTGTTTTAGTTTTTTTTCAGTGACCGTACCATGTGCCACATATCTTCCCCTGCAAGTTTCCTTGCTTCCTTGACATTTTCCCCTGCTTTTGCAACATCTGGGAGCTTAATTTTGGCATGTTTTGGTCTTTTGCAATGCAACTCATTTCCTCCCCGGCCATTTCTTGAAGACACTACAACTGCCAATTTTCTGGGTTTTGGGGCTTTTTTTCAATTGCATTTCATTTGATCCTATCTCCTTTCCAGAGTGTTTGTTAGCCTTTCTTTTGGGGTTCGCAAGATTCCGTTTCCCTTCCCGAAAGGAAATTTCATTTCCTTTCGGGAAGGGAAACGGAATCTTGCGATTTCAATGGGGACCATGAGAGGAATCCTTGGTGCATGTCCCTGCACGTGATGACATGCCATGCCTTTTGATGGCTTTGACTTTGGGAAAGATTTTTTTCTTTTTTTTTTCCAATTTTTTTAGGCATCCATGTCATGTCTTTTCTAGCTTCCCCTGCAAGTTTTGTCTTGCTCCTTGACTTTTTCCCCATCTTTTGCAACATCTGGGAGCTTCGTTTTGGCATGTTTTGCTCCTTTGCACTGCTCTGATAGCATCCCGGTCCATTTTCCTCTTGTCACTAAATGGCCCAAATTTCCCAATTTTCTTTTTTTTCTCCTCCAGTTGCAATTCCTTGGATGGGATCTCCATTCCAGCGTCTTTCTAAGTCCTTCTTATTTCTTTTGGCCTTCAGTGCGCACCACTTTTGGCAAGCTGTGCTGCATGTGCCTGCACTTGATAGCATATGGGTAAGATACTTCTCTTTTTTTGTTTTAGTTTTTTTTCAGTGACCGTACCATGTGCCACATATCTTCCCCTGCAAGTTTCCTTTCTTCCTTGACATTTTCCCCTGCTTTTGCAACATCTGGGAGCTTAATTTTGGCATGTTTTGGTCTTTTGCAATGCAACTCATTTCCTCCCCGGCCATTTCTTGAAGACACTACAACTGCCAATTTTCTGGGTTTTGGGGCTTTTTTTCAATTGCATTTCATTTGATCCTATCTCCTTTCCAGAGTGTTTGTTAGCCTTTCTTTTGGGGTTCGCAAGATTCCGTTTCCCTTCCCGAAAGGAAATTTCATTTCCTTTCGGGAAGGGAAACGGAATCTTGCGATTTCAATGGGGACCATGAGAGGAATCCTTGGTGCATGTCCCTGCACGTGATGACATGCCATGCCTTTTGATGGCTTTGACTTTGGGAAAGATTTTTTTCTTTTTTTTTTCCAATTTTTTTAGGCATCCATGTCATGTCTTTTCTAGCTTCCCCTGCAAGTTTTGTCTTGCTCCTTGACTTTTTCCCCATCTTTTGCAACATCTGGGAGCTTCGTTTTGGCATGTTTTGCTCCTTTGCACTGCTCTGATAGCATCCCGGTCCATTTTCCTCTTGTCACTAAATGGCCCAAATTTCCCAATTTTCTTTTTTTTCTCCTCCAGTTGCAATTCCTTGGATGGGATCTCCATTCCAGCGTCTTTCTAAGTCCTTCTTATTTCTTTTGGCCTTCAGTGTGCACCACTTTTGGCAAGCTGTGCTGCATGTGCCTGCACTTGATAGCATATGGGTAAGATACTTCTCTTTTTTTGTTTTAGTTTTTTTTCAGTGACCGTACCATGTGCCACATATCTTCCCCTGCAAGTTTCCTTTCTTCCTTGACATTTTCCCCTGCTTTTGCAACATCTGGGAGCTTAATTTTGGCATGTTTTGGTCTTTTGCAATGCAACTCATTTCCTCCCCGGCCATTTCTTGAAGACACTACAACTGCCAATTTTCTGGGTTTTGGGGCTTTTTTTCAATTGCATTTCATTTGATCCTATCTCCTTTCCAGAGTGTTTGTTAGCCTTTCTTTTGGGGTTCGCAAGATTCCGTTTCCCTTCCCGAAAGGAAATTTCATTTCCTTTCGGGAAGGGAAACGGAATCTTGCGATTTCAATGGGGACCATGAGAGGAATCCTTGGTGCATGTCCCTGCACGTGATGACATGCCATGCCTTTTGATGGCTTTGACTTTGGGAAAGATTTTTTTCTTTTTTTTTTCCAATTTTTTTAGGCATCCATGTCATGTCTTTTCTAGCTTCCCCTGCAAGTTTTGTCTTGCTCCTTGACTTTTTCCCCATCTTTTGCAACATCTGGGAGCTTCGTTTTGGCATGTTTTGCTCCTTTGCACTGCTCTGATAGCATCCCGGTCCATTTTCCTCTTGTCACTAAATGGCCCAAATTTCCCAATTTTCTTTTTTTTCTCCTCCAGTTGCAATTCCTTTGATGGGATCTCCATTCCAGCGTCTTTCTAAGTCCTTCTTATTTCTTTTGGCCTTCAGTGCGCACCACTTTTGGCAAGCTGTGCTGCATGTGCCTGCACTTGATAGCATATGGGTAAGATATTTCTCTTTTTTTGTTTTAGTTTTTTTTCAGTGACCGTACCATGTGCCACATATCTTCCCCTGCAAGTTTCCTTGCTTCCTTGACATTTTCCCCTGCTTTTGCAACATCTGGGAGCTTAATTTTGGCATGTTTTGGTCTTTTGCAATGCAACTCATTTCCTCCCCGGCCATTTCTTGAAGACACTACAACTGCCAATTTTCTGGGTTTTGGGGCTTTTTTTCAATTGCATTTCATTTGATCCTATCTCCTTTCCAGAGTGTTTGTTAGCCTTTCTTTTGGGGTTCGCAAGATTCCGTTTCCCTTCCCGAAAGGAAATTTCATTTCCTTTCGGGAAGGGAAACGGAATCTTGCGATTTCAATGGGGACCATGAGAGGAATCCTTGGTGCATGTCCCTGCACGTGATGACATGCCATGCCTTTTGATGGCTTTGACTTTGGGAAAGATTTTTTTCTTTTTTTTTTCCAATTTTTTTAGGCATCCATGTCATGTCTTTTCTAGCTTCCCCTGCAAGTTTTGTCTTGCTCCTTGACTTTTTCCCCATCTTTTGCAACATCTGGGAGCTTCGTTTTGGCATGTTTTGCTCCTTTGCACTGCTCTGATAGCATCCCGGTCCATTTTCCTCTTGTCACTAAATGGCCCAAATTTCCCAATTTTCTTTTTTTTCTCCTCCAGTTGCAATTCCTTTGATGGGATCTCCATTCCAGCGTCTTTCTAAGTCCTTCTTATTTCTTTTGGCCTTCAGTGCGCACCACTTTTGGCAAGCTGTGCTGCATGTGCCTGCACTTGATAGCATATGGGTAAGATATTTCTCTTTTTTTGTTTTAGTTTTTTTTCAGTGACCGTACCATGTGCCACATATCTTCCCCTGCAAGTTTCCTTTCTTCCTTGACATTTTCCCCTGCTTTTGCAACATCTGGGAGCTTAATTTTGGCATGTTTTGGTCTTTTGCAATGCAACTCATTTCCTCCCCGGCCATTTCTTGAAGACACTACAACTGCCAATTTTCTGGGTTTTGGGGCTTTTTTTCAATTGCATTTCATTTGATCCTATCTCCTTTCCAGAGTGTTTGTTAGCCTTTCTTTTGGGGTTCGCAAGATTCCGTTTCCCTTCCCGAAAGGAAATTTCTTTTCCTTTCGGGAAGGGAAACGGAATCTTGCGATTTCAATGGGGACCATGAGAGGAATCCTTGGTGCATGTCCCTGCACGTGATGACATGCCATGCCTTTTGATGGCTTTGACTTTGGGAAAGATTTTTTTCTTTTTTTTTTCCAATTTTTTTAGGCATCCATGTCATGTCTTTTCTAGCTTCCCCTGCAAGTTTTGTCTTGCTCCTTGACTTTTTCCCCATCTTTTGCAACATCTGGGAGCTTCGTTTTGGCATGTTTTGCTCCTTTGCACTGCTCTGATAGCATCCCGGTCCATTTTCCTCTTGTCACTAAATGGCCCAAATTTCCCAATTTTCTTTTTTTTCTCCTCCAGTTGCAATTCCTTTGATGGGATCTCCATTCCAGCGTCTTTCTAAGTCCTTCTTATTTCTTTTGGCCTTCAGTGCGCACCACTTTTGGCAAGCTGTGCTGCATGTGCCTGCACTTGATAGCATATGGGTAAGATATTTCTCTTTTTTTGTTTTAGTTTTTTTTCAGTGACCGTACCATGTGCCACATATCTTCCCCTGCAAGTTTCCTTGCTTCCTTGACATTTTCCCCTGCTTTTGCAACATCTGGGAGCTTAATTTTGGCATGTTTTGGTCTTTTGCAATGCAACTCATTTCCTCCCCGGCCATTTCTTGAAGACACTACAACTGCCAATTTTCTGGGTTTTGGGGCTTTTTTTCAATTGCATTTCATTTGATCCTATCTCCTTTCCAGAGTGTTTGTTAGCCTTTCTTTTGGGGTTCGCAAGATTCCGTTTCCCTTCCCGAAAGGAAATTTCATTTCCTTTCGGGAAGGGAAACGGAATCTTGCGATTTCAATGGGGACCATGAGAGGAATCCTTGGTGCATGTCCCTGCACGTGATGACATGCCATGCCTTTTGATGGCTTTGACTTTGGGAAAGATTTTTTTCTTTTTTTTTTCCAATTTTTTTAGGCATCCATGTCATGTCTTTTCTAGCTTCCCCTGCAAGTTTTTTCTTGCTCCTTGACTTTTTCCCCATCTTTTGCAGCATCTGGGAGCTTCGTTTTGGCATGTTTTGCTCCTTTGCACTGCTCTGATAGCATCCCGGTCCATTTTCCTCTTGTCACTAAATGGCCCAAATTTCCCAATTTTCTTTTTTTTCTCCTCCAGTTGCAATTCCTTGGATGGGATCTCCATTCCAGCGTCTTTCTAAGTCCTTCTTATTTCTTTTGGCCTTCAGTGCGCACCACTTTTGGCAAGCTGTGCTGCATGTGCCTGCACTTGATAGCATATGGGTAAGATATTTCTCTTTTTTTGTTTTAGTTTTTTTTCAGTGACCGTACCATGTGCCACATATCTTCCCCTGCAAGTTTCCTTTCTTCCTTGACATTTTCCCCTGCTTTTGCAACATCTGGGAGCTTAATTTTGGCATGTTTTGGTCTTTTGCAATGCAACTCATTTCCTCCCCGGCCATTTCTTGAAGACACTACAACTGCCAATTTTCTGGGTTTTGGGGCTTTTTTTCAATTGCATTTCATTTGATCCTATCTCCTTTCCAGAGTGTTTGTTAGCCTTTCTTTTGGGGTTCGCAAGATTCCGTTTCCCTTCCCGAAAGGAAATTTCATTTCCTTTCGGGAAGGGAAACGGAATCTTGCGATTTCAATGGGGACCATGAGAGGAATCCTTGGTGCATGTCCCTGCACGTGATGACATGCCATGCCTTTTGATGGCTTTGACTTTGGGAAAGATTTTTTTCTTTTTTTTTTCCAATTTTTTTAGGCATCCATGTCATGTCTTTTCTAGCTTCCCCTGCAAGTTTTGTCTTGCTCCTTGACTTTTTCCCCATCTTTTGCAACATCTGGGAGCTTCGTTTTGGCATGTTTTGCTCCTTTGCACTGCTCTGATAGCATCCCGGTCCATTTCCCTCTTGTCACTAAATGGCCCAAATTTCCCAATTTTCTTTTTTTTCTCCTCCAGTTGCAATTCCTTTGATGGGATCTCCATTCCAGCGTCTTTCTAAGTCCTTCTTATTTCTTTTGGCCTTCAGTGCGCACCACTTTTGGCAAGCTGTGCTGCATGTGCCTGCACTTGATAGCATATGGGTAAGATATTTCTCTTTTTTTGTTTTAGTTTTTTTTCAGTGACCGTACCATGTGCCACATATCTTCCCCTGCAAGTTTCCTTGCTTCCTTGACATTTTCCCCTGCTTTTGCAACATCTGGGAGCTTAATTTTGGCATGTTTTGGTCTTTTGCAATGCAACTCATTTCCTCCCCGGCCATTTCTTGAAGACACTACAACTGCCAATTTTCTGGGTTTTGGGGCTTTTTTTCAATTGCATTTCATTTGATCCTATCTCCTTTCCAGAGTGTTTGTTAGCCTTTCTTTTGGGGTTCGCAAGATTCCGTTTCCCTTCCCGAAAGGAAATTTCATTTCCTTTCGGGAAGGGAAACGGAATCTTGCGATTTCAATGGGGACCATGAGAGGAATCCTTGGTGCATGTCCCTGCACGTGATGACATGCCATGCCTTTTGATGGCTTTGACTTTGGGAAAGATTTTTTTCTTTTTTTTTTCCAATTTTTTTAGGCATCCATGTCATGTCTTTTCTAGCTTCCCCTGCAAGTTTTGTCTTGCTCCTTGACTTTTTCCCCATCTTTTGCAACATCTGGGAGCTTCGTTTTGGCATGTTTTGCTCCTTTGCACTGCTCTGATAGCATCCCGGTCCATTTTCCTCTTGTCACTAAATGGCCCAAATTTCCCAATTTTCTTTTTTTTCTCCTCCAGTTGCAATTCCTTGGATGGGATCTCCATTCCAGCGTCTTTCTAAGTCCTTCTTATTTCTTTTGGCCTTCAGTGCGCACCACTTTTGGCAAGCTGTGCTGCATGTGCCTGCACTTGATAGCATATGGGTAAGATACTTCTCTTTTTTTGTTTTAGTTTTTTTTCAGTGACCGTACCATGTGCCACATATCTTCCCCTGCAAGTTTCCTTTCTTCCTTGACATTTTCCCCTGCTTTTGCAACATCTGGGAGCTTAATTTTGGCATGTTTTGGTCTTTTGCAATGCAACTCATTTCCTCCCCGGCCATTTCTTGAAGACACTACAACTGCCAATTTTCTGGGTTTTGGGGCTTTTTTTCAATTGCATTTCATTTGATCCTATCTCCTTTCCAGAGTGTTTGTTAGCCTTTCTTTTGGGGTTCGCAAGATTCCGTTTCCCTTCCCGAAAGGAAATTTCATTTCCTTTCGGGAAGGGAAACGGAATCTTGCGATTTCAATGGGGACCATGAGAGGAATCCTTGGTGCATGTCCCTGCACGTGATGACATGCCATGCCTTTTGATGGCTTTGACTTTGGGAAAGATTTTTTTCTTTTTTTTTTCCAATTTTTTTAGGCATCCATGTCATGTCTTTTCTAGCTTCCCCTGCAAGTTTTGTCTTGCTCCTTGACTTTTTCCCCATCTTTTGCAACATCTGGGAGCTTCGTTTTGGCATGTTTTGCTCCTTTGCACTGCTCTGATAGCATCCCGGTCCATTTTCCTCTTGTCACTAAATGGCCCAAATTTCCCAATTTTCTTTTTTTTCTCCTCCAGTTGCAATTCCTTGGATGGGATCTCCATTCCAGCGTCTTTCTAAGTCCTTCTTATTTCTTTTGGCCTTCAGTGTGCACCACTTTTGGCAAGCTGTGCTGCATGTGCCTGCACTTGATAGCATATGGGTAAGATATTTCTCTTTTTTTGTTTTAGTTTTTTTTCAGTGACCGTACCATGTGCCACATATCTTCCCCTGCAAGTTTCCTTGCTTCCTTGACATTTTCCCCTGCTTTTGCAACATCTGGGAGCTTAATTTTGGCATGTTTTGGTCTTTTGCAATGCAACTCATTTCCTCCCCGGCCATTTCTTGAAGACACTACAACTGCCAATTTTCTGGGTTTTGGGGCTTTTTTTCAATTGCATTTCATTTGATCCTATCTCCTTTCCAGAGTGTTTGTTAGCCTTTCTTTTGGGGTTCGCAAGATTCCGTTTCCCTTCCCGAAAGGAAATTTCATTTCCTTTCGGGAAGGGAAACGGAATCTTGCGATTTCAATGGGGACCATGAGAGGAATCCTTGGTGCATGTCCCTGCACGTGATGACATGCCATGCCTTTTGATGGCTTTGACTTTGGGAAAGATTTTTTTCTTTTCTTTTTCCAATTTTTTTAGGCATCCATGTCATGTCTTTTCTAGCTTCCCCTGCAAGTTTTGTCTTGCTCCTTGACTTTTTCCCCATCTTTTGCAACATCTGGGAGCTTCGTTTTGGCATGTTTTGCTCCTTTGCACTGCTCTGATAGCATCCCGGTCCATTTTCCTCTTGTCACTAAATGGCCCAAATTTCCCAATTTTCTTTTTTTTCTCCTCCAGTTGCAATTCCTTTGATGGGATCTCCATTCCAGCGTCTTTCTAAGTCCTTCTTATTTCTTTTGGCCTTCAGTGCGCACCACTTTTGGCAAGCTGTGCTGCATGTGCCTGCACTTGATAGCATATGGGTAAGATATTTCTCTTTTTTTGTTTTAGTTTTTTTTCAGTGACCGTACCATGTGCCACATATCTTCCCCTGCAAGTTTCCTTTCTTCCTTGACATTTTCCCCTGCTTTTGCAACATCTGGGAGCTTAATTTTGGCATGTTTTGGTCTTTTGCAATGCAACTCATTTCCTCCCCGGCCATTTCTTGAAGACACTACAACTGCCAATTTTCTGGGTTTTGGGGCTTTTGTTCAATTGCATTTCATTTGATCCTATCTCCTTTCCAGAGTGTTTGTTAGCCTTTCTTTTGGGGTTCGCAAGATTCCGTTTCCCTTCCCGAAAGGAAATTTCTTTTCCTTTCGGGAAGGGAAACGGAATCTTGCGATTTCAATGGGGACCATGAGAGGAATCCTTGGTGCATGTCCCTGCACGTGATGACATGCCATGCCTTTTGATGGCTTTGACTTTGGGAAAGATTTTTTTCTTTTTTTTTTCCAATTGTTTTAGGCATCCATGTCATGTCTTTTCTAGCTTCCCCTGCAAGTTTTGTCTTGCTCCTTGACTTTTTCCCCATCTTTTGCAACATCTGGGAGCTTCGTTTTGGCATGTTTTGGTCCTTTGCACTGCTCTGATAGCATCCCGGTCCATTTTCCTCTTGTCACTAAATGGCCCAAATTTCCCAATTTTCTTTTTTTTCTCCTCCAGTTGCAATTCCTTTGATGGGATCTCCATTCCAGCGTCTTTCTAAGTCCTTCTTATTTCTTTTGGCCTTCAGTGCGCACCACTTTTGGCAAGCTGTGCTGCATGTGCCTGCACTTGATAGCATATGGGTAAGATATTTCTCTTTTTTTGTTTTAGTTTTTTTTCAGTGACCGTACCATGTGCCACATATCTTCCCCTGCAAGTTTCCTTGCTTCCTTGACATTTTCCCCTGCTTTTGCAACATCTGGGAGCTTAATTTTGGCATGTTTTGGTCTTTTGCAATGCAACTCATTTCCTCCCCGGCCATTTCTTGAAGACACTACAACTGCCAATTTTCTGGGTTTTGGGGCTTTTTTTCAATTGCATTTCATTTGATCCTATCTCCTTTCCAGAGTGTTTGTTAGCCTTTCTTTTGGGGTTCGCAAGATTCCGTTTCCCTTCCCGAAAGGAAATTTCATTTCCTTTCGGGAAGGGAAACGGAATCTTGCGATTTCAATGGGGACCATGAGAGGAATCCTTGGTGCATGTCCCTGCACGTGATGACATGCCATGCCTTTTGATGGCTTTGACTTTGGGAAAGATTTTTTTCTTTTTTTTTTCCAATTTTTTTAGGCATCCATGTCATGTCTTTTCTAGCTTCCCCTGCAAGTTTTGTCTTGCTCCTTGACTTTTTCCCCATCTTTTGCAACATCTGGGAGCTTCGTTTTGGCATGTTTTGCTCCTTTGCACTGCTCTGATAGCATCCCGGTCCATTTTCCTCTTGTCACTAAATGGCCCAAATTTCCCAATTTTCTTTTTTTTCTCCTCCAGTTGCAATTCCTTTGATGGGATCTCCATTCCAGCGTCTTTCTAAGTCCTTCTTATTTCTTTTGGCCTTCAGTGCGCACCACTTTTGGCAAGCTGTGCTGCATGTGCCTGCACTTGATAGCATATGGGTAAGATATTTCTCTTTTTTTGTTTTAGTTTTTTTTCAGTGACCATACCATGTGCCACATATCTTCCCCTGCAAGTTTCCTTTCTTCCTTGACATTTTCCCCTGCTTTTGCAACATCTGGGAGCTTAATTTTGGCATGTTTTGGTCTTTTGCAATGCAACTCATTTCCTCCCCGGCCATTTCTTGAAGACACTACAACTGCCAATTTTCTGGGTTTTGGGGCTTTTTTTCAATTGCATTTCATTTGATCCTATCTCCTTTCCAGAGTGTTTGTTAGCCTTTCTTTTGGGGTTCGCAAGATTCCGTTTCCCTTCCCGAAAGGAAATTTCATTTCCTTTCGGGAAGGGAAACGGAATCTTGCGATTTCAATGGGGACCATGAGAGGAATCCTTGGTGCATGTCCCTGCACGTGATGACATGCCATGCCTTTTGATGGCTTTGACTTTGGGAAAGATTTTTTTCTTTTCTTTTTCCAATTTTTTTAGGCATCCATGTCATGTCTTTTCTAGCTTCCCCTGCAAGATTTGTCTTGCTCCTTGACTTTTTCCCCATCTTTTGCAACATCTGGGAGCTTCGTTTTGGCATGTTTTGGTCCTTTGCACTGCTCTGATAGCATCCCGGTCCATTTCCCTCTTGTCACTAAATGGCCCAAATTTCCCAATTTTCTTTTTTTTCTCCTCCAGTTGCAATTCCTTTGATGGGATCTCCATTCCAGCGTCTTTCTAAGTCCTTCTTATTTCTTTTGGCCTTCAGTGCGCACCACTTTTGGCAAGCTGTGCTGCATGTGCCTGCACTTGATAGCATATGGGTAAGATATTTCTCTTTTTTTGTTTTAGTTTTTTTTCAGTGACCGTACCATGTGCCACATATCTTCCCCTGCAAGTTTCCTTGCTTCCTTGACATTTTCCCCTGCTTTTGCAACATCTGGGAGCTTAATTTTGGCATGTTTTGGTCTTTTGCAATGCAACTCATTTCCTCCCCGGCCATTTCTTGAAGACACTACAACTGCCAATTTTCTGGGTTTTGGGGCTTTTTTTCAATTGCATTTCATTTGATCCTATCTCCTTTCCAGAGTGTTTGTTAGCCTTTCTTTTGGGGTTCGCAAGATTCCGTTTCCCTTCCCGAAAGGAAATTTCTTTTCCTTTCGGGAAGGGAAACGGAATCTTGCGATTTCAATGGGGACCATGAGAGGAATCCTTGGTGCATGTCCCTGCACGTGATGACATGCCATGCCTTTTGATGGCTTTGACTTTGGGAAAGATTTTTTTCTTTTTTTTTTCCAATTTTTTTAGGCATCCATGTCATGTCTTTTCTAGCTTCCCCTGCAAGTTTTGTCTTGCTCCTTGACTTTTTCCCCATCTTTTGCAACATCTGGGAGCTTCGTTTTGGCATGTTTTGCTCCTTTGCACTGCTCTGATAGCATCCCGGTCCATTTTCCTCTTGTCACTAAATGGCCCAAATTTCCCAATTTTCTTTTTTTTCTCCTCCAGTTGCAATTCCTTTGATGGGATCTCCATTCCAGCGTCTTTCTAAGTCCTTCTTATTTCTTTTGGCCTTCAGTGCGCACCACTTTTGGCAAGCTGTGCTGCATGTGCCTGCACTTGATAGCATATGGGTAAGATATTTCTCTTTTTTTGTTTTAGTTTTTTTTTCAGTGACCGTACCATGTGCCACATATCTTCCCCTGCAAGTTTCCTTTCTTCCTTGACATTTCCCCCTGCTTTTGCAACATCTGGGAGCTTAATTTTGGCATGTTTTGGTCTTTTGCAATGCAACTCATTTCCTCCCCGGCCATTTCTTGAAGACACTACAACTGCCAATTTTCTGGGTTTTGGGGCTTTTTTTCAATTGCATTTCATTTGATCCTATCTCCTTTCCAGAGTGTTTGTTAGCCTTTCTTTTGGGGTTCGCAAGATTCCGTTTCCCTTCTCGAAAGGAAATTTCATTTCCTTTCGGGAAGGGAAACGGAATCTTGCGATTTCAATGGGGACCATGAGAGGAATCCTTGGTGCATGTCCCTGCACGTGATGACATGCCATGCCTTTTGATGGCTTTGACTTTGGGAAAGATTTTTTTCTTTTTTTTTTCCAATTTTTTAGGCATCCATGTCATGTCTTTTCTAGCTTCCCCTGCAAGTTTTGTCTTGCTCCTTGACTTTTTCCCCATCTTTTGCAACATCTGGGAGCTTCGTTTTGGCATGTTTTGCTCCTTTGCACTGCTCTGATAGCATCCCGGTCCATTTTCCTCTTGTCACTAAATGGCCCAAATTTCCCAATTTTCTTTTTTTTCTCCTCCAGTTGCAATTCCTTTGATGGGATCTCCATTCCAGCGTCTTTCTAAGTCCTTCTTATTTCTTTTGGCCTTCAGTGCGCACCACTTTTGGCAAGCTGTGCTGCATGTGCCTGCACTTGATAGCATATGGGTAAGATATTTCTCTTTTTTTGTTTTAGTTTTTTTTCAGTGACCGTACCATGTGCCACATATCTTCCCCTGCAAGTTTCCTTGCTTCCTTGACATTTTCCCCTGCTTTTGCAACATCTGGGAGCTTAATTTTGGCATGTTTTGGTCTTTTGCAATGCAACTCATTTCCTCCCCGGCCATTTCTTGAAGACACTACAACTGCCAATTTTCTGGGTTTTGGGGCTTTTTTTCAATTGCATTTCATTTGATCCTATCTCCTTTCCAGAGTGTTTGTTAGCCTTTCTTTTGGGGTTCGCAAGATTCCGTTTCCCTTCGGGAAAGGAAATTTCATTTCCTTTCGGGAAGGGAAACGGAATCTTGCGATTTCAATGGGGACCATGAGAGGAATCCTTGGTGCATGTCCCTGCACGTGATGACATGCCATGCCTTTTGATGGCTTTGACTTTGGGAAAGATTTTTTTCTTTTCTTTTTCCAATTTTTTTAGGCATCCATGTCATGTCTTTTCTAGCTTCCCCTGCAAGTTTTGTCTTGCTCCTTGACTTTTTCCCCATCTTTTGCAACATCTGGGAGCTTCGTTTTGGCATGTTTTGCTCCTTTGCACTGCTCTGATAGCATCCCGGTCCATTTTCCTCTTGTCACTAAATGGCCCAAATTTCCCAATTTTCTTTTTTTTCTCCTCCAGTTGCAATTCCTTTGATGGGATCTCCATTCCAGCGTCTTTCTAAGTCCTTCTTATTTCTTTTGGCCTTCAGTGCGCACCACTTTTGGCAAGCTGTGCTGCATGTGCCTGCACTTGATAGCATATGGGTAAGATATTTCTCTTTTTTTGTTTTAGTTTTTTTTCAGTGACCGTACCATGTGCCACATATCTTCCCCTGCAAGTTTCCTTTCTTCCTTGACATTTTCCCCTGCTTTTGCAACATCTGGGAGCTTAATTTTGGCATGTTTTGGTCTTTTGCAATGCAACTCATTTCCTCCCCGGCCATTTCTTGAAGACACTACAACTGCCAATTTTCTGGGTTTTGGGGCTTTTGTTCAATTGCATTTCATTTGATCCTATCTCCTTTCCAGAGTGTTTGTTAGCCTTTCTTTTGGGGTTCGCAAGATTCCGTTTCCCTTCCCGAAAGGAAATTTCATTTCCTTTCGGGAAGGGAAACGGAATCTTGCGATTTCAATGGGGACCATGAGAGGAATCCTTGGTGCATGTCCCTGCACGTGATGACATGCCATGCCTTTTGATGGCTTTGACTTTGGGAAAGATTTTTTTCTTTTTTTTTTCCAATTTTTTTAGGCATCCATGTCATGTCTTTTCTAGCTTCCCCTGCAAGTTTTGTCTTGCTCCTTGACTTTTTCCCCATCTTTTGCAACATCTGGGAGCTTCGTTTTGGCATGTTTTGCTCCTTTGCACTGCTCTGATAGCATCCCGGTCCATTTCCATCTTGTCACTAAATGGCCCAAATTTCCCAATTTTCTTTTTTTTCTCCTCCAGTTGCAATTCCTTTGATGGGATCTCCATTCCAGCGTCTTTCTAAGTCCTTCTTATTTCTTTTGGCCTTCAGTGCGCACCACTTTTGGCAAGCTGTGCTGCATGTGCCTGCACTTGATAGCATATGGGTAAGATATTTCTCTTTTTTTGTTTTAGTTTTTTTTCAGTGACCGTACCATGTGCCACATATCTTCCCCTGCAAGTTTCCTTGCTTCCTTGACATTTTCCCCTGCTTTTGCAACATCTGGGAGCTTAATTTTGGCATGTTTTGGTCTTTTGCAATGCAACTCATTTCCTCCCCGGCCATTTCTTGAAGACACTACAACTGCCAATTTTCTGGGTTTTGGGGCTTTTTTTCAATTGCATTTCATTTGATCCTATCTCCTTTCCAGAGTGTTTGTTAGCCTTTCTTTTGGGGTTCGCAAGATTCCGTTTCCCTTCCCGAAAGGAAATTTCATTTCCTTTCGGGAAGGGAAACGGAATCTTGCGATTTCAATGGGGACCATGAGAGGAATCCTTGGTGCATGTCCCTGCACGTGATGACATGCCATGCCTTTTGATGGCTTTGACTTTGGGAAAGATTTTTTTCTTTTTTTTTTCCAATTTTTTTAGGCATCCATGTCATGTCTTTTCTAGCTTCCCCTGCAAGTTTTGTCTTGCTCCTTGACTTTTTCCCCATCTTTTGCAACATCTGGGAGCTTCGTTTTGGCATGTTTTGGTCCTTTGCACTGCTCTGATAGCATCCCGGTCCATTTTCCTCTTGTCACTAAATGGCCCAAATTTCCCAATTTTCTTTTTTTTCTCCTCCAGTTGCAATTCCTTTGATGGGATCTCCATTCCAGCGTCTTTCTAAGTCCTTCTTATTTCTTTTGGCCTTCAGTGCGCACCACTTTTGGCAAGCTGTGCTGCATGTGCCTGCACTTGATAGCATATGGGTAAGATATTTCTCTTTTTTTGTTTTAGTTTTTTTTCAGTGACCGTACCATGTGCCACATATCTTCCCCTGCAAGTTTCCTTTCTTCCTTGACATTTCCCCCTGCTTTTGCAACATCTGGGAGCTTAATTTTGGCATGTTTTGGTCTTTTGCAATGCAACTCATTTCCTCCCCGGCCATTTCTTGAAGACACTACAACTGCCAATTTTCTGGGTTTTGGGGCTTTTTTTCAATTGCATTTCATTTGATCCTATCTCCTTTCCAGAGTGTTTGTTAGCCTTTCTTTTGGGGTTCGCAAGATTCCGTTTCCCTTCCCGAAAGGAAATTTCATTTCCTTTCGGGAAGGGAAACGGAATCTTGCGATTTCAATGGGGACCATGAGAGGAATCCTTGGTGCATGTCCCTGCACGTGATGACATGCCATGCCTTTTGATGGCTTTGACTTTGGGAAAGATTTTTTCTTTTTTTTTTCCAATTTTTTTAGGCATCCATGTCATGTCTTTTCTAGCTTCCCCTGCAAGTTTTGTCTTGCTCCTTGACTTTTTCCCCATCTTTTGCAACATCTGGGAGCTTCGTTTTGGCATGTTTTGGTCCTTTGCACTGCTCTGATAGCATCCCGGTCCATTTTCCTCTTGTCACTAAATGGCCCAAATTTCCCAATTTTCTTTTTTTTCTCCTCCAGTTGCAATTCCTTTGATGGGATCTCCATTCCAGCGTCTTTCTAAGTCCTTCTTATTTCTTTTGGCCTTCAGTGCGCACCACTTTTGGCAAGCTGTGCTGCATGTGCCTGCACTTGATAGCATATGGGTAAGATATTTCTCTTTTTTTGTTTTAGTTTTTTTTCAGTGACCGTACCATGTGCCACATATCTTCCCCTGCAAGTTTCCTTTCTTCCTTGACATTTCCCCCTGCTTTTGCAACATCTGGGAGCTTAATTTTGGCATGTTTTGGTCTTTTGCAATGCAACTCATTTCCTCCCCGGCCATTTCTTGAAGACACTACAACTGCCAATTTTCTGGGTTTTGGGGCTTTTTTTCAATTGCATTTCATTTGATCCTATCTCCTTTCCAGAGTGTTTGTTAGCCTTTCTTTTGGGGTTCGCAAGATTCCGTTTCCCTTCCCGAAAGGAAATTTCATTTCCTTTCGGGAAGGGAAACGGAATCTTGCGATTTCAATGGGGACCATGAGAGGAATCCTTGGTGCATGTCCCTGCACGTGATGACATGCCATGCCTTTTGATGGCTTTGACTTTGGGAAAGATTTTTTCTTTTTTTTTTCCAATTTTTTTAGGCATCCATGTCATGTCTTTTCTAGCTTCCCCTGCAAGTTTTGTCTTGCTCCTTGACTTTTTCCCCATCTTTTGCAACATCTGGGAGCTTCGTTTTGGCATGTTTTGGTCCTTTGCACTGCTCTGATAGCATCCCGGTCCATTTTCCTCTTGTCACTAAATGGCCCAAATTTCCCAATTTTCTTTTTTTTCTCCTCCAGTTGCAATTCCTTTGATGGGATCTCCATTCCAGCGTCTTTCTAAGTCCTTCTTATTTCTTTTGGCCTTCAGTGCGCACCACTTTTGGCAAGCTGTGCTGCATGTGCCTGCACTTGATAGCATATGGGTAAGATATTTCTCTTTTTTTGTTTTAGTTTTTTTTCAGTGACCGTACCATGTGCCACATATCTTCCCCTGCAAGTTTCCTTGCTTCCTTGACATTTTCCCCTGCTTTTGCAACATCTGGGAGCTTAATTTTGGCATGTTTTGGTCTTTTGCAATGCAACTCATTTCCTCCCCGGCCATTTCTTGAAGACACTACAACTGCCAATTTTCTGGGTTTTGGGGCTTTTTTTCAATTGCATTTCATTTGATCCTATCTCCTTTCCAGAGTGTTTGTTAGCCTTTCTTTTGGGGTTCGCAAGATTCCGTTTCCCTTCCCGAAAGGAAATTTCATTTCCTTTCGGGAAGGGAAACGGAATCTTGCGATTTCAATGGGGACCATGAGAGGAATCCTTGGTGCATGTCCCTGCACGTGATGACATGCCATGCCTTTTGATGGCTTTGACTTTGGAAAAGATTTTTTTCTTTTTTTTTTCCAATTTTTTTAGGCATCCATGTCATGTCTTTTCTAGCTTCCCCTGCAAGTTTTGTCTTGCTCCTTGACTTTTTCCCCATCTTTTGCAACATCTGGGAGCTTCGTTTTGGCATGTTTTGCTCCTTTGCACTGCTCTGATAGCATCCCGGTCCATTTTCCTCTTGTCACTAAATGGCCCAAATTTCCCAATTTTCTTTTTTTTCTCCTCCAGTTGCAATTCCTTTGATGGGATCTCCATTCCAGCGTCTTTCTAAGTCCTTCTTATTTCTTTTGGCCTTCAGTGTGCACCACTTTTGGCAAGCTGTGCTGCATGTGCCTGCACTTGATAGCATATGGGTAAGATATTTCTCTTTTTTTGTTTTAGTTTTTTTTCAGTGACCGTACCATGTGCCACATATCTTCCCCTGCAAGTTTCCTTTCTTCCTTGACATTTTCCCCTGCTTTTGCAACATCTGGGAGCTTAATTTTGGCATGTTTTGGTCTTTTGCAATGCAACTCATTTCCTCCCCGGCCATTTCTTGAAGACACTACAACTGCCAATTTTCTGGGTTTTGGGGCTTTTTTTCAATTGCATTTCATTTGATCCTATCTCCTTTCCAGAGTGTTTGTTAGCCTTTCTTTTGGGGTTCGCAAGATTCCGTTTCCCTTCCCGAAAGGAAATTTCATTTCCTTTCGGGAAGGGAAACGGAATCTTGCGATTTCAATGGGGACCATGAGAGGAATCCTTGGTGCATGTCCCTGCACGTGATGACATGCCATGCCTTTTGATGGCTTTGACTTTGGGAAAGATTTTTTTCTTTTCTTTTTCCAATTTTTTTAGGCATCCATGTCATGTCTTTTCTAGCTTCCCCTGCAAGTTTTGTCTTGCTCCTTGACTTTTTCCCCATCTTTTGCAACATCTGGGAGCTTCGTTTTGGCATGTTTTGCTCCTTTGCACTGCTCTGATAGCATCCCGGTCCATTTCCCTCTTGTCACTAAATGGCCCAAATTTCCCAATTTTCTTTTTTTTCTCCTCCAGTTGCAATTCCTTTGATGGGATCTCCATTCCAGCGTCTTTCTAAGTCCTTCTTATTTCTTTTGGCCTTCAGTGCGCACCACTTTTGGCAAGCTGTGCTGCATGTGCCTGCACTTGATAGCATATGGGTAAGATATTTCTCTTTTTTTGTTTTAGTTTTTTTTTCAGTGACCGTACCATGTGCCACATATCTTCCCCTGCAAGTTTCCTTTCTTCCTTGACATTTCCCCCTGCTTTTGCAACATCGGGGAGCTTAATTTTGGCATGTTTTGGTCTTTTGCAATGCAACTCATTTCCTCCCCGGCCATTTCTTGAAGACACTACAACTGCCAATTTTCTGGGTTTTGGGGCTTTTTTTCAATTGCATTTCATTTGATCCTATCTCCTTTCCAGAGTGTTTGTTAGCCTTTCTTTTGGGGTTCGCAAGATTCCGTTTCCCTTCCCGAAAGGAAATTTCATTTCCTTTCGGGAAGGGAAACGGAATCTTGCGATTTCAATGGGGACCATGAGAGGAATCCTTGGTGCATGTCCCTGCACGTGATGACATGCCATGCCTTTTGATGGCTTTGACTTTGGGAAAGATTTTTTTCTTTTTTTTTTCCAATTTTTTTAGGCATCCATGTCATGTCTTTTCTAGCTTCCCCTGCAAGTTTTGTCTTGCTCCTTGACTTTTTCCCCATCTTTTGCAACATCTGGGAGCTTCATTTTGGCATGTTTTGGTCCTTTGCACTGCTCTGATAGCATCCCGGTCCATTTTCCTCTTGTCACTAAATGGCCCAAATTTCCCAATTTTCTTTTTTTTCTCCTCCAGTTGCAATTCCTTTGATGGGATCTCCATTCCAGCGTCTTTCTAAGTCCTTCTTATTTCTTTTGGCCTTCAGTGCGCACCACTTTTGGCAAGCTGTGCTGCATGTGCCTGCACTTGATAGCATATGGGTAAGATATTTCTCTTTTTTTGTTTTAGTTTTTTTTCAGTGACCGTACCATGTGCCACATATCTTCCCCTGCAAGTTTCCTTTCTTCCTTGACATTTTCCCCTGCTTTTGCAACATCTGGGAGCTTAATTTTGGCATGTTTTGGTCTTTTGCAATGCAACTCATTTCCTCCCCGGCCATTTCTTGAAGACACTACAACTGCCAATTTTCTGGGTTTTGGGGCTTTTTTTCAATTGCATTTCATTTGATCCTATCTCCTTTCCAGAGTGTTTGTTAGCCTTTCTTTTGGGGTTCGCAAGATTCCGTTTCCCTTCCCGAAAGGAAATTTCATTTCCTTTCGGGAAGGGAAACGGAATCTTGCGATTTCAATGGGGACCATGAGAGGAATCCTTGGTGCATGTCCCTGCACGTGATGACATGCCATGCCTTTTGATGGCTTTGACTTTGGGAAAGATTTTTTTCTTTTTTTTTTCCAATTTTTTTAGGCATCCATGTCATGTCTTTTCTAGCTTCCCCTGCAAGTTTTGTCTTGCTCCTTGACTTTTTCCCCATCTTTTGCAACATCTGGGAGCTTAGTTTTGGCATGTTTTGGTCCTTTGCACTGCTCTGATAGCATCCCGGTCCATTTCCCTCTTGTCACTAAATGGCCCAAATTTCCCAATTTTCTTTTTTTTCTCCTCCAGTTGCAATTCCTTTGATGGGATCTCCATTCCAGCGTCTTTCTAAGTCCTTCTTATTTCTTTTGGCCTTCAGTGCGCACCACTTTTGGCAAGCTGTGCTGCATGTGCCTGCACTTGATAGCATATGGGTAAGATATTTCTCTTTTTTTGTTTTAGTTTTTTTTCAGTGACCGTACCATGTGCCACATATCTTCCCCTGCAAGTTTCCTTTCTTCCTTGACATTTTCCCCTGCTTTTGCAACATCTGGGAGCTTAATTTTGGCATGTTTTGGTCTTTTGCAATGCAACTCATTTCCTCCCCGGCCATTTCTTGAAGACACTACAACTGCCAATTTTCTGGGTTTTGGGGCTTTTTTTCAATTGCATTTCATTTGATCCTATCTCCTTTCCAGAGTGTTTGTTAGCCTTTCTTTTGGGGTTCGCAAGATTCCGTTTCCCTTCCCGAAAGGAAATTTCATTTCCTTTCGGGAAGGGAAACGGAATCTTGCGATTTCAATGGGGACCATGAGAGGAATCCTTGGTGCATGTCCCTGCACGTGATGACATGCCATGCCTTTTGATGGCTTTGACTTTGGGAAAGATTTTTTTCTTTTTTTTTTCCAATTTTTTTAGGCATCCATGTCATGTCTTTTCTAGCTTCCCCTGCAAGTTTTGTCTTGCTCCTTGACTTTTTCCCCATCTTTTGCAACATCTGGGAGCTTCGTTTTGGCATGTTTTGCTCCTTTGCACTGCTCTGATAGCATCCCGGTCCATTTTCCTCTTGTCACTAAATGGCCCAAATTTCCCAATTTTCTTTTTTTTCTCCTCCAGTTGCAATTCCTTTGATGGGATCTCCATTCCAGCGTCTTTCTAAGTCCTTCTTATTTCTTTTGGCCTTCAGTGCGCACCACTTTTGGCAAGCTGTGCTGCATGTGCCTGCACTTGATAGCATATGGGTAAGATATTTCTCTTTTTTTGTTTTAGTTTTTTTTCAGTGACCGTACCATGTGCCACATATCTTCCCCTGCAAGTTTCCTTGCTTCCTTGACATTTTCCCCTGCTTTTGCAACATCTGGGAGCTTAATTTTGGCATGTTTTGGTCTTTTGCAATGCAACTCATTTCCTCCCCGGCCATTTCTTGAAGACACTACAACTGCCAATTTTCTGGGTTTTGGGGCTTTTTTTCAATTGCATTTCATTTGATCCTATCTCCTTTCCAGAGTGTTTGTTAGCCTTTCTTTTGGGGTTCGCAAGATTCCGTTTCCCTTCCCGAAAGGAAATTTCATTTCCTTTCGGGAAGGGAAACGGAATCTTGCGATTTCAATGGGGACCATGAGAGGAATCCTTGGTGCATGTCCCTGCACGTGATGACATGCCATGCCTTTTGATGGCTTTGACTTTGGGAAAGATTTTTTTCTTTTTTTTTTCCAATTTTTTTAGGCATCCATGTCATGTCTTTTCTAGCTTCCCCTGCAAGTTTTGTCTTGCTCCTTGACTTTTTCCCCATCTTTTGCAACATCTGGGAGCTTCGTTTTGGCATGTTTTGCTCCTTTGCACTGCTCTGATAGCATCCCGGTCCATTTTCCTCTTGTCACTAAATGGCCCAAATTTCCCAATTTTCTTTTTTTTCTCCTCCAGTTGCAATTCCTTGGATGGGATCTCCATTCCAGCGTCTTTCTAAGTCCTTCTTATTTCTTTTGGCCTTCAGTGCGCACCACTTTTGGCAAGCTGTGCTGCATGTGCCTGCACTTGATAGCATATGGGTAAGATATTTCTCTTTTTTTGTTTTAGTTTTTTTTCAGTGACCGTACCATGTGCCACATATCTTCCCCTGCAAGTTTCCTTTCTTCCTTGACATTTTCCCCTGCTTTTGCAACATCTGGGAGCTTAATTTTGGCATGTTTTGGTCTTTTGCAATGCAACTCATTTCCTCCCCGGCCATTTCTTGAAGACACTACAACTGCCAATTTTCTGGGTTTTGGGGCTTTTTTTCAATTGCATTTCATTTGATCCTATCTCCTTTCCAGAGTGTTTGTTAGCCTTTCTTTTGGGGTTCGCAAGATTCCGTTTCCCTTCCCGAAAGGAAATTTCTTTTCCTTTCGGGAAGGGAAACGGAATCTTGCGATTTCAATGGGGACCATGAGAGGAATCCTTGGTGCATGTCCCTGCACGTGATGACATGCCATGCCTTTTGATGGCTTTGACTTTGGGAAAGATTTTTTTCTTTTTTTTTTCCAATTTTTTTAGGCATCCATGTCATGTCTTTTCTAGCTTCCCCTGCAAGTTTTGTCTTGCTCCTTGACTTTTTCCCCATCTTTTGCAACATCTGGGAGCTTCGTTTTGGCATGTTTTGCTCCTTTGCACTGCTCTGATAGCATCCCGGTCCATTTTCCTCTTGTCACTAAATGGCCCAAATTTCCCAATTTTCTTTTTTTTCTCCTCCAGTTGCAATTCCTTTGATGGGATCTCCATTCCAGCGTCTTTCTAAGTCCTTCTTATTTCTTTTGGCCTTCAGTGTGCACCACTTTTGGCAAGCTGTGCTGCATGTGCCTGCACTTGATAGCATATGGGTAAGATATTTCTCTTTTTTTGTTTTAGTTTTTTTTCAGTGACCATACCATGTGCCACATATCTTCCCCTGCAAGTTTCCTTTCTTCCTTGACATTTTCCCCTGCTTTTGCAACATCTGGGAGCTTAATTTTGGCATGTTTTGGTCTTTTGCAATGCAACTCATTTCCTCCCCGGCCATTTCTTGAAGACACTACAACTGCCAATTTTCTGGGTTTTGGGGCTTTTTTTCAATTGCATTTCATTTGATCCTATCTCCTTTCCAGAGTGTTTGTTAGCCTTTCTTTTGGGGTTCGCAAGATTCCGTTTCCCTTCCCGAAAGGAAATTTCATTTCCTTTCGGGAAGGGAAACGGAATCTTGCGATTTCAATGGGGACCATGAGAGGAATCCTTGGTGCATGTCCCTGCACGTGATGACATGCCATGCCTTTTGATGGCTTTGACTTTGGGAAAGATTTTTTTCTTTTCTTTTTCCAATTTTTTTAGGCATCCATGTCATGTCTTTTCTAGCTTCCCCTGCAAGTTTTGTCTTGC
Organism: Molothrus aeneus; assembly: GCF_037042795.1. Lineage (NCBI taxonomy): Eukaryota > Metazoa > Chordata > Aves > Passeriformes > Icteridae > Molothrus > Molothrus aeneus. Next base: position 75,681 of record NW_027099176.1, on the reverse strand, counting down.
TCCTTGACTTTTTCCCCATCTTTTGCAACATCTGGGAGCTTCGTTTTGGCATGTTTTGGTCCTTTGCACTGCTCTGATAGCATCCCGGTCCATTTCCCTCTTGTCACTAAATGGCCCAAATTTCCCAATTTTCTTTTTTTTCTCCTCCAGTTGCAATTCCTTTGATGGGATCTCCATTCCAGCGTCTTTCTAAGTCCTTCTTATTTCTTTTGGCCTTCAGTGCGCACCACTTTTGGCAAGCTGTGCTGCATGTGCCTGCACTTGATAGCATATGGGTAAGATATTTCTCTTTTTTTGTTTTAGTTTTTTTTCAGTGACCGTACCATGTGCCACATATCTTCCCCTGCAAGTTTCCTTTCTTCCTTGACATTTTCCCCTGCTTTTGCAACATCTGGGAGCTTAATTTTGGCATGTTTTGGTCTTTTGCAATGCAACTCATTTCCTCCCCGGCCATTTCTTGAAGACACTACAACTGCCAATTTTCTGGGTTTTGGGGCTTTTTTTCAATTGCATTTCATTTGATCCTATCTCCTTTCCAGAGTGTTTGTTAGCCTTTCTTTTGGGGTTCGCAAGATTCCGTTTCCCTTCCCGAAAGGAAATTTCTTTTCCTTTCGGGAAGGGAAACGGAATCTTGCGATTTCAATGGGGACCATGAGAGGAATCCTTGGTGCATGTCCCTGCACGTGATGACATGCCATGCCTTTTGATGGCTTTGACTTTGGGAAAGATTTTTTTCTTTTTTTTTTCCAATTTTTTTAGGCATCCATGTCATGTCTTTTCTAGCTTCCCCTGCAAGTTTTGTCTTGCTCCTTGACTTTTTCCCCATCTTTTGCAACATCTGGGAGCTTCGTTTTGGCATGTTTTGCTCCTTTGCACTGCTCTGATAGCATCCCGGTCCATTTTCCTCTTGTCACTAAATGGCCCAAATTTCCCAATTTTCTTTTTTTTCTCCTCCAGTTGCAATTCCTTTGATGGGATCTCCATTCCAGCGTCTTTCTAAGTCCTTCTTATTTCTTTTGGCCTTCAGTGCGCACCACTTTTGGCAAGCTGTGCTGCATGTGCCTGCACTTGATAGCATATGGGTAAGATATTTCTCTTTTTTTGTTTTAGTTTTTTTTCAGTGACCGTACCATGTGCCACATATCTTCCCCTGCAAGTTTCCTTTCTTCCTTGACATTTTCCCCTGCTTTTGCAACATCTGGGAGCTTAATTTTGGCATGTTTTGGTCTTTTGCAATGCAACTCATTTCCTCCCCGGCCATTTCTTGAAGACACTACAACTGCCAATTTTCTGGGTTTTGGGGCTTTTTTTCAATTGCATTTCATTTGATCCTATCTCCTTTCCAGAGTGTTTGTTAGCCTTTCTTTTGGGGTTCGCAAGATTCCGTTTCCCTTCCCGAAAGGAAATTTCATTTCCTTTCGGGAAGGGAAACGGAATCTTGCGATTTCAATGGGGACCATGAGAGGAATCCTTGGTGCATGTCCCTGCACGTGATGACATGCCATGCCTTTTGATGGCTTTGACTTTGGGAAAGATTTTTTTCTTTTCTTTTTCCAACTTTTTTAGGCATCCATGTCATGTCTTTTCTAGCTTCCCCTGCAAGTTTTGTCTTGCTCCTTGACTTTTTCCCCATCTTTTGCAACATCTGGGAGCTTCGTTTTGGCATGTTTTGCTCCTTTGCACTGCTCTGATAGCATCCCGGTCCATTTTCCTCTTGTCACTAAATGGCCCAAATTTCCCAATTTTCTTTTTTTTCTCCTCCAGTTGCAATTCCTTTGATGGGATCTCCATTCCAGCGTCTTTCTAAGTCCTTCTTATTTCTTTTGGCCTTCAGTGCGCACCACTTTTGGCAAGCTGTGCTGCATGTGCCTGCACTTGATAGCATATGGGTAAGATATTTCTCTTTTTTTGTTTTAGTTTTTTTTCAGTGACCGTACCATGTGCCACATATCTTCCCCTGCAAGTTTCCTTGCTTCCTTGACATTTTCCCCTGCTTTTGCAACATCTGGGAGCTTAATTTTGGCATGTTTTGGTCTTTTGCAATGCAACTCATTTCCTCCCCGGCCATTTCTTGAAGACACTACAACTGCCAATTTTCTGGGTTTTGGGGCTTTTTTTCAATTGCATTTCATTTGATCCTATCTCCTTTCCAGAGTGTTTGTTAGCCTTTCTTTTGGGGTTCGCAAGATTCCGTTTCCCTTCCCGAAAGGAAATTTCATTTCCTTTCGGGAAGGGAAACGGAATCTTGCGATTTCAATGGGGACCATGAGAGGAATCCTTGGTGCATGTCCCTGCACGTGATGACATGCCATGCCTTTTGATGGCTTTGACTTTGGGAAAGATTTTTTTCTTTTTTTTTTCCAATTTTTTTAGGCATCCATGTCATGTCTTTTCTAGCTTCCCCTGCAAGTTTTGTCTTGCTCCTTGACTTTTTCCCCATCTTTTGCAACATCTGGGAGCTTCGTTTTGGCATGTTTTGCTCCTTTGCACTGCTCTGATAGCATCCCGGTCCATTTCCATCTTGTCACTAAATGGCCCAAATTTCCCAATTTTCTTTTTTTTCTCCTCCAGTTGCAATTCCTTTGATGGGATCTCCATTCCAGCGTCTTTCTAAGTCCTTCTTATTTCTTTTGGCCTTCAGTGCGCACCACTTTTGGCAAGCTGTGCTGCATGTGCCTGCACTTGATAGCATATGGGTAAGATATTTCTCTTTTTTTGTTTTAGTTTTTTTTCAGTGACCGTACCATGTGCCACATATCTTCCCCTGCAAGTTTCCTTGCTTCCTTGACATTTTCCCCTGCTTTTGCAACATCTGGGAGCTTAATTTTGGCATGTTTTGGTCTTTTGCAATGCAACTCATTTCCTCCCCGGCCATTTCTTGAAGACACTACAACTGCCAATTTTCTGGGTTTTGGGGCTTTTTTTCAATTGCATTTCATTTGATCCTATCTCCTTTCCAGAGTGTTTGTTAGCCTTTCTTTTGGGGTTCGCAAGATTCCGTTTCCCTTCCCGAAAGGAAATTTCATTTCCTTTCGGGAAGGGAAACGGAATCTTGCGATTTCAATGGGGACCATGAGAGGAATCCTTGGTGCATGTCCCTGCACGTGATGACATGCCATGCCTTTTGATGGCTTTGACTTTGGGAAAGATTTTTTTCTTTTTTTTTTCCAATTTTTTTAGGCATCCATGTCATGTCTTTTCTAGCTTCCCCTGCAAGTTTTGTCTTGCTCCTTGACTTTTTCCCCATCTTTTGCAACATCTGGGAGCTTAGTTTTGGCATGTTTTGCTCCTTTGCACTGCTCTGATAGCATCCCGGTCCATTTTCCTCTTGTCACTAAATGGCCCAAATTTCCCAATTTTCTTTTTTTTCTCCTCCAGTTGCAATTCCTTTGATGGGATCTCCATTCCAGCGTCTTTCTAAGTCCTTCTTATTTCTTTTGGCCTTCAGTGCGCACCACTTTTGGCAAGCTGTGCTGCATGTGCCTGCACTTGATAGCATATGGGTAAGATATTTCTCTTTTTTTGTTTTAGTTTTTTTTCAGTGACCGTACCATGTGCCACATATCTTCCCCTGCAAGTTTCCTTGCTTCCTTGACATTTTCCCCTGCTTTTGCAACATCTGGGAGCTTAATTTTGGCATGTTTTGGTCTTTTGCAATGCAACTCATTTCCTCCCCGGCCATTTCTTGAAGACACTACAACTGCCAATTTTCTGGGTTTTGGGGCTTTTTTTCAATTGCATTTCATTTGATCCTATCTCCTTTCCAGAGTGTTTGTTAGCCTTTCTTTTGGGGTTCGCAAGATTCCGTTTCCCTTCCCGAAAGGAAATTTCTTTTCCTTTCGGGAAGGGAAACGGAATCTTGCGATTTCAATGGGGACCATGAGAGGAATCCTTGGTGCATGTCCCTGCACGTGATGACATGCCATGCCTTTTGATGGCTTTGACTTTGGGAAAGATTTTTTTCTTTTTTTTTTCCAATTTTTTTAGGCATCCATGTCATGTCTTTTCTAGCTTCCCCTGCAAGTTTTGTCTTGCTCCTTGACTTTTTCCCCATCTTTTGCAACATCTGGGAGCTTCGTTTTGGCATGTTTTGCTCCTTTGCACTGCTCTGATAGCATCCCGGTCCATTTTCCTCTTGTCACTAAATGGCCCAAATTTCCCAATTTTCTTTTTTTTCTCCTCCAGTTGCAATTCCTTTGATGGGATCTCCATTCCAGCGTCTTTCTAAGTCCTTCTTATTTCTTTTGGCCTTCAGTGCGCACCACTTTTGGCAAGCTGTGCTGCATGTGCCTGCACTTGATAGCATATGGGTAAGATATTTCTCTTTTTTTGTTTTAGTTTTTTTTCAGTGACCGTACCATGTGCCACATATCTTCCCCTGCAAGTTTCCTTGCTTCCTTGACATTTTCCCCTGCTTTTGCAACATCTGGGAGCTTAATTTTGGCATGTTTTGGTCTTTTGCAATGCAACTCATTTCCTCCCCGGCCATTTCTTGAAGACACTACAACTGCCAATTTTCTGGGTTTTGGGGCTTTTTTTCAATTGCATTTCATTTGATCCTATCTCCTTTCCAGAGTGTTTGTTAGCCTTTCTTTTGGGGTTCGCAAGATTCCGTTTCCCTTCCCGAAAGGAAATTTCATTTCCTTTCGGGAAGGGAAACGGAATCTTGCGATTTCAATGGGGACCATGAGAGGAATCCTTGGTGCATGTCCCTGCACGTGATGACATGCCATGCCTTTTGATGGCTTTGACTTTGGGAAAGATTTTTTTCTTTTTTTTTTCCAATTTTTTTAGGCATCCATGTCATGTCTTTTCTAGCTTCCCCTGCAAGTTTTGTCTTGCTCCTTGACTTTTTCCCCATCTTTTGCAACATCTGGGAGCTTCGTTTTGGCATGTTTTGCTCCTTTGCACTGCTCTGATAGCATCCCGGTCCATTTTCCTCTTGTCACTAAATGGCCCAAATTTCCCAATTTTCTTTTTTTTCTCCTCCAGTTGCAATTCCTTTGATGGGATCTCCATTCCAGCGTCTTTCTAAGTCCTTCTTATTTCTTTTGGCCTTCAGTGTGCACCACTTTTGGCAAGCTGTGCTGCATGTGCCTGCACTTGATAGCATATGGGTAAGATATTTCTCTTTTTTTGTTTTAGTTTTTTTTCAGTGACCATACCATGTGCCACATATCTTCCCCTGCAAGTTTCCTTGCTTCCTTGACATTTTCCCCTGCTTTTGCAACATCTGGGAGCTTAATTTTGGCATGTTTTGGTCTTTTGCAATGCAACTCATTTCCTCCCCGGCCATTTCTTGAAGACACTACAACTGCCAATTTTCTGGGTTTTGGGGCTTTTTTTCAATTGCATTTCATTTGATCCTATCTCCTTTCCAGAGTGTTTGTTAGCCTTTCTTTTGGGGTTCGCAAGATTCCGTTTCCCTTCCCGAAAGGAAATTTCATTTCCTTTCGGGAAGGGAAACGGAATCTTGCGATTTCAATGGGGACCATGAGAGGAATCCTTGGTGCATGTCCCTGCACGTGATGACATGCCATGCCTTTTGATGGCTTTGACTTTGGGAAAGATTTTTTTCTTTTCTTTTTCCAATTTTTTTAGGCATCCATGTCATGTCTTTTCTAGCTTCCCCTGCAAGTTTTGTCTTGCTCCTTGACTTTTTCCCCATCTTTTGCAACATCTGGGAGCTTCGTTTTGGCATGTTTTGGTCCTTTGCACTGCTCTGATAGCATCCCGGTCCATTTCCCTCTTGTCACTAAATGGCCCAAATTTCCCAATTTTCTTTTTTTTCTCCTCCAGTTGCAATTCCTTTGATGGGATCTCCATTCCAGCGTCTTTCTAAGTCCTTCTTATTTCTTTTGGCCTTCAGTGCGCACCACTTTTGGCAAGCTGTGCTGCATGTGCCTGCACTTGATAGCATATGGGTAAGATATTTCTCTTTTTTTGTTTTAGTTTTTTTTCAGTGACCGTACCATGTGCCACATATCTTCCCCTGCAAGTTTCCTTTCTTCCTTGACATTTTCCCCTGCTTTTGCAACATCTGGGAGCTTAATTTTGGCATGTTTTGGTCTTTTGCAATGCAACTCATTTCCTCCCCGGCCATTTCTTGAAGACACTACAACTGCCAATTTTCTGGGTTTTGGGGCTTTTTTTCAATTGCATTTCATTTGATCCTATCTCCTTTCCAGAGTGTTTGTTAGCCTTTCTTTTGGGGTTCGCAAGATTCCGTTTCCCTTCCCGAAAGGAAATTTCTTTTCCTTTCGGGAAGGGAAACGGAATCTTGCGATTTCAATGGGGACCATGAGAGGAATCCTTGGTGCATGTCCCTGCACGTGATGACATGCCATGCCTTTTGATGGCTTTGACTTTGGGAAAGATTTTTTTCTTTTTTTTTTCCAATTGTTTTAGGCATCCATGTCATGTCTTTTCTAGCTTCCCCTGCAAGTTTTGTCTTGCTCCTTGACTTTTTCCCCATCTTTTGCAACATCTGGGAGCTTCGTTTTGGCATGTTTTGCTCCTTTGCACTGCTCTGATAGCATCCCGGTCCATTTTCCTCTTGTCACTAAATGGCCCAAATTTCCCAATTTTCTTTTTTTTCTCCTCCAGTTGCAATTCCTTTGATGGGATCTCCATTCCAGCGTCTTTCTAAGTCCTTCTTATTTCTTTTGGCCTTCAGTGCGCACCACTTTTGGCAAGCTGTGCTGCATGTGCCTGCACTTGATAGCATATGGGTAAGATATTTCTCTTTTTTTGTTTTAGTTTTTTTTTCAGTGACCGTACCATGTGCCACATATCTTCCCCTGCAAGTTTCCTTTCTTCCTTGACATTTCCCCCTGCTTTTGCAACATCTGGGAGCTTAATTTTGGCATGTTTTGGTCTTTTGCAATGCAACTCATTTCCTCCCCGGCCATTTCTTGAAGACACTACAACTGCCAATTTTCTGGGTTTTGGGGCTTTTTTTCAATTGCATTTCATTTGATCCTATCTCCTTTCCAGAGTGTTTGTTAGCCTTTCTTTTGGGGTTCGCAAGATTCCGTTTCCCTTCCCGAAAGGAAATTTCATTTCCTTTCGGGAAGGGAAACGGAATCTTGCGATTTCAATGGGGACCATGAGAGGAATCCTTGGTGCATGTCCCTGCACGTGATGACATGCCATGCCTTTTGATGGCTTTGACTTTGGGAAAGATTTTTTTCTTTTTTTTTTCCAATTTTTTTAGGCATCCATGTCATGTCTTTTCTAGCTTCCCCTGCAAGTTTTGTCTTGCTCCTTGACTTTTTCCCCATCTTTTGCAACATCTGGGAGCTTCGTTTTGGCATGTTTTGCTCCTTTGCACTGCTCTGATAGCATCCCGGTCCATTTTCCTCTTGTCACTAAATGGCCCAAATTTCCCAATTTTCTTTTTTTTCTCCTCCAGTTGCAATTCCTTTGATGGGATCTCCATTCCAGCGTCTTTCTAAGTCCTTCTTATTTCTTTTGGCCTTCAGTGCGCACCACTTTTGGCAAGCTGTGCTGCATGTGCCTGCACTTGATAGCATATGGGTAAGATATTTCTCTTTTTTTGTTTTAGTTTTTTTTCAGTGACCGTACCATGTGCCACATATCTTCCCCTGCAAGTTTCCTTTCTTCCTTGACATTTTCCCCTGCTTTTGCAACATCTGGGAGCTTAATTTTGGCATGTTTTGGTCTTTTGCAATGCAACTCATTTCCTCCCCGGCCATTTCTTGAAGACACTACAACTGCCAATTTTCTGGGTTTTGGGGCTTTTTTTCAATTGCATTTCATTTGATCCTATCTCCTTTCCAGAGTGTTTGTTAGCCTTTCTTTTGGGGTTCGCAAGATTCCGTTTCCCTTCCCGAAAGGAAATTTCATTTCCTTTCGGGAAGGGAAACGGAATCTTGCGATTTCAATGGGGACCATGAGAGGAATCCTTGGTGCATGTCCCTGCACGTGATGACATGCCATGCCTTTTGATGGCTTTGACTTTGGGAAAGATTTTTTTCTTTTTTTTTTCCAATTTTTTTAGGCATCCATGTCATGTCTTTTCTAGCTTCCCCTGCAAGTTTTGTCTTGCTCCTTGACTTTTTCCCCATCTTTTGCAACATCTGGGAGCTTCGTTTTGGCATGTTTTGCTCCTTTGCACTGCTCTGATAGCATCCCGGTCCATTTCCATCTTGTCACTAAATGGCCCAAATTTCCCAATTTTCTTTTTTTTCTCCTCCAGTTGCAATTCCTTTGATGGGATCTCCATTCCAGCGTCTTTCTAAGTCCTTCTTATTTCTTTTGGCCTTCAGTGCGCACCACTTTTGGCAAGCTGTGCTGCATGTGCCTGCACTTGATAGCATATGGGTAAGATATTTCTCTTTTTTTGTTTTAGTTTTTTTTCAGTGACCGTACCATGTGCCACATATCTTCCCCTGCAAGTTTCCTTGCTTCCTTGACATTTTCCCCTGCTTTTGCAACATCTGGGAGCTTAATTTTGGCATGTTTTGGTCTTTTGCAATGCAACTCATTTCCTCCCCGGCCATTTCTTGAAGACACTACAACTGCCAATTTTCTGGGTTTTGGGGCTTTTTTTCAATTGCATTTCATTTGATCCTATCTCCTTTCCAGAGTGTTTGTTAGCCTTTCTTTTGGGGTTCGCAAGATTCCGTTTCCCTTCCCGAAAGGAAATTTCATTTCCTTTCGGGAAGGGAAACGGAATCTTGCGATTTCAATGGGGACCATGAGAGGAATCCTTGGTGCATGTCCCTGCACGTGATGACATGCCATGCCTTTTGATGGCTTTGACTTTGGGAAAGATTTTTTTCTTTTTTTTTTCCAATTTTTTTAGGCATCCATGTCATGTCTTTTCTAGCTTCCCCTGCAAGTTTTGTCTTGCTCCTTGACTTTTTCCCCATCTTTTGCAACATCTGGGAGCTTCGTTTTGGCATGTTTTGCTCCTTTGCACTGCTCTGATAGCATCCCGGTCCATTTTCCTCTTGTCACTAAATGGCCCAAATTTCCCAATTTTCTTTTTTTTCTCCTCCAGTTGCAATTCCTTTGATGGGATCTCCATTCCAGCGTCTTTCTAAGTCCTTCTTATTTCTTTTGGCCTTCAGTGCGCACCACTTTTGGCAAGCTGTGCTGCATGTGCCTGCACTTGATAGCATATGGGTAAGATATTTCTCTTTTTTTGTTTTAGTTTTTTTTCAGTGACCGTACCATGTGCCACATATCTTCCCCTGCAAGTTTCCTTTCTTCCTTGACATTTTCCCCTGCTTTTGCAACATCTGGGAGCTTAATTTTGGCATGTTTTGGTCTTTTGCAATGCAACTCATTTCCTCCCCGGCCATTTCTTGAAGACACTACAACTGCCAATTTTCTGGGTTTTGGGGCTATTTTTCAATTGCATTTCATTTGATCCTATCTCCTTTCCAGAGTGTTTGTTAGCCTTTCTTTTGGGGTTCGCAAGATTCCGTTTCCCTTCCCGAAAGGAAATTTCATTTCCTTTCGGGAAGGGAAACGGAATCTTGCGATTTCAATGGGGACCATGAGAGGAATCCTTGGTGCATGTCCCTGCACGTGATGACATGCCATGCCTTTTGATGGCTTTGACTTTGGGAAAGATTTTTTTCTTTTTTTTTTCCAATTTTTTTAGGCATCCATGTCATGTCTTTTCTAGCTTCCCCTGCAAGTTTTGTCTTGCTCCTTGACTTTTTCCCTATCTTTTGCAACATCTGGGAGCTTCGTTTTGGCATGTTTTGCTCCTTTGCACTGCTCTGATAGCATCCCGGTCCATTTCCATCTTGTCACTAAATGGCCCAAATTTCCCAATTTTCTTTTTTTTCTCCTCCAGTTGCAATTCCTTTGATGGGATCTCCATTCCAGCGTCTTTCTAAGTCCTTCTTATTTCTTTTGGCCTTCAGTGCGCACCACTTTTGGCAAGCTGTGCTGCATGTGCCTGCACTTGATAGCATATGGGTAAGATATTTCTCTTTTTTTGTTTTAGTTTTTTTTCAGTGACCGTACCATGTGCCACATATCTTCCCCTGCAAGTTTCCTTTCTTCCTTGACATTTTCCCCTGCTTTTGCAACATCTGGGAGCTTAATTTTGGCATGTTTTGGTCTTTTGCAATGCAACTCATTTCCTCCCCGGCCATTTCTTGAAGACACTACAACTGCCAATTTTCTGGGTTTTGGGGCTTTTTTTCAATTGCATTTCATTTGATCCTATCTCCTTTCCAGAGTGTTTGTTAGCCTTTCTTTTGGGGTTCGCAAGATTCCGTTTCCCTTCCCGAAAGGAAATTTCATTTCCTTTCGGGAAGGGAAACGGAATCTTGCGATTTCAATGGGGACCATGAGAGGAATCCTTGGTGCATGTCCCTGCACGTGATGACATGCCATGCCTTTTGATGGCTTTGACTTTGGGAAAGATTTTTTTCTTTTCTTTTTCCAATTTTTTTAGGCATCCATGTCATGTCTTTTCTAGCTTCCCCTGCAAGTTTTGTCTTGCTCCTTGACTTTTTCCCCATCTTTTGCAACATCTGGGAGCTTCGTTTTGGCATGTTTTGCTCCTTTGCACTGCTCTGATAGCATCCCGGTCCATTTTCCTCTTGTCACTAAATGGCCCAAATTTCCCAATTTTCTTTTTTTTCTCCTCCAGTTGCAATTCCTTTGATGGGATCTCCATTCCAGCGTCTTTCTAAGTCCTTCTTATTTCTTTTGGCCTTCAGTGCGCACCACTTTTGGCAAGCTGTGCTGCATGTGCCTGCACTTGATAGCATATGGGTAAGATATTTCTCTTTTTTTGTTTTAGTTTTTTTTCAGTGACCGTACCATGTGCCACATATCTTCCCCTGCAAGTTTCCTTTCTTCCTTGACATTTTCCCCTGCTTTTGCAACATCTGGGAGCTTAATTTTGGCATGTTTTGGTCTTTTGCAATGCAACTCATTTCCTCCCCGGCCATTTCTTGAAGACACTACAACTGCCAATTTTCTGGGTTTTGGGGCTTTTTTTCAATTGCATTTCATTTGATCCTATCTCCTTTCCAGAGTGTTTGTTAGCCTTTCTTTTGGGGTTCGCAAGATTCCGTTTCCCTTCCCGAAAGGAAATTTCATTTCCTTTCGGGAAGGGAAACGGAATCTTGCGATTTCAATGGGGACCATGAGAGGAATCCTTGGTGCATGTCCCTGCACGTGATGACATGCCATGCCTTTTGATGGCTTTGACTTTGGGAAAGATTTTTTTCTTTTTTTTTTCCAATTTTTTTAGGCATCCATGTCATGTCTTTTCTAGCTTCCCCTGCAAGTTTTGTCTTGCTCCTTGACTTTTTCCCCATCTTTTGCAACATCTGGGAGCTTCGTTTTGGCATGTTTTGCTCCTTTGCACTGCTCTGATAGCATCCCGGTCCATTTTCCTCTTGTCACTAAATGGCCCAAATTTCCCAATTTTCTTTTTTTTCTCCTCCAGTTGCAATTCCTTTGATGGGATCTCCATTCCAGCGTCTTTCTAAGTCCTTCTTATTTCTTTTGGCCTTCAGTGTGCACCACTTTTGGCAAGCTGTGCTGCATGTGCCTGCACTTGATAGCATATGGGTAAGATATTTCTCTTTTTTTGTTTTAGTTTTTTTTCAGTGACCGTACCATGTGCCACATATCTTCCCCTGCAAGTTTCCTTTCTTCCTTGACATTTCCCCCTGCTTTTGCAACATCTGGGAGCTTAATTTTGGCATGTTTTGGTCTTTTGCAATGCAACTCATTTCCTCCCCGGCCATTTCTTGAAGACACTACAACTGCCAATTTTCTGGGTTTTGGGGCTTTTTTTCAATTGCATTTCATTTGATCCTATCTCCTTTCCAGAGTGTTTGTTAGCCTTTCTTTTGGGGTTCGCAAGATTCCGTTTCCCTTCCCGAAAGGAAATTTCATTTCCTTTCGGGAAGGGAAACGGAATCTTGCGATTTCAATGGGGACCATGAGAGGAATCCTTGGTGCATGTCCCTGCACGTGATGACATGCCATGCCTTTTGATGGCTTTGACTTTGGGAAAGATTTTTTTCTTTTTTTTTTCCAATTTTTTTAGGCATCCATGTCATGTCTTTTCTAGCTTCCCCTGCAAGTTTTGTCTTGCTCCTTGACTTTTTCCCCATCTTTTGCAACATCTGGGAGCTTCGTTTTGGCATGTTTTGCTCCTTTGCACTGCTCTGATAGCATCCCGGTCCATTTCCATCTTGTCACTAAATGGCCCAAATTTCCCAATTTTCTTTTTTTTCTCCTCCAGTTGCAATTCCTTTGATGGGATCTCCATTCCAGCGTCTTTCTAAGTCCTTCTTATTTCTTTTGGCCTTCAGTGCGCACCACTTTTGGCAAGCTGTGCTGCATGTGCCTGCACTTGATAGCATATGGGTAAGATATTTCTCTTTTTTTGTTTTAGTTTTTTTTCAGTGACCGTACCATGTGCCACATATCTTCCCCTGCAAGTTTCCTTTCTTCCTTGACATTTTCCCCTGCTTTTGCAACATCTGGGAGCTTAATTTTGGCATGTTTTGGTCTTTTGCAATGCAACTCATTTCCTCCCCGGCCATTTCTTGAAGACACTACAACTGCCAATTTTCTGGGTTTTGGGGCTTTTTTTCAATTGCATTTCATTTGATCCTATCTCCTTTCCAGAGTGTTTGTTAGCCTTTCTTTTGGGGTTCGCAAGATTCCGTTTCCCTTCCCGAAAGGAAATTTCATTTCCTTTCGGGAAGGGAAACGGAATCTTGCGATTTCAATGGGGACCATGAGAGGAATCCTTGGTGCATGTCCCTGCACGTGATGACATGCCATGCCTTTTGATGGCTTTGACTTTGGGAAAGATTTTTTTCTTTTCTTTTTCCAATTTTTTTAGGCATCCATGTCATGTCTTTTCTAGCTTCCCCTGCAAGTTTTGTCTTGCTCCTTGACTTTTTCCCCATCTTTTGCAACATCTGGGAGCTTCGTTTTGGCATGTTTTGGTCCTTTGCACTGCTCTGATAGCATCCCGGTCCATTTTCCTCTTGTCACTAAATGGCCCAAATTTCCCAATTTTCTTTTTTTTCTCCTCCAGTTGCAATTCCTTTGATGGGATCTCCATTCCAGCGTCTTTCTAAGTCCTTCTTATTTCTTTTGGCCTTCAGTGCGCACCACTTTTGGCAAGCTGTGCTGCATGTGCCTGCACTTGATAGCATATGGGTAAGATATTTCTCTTTTTTTGTTTTAGTTTTTTTTCAGTGACCGTACCATGTGCCACATATCTTCCCCTGCAAGTTTCCTTTCTTCCTTGACATTTTCCCCTGCTTTTGCAACATCTGGGAGCTTAATTTTGGCATGTTTTGGTCTTTTGCAATGCAACTCATTTCCTCCCCGGCCATTTCTTGAAGACACTACAACTGCCAATTTTTTGGGTTTTGGGGCTTTTTTTCAATTGCATTTCATTTGATCCTATCTCCTTTCCAGAGTGTTTGTTAGCCTTTCTTTTGGGGTTCGCAAGATTCCGTTTCCCTTCCCGAAAGGAAATTTCATTTCCTTTCGGGAAGGGAAACGGAATCTTGCGATTTCAATGGGGACCATGAGAGGAATCCTTGGTGCATGTCCCTGCACGTGATGACATGCCATGCCTTTTGATGGCTTTGACTTTGGGAAAGATTTTTTTCTTTTTTTTTTCCAATTTTTTTAGGCATCCATGTCATGTCTTTTCTAGCTTCCCCTGCAAGTTTTGTCTTGCTCCTTGACTTTTTCCCCATCTTTTGCAACATCTGGGAGCTTCGTTTTGGCATGTTTTGCTCCTTTGCACTGCTCTGATAGCATCCCGGTCCATTTTCCTCTTGTCACTAAATGGCCCAAATTTCCCAATTTTCTTTTTTTTCTCCTCCAGTTGCAATTCCTTTGATGGGATCTCCATTCCAGCGTCTTTCTAAGTCCTTCTTATTTCTTTTGGCCTTCAGTGTGCACCACTTTTGGCAAGCTGTGCTGCATGTGCCTGCACTTGATAGCATATGGGTAAGATATTTCTCTTTTTTTGTTTTAGTTTTTTTTCAGTGACCGTACCATGTGCCACATATCTTCCCCTGCAAGTTTCCTTTCTTCCTTGACATTTTCCCCTGCTTTTGCAACATCTGGGAGCTTAATTTTGGCATGTTTTGGTCTTTTGCAATGCAACTCATTTCCTCCCCGGCCATTTCTTGAAGACACTACAACTGCCAATTTTCTGGGTTTTGGGGCTTTTTTTCAATTGCATTTCATTTGATCCTATCTCCTTTCCAGAGTGTTTGTTAGCCTTTCTTTTGGGGTTCGCAAGATTCCGTTTCCCTTCCCGAAAGGAAATTTCATTTCCTTTCGGGAAGGGAAACGGAATCTTGCGATTTCAATGGGGACCATGAGAGGAATCCTTGGTGCATGTCCCTGCACGTGATGACATGCCATGCCTTTTGATGGCTTTGACTTTGGGAAAGATTTTTTTCTTTTCTTTTTCCAATTTTTTTAGGCATCCATGTCATGTCTTTTCTAGCTTCCCCTGCAAGTTTTGTCTTGCTCCTTGACTTTTTCCCCATCTTTTGCAACATCTGGGAGCTTCGTTTTGGCATGTTTTGGTCCTTTGCACTGCTCTGATAGCATCCCGGTCCATTTTCCTCTTGTCACTAAATGGCCCAAATTTCCCAATTTTCTTTTTTTTCTCCTCCAGTTGCAATTCCTTTGATGGGATCTCCATTCCAGCGTCTTTCTAAGTCCTTCTTATTTCTTTTGGCCTTCAGTGCGCACCACTTTTGGCAAGCTGTGCTGCATGTGCCTGCACTTGATAGCATATGGGTAAGATATTTCTCTTTTTTTGTTTTAGTTTTTTTTCAGTGACCGTACCATGTGCCACATATCTTCCCCTGCAAGTTTCCTTGCTTCCTTGACATTTTCCCCTGCTTTTGCAACATCTGGGAGCTTAATTTTGGCATGTTTTGGTCTTTTGCAATGCAACTCATTTCCTCCCCGGCCATTTCTTGAAGACACTACAACTGCCAATTTTCTGGGTTTTGGGGCTTTTTTTCAATTGCATTTCATTTGATCCTATCTCCTTTCCAGAGTGTTTGTTAGCCTTTCTTTTGGGGTTCGCAAGATTCCGTTTCCCTTCCCGAAAGGAAATTTCATTTCCTTTCGGGAAGGGAAACGGAATCTTGCGATTTCAATGGGGACCATGAGAGGAATCCTTGGTGCATGTCCCTGCACGTGATGACATGCCATGCCTTTTGATGGCTTTGACTTTGGGAAAGATTTTTTTCTTTTTTTTTTCCAATTTTTTTAGGCATCCATGTCATGTCTTTTCTAGCTTCCCCTGCAAGTTTTGTCTTGCTCCTTGACTTTTTCCCCATCTTTTGCAACATCTGGGAGCTTCGTTTTGGCATGTTTTGGTCCTTTGCACTGCTCTGATAGCATCCCGGTCCATTTTCCTCTTGTCACTAAATGGCCCAAATTTCCCAATTTTCTTTTTTTTCTCCTCCAGTTGCAATTCCTTTGATGGGATCTCCATTCCAGCGTCTTTCTAAGTCCTTCTTATTTCTTTTGGCCTTCAGTGTGCACCACTTTTGGCAAGCTGTGCTGCATGTGCCTGCACTTGATAGCATATGGGTAAGATATTTCTCTTTTTTTGTTTTAGTTTTTTTTCAGTGACCGTACCATGTGCCACATATCTTCCCCTGCAAGTTTCCTTTCTTCCTTGACATTTTCCCCTGCTTTTGCAACATCTGGGAGCTTAATTTTGGCATGTTTTGGTCTTTTGCAATGCAACTCATTTCCTCCCCGGCCATTTCTTGAAGACACTACAACTGCCAATTTTCTGGGTTTTGGGGCTTTTTTTCAATTGCATTTCATTTGATCCTATCTCCTTTCCAGAGTGTTTGTTAGCCTTTCTTTTGGGGTTCGCAAGATTCCGTTTCCCTTCCCGAAAGGAAATTTCATTTCCTTTCGGGAAGGGAAACGGAATCTTGCGATTTCAATGGGGACCATGAGAGGAATCCTTGGTGCATGTCCCTGCACGTGATGACATGCCATGCCTTTTGATGGCTTTGACTTTGGGAAAGATTTTTTTCTTTTCTTTTTCCAATTTTTTTAGGCATCCATGTCATGTCTTTCCTAGCTTCCCCTGCAAGTTTTGTCTTGCTCCTTGACTTTTTCCCCATCTTTTGCAACATCTGGGAGCTTCGTTTTGGCATGTTTTGGTCCTTTGCACTGCTCTGATAGCATCCCGGTCCATTTTCCTCTTGTCACTAAATGGCCCAAATTTCCCAATTTTCTTTTTTTTCTCCTCCAGTTGCAATTCCTTTGATGGGATCTCCATTCCAGCGTCTTTCTAAGTCCTTCTTATTTCTTTTGGCCTTCAGTGCGCACCACTTTTGGCAAGCTGTGCTGCATGTGCCTGCACTTGATAGCATATGGGTAAGATATTTCTCTTTTTTTGTTTTAGTTTTTTTTTCAGTGACCGTACCATGTGCCACATATCTTCCCCTGCAAGTTTCCTTGCTTCCTTGACATTTTCCCCTGCTTTTGCAACATCTGGGAGCTTAATTTTGGCATGTTTTGGTCTTTTGCAATGCAACTCATTTCCTCCCCGGCCATTTCTTGAAGACACTACAACTGCCAATTTTCTGGGTTTTGGGGCTTTTTTTCAATTGCATTTCATTTGATCCTATCTCCTTTCCAGAGTGTTTGTTAGCCTTTCTTTTGGGGTTCGCAAGATTCCGTTTCCCTTCCCGAAAGGAAATTTCATTTCCTTTCGGGAAGGGAAACGGAATCTTGCGATTTCAATGGGGACCATGAGAGGAATCCTTGGTGCATGTCCCTGCACGTGATGACATGCCATGCCT
This sequence comes from Molothrus aeneus, assembly GCF_037042795.1. Classification (NCBI taxonomy): domain Eukaryota; kingdom Metazoa; phylum Chordata; class Aves; order Passeriformes; family Icteridae; genus Molothrus; species Molothrus aeneus. Next base: position 58,837 of record NW_027099176.1, on the reverse strand, counting down.
TTTGATGGCTTTGACTTTGGGAAAGATTTTTTTCTTTTTTTTTTCCAATTGTTTTAGGCATCCATGTCATGTCTTTTCTAGCTTCCCCTGCAAGTTTTGTCTTGCTCCTTGACTTTTTCCCCATCTTTTGCAACATCTGGGAGCTTCGTTTTGGCATGTTTTGCTCCTTTGCACTGCTCTGATAGCATCCCGGTCCATTTTCCTCTTGTCACTAAATGGCCCAAATTTCCCAATTTTCTTTTTTTTCTCCTCCAGTTGCAATTCCTTTGATGGGATCTCCATTCCAGCGTCTTTCTAAGTCCTTCTTATTTCTTTTGGCCTTCAGTGCGCACCACTTTTGGCAAGCTGTGCTGCATGTGCCTGCACTTGATAGCATATGGGTAAGATATTTCTCTTTTTTTGTTTTAGTTTTTTTTCAGTGACCGTACCATGTGCCACATATCTTCCCCTGCAAGTTTCCTTTCTTCCTTGACATTTTCCCCTGCTTTTGCAACATCTGGGAGCTTAATTTTGGCATGTTTTGGTCTTTTGCAATGCAACTCATTTCCTCCCCGGCCATTTCTTGAAGACACTACAACTGCCAATTTTCTGGGTTTTGGGGCTTTTTTTCAATTGCATTTCATTTGATCCTATCTCCTTTCCAGAGTGTTTGTTAGCCTTTCTTTTGGGGTTCGCAAGATTCCGTTTCCCTTCCCGAAAGGAAATTTCTTTTCCTTTCGGGAAGGGAAACGGAATCTTGCGATTTCAATGGGGACCATGAGAGGAATCCTTGGTGCATGTCCCTGCACGTGATGACATGCCATGCCTTTTGATGGCTTTGACTTTGGGAAAGATTTTTTTCTTTTTTTTTTCCAATTTTTTTAGGCATCCATGTCATGTCTTTTCTAGCTTCCCCTGCAAGTTTTGTCTTGCTCCTTGACTTTTTCCCCATCTTTTGCAACATCTGGGAGCTTCGTTTTGGCATGTTTTGGTCCTTTGCACTGCTCTGATAGCATCCCGGTCCATTTTCCTCTTGTCACTAAATGGCCCAAATTTCCCAATTTTCTTTTTTTTCTCCTCCAGTTGCAATTCCTTTGATGGGATCTCCATTCCAGCGTCTTTCTAAGTCCTTCTTATTTCTTTTGGCCTTCAGTGCGCACCACTTTTGGCAAGCTGTGCTGCATGTGCCTGCACTTGATAGCATATGGGTAAGATATTTCTCTTTTTTTGTTTTAGTTTTTTTTCAGTGACCGTACCATGTGCCACATATCTTCCCCTGCAAGTTTCCTTTCTTCCTTGACATTTTCCCCTGCTTTTGCAACATCTGGGAGCTTAATTTTGGCATGTTTTGGTCTTTTGCAATGCAACTCATTTCCTCCCCGGCCATTTCTTGAAGACACTACAACTGCCAATTTTCTGGGTTTTGGGGCTTTTTTTCAATTGCATTTCATTTGATCCTATCTCCTTTCCAGAGTGTTTGTTAGCCTTTCTTTTGGGGTTCGCAAGATTCCGTTTCCCTTCCCGAAAGGAAATTTCATTTCCTTTCGGGAAGGGAAACGGAATCTTGCGATTTCAATGGGGACCATGAGAGGAATCCTTGGTGCATGTCCCTGCACGTGATGACATGCCATGCCTTTTGATGGCTTTGACTTTGGGAAAGATTTTTTCTTTTTTTTTTCCAATTTTTTTAGGCATCCATGTCATGTCTTTTCTAGCTTCCCCTGCAAGTTTTGTCTTGCTCCTTGACTTTTTCCCCATCTTTTGCAACATCTGGGAGCTTAGTTTTGGCATGTTTTGGTCCTTTGCACTGCTCTGATAGCATCCCGGTCCATTTTCCTCTTGTCACTAAATGGCCCAAATTTCCCAATTTTCTTTTTTTTCTCCTCCAGTTGCAATTCCTTTGATGGGATCTCCATTCCAGCGTCTTTCTAAGTCCTTCTTATTTCTTTTGGCCTTCAGTGCGCACCACTTTTGGCAAGCTGTGCTGCATGTGCCTGCACTTGATAGCATATGGGTAAGATATTTCTCTTTTTTTGTTTTAGTTTTTTTTCAGTGACCGTACCATGTGCCACATATCTTCCCCTGCAAGTTTCCTTTCTTCCTTGACATTTCCCCCTGCTTTTGCAACATCTGGGAGCTTAATTTTGGCATGTTTTGGTCTTTTGCAATGCAACTCATTTCCTCCCCGGCCATTTCTTGAAGACACTACAACTGCCAATTTTCTGGGTTTTGGGGCTTTTTTTCAATTGCATTTCATTTGATCCTATCTCCTTTCCAGAGTGTTTGTTAGCCTTTCTTTTGGGGTTCGCAAGATTCCGTTTCCCTTCGGGAAAGGAAATTTCATTTCCTTTCGGGAAGGGAAACGGAATCTTGCGATTTCAATGGGGACCATGAGAATAATCCTTGGTGCATGTCCCTGCACGTGATGACATGCCATGCCTTTTGATGGCTTTGACTTTGGGAAAGATTTTTTTCTTTTTTTTTTCCAATTTTTTTAGGCATCCATGTCATGTCTTTCCTAGCTTCCCCTGCAAGTTTTGTCTTGCTCCTTGACTTTTTCCCCATCTTTTGCAACATCTGGGAGCTTCGTTTTGGCATGTTTTGGTCCTTTGCACTGCTCTGATAGCATCCCGGTCCATTTTCCTCTTGTCACTAAATGGCCCAAATTTCCCAATTTTCTTTTTTTTCTCCTCCAGTTGCAATTCCTTTGATGGGATCTCCATTCCAGCGTCTTTCTAAGTCCTTCTTATTTCTTTTGGCCTTCAGTGCGCACCACTTTTGGCAAGCTGTGCTGCATGTGCCTGCACTTGATAGCATATGGGTAAGATATTTCTCTTTTTTTGTTTTAGTTTTTTTTCAGTGACCGTACCATGTGCCACATATCTTCCCCTGCAAGTTTCCTTTCTTCCTTGACATTTTCCCCTGCTTTTGCAACATCTGGGAGCTTAATTTTGGCATGTTTTGGTCTTTTGCAATGCAACTCATTTCCTCCCCGGCCATTTCTTGAAGACACTACAACTGCCAATTTTTTGGGTTTTGGGGCTTTTTTTCAATTGCATTTCATTTGATCCTATCTCCTTTCCAGAGTGTTTGTTAGCCTTTCTTTTGGGGTTCGCAAGATTCCGTTTCCCTTCCCGAAAGGAAATTTCATTTCCTTTCGGGAAGGGAAACGGAATCTTGCGATTTCAATGGGGACCATGAGAGGAATCCTTGGTGCATGTCCCTGCACGTGATGACATGCCATGCCTTTTGATGGCTTTGACTTTGGGAAAGATTTTTTTCTTTTTTTTTTCCAATTGTTTTAGGCATCCATGTCATGTCTTTTCTAGCTTCCCCTGCAAGTTTTGTCTTGCTCCTTGACTTTTTCCCCATCTTTTGCAACATCTGGGAGCTTCGTTTTGGCATGTTTTGCTCCTTTGCACTGCTCTGATAGCATCCCGGTCCATTTCCCTCTTGTCACTAAATGGCCCAAATTTCCCAATTTTCTTTTTTTTCTCCTCCAGTTGCAATTCCTTTGATGGGATCTCCATTCCAGCGTCTTTCTAAGTCCTTCTTATTTCTTTTGGCCTTCAGTGCGCACCACTTTTGGCAAGCTGTGCTGCATGTGCCTGCACTTGATAGCATATGGGTAAGATATTTCTCTTTTTTTGTTTTAGTTTTTTTTCAGTGACCGTACCATGTGCCACATATCTTCCCCTGCAAGTTTCCTTTCTTCCTTGACATTTCCCCCTGCTTTTGCAACATCTGGGAGCTTAATTTTGGCATGTTTTGGTCTTTTGCAATGCAACTCATTTCCTCCCCGGCCATTTCTTGAAGACACTACAACTGCCAATTTTCTGGGTTTTGGGGCTTTTTTTCAATTGCATTTCATTTGATCCTATCTCCTTTCCAGAGTGTTTGTTAGCCTTTCTTTTGGGGTTCGCAAGATTCCTGTTTCCCTTCCCGAAAGGAAATTTCATTTCCTTTCGGGAAGGGAAACGGAATCTTGCGATTTCAATGGGGACCATGAGAGGAATCCTTGGTGCATGTCCCTGCACGTGATGACATGCCATGCCTTTTGATGGCTTTGACTTTGGGAAAGATTTTTTTCTTTTCTTTTTCCAATTTTTTTAGGCATCCATGTCATGTCTTTTCTAGCTTCCCCTGCAAGTTTTGTCTTGCTCCTTGACTTTTTCCCCATCTTTTGCAACATCTGGGAGCTTCGTTTTGGCATGTTTTGGTCCTTTGCACTGCTCTGATAGCATCCCGGTCCATTTTCCTCTTGTCACTAAATGGCCCAAATTTCCCAATTTTCTTTTTTTTCTCCTCCAGTTGCAATTCCTTTGATGGGATCTCCATTCCAGCGTCTTTCTAAGTCCTTCTTATTTCTTTTGGCCTTCAGTGCGCACCACTTTTGGCAAGCTGTGCTGCATGTGCCTGCACTTGATAGCATATGGGTAAGATATTTCTCTTTTTTTGTTTTAGTTTTTTTTCAGTGACCGTACCATGTGCCACATATCTTCCCCTGCAAGTTTCCTTGCTTCCTTGACATTTTCCCCTGCTTTTGCAACATCTGGGAGCTTAATTTTGGCATGTTTTGGTCTTTTGCAATGCAACTCATTTCCTCCCCGGCCATTTCTTGAAGACACTACAACTGCCAATTTTCTGGGTTTTGGGGCTTTTTTTCAATTGCATTTCATTTGATCCTATCTCCTTTCCAGAGTGTTTGTTAGCCTTTCTTTTGGGGTTCGCAAGATTCCGTTTCCCTTCCCGAAAGGAAATTTCATTTCCTTTCGGGAAGGGAAACGGAATCTTGCGATTTCAATGGGGACCATGAGAGGAATCCTTGGTGCATGTCCCTGCACGTGATGACATGCCATGCCTTTTGATGGCTTTGACTTTGGGAAAGATTTTTTTCTTTTCTTTTTCCAATTTTTTTAGGCATCCATGTCATGTCTTTTCTAGCTTCCCCTGCAAGTTTTGTCTTGCTCCTTGACTTTTTCCCCATCTTTTGCAACATCTGGGAGCTTCGTTTTGGCATGTTTTGCTCCTTTGCACTGCTCTGATAGCATCCCGGTCCATTTTCCTCTTGTCACTAAATGGCCCAAATTTCCCAATTTTCTTTTTTTTCTCCTCCAGTTGCAATTCCTTTGATGGGATCTCCATTCCAGCGTCTTTCTAAGTCCTTCTTATTTCTTTTGGCCTTCAGTGCGCACCACTTTTGGCAAGCTGTGCTGCATGTGCCTGCACTTGATAGCATATGGGTAAGATATTTCTCTTTTTTTGTTTTACTTTTTTTTCAGTGACCGTACCATGTGCCACATATCTTCCCCTGCAAGTTTCCTTGCTTCCTTGACATTTTCCCCTGCTTTTGCAACATCTGGGAGCTTAATTTTGGCATGTTTTGGTCTTTTGCAATGCAACTCATTTCCTCCCCGGCCATTTCTTGAAGACACTACAACTGCCAATTTTCTGGGTTTTGGGGCTTTTTTTCAATTGCATTTCATTTGATCCTATCTCCTTTCCAGAGTGTTTGTTAGCCTTTCTTTTGGGGTTCGCAAGATTCCGTTTCCCTTCCCGAAAGGAAATTTCATTTCCTTTCGGGAAGGGAAACGGAATCTTGCGATTTCAATGGGGACCATGAGAGGAATCCTTGGTGCATGTCCCTGCACGTGATGACATGCCATGCCTTTTGATGGCTTTGACTTTGGGAAAGATTTTTTTCTTTTTTTTTTCCAATTGTTTTAGGCATCCATGTCATGTCTTTTCTAGCTTCCCCTGCAAGTTTTGTCTTGCTCCTTGACTTTTTCCCCATCTTTTGCAACATCTGGGAGCTTCGTTTTGGCATGTTTTGCTCCTTTGCACTGCTCTGATAGCATCCCGGTCCATTTTCCTCTTGTCACTAAATGGCCCAAATTTCCCAATTTTCTTTTTTTTCTCCTCCAGTTGCAATTCCTTTGATGGGATCTCCATTCCAGCGTCTTTCTAAGTCCTTCTTATTTCTTTTGGCCTTCAGTGCGCACCACTTTTGGCAAGCTGTGCTGCATGTGCCTGCACTTGATAGCATATGGGTAAGATATTTCTCTTTTTTTGTTTTAGTTTTTTTTCAGTGACCGTACCATGTGCCACATATCTTCCCCTGCAAGTTTCCTTGCTTCCTTGACATTTTCCCCTGCTTTTGCAACATCTGGGAGCTTAATTTTGGCATGTTTTGGTCTTTTGCAATGCAACTCATTTCCTCCCCGGCCATTTCTTGAAGACACTACAACTGCCAATTTTCTGGGTTTTGGGGCTTTTTTTCAATTGCATTTCATTTGATCCTATCTCCTTTCCAGAGTGTTTGTTAGCCTTTCTTTTGGGGTTCGCAAGATTCCGTTTCCCTTCCCGAAAGGAAATTTCATTTCCTTTCGGGAAGGGAAACGGAATCTTGCGATTTCAATGGGGACCATGAGAGGAATCCTTGGTGCATGTCCCTGCACGTGATGACATGCCATGCCTTTTGATGGCTTTGACTTTGGGAAAGATTTTTTTCTTTTTTTTTTCCAATTTTTTTAGGCATCCATGTCATGTCTTTTCTAGCTTCCCCTGCAAGTTTTGTCTTGCTCCTTGACTTTTTCCCCATCTTTTGCAACATCTGGGAGCTTCGTTTTGGCATGTTTTGCTCCTTTGCACTGCTCTGATAGCATCCCGGTCCATTTTCCTCTTGTCACTAAATGGCCCAAATTTCCCAATTTTCTTTTTTTTCTCCTCCAGTTGCAATTCCTTTGATGGGATCTCCATTCCAGCGTCTTTCTAAGTCCTTCTTATTTCTTTTGGCCTTCAGTGCGCACCACTTTTGGCAAGCTGTGCTGCATGTGCCTGCACTTGATAGCATATGGGTAAGATATTTCTCTTTTTTTGTTTTAGTTTTTTTTCAGTGACCGTACCATGTGCCACATATCTTCCCCTGCAAGTTTCCTTGCTTCCTTGACATTTTCCCCTGCTTTTGCAACATCTGGGAGCTTAATTTTGGCATGTTTTGGTCTTTTGCAATGCAACTCATTTCCTCCCCGGCCATTTCTTGAAGACACTACAACTGCCAATTTTCTGGGTTTTGGGGCTTTTTTTCAATTGCATTTCATTTGATCCTATCTCCTTTCCAGAGTGTTTGTTAGCCTTTCTTTTGGGGTTCGCAAGATTCCGTTTCCCTTCCCGAAAGGAAATTTCATTTCCTTTCGGGAAGGGAAACGGAATCTTGCGATTTCAATGGGGACCATGAGAGGAATCCTTGGTGCATGTCCCTGCACGTGATGACATGCCATGCCTTTTGATGGCTTTGACTTTGGGAAAGATTTTTTTCTTTTCTTTTTCCAATTTTTTTAGGCATCCATGTCATGTCTTTTCTAGCTTCCCCTGCAAGTTTTGTCTTGCTCCTTGACTTTTTCCCCATCTTTTGCAACATCTGGGAGCTTCGTTTTGGCATGTTTTGGTCCTTTGCACTGCTCTGATAGCATCCCGGTCCATTTTCCTCTTGTCACTAAATGGCCCAAATTTCCCAATTTTCTTTTTTTTCTCCTCCAGTTGCAATTCCTTTGATGGGATCTCCATTCCAGCGTCTTTCTAAGTCCTTCTTATTTCTTTTGGCCTTCAGTGCGCACCACTTTTGGCAAGCTGTGCTGCATGTGCCTGCACTTGATAGCATATGGGTAAGATATTTCTCTTTTTTTGTTTTAGTTTTTTTTCAGTGACCGTACCATGTGCCACATATCTTCCCCTGCAAGTTTCCTTGCTTCCTTGACATTTTCCCCTGCTTTTGCAACATCTGGGAGCTTAATTTTGGCATGTTTTGGTCTTTTGCAATGCAACTCATTTCCTCCCCGGCCATTTCTTGAAGACACTACAACTGCCAATTTTCTGGGTTTTGGGGCTTTTTTTCAATTGCATTTCATTTGATCCTATCTCCTTTCCAGAGTGTTTGTTAGCCTTTCTTTTGGGGTTCGCAAGATTCCGTTTCCCTTCCCGAAAGGAAATTTCATTTCCTTTCGGGAAGGGAAACGGAATCTTGCGATTTCAATGGGGACCATGAGAGGAATCCTTGGTGCATGTCCCTGCACGTGATGACATGCCATGCCTTTTGATGGCTTTGACTTTGGGAAAGATTTTTTTCTTTTCTTTTTCCAATTTTTTTAGGCATCCATGTCATGTCTTTTCTAGCTTCCCCTGCAAGTTTTGTCTTGCTCCTTGACTTTTTCCCCATCTTTTGCAACATCTGGGAGCTTCGTTTTGGCATGTTTTGCTCCTTTGCACTGCTCTGATAGCATCCCGGTCCATTTTCCTCTTGTCACTAAATGGCCCAAATTTCCCAATTTTCTTTTTTTTCTCCTCCAGTTGCAATTCCTTTGATGGGATCTCCATTCCAGCGTCTTTCTAAGTCCTTCTTATTTCTTTTGGCCTTCAGTGCGCACCACTTTTGGCAAGCTGTGCTGCATGTGCCTGCACTTGATAGCATATGGGTAAGATATTTCTCTTTTTTTGTTTTACTTTTTTTTCAGTGACCGTACCATGTGCCACATATCTTCCCCTGCAAGTTTCCTTGCTTCCTTGACATTTTCCCCTGCTTTTGCAACATCTGGGAGCTTAATTTTGGCATGTTTTGGTCTTTTGCAATGCAACTCATTTCCTCCCCGGCCATTTCTTGAAGACACTACAACTGCCAATTTTCTGGGTTTTGGGGCTTTTTTTCAATTGCATTTCATTTGATCCTATCTCCTTTCCAGAGTGTTTGTTAGCCTTTCTTTTGGGGTTCGCAAGATTCCGTTTCCCTTCCCGAAAGGAAATTTCATTTCCTTTCGGGAAGGGAAACGGAATCTTGCGATTTCAATGGGGACCATGAGAGGAATCCTTGGTGCATGTCCCTGCACGTGATGACATGCCATGCCTTTTGATGGCTTTGACTTTGGGAAAGATTTTTTTCTTTTTTTTTTCCAATTGTTTTAGGCATCCATGTCATGTCTTTTCTAGCTTCCCCTGCAAGTTTTGTCTTGCTCCTTGACTTTTTCCCCATCTTTTGCAACATCTGGGAGCTTCGTTTTGGCATGTTTTGCTCCTTTGCACTGCTCTGATAGCATCCCGGTCCATTTTCCTCTTGTCACTAAATGGCCCAAATTTCCCAATTTTCTTTTTTTTCTCCTCCAGTTGCAATTCCTTTGATGGGATCTCCATTCCAGCGTCTTTCTAAGTCCTTCTTATTTCTTTTGGCCTTCAGTGCGCACCACTTTTGGCAAGCTGTGCTGCATGTGCCTGCACTTGATAGCATATGGGTAAGATATTTCTCTTTTTTTGTTTTAGTTTTTTTTCAGTGACCGTACCATGTGCCACATATCTTCCCCTGCAAGTTTCCTTGCTTCCTTGACATTTTCCCCTGCTTTTGCAACATCTGGGAGCTTAATTTTGGCATGTTTTGGTCTTTTGCAATGCAACTCATTTCCTCCCCGGCCATTTCTTGAAGACACTACAACTGCCAATTTTCTGGGTTTTGGGGCTTTTTTTCAATTGCATTTCATTTGATCCTATCTCCTTTCCAGAGTGTTTGTTAGCCTTTCTTTTGGGGTTCGCAAGATTCCGTTTCCCTTCCCGAAAGGAAATTTCATTTCCTTTCGGGAAGGGAAACGGAATCTTGCGATTTCAATGGGGACCATGAGAGGAATCCTTGGTGCATGTCCCTGCACGTGATGACATGCCATGCCTTTTGATGGCTTTGACTTTGGGAAAGATTTTTTTCTTTTTTTTTTCCAATTTTTTTAGGCATCCATGTCATGTCTTTTCTAGCTTCCCCTGCAAGTTTTGTCTTGCTCCTTGACTTTTTCCCCATCTTTTGCAACATCTGGGAGCTTCGTTTTGGCATGTTTTGCTCCTTTGCACTGCTCTGATAGCATCCCGGTCCATTTTCCTCTTGTCACTAAATGGCCCAAATTTCCCAATTTTCTTTTTTTTCTCCTCCAGTTGCAATTCCTTTGATGGGATCTCCATTCCAGCGTCTTTCTAAGTCCTTCTTATTTCTTTTGGCCTTCAGTGCGCACCACTTTTGGCAAGCTGTGCTGCATGTGCCTGCACTTGATAGCATATGGGTAAGATATTTCTCTTTTTTTGTTTTAGTTTTTTTTCAGTGACCGTACCATGTGCCACATATCTTCCCCTGCAAGTTTCCTTGCTTCCTTGACATTTTCCCCTGCTTTTGCAACATCTGGGAGCTTAATTTTGGCATGTTTTGGTCTTTTGCAATGCAACTCATTTCCTCCCCGGCCATTTCTTGAAGACACTACAACTGCCAATTTTCTGGGTTTTGGGGCTTTTTTTCAATTGCATTTCATTTGATCCTATCTCCTTTCCAGAGTGTTTGTTAGCCTTTCTTTTGGGGTTCGCAAGATTCCGTTTCCCTTCCCGAAAGGAAATTTCATTTCCTTTCGGGAAGGGAAACGGAATCTTGCGATTTCAATGGGGACCATGAGAGGAATCCTTGGTGCATGTCCCTGCACGTGATGACATGCCATGCCTTTTGATGGCTTTGACTTTGGGAAAGATTTTTTTCTTTTCTTTTTCCAATTTTTTTAGGCATCCATGTCATGTCTTTTCTAGCTTCCCCTGCAAGTTTTGTCTTGCTCCTTGACTTTTTCCCCATCTTTTGCAACATCTGGGAGCTTCGTTTTGGCATGTTTTGCTCCTTTGCACTGCTCTGATAGCATCCCGGTCCATTTTCCTCTTGTCACTAAATGGCCCAAATTTCCCAATTTTCTTTTTTTTCTCCTCCAGTTGCAATTCCTTTGATGGGATCTCCATTCCAGCGTCTTTCTAAGTCCTTCTTATTTCTTTTGGCCTTCAGTGCGCACCACTTTTGGCAAGCTGTGCTGCATGTGCCTGCACTTGATAGCATATGGGTAAGATATTTCTCTTTTTTTGTTTTAGTTTTTTTTCAGTGACCGTACCATGTGCCACATATCTTCCCCTGCAAGTTTCCTTTCTTCCTTGACATTTTCCCCTGCTTTTGCAACATCTGGGAGCTTAATTTTGGCATGTTTTGGTCTTTTGCAATGCAACTCATTTCCTCCCCGGCCATTTCTTGAAGACACTACAACTGCCAATTTTCTGGGTTTTGGGGCTTTTTTTCAATTGCATTTCATTTGATCCTATCTCCTTTCCAGAGTGTTTGTTAGCCTTTCTTTTGGGGTTCGCAAGATTCCGTTTCCCTTCCCGAAAGGAAATTTCATTTCCTTTCGGGAAGGGAAACGGAATCTTGCGATTTCAATGGGGACCATGAGAGGAATCCTTGGTGCATGTCCCTGCACGTGATGACATGCCATGCCTTTTGATGGCTTTGACTTTGGGAAAGATTTTTTTCTTTTTTTTTTCCAATTGTTTTAGGCATCCATGTCATGTCTTTTCTAGCTTCCCCTGCAAGTTTTGTCTTGCTCCTTGACTTTTTCCCCATCTTTTGCAACATCTGGGAGCTTCGTTTTGGCATGTTTTGCTCCTTTGCACTGCTCTGATAGCATCCCGGTCCATTTTCCTCTTGTCACTAAATGGCCCAAATTTCCCAATTTTCTTTTTTTTCTCCTCCAGTTGCAATTCCTTTGATGGGATCTCCATTCCAGCGTCTTTCTAAGTCCTTCTTATTTCTTTTGGCCTTCAGTGCGCACCACTTTTGGCAAGCTGTGCTGCATGTGCCTGCACTTGATAGCATATGGGTAAGATATTTCTCTTTTTTTGTTTTAGTTTTTTTTTCAGTGACCGTACCATGTGCCACATATCTTCCCCTGCAAGTTTCCTTTCTTCCTTGACATTTCCCCCTGCTTTTGCAACATCTGGGAGCTTAATTTTGGCATGTTTTGGTCTTTTGCAATGCAACTCATTTCCTCCCCGGCCATTTCTTGAAGACACTACAACTGCCAATTTTCTGGGTTTTGGGGCTTTTGTTCAATTGCATTTCATTTGATCCTATCTCCTTTCCAGAGTGTTTGTTAGCCTTTCTTTTGGGGTTCGCAAGATTCCGTTTCCCTTCCCGAAAGGAAATTTCATTTCCTTTCGGGAAGGGAAACGGAATCTTGCGATTTCAATGGAGACCATGAGAGGAATCCTTGGTGCATGTCCCTGCACATGATGACATGCCATGCCTTTTGATGGCTTTGACTTTGGGAAAGATTTTTTTCTTTTTTTTTTCCAATTTTTTTAGGCATCCATGTCATGTCTTTTCTAGCTTCCCCTGCAAGTTTTGTCTTGCTCCTTGACTTTTTCCCCATCTTTTGCAACATCTGGGAGCTTCGTTTTGGCATGTTTTGGTCCTTTGCACTGCTCTGATAGCATCCCGGTCCATTTTCCTCTTGTCACTAAATGGCCCAAATTTCCCAATTTTCTTTTTTTTCTCCTCCAGTTGCAATTCCTTTGATGGGATCTCCATTCCAGCGTCTTTCTAAGTCCTTCTTATTTCTTTTGGCCTTCAGTGCGCACCACTTTTGGCAAGCTGTGCTGCATGTGCCTGCACTTGATAGCATATGGGTAAGATATTTCTCTTTTTTTGTTTTAGTTTTTTTTCAGTGACCGTACCATGTGCCACATATCTTCCCCTGCAAGTTTCCTTTCTTCCTTGACATTTTCCCCTGCTTTTGCAACATCTGGGAGCTTAATTTTGGCATGTTTTGGTCTTTTGCAATGCAACTCATTTCCTCCCCGGCCATTTCTTGAAGACACTACAACTGCCAATTTTCTGGGTTTTGGGGCTTTTTTTCAATTGCATTTCATTTGATCCTATCTCCTTTCCAGAGTGTTTGTTAGCCTTTCTTTTGGGGTTCGCAAGATTCCGTTTCCCTTCCCGAAAGGAAATTTCATTTCCTTTCGGGAAGGGAAACGGAATCTTGCGATTTCAATGGGGACCATGAGAGGAATCCTTGGTGCATGTCCCTGCACGTGATGACATGCCATGCCTTTTGATGGCTTTGACTTTGGGAAAGATTTTTTTCTTTTTTTTTTCCAATTGTTTTAGGCATCCATGTCATGTCTTTTCTAGCTTCCCCTGCAAGTTTTGTCTTGCTCCTTGACTTTTTCCCCATCTTTTGCAACATCTGGGAGCTTCGTTTTGGCATGTTTTGCTCCTTTGCACTGCTCTGATAGCATCCCGGTCCATTTTCCTCTTGTCACTAAATGGCCCAAATTTCCCAATTTTCTTTTTTTTCTCCTCCAGTTGCAATTCCTTTGATGGGATCTCCATTCCAGCGTCTTTCTAAGTCCTTCTTATTTCTTTTGGCCTTCAGTGCGCACCACTTTTGGCAAGCTGTGCTGCATGTGCCTGCACTTGATAGCATATGGGTAAGATATTTCTCTTTTTTTGTTTTAGTTTTTTTTCAGTGACCGTACCATGTGCCACATATCTTCCCCTGCAAGTTTCCTTGCTTCCTTGACATTTTCCCCTGCTTTTGCAACATCTGGGAGCTTAATTTTGGCATGTTTTGGTCTTTTGCAATGCAACTCATTTCCTCCCCGGCCATTTCTTGAAGACACTACAACTGCCAATTTTCTGGGTTTTGGGGCTTTTGTTCAATTGCATTTCATTTGATCCTATCTCCTTTCCAGAGTGTTTGTTAGCCTTTCTTTTGGGGTTCGCAAGATTCCGTTTCCCTTCCCGAAAGGAAATTTCATTTCCTTTCGGGAAGGGAAACGGAATCTTGCGATTTCAATGGGGACCATGAGAGGAATCCTTGGTGCATGTCCCTGCACGTGATGACATGCCATGCCTTTTGATGGCTTTGACTTTGGGAAAGATTTTTTTCTTTTTTTTTTCCAATTTTTTTAGGCATCCATGTCATGTCTTTTCTAGCTTCCCCTGCAAGTTTTGTCTTGCTCCTTGACTTTTTCCCCATCTTTTGCAACATCTGGGAGCTTAGTTTTGGCATGTTTTGGTCCTTTGCACTGCTCTGATAGCATCCCGGTCCATTTTCCTCTTGTCACTAAATGGCCCAAATTTCCCAATTTTCTTTTTTTTCTCCTCCAGTTGCAATTCCTTTGATGGGATCTCCATTCCAGCGTCTTTCTAAGTCCTTCTTATTTCTTTTGGCCTTCAGTGCGCACCACTTTTGGCAAGCTGTGCTGCATGTGCCTGCACTTGATAGCATATGGGTAGGATATTTCTCTTTTTTTGTTTTAGTTTTTTTTCAGTGACCGTACCATGTGCCACATATCTTCCCCTGCAAGTTTCCTTGCTTCCTTGACATTTTCCCCTGCTTTTGCAACATCTGGGAGCTTAATTTTGGCATGTTTTGGTCTTTTGCAATGCAACTCATTTCCTCCCCGGCCATTTCTTGAAGACACTACAACTGCCAATTTTCTGGGTTTTGGGGCTTTTTTTCAATTGCATTTCATTTGATCCTATCTCCTTTCCAGAGTGTTTGTTAGCCTTTCTTTTGGGGTTCGCAAGATTCCGTTTCCCTTCCCGAAAGGAAATTTCATTTCCTTTCGGGAAGGGAAACGGAATCTTGCGATTTCAATGGGGACCATGAGAGGAATCCTTGGTGCATGTCCCTGCACGTGATGACATGCCATGCCTTTTGATGGCTTTGACTTTGGGAAAGATTTTTTTCTTTTTTTTTTCCAATTTTTTTAGGCATCCATGTCATGTCTTTTCTAGCTTCCCCTGCAAGTTTTGTCTTGCTCCTTGACTTTTTCCCCATCTTTTGCAACATCTGGGAGCTTCGTTTTGGCATGTTTTGCTCCTTTGCACTGCTCTGATAGCATCCCGGTCCATTTTCCTCTTGTCACTAAATGGCCCAAATTTCCCAATTTTCTTTTTTTTCTCCTCCAGTTGCAATTCCTTTGATGGGATCTCCATTCCAGCGTCTTTCTAAGTCCTTCTTATTTCTTTTGGCCTTCAGTGCGCACCACTTTTGGCAAGCTGTGCTGCATGTGCCTGCACTTGATAGCATATGGGTAAGATATTTCTCTTTTTTTGTTTTAGTTTTTTTTTTCAGTGACCGTACCATGTGCCACATATCTTCCCCTGCAAGTTTCCTTTCTTCCTTGACATTTTCCCCTGCTTTTGCAACATCTGGGAGCTTAATTTTGGCATGTTTTGGTCTTTTGCAATGCAACTCATTTCCTCCCCGGCCATTTCTTGAAGACACTACAACTGCCAATTTTCTGGGTTTTGGGGCTTTTTTTCAATTGCATTTCATTTGATCCTATCTCCTTTCCAGAGTGTTTGTTAGCCTTTCTTTTGGGGTTCGCAAGATTCCGTTTCCCTTCCCGAAAGGAAATTTCATTTCCTTTCGGGAAGGGAAACGGAATCTTGCGATTTCAATGGGGACCATGAGAGGAATCCTTGGTGCATGTCCCTGCACGTGATGACATGCCATGCCTTTTGATGGCTTTGACTTTGGGAAAGATTTTTTTCTTTTTTTTTTCCAATTGTTTTAGGCATCCATGTCATGTCTTTTCTAGCTTCCCCTGCAAGTTTTGTCTTGCTCCTTGACTTTTTCCCCATCTTTTGCAACATCTGGGAGCTTCGTTTTGGCATGTTTTGCTCCTTTGCACTGCTCTGATAGCATCCCGGTCCATTTTCCTCTTGTCACTAAATGGCCCAAATTTCCCAATTTTCTTTTTTTTCTCCTCCAGTTGCAATTCCTTTGATGGGATCTCCATTCCAGCGTCTTTCTAAGTCCTTCTTATTTCTTTTGGCCTTCAGTGCGCACCACTTTTGGCAAGCTGTGCTGCATGTGCCTGCACTTGATAGCATATGGGTAAGATATTTCTCTTTTTTTGTTTTAGTTTTTTTTTCAGTGACCGTACCATGTGCCACATATCTTCCCCTGCAAGTTTCCTTTCTTCCTTGACATTTCCCCCTGCTTTTGCAACATCTGGGAGCTTAATTTTGGCATGTTTTGGTCTTTTGCAATGCAACTCATTTCCTCCCCGGCCATTTCTTGAAGACACTACAACTGCCAATTTTCTGGGTTTTGGGGCTTTTGTTCAATTGCATTTCATTTGATCCTATCTCCTTTCCAGAGT
This sequence comes from Molothrus aeneus, assembly GCF_037042795.1. Classification (NCBI taxonomy): domain Eukaryota; kingdom Metazoa; phylum Chordata; class Aves; order Passeriformes; family Icteridae; genus Molothrus; species Molothrus aeneus. Next base: position 42,853 of record NW_027099176.1, on the reverse strand, counting down.
GTTTGTTAGCCTTTCTTTTGGGGTTCGCAAGATTCCGTTTCCCTTCCCGAAAGGAAATTTCATTTCCTTTCGGGAAGGGAAACGGAATCTTGCGATTTCAATGGGGACCATGAGAGGAATCCTTGGTGCGTGTCCCTGCACGTGATGACATGCCATGCCTTTTGATGGCTTTGACTTTGGGAAAGATTTTTTTCTTTTTTTTTTCCAATTTTTTTAGGCATCCATGTCATGTCTTTTCTAGCTTCCCCTGCAAGTTTTGTCTTGCTCCTTGACTTTTTCCCCATCTTTTGCAACATCTGGGAGCTTCGTTTTGGCATGTTTTGCTCCTTTGCACTGCTCTGATAGCATCCCGGTCCATTTTCCTCTTGTCACTAAATGGCCCAAATTTCCCAATTTTCTTTTTTTTCTCCTCCAGTTGCAATTCCTTTGATGGGATCTCCATTCCAGCGTCTTTCTAAGTCCTTCTTATTTCTTTTGGCCTTCAGTGCGCACCACTTTTGGCAAGCTGTGCTGCATGTGCCTGCACTTGATAGCATATGGGTAAGATATTTCTCTTTTTTTGTTTTAGTTTTTTTTCAGTGACCGTACCATGTGCCACATATCTTCCCCTGCAAGTTTCCTTGCTTCCTTGACATTTTCCCCTGCTTTTGCAACATCTGGGAGCTTAATTTTGGCATGTTTTGGTCTTTTGCAATGCAACTCATTTCCTCCCCGGCCATTTCTTGAAGACACTACAACTGCCAATTTTCTGGGTTTTGGGGCTTTTGTTCAATTGCATTTCATTTGATCCTATCTCCTTTCCAGAGTGTTTGTTAGCCTTTCTTTTGGGGTTCGCAAGATTCCGTTTCCCTTCCCGAAAGGAAATTTCATTTCCTTTCGGGAAGGGAAACGGAAATCTTGCGATTTCAATGGGGACCATGAGAGGAATCCTTGGTGCATGTCCCTGCACGTGATGACATGCCATGCCTTTTGATGGCTTTGACTTTGGGAAAGATTTTTTTCTTTTTTTTTTCCAATTGTTTTAGGCATCCATGTCATGTCTTTTCTAGCTTCCCCTGCAAGTTTTGTCTTGCTCCTTGACTTTTTCCCCATCTTTTGCAACATCTGGGAGCTTCGTTTTGGCATGTTTTGCTCCTTTGCACTGCTCTGATAGCATCCCGGTCCATTTTCCTCTTGTCACTAAATGGCCCAAATTTCCCAATTTTCTTTTTTTTCTCCTCCAGTTGCAATTCCTTTGATGGGATCTCCATTCCAGCGTCTTTCTAAGTCCTTCTTATTTCTTTTGGCCTTCAGTGCGCACCACTTTTGGCAAGCTGTGCTGCATGTGCCTGCACTTGATAGCATATGGGTAAGATATTTCTCTTTTTTTGTTTTAGTTTTTTTTTTCAGTGACCGTACCATGTGCCACATATCTTCCCCTGCAAGTTTCCTTGCTTCCTTGACATTTTCCCCTGCTTTTGCAACATCTGGGAGCTTAATTTTGGCATGTTTTGGTCTTTTGCAATGCAACTCATTTCCTCCCCGGCCATTTCTTGAAGACACTACAACTGCCAATTTTCTGGGTTTTGGGGCTTTTGTTCAATTGCATTTCATTTGATCCTATCTCCTTTCCAGAGTGTTTGTTAGCCTTTCTTTTGGGGTTCGCAAGATTCCGTTTCCCTTCCCGAAAGGAAATTTCATTTCCTTTCGGGAAGGGAAACGGAATCTTGCGATTTCAATGGGGACCATGAGAGGAATCCTTGGTGCATGTCCCTGCACGTGATGACATGCCATGCCTTTTGATGGCTTTGACTTTGGGAAAGATTTTTTTCTTTTTTTTTTCCAATTTTTTTAGGCATCCATGTCATGTCTTTTCTAGCTTCCCCTGCAAGTTTTGTCTTGCTCCTTGACTTTTTCCCCATCTTTTGCAACATCTGGGAGCTTCGTTTTGGCATGTTTTGCTCCTTTGCACTGCTCTGATAGCATCCCGGTCCATTTTCCTCTTGTCACTAAATGGCCCAAATTTCCCAATTTTCTTTTTTTTCTCCTCCAGTTGCAATTCCTTTGATGGGATCTCCATTCCAGCGTCTTTCTAAGTCCTTCTTATTTCTTTTGGCCTTCAGTGCGCACCACTTTTGGCAAGCTGTGCTGCATGTGCCTGCACTTGATAGCATATGGGTAAGATATTTCTCTTTTTTTGTTTTAGTTTTTTTTTTCAGTGACCGTACCATGTGCCACATATCTTCCCCTGCAAGTTTCCTTTCTTCCTTGACATTTTCCCCTGCTTTTGCAACATCTGGGAGCTTAATTTTGGCATATTTTGGTCTTTTGCAATGCAACTCATTTCCTCCCCGGCCATTTCTTGAAGACACTACAACTGCCAATTTTCTGGGTTTTGGGGCTTTTTTTCAATTGCATTTCATTTGATCCTATCTCCTTTCCAGAGTGTTTGTTAGCCTTTCTTTTGGGGTTCGCAAGATTCCGTTTCCCTTCCCGAAAGGAAATTTCATTTCCTTTCGGGAAGGGAAACGGAATCTTGCGATTTCAATGGGGACCATGAGAGGAATCCTTGGTGCATGTCCCTGCACGTGATGACATGCCATGCCTTTTGATGGCTTTGACTTTGGGAAAGATTTTTTTCTTTTTTTTTTCCAATTGTTTTAGGCATCCATGTCATGTCTTTTCTAGCTTCCCCTGCAAGTTTTGTCTTGCTCCTTGACTTTTTCCCCATCTTTTGCAACATCTGGGAGCTTCGTTTTGGCATGTTTTGCTCCTTTGCACTGCTCTGATAGCATCCCGGTCCATTTTCCTCTTGTCACTAAATGGCCCAAATTTCCCAATTTTCTTTTTTTTCTCCTCCAGTTGCAATTCCTTTGATGGGATCTCCATTCCAGCGTCTTTCTAAGTCCTTCTTATTTCTTTTGGCCTTCAGTGCGCACCACTTTTGGCAAGCTGTGCTGCATGTGCCTGCACTTGATAGCATATGGGTAAGATATTTCTCTTTTTTTGTTTTAGTTTTTTTTTCAGTGACCGTACCATGTGCCACATATCTTCCCCTGCAAGTTTCCTTTCTTCCTTGACATTTCCCCCTGCTTTTGCAACATCTGGGAGCTTAATTTTGGCATGTTTTGGTCTTTTGCAATGCAACTCATTTCCTCCCCGGCCATTTCTTGAAGACACTACAACTGCCAATTTTCTGGGTTTTGGGGCTTTTGTTCAATTGCATTTCATTTGATCCTATCTCCTTTCCAGAGTGTTTGTTAGCCTTTCTTTTGGGGTTCGCAAGATTCCGTTTCCCTTCCCGAAAGGAAATTTCATTTCCTTTCGGGAAGGGAAACGGAATCTTGCGATTTCAATGGGGACCATGAGAGGAATCCTTGGTGCATGTCCCTGCACGTGATGACATGCCATGCCTTTTGATGGCTTTGACTTTGGGAAAGATTTTTTTCTTTTTTTTTTCCAATTTTTTTAGGCATCCATGTCATGTCTTTTCTAGCTTCCCCTGCAAGTTTTGTCTTGCTCCTTGACTTTTTCCCCATCTTTTGCAACATCTGGGAGCTTCGTTTTGGCATGTTTTGCTCCTTTGCACTGCTCTGATAGCATCCCGGTCCATTTTCCTCTTGTCACTAAATGGCCCAAATTTCCCAATTTTCTTTTTTTTCTCCTCCAGTTGCAATTCCTTTGATGGGATCTCCATTCCAGCGTCTTTCTAAGTCCTTCTTATTTCTTTTGGCCTTCAGTGCGCACCACTTTTGGCAAGCTGTGCTGCATGTGCCTGCACTTGATAGCATATGGGTAAGATATTTCTCTTTTTTTGTTTTAGTTTTTTTTCAGTGACCGTACCATGTGCCACATATCTTCCCCTGCAAGTTTCCTTGCTTCCTTGACATTTTCCCCTGCTTTTGCAACATCTGGGAGCTTAATTTTGGCATGTTTTGGTCTTTTGCAATGCAACTCATTTCCTCCCCGGCCATTTCTTGAAGACACTACAACTGCCAATTTTCTGGGTTTTGGGGCTTTTGTTCAATTGCATTTCATTTGATCCTATCTCCTTTCCAGAGTGTTTGTTAGCCTTTCTTTTGGGGTTCGCAAGATTCCGTTTCCCTTCCCGAAAGGAAATTTCATTTCCTTTCGGGAAGGGAAACGGAAATCTTGCGATTTCAATGGGGACCATGAGAGGAATCCTTGGTGCATGTCCCTGCACGTGATGACATGCCATGCCTTTTGATGGCTTTGACTTTGGGAAAGATTTTTTTCTTTTTTTTTTCCAATTGTTTTAGGCATCCATGTCATGTCTTTTCTAGCTTCCCCTGCAAGTTTTGTCTTGCTCCTTGACTTTTTCCCCATCTTTTGCAACATCTGGGAGCTTCGTTTTGGCATGTTTTGCTCCTTTGCACTGCTCTGATAGCATCCCGGTCCATTTTCCTCTTGTCACTAAATGGCCCAAATTTCCCAATTTTCTTTTTTTTCTCCTCCAGTTGCAATTCCTTTGATGGGATCTCCATTCCAGCGTCTTTCTAAGTCCTTCTTATTTCTTTTGGCCTTCAGTGCGCACCACTTTTGGCAAGCTGTGCTGCATGTGCCTGCACTTGATAGCATATGGGTAAGATATTTCTCTTTTTTTGTTTTAGTTTTTTTTTTCAGTGACCGTACCATGTGCCACATATCTTCCCCTGCAAGTTTCCTTGCTTCCTTGACATTTTCCCCTGCTTTTGCAACATCTGGGAGCTTAATTTTGGCATGTTTTGGTCTTTTGCAATGCAACTCATTTCCTCCCCGGCCATTTCTTGAAGACACTACAACTGCCAATTTTCTGGGTTTTGGGGCTTTTTTTCAATTGCATTTCATTTGATCCTATCTCCTTTCCAGAGTGTTTGTTAGCCTTTCTTTTGGGGTTCGCAAGATTCCGTTTCCCTTCCCGAAAGGAAATTTCATTTCCTTTCGGGAAGGGAAACGGAATCTTGCGATTTCAATGGGGACCATGAGAGGAATCCTTGGTGCATGTCCCTGCACGTGATGACATGCCATGCCTTTTGATGGCTTTGACTTTGGGAAAGATTTTTTTTCTTTTTTTTTTCCAATTGTTTTAGGCATCCATGTCATGTCTTTTCTAGCTTCCCCTGCAAGTTTTGTCTTGCTCCTTGACTTTTTCCCCATCTTTTGCAACATCTGGGAGCTTCGTTTTGGCATGTTTTGCTCCTTTGCACTGCTCTGATAGCATCCCGGTCCATTTTCCTCTTGTCACTAAATGGCCCAAATTTCCCAATTTTCTTTTTTTTCTCCTCCAGTTGCAATTCCTTTGATGGGATCTCCATTCCAGCGTCTTTCTAAGTCCTTCTTATTTCTTTTGGCCTTCAGTGCGCACCACTTTTGGCAAGCTGTGCTGCATGTGCCTGCACTTGATAGCATATGGGTAAGATATTTCTCTTTTTTTGTTTTAGTTTTTTTTTCAGTGACCGTACCATGTGCCACATATCTTCCCCTGCAAGTTTCCTTTCTTCCTTGACATTTCCCCCTGCTTTTGCAACATCTGGGAGCTTAATTTTGGCATGTTTTGGTCTTTTGCAATGCAACTCATTTCCTCCCCGGCCATTTCTTGAAGACACTACAACTGCCAATTTTCTGGGTTTTGGGGCTTTTGTTCAATTGCATTTCATTTGATCCTATCTCCTTTCCAGAGTGTTTGTTAGCCTTTCTTTTGGGGTTCGCAAGATTCCGTTTCCCTTCCCGAAAGGAAATTTCATTTCCTTTCGGGAAGGGAAACGGAATCTTGCGATTTCAATGGAGACCATGAGAGGAATCCTTGGTGCATGTCCCTGCACGTGATGACATGCCATGCCTTTTGATGGCTTTGACTTTGGGAAAGATTTTTTTCTTTTTTTTTTCCAATTTTTTTAGGCATCCATGTCATGTCTTTTCTAGCTTCCCCTGCAAGTTTTGTCTTGCTCCTTGACTTTTTCCCCATCTTTTGCAACATCTGGGAGCTTCGTTTTGGCATGTTTTGGTCCTTTGCACTGCTCTGATAGCATCCCGGTCCATTTTCCTCTTGTCACTAAATGGCCCAAATTTCCCAATTTTCTTTTTTTTCTCCTCCAGTTGCAATTCCTTTGATGGGATCTCCATTCCAGCGTCTTTCTAAGTCCTTCTTATTTCTTTTGGCCTTCAGTGCGCACCACTTTTGGCAAGATGTGCTGCATGTGCCTGCACTTGATAGCATATGGGTAAGATATTTCTCTTTTTTTGTTTTAGTTTTTTTTCAGTGACCGTACCATGTGCCACATATCTTCCCCTGCAAGTTTCCTTTCTTCCTTGACATTTTCCCCTGCTTTTGCAACATCTGGGAGCTTAATTTTGGCATGTTTTGGTCTTTTGCAATGCAACTCATTTCCTCCCCGGCCATTTCTTGAAGACACTACAACTGCCAATTTTCTGGGTTTTGGGGCTTTTTTTCAATTGCATTTCATTTGATCCTATCTCCTTTCCAGAGTGTTTGTTAGCCTTTCTTTTGGGGTTCGCAAGATTCCGTTTCCCTTCCCGAAAGGAAATTTCATTTCCTTTCGGGAAGGGAAACGGAATCTTGCGATTTCAATGGGGACCATGAGAGGAATCCTTGGTGCATGTCCCTGCACGTGATGACATGCCATGCCTTTTGATGGCTTTGACTTTGGGAAAGATTTTTTTCTTTTTTTTTTCCAATTTTTTTAGGCATCCATGTCATGTCTTTTCTAGCTTCCCCTGCAAGTTTAGTCTTGCTCCTTGACTTTTTCCCCATCTTTTGCAACATCTGGGAGCTTCGTTTTGGCATGTTTTGCTCCTTTGCACTGCTCTGATAGCATCCCGGTCCATTTTCCTCTTGTCACTAAATGGCCCAAATTTCCCAATTTTCTTTTTTTTCTCCTCCAGTTGCAATTCCTTTGATGGGATCTCCATTCCAGCGTCTTTCTAAGTCCTTCTTATTTCTTTTGGCCTTCAGTGCGCACCACTTTTGGCAAGCTGTGCTGCATGTGCCTGCACTTGATAGCATATGGGTAAGATATTTCTCTTTTTTTGTTTTAGTTTTTTTTCAGTGACCGTACCATGTGCCACATATCTTCCCCTGCAAGTTTCCTTGCTTCCTTGACATTTTCCCCTGCTTTTGCAACATCTGGGAGCTTAATTTTGGCATGTTTTGGTCTTTTGCAATGCAACTCATTTCCTCCCCGGCCATTTCTTGAAGACACTACAACTGCCAATTTTCTGGGTTTTGGGGCTTTTGTTCAATTGCATTTCATTTGATCCTATCTCCTTTCCAGAGTGTTTGTTAGCCTTTCTTTTGGGGTTCGCAAGATTCCGTTTCCCTTCCCGAAAGGAAATTTCATTTCCTTTCGGGAAGGGAAACGGAATCTTGCGATTTCAATGGGGACCATGAGAGGAATCCTTGGTGCATGTCCCTGCACGTGATGACATGCCATGCCTTTTGATGGCTTTGACTTTGGGAAAGATTTTTTTCTTTTTTTTTTCCAATTTTTTTAGGCATCCATGTCATGTCTTTTCTAGCTTCCCCTGCAAGTTTTGTCTTGCTCCTTGACTTTTTCCCCATCTTTTGCAACATCTGGGAGCTTCGTTTTGGCATGTTTTGCTCCTTTGCACTGCTCTGATAGCATCCCGGTCCATTTTCCTCTTGTCACTAAATGGCCCAAATTTCCCAATTTTCTTTTTTTTCTCCTCCAGTTGCAATTCCTTTGATGGGATCTCCATTCCAGCGTCTTTCTAAGTCCTTCTTATTTCTTTTGGCCTTCAGTGCGCACCACTTTTGGCAAGCTGTGCTGCATGTGCCTGCACTTGATAGCATATGGGTAAGATATTTCTCTTTTTTTGTTTTAGTTTTTTTTCAGTGACCGTACCATGTGCCACATATCTTCCCCTGCAAGTTTCCTTTCTTCCTTGACATTTTCCCCTGCTTTTGCAACATCTGGGAGCTTAATTTTGGCATGTTTTGGTCTTTTGCAATGCAACTCATTTCCTCCCCGGCCATTTCTTGAAGACACTACAACTGCCAATTTTCTGGGTTTTGGGGCTTTTTTTCAATTGCATTTCATTTGATCCTATCTCCTTTCCAGAGTGTTTGTTAGCCTTTCTTTTGGGGTTCGCAAGATTCCGTTTCCCTTCCCGAAAGGAAATTTCATTTCCTTTCGGGAAGGGAAACGGAATCTTGCGATTTCAATGGGGACCATGAGAGGAATCCTTGGTGCATGTCCCTGCACGTGATGACATGCCATGCCTTTTGATGGCTTTGACTTTGGGAAAGATTTTTTTCTTTTTTTTTTCCAATTTTTTTAGGCATCCATGTCATGTCTTTTCTAGCTTCCCCTGCAAGTTTAGTCTTGCTCCTTGACTTTTTCCCCATCTTTTGCAACATCTGGGAGCTTCGTTTTGGCATGTTTTGCTCCTTTGCACTGCTCTGATAGCATCCCGGTCCATTTTCCTCTTGTCACTAAATGGCCCAAATTTCCCAATTTTCTTCTTTTTCTCCTCCAGTTGCAATTCCTTTGATGGGATCTCCATTCCAGCGTCTTTCTAAGTCCTTCTTATTTCTTTTGGCCTTCAGTGCGCACCACTTTTGGCAAGCTGTGCTGCATGTGCCTGCACTTGATAGCATATGGGTAAGATATTTCTCTTTTTTTGTTTTAGTTTTTTTTCAGTGACCGTACCATGTGCCACATATCTTCCCCTGCAAGTTTCCTTGCTTCCTTGACATTTTCCCCTGCTTTTGCAACATCTGGGAGCTTAATTTTGGCATGTTTTGGTCTTTTGCAATGCAACTCATTTCCTCCCCGGCCATTTCTTGAAGACACTACAACTGCCAATTTTCTGGGTTTTGGGGCTTTTGTTCAATTGCATTTCATTTGATCCTATCTCCTTTCCAGAGTGTTTGTTAGCCTTTCTTTTGGGGTTCGCAAGATTCCGTTTCCCTTCCCGAAAGGAAATTTCATTTCCTTTCGGGAAGGGAAACGGAATCTTGCGATTTCAATGGGGACCATGAGAGGAATCCTTGGTGCATGTCCCTGCACGTGATGACATGCCATGCCTTTTGATGGCTTTGACTTTGGGAAAGATTTTTTTCTTTTTTTTTTCCAATTTTTTTAGGCATCCATGTCATGTCTTTTCTAGCTTCCCCTGCAAGTTTTGTCTTGCTCCTTGACTTTTTCCCCATCTTTTGCAACATCTGGGAGCTTCGTTTTGGCATGTTTTGCTCCTTTGCACTGCTCTGATAGCATCCCGGTCCATTTTCCTCTTGTCACTAAATGGCCCAAATTTCCCAATTTTCTTTTTTTTCTCCTCCAGTTGCAATTCCTTTGATGGGATCTCCATTCCAGCGTCTTTCTAAGTCCTTCTTATTTCTTTTGGCCTTCAGTGCGCACCACTTTTGGCAAGCTGTGCTGCATGTGCCTGCACTTGATAGCATATGGGTAGGATATTTCTCTTTTTTTGTTTTAGTTTTTTTTCAGTGACCGTACCATGTGCCACATATCTTCCCCTGCAAGTTTCCTTGCTTCCTTGACATTTTCCCCTGCTTTTGCAACATCTGGGAGCTTAATTTTGGCATGTTTTGGTCTTTTGCAATGCAACTCATTTCCTCCCCGGCCATTTCTTGAAGACACTACAACTGCCAATTTTCTGGGTTTTGGGGCTTTTTTTCAATTGCATTTCATTTGATCCTATCTCCTTTCCAGAGTGTTTGTTAGCCTTTCTTTTGGGGTTCGCAAGATTCCGTTTCCCTTCCCGAAAGGAAATTTCATTTCCTTTCGGGAAGGGAAACGGAATCTTGCGATTTCAATGGGGACCATGAGAGGAATCCTTGGTGCATGTCCCTGCACGTGATGACATGCCATGCCTTTTGATGGCTTTGACTTTGGGAAAGATTTTTTTCTTTTTTTTTTCCAATTTTTTTAGGCATCCATGTCATGTCTTTTCTAGCTTCCCCTGCAAGTTTTGTCTTGCTCCTTGACTTTTTCCCCATCTTTTGCAACATCTGGGAGCTTCGTTTTGGCATGTTTTGCTCCTTTGCACTGCTCTGATAGCATCCCGGTCCATTTTCCTCTTGTCACTAAATGGCCCAAATTTCCCAATTTTCTTTTTTTTCTCCTCCAGTTGCAATTCCTTTGATGGGATCTCCATTCCAGCGTCTTTCTAAGTCCTTCTTATTTCTTTTGGCCTTCAGTGCGCACCACTTTTGGCAAGCTGTGCTGCATGTGCCTGCACTTGATAGCATATGGGTAAGATACTTCTCTTTTTTTGTTTTAGTTTTTTTTCAGTGACCGTACCATGTGCCACATATCTTCCCCTGCAAGTTTCCTTTCTTCCTTGACATTTTCCCCTGCTTTTGCAACATCTGGGAGCTTAATTTTGGCATGTTTTGGTCTTTTGCAATGCAACTCATTTCCTCCCCGGCCATTTCTTGAAGACACTACAACTGCCAATTTTCTGGGTTTTGGGGCTTTTTTTCAATTGCATTTCATTTGATCCTATCTCCTTTCCAGAGTGTTTGTTAGCCTTTCTTTTGGGGTTCGCAAGATTCCGTTTCCCTTCCCGAAAGGAAATTTCATTTCCTTTCGGGAAGGGAAACGGAATCTTGCGATTTCAATGGGGACCATGAGAGGAATCCTTGGTGCATGTCCCTGCACGTGATGACATGCCATGCCTTTTGATGGCTTTGACTTTGGGAAAGATTTTTTTCTTTTTTTTTTCCAATTTTTTTAGGCATCCATGTCATGTCTTTTCTAGCTTCCCCTGCAAGTTTTGTCTTGCTCCTTGACTTTTTCCCCATCTTTTGCAACATCTGGGAGCTTCGTTTTGGCATGTTTTGCTCCTTTGCACTGCTCTGATAGCATCCCGGTCCATTTTCCTCTTGTCACTAAATTTCCCAAATTTCCCAATTTTCTTTTTTTTCTCCTCCAGTTGCAATTCCTTTGATGGGATCTCCATTCCAGCGCCTTTCTAAGTCCTTCTTATTTCTTTTGGCCTTCAGTGCGCACCACTTTTGGCAAGCTGTGCTGCATGTGCCTGCACTTGATAGCATATGGGTAAGATACTTCTCTTTTTTTGTTTTAGTTTTTTTTCAGTGACCGTACCATGTGCCACATATCTTCCCCTGCAAGTTTCCTTTCTTCCTTGACATTTTCCCCTGCTTTTGCAACATCTGGGAGCTTAATTTTGGCATGTTTTGGTCTTTTGCAATGCAACTCATTTCCTCCCCGGCCATTTCTTGAAGACACTACAACTGCCAATTTTCTGGGTTTTGGGGCTTTTTTTCAATTGCATTTCATTTGATCCTATCTCCTTTCCAGAGTGTTTGTTAGCCTTTCTTTTGGGGTTCGCAAGATTCCGTTTCCCTTCCCGAAAGGAAATTTCATTTCCTTTCGGGAAGGGAAACGGAATCTTGCGATTTCAATGGGGACCATGAGAGGAATCCTTGGTGCATGTCCCTGCACGTGATGACATGCCATGCCTTTTGATGGCTTTGACTTTGGGAAAGATTTTTTTCTTTTTTTTTTCCAATTTTTTTAGGCATCCATGTCATGTCTTTTCTAGCTTCCCCTGCAAGTTTTGTCTTGCTCCTTGACTTTTTCCCCATCTTTTGCAACATCTGGGAGCTTCGTTTTGGCATGTTTTGCTCCTTTGCACTGCTCTGATAGCATCCCGGTCCATTTTCCTCTTGTCACTAAATGGCCCAAATTTCCCAATTTTCTTTTTTTTCTCCTCCAGTTGCAATTCCTTTGATGGGATCTCCATTCCAGCGTCTTTCTAAGTCCTTCTTATTTCTTTTGGCCTTCAGTGCGCACCACTTTTGGCAAGCTGTGCTGCATGTGCCTGCACTTGATAGCATATGGGTAAGATATTTCTCTTTTTTTGTTTTAGTTTTTTTTCAGTGACCGTACCATGTGCCACATATCTTCCCCTGCAAGTTTCCTTGCTTCCTTGACATTTTCCCCTGCTTTTGCAACATCTGGGAGCTTAATTTTGGCATGTTTTGGTCTTTTGCAATGCAACTCATTTCCTCCCCGGCCATTTCTTGAAGACACTACAACTGCCAATTTTCTGGGTTTTGGGGCTTTTTTTCAATTGCATTTCATTTGATCCTATCTCCTTTCCAGAGTGTTTGTTAGCCTTTCTTTTGGGGTTCGCAAGATTCCGTTTCCCTTCCCGAAAGGAAATTTCATTTCCTTTCGGGAAGGGAAACGGAATCTTGCGATTTCAATGGGGACCATGAGAGGAATCCTTGGTGCATGTCCCTGCACGTGATGACATGCCATGCCTTTTGATGGCTTTGACTTTGGGAAAGATTTTTTTCTTTTTTTTTTCCAATTTTTTTAGGCATCCATGTCATGTCTTTTCTAGCTTCCCCTGCAAGTTTTGTCTTGCTCCTTGACTTTTTCCCCATCTTTTGCAACATCTGGGAGCTTCGTTTTGGCATGTTTTGCTCCTTTGCACTGCTCTGATAGCATCCCGGTCCATTTTCCTCTTGTCACTAAATGGCCCAAATTTCCCAATTTTCTTTTTTTTCTCCTCCAGTTGCAATTCCTTTGATGGGATCTCCATTCCAGCGCCTTTCTAAGTCCTTCTTATTTCTTTTGGCCTTCAGTGCGCACCACTTTTGGCAAGCTGTGCTGCATGTGCCTGCACTTGATAGCATATGGGTAAGATACTTCTCTTTTTTTGTTTTAGTTTTTTTTCAGTGACCGTACCATGTGCCACATATCTTCCCCTGCAAGTTTCCTTGCTTCCTTGACATTTTCCCCTGCTTTTGCAACATCTGGGAGCTTAATTTTGGCATGTTTTGGTCTTTTGCAATGCAACTCATTTCCTCCCCGGCCATTTCTTGAAGACACTACAACTGCCAATTTTCTGGGTTTTGGGGCTTTTTTTCAATTGCATTTCATTTGATCCTATCTCCTTTCCAGAGTGTTTGTTAGCCTTTCTTTTGGGGTTCGCAAGATTCCGTTTCCCTTCCCGAAAGGAAATTTCATTTCCTTTCGGGAAGGGAAACGGAATCTTGCGATTTCAATGGGGACCATGAGAGGAATCCTTGGTGCATGTCCCTGCACGTGATGACATGCCATGCCTTTTGATGGCTTTGACTTTGGGAAAGATTTTTTTCTTTTTTTTTTCCAATTTTTTTAGGCATCCATGTCATGTCTTTTCTAGCTTCCCCTGCAAGTTTTGTCTTGCTCCTTGACTTTTTCCCCATCTTTTGCAACATCTGGGAGCTTCGTTTTGGCATGTTTTGCTCCTTTGCACTGCTCTGATAGCATCCCGGTCCATTTTCCTCTTGTCACTAAATGGCCCAAATTTCCCAATTTTCTTTTTTTTCTCCTCCAGTTGCAATTCCTTTGATGGGATCTCCATTCCAGCGTCTTTCTAAGTCCTTCTTATTTCTTTTGGCCTTCAGTGCGCACCACTTTTGGCAAGCTGTGCTGCATGTGCCTGCACTTGATAGCATATGGGTAAGATACTTCTCTTTTTTTGTTTTAGTTTTTTTTCAGTGACCGTACCATGTGCCACATATCTTCCCCTGCAAGTTTCCTTTCTTCCTTGACATTTTCCCCTGCTTTTGCAACATCTGGGAGCTTAATTTTGGCATGTTTTGGTCTTTTGCAATGCAACTCATTTCCTCCCCGGCCATTTCTTGAAGACACTACAACTGCCAATTTTCTGGGTTTTGGGGCTTTTTTTCAATTGCATTTCATTTGATCCTATCTCCTTTCCAGAGTGTTTGTTAGCCTTTCTTTTGGGGTTCGCAAGATTCCGTTTCCCTTCCCGAAAGGAAATTTCATTTCCTTTCGGGAAGGGAAACGGAATCTTGCGATTTCAATGGGGACCATGAGAGGAATCCTTGGTGCATGTCCCTGCACGTGATGACATGCCATGCCTTTTGATGGCTTTGACTTTGGGAAAGATTTTTTTCTTTTTTTTTTCCAATTTTTTTAGGCATCCATGTCATGTCTTTTCTAGCTTCCCCTGCAAGTTTTGTCTTGCTCCTTGACTTTTTCCCCATCTTTTGCAACATCTGGGAGCTTCGTTTTGGCATGTTTTGCTCCTTTGCACTGCTCTGATAGCATCCCGGTCCATTTTCCTCTTGTCACTAAATGGCCCAAATTTCCCAATTTTCTTTTTTTTCTCCTCCAGTTGCAATTCCTTTGATGGGATCTCCATTCCAGCGTCTTTCTAAGTCCTTCTTATTTCTTTTGGCCTTCAGTGCGCACCACTTTTGGCAAGCTGTGCTGCATGTGCCTGCACTTGATAGCATATGGGTAAGATACTTCTCTTTTTTTGTTTTAGTTTTTTTTCAGTGACCGTACCATGTGCCACATATCTTCCCCTGCAAGTTTCCTTTCTTCCTTGACATTTTCCCCTGCTTTTGCAACATCTGGGAGCTTAATTTTGGCATGTTTTGGTCTTTTGCAATGCAACTCATTTCCTCCCCGGCCATTTCTTGAAGACACTACAACTGCCAATTTTCTGGGTTTTGGGGCTTTTTTTCAATTGCATTTCATTTGATCCTATCTCCTTTCCAGAGTGTTTGTTAGCCTTTCTTTTGGGGTTCGCAAGATTCCGTTTCCCTTCCCGAAAGGAAATTTCATTTCCTTTCGGGAAGGGAAACGGAATCTTGCGATTTCAATGGGGACCATGAGAGGAATCCTTGGTGCATGTCCCTGCACGTGATGACATGCCATGCCTTTTGATGGCTTTGACTTTGGGAAAGATTTTTTTCTTTTTTTTTTCCAATTTTTTTAGGCATCCATGTCATGTCTTTTCTAGCTTCCCCTGCAAGTTTTGTCTTGCTCCTTGACTTTTTCCCCATCTTTTGCAACATCTGGGAGCTTCGTTTTGGCATGTTTTGCTCCTTTGCACTGCTCTGATAGCATCCCGGTCCATTTTCCTCTTGTCACTAAATGGCCCAAATTTCCCAATTTTCTTTTTTTTCTCCTCCAGTTGCAATTCCTTTGATGGGATCTCCATTCCAGCGCCTTTCTAAGTCCTTCTTATTTCTTTTGGCCTTCAGTGCGCACCACTTTTGGCAAGCTGTGCTGCATGTGCCTGCACTTGATAGCATATGGGTAAGATACTTCTCTTTTTTTGTTTTAGTTTTTTTTCAGTGACCGTACCATGTGCCACATATCTTCCCCTGCAAGTTTCCTTTCTTCCTTGACATTTTCCCCTGCTTTTGCAACATCTGGGAGCTTAATTTTGGCATGTTTTGGTCTTTTGCAATGCAACTCATTTCCTCCCCGGCCATTTCTTGAAGACACTACAACTGCCAATTTTCTGGGTTTTGGGGCTTTTTTTCAATTGCATTTCATTTGATCCTATCTCCTTTCCAGAGTGTTTGTTAGCCTTTCTTTTGGGGTTCGCAAGATTCCGTTTCCCTTCCCGAAAGGAAATTTCATTTCCTTTCGGGAAGGGAAACGGAATCTTGCGATTTCAATGGGGACCATGAGAGGAATCCTTGGTGCATGTCCCTGCACGTGATGACATGCCATGCCTTTTGATGGCTTTGACTTTGGGAAAGATTTTTTTCTTTTTTTTTTCCAATTTTTTTAGGCATCCATGTCATGTCTTTTCTAGCTTCCCCTGCAAGTTTTGTCTTGCTCCTTGACTTTTTCCCCATCTTTTGCAACATCTGGGAGCTTCGTTTTGGCATGTTTTGCTCCTTTGCACTGCTCTGATAGCATCCCGGTCCATTTTCCTCTTGTCACTAAATGGCCCAAATTTCCCAATTTTCTTTTTTTTCTCCTCCAGTTGCAATTCCTTTGATGGGATCTCCATTCCAGCGTCTTTCTAAGTCCTTCTTATTTCTTTTGGCCTTCAGTGCGCACCACTTTTGGCAAGCTGTGCTGCATGTGCCTGCACTTGATAGCATATGGGTAAGATATTTCTCTTTTTTTGTTTTAGTTTTTTTTTCAGTGACCGTACCATGTGCCACATATCTTCCCCTGCAAGTTTCCTTTCTTCCTTGACATTTTCCCCTGCTTTTGCAACATCTGGGAGCTTAATTTTGGCATGTTTTGGTCTTTTGCAATGCAACTCATTTCCTCCCCGGCCATTTCTTGAAGACACTACAACTGCCAATTTTCTGGGTTTTGGGGCTTTTGTTCAATTGCATTTCATTTGATCCTATCTCCTTTCCAGAGTGTTTGTTAGCCTTTCTTTTGGGGTTCGCAAGATTCCGTTTCCCTTCCCGAAAGGAAATTTCATTTCCTTTCGGGAAGGGAAACGGAATCTTGCGATTTCAATGGGGACCATGAGAGGAATCCTTGGTGCATGTCCCTGCACGTGATGACATGCCATGCCTTTTGATGGCTTTGACTTTGGGAAAGATTTTTTTCTTTTTTTTTTCCAATTTTTTTAGGCATCCATGTCATGTCTTTTCTAGCTTCCCCTGCAAGTTTTGTCTTGCTCCTTGACTTTTTCCCCATCTTTTGCAACATCTGGGAGCTTCGTTTTGGCATGTTTTGCTCCTTTGCACTGCTCTGATAGCATCCCGGTCCATTTTCCTCTTGTCACTAAATGGCCCAAATTTCCCAATTTTCTTTTTTTTCTCCTCCAGTTGCAATTCCTTTGATGGGATCTCCATTCCAGCGCCTTTCTAAGTCCTTCTTATTTCTTTTGGCCTTCAGTGCGCACCACTTTTGGCAAGCTGTGCTGCATGTGCCTGCACTTGATAGCATATGGGTAAGATACTTCTCTTTTTTTGTTTTAGTTTTTTTTCAGTGACCGTACCATGTGCCACATATCTTCCCCTGCAAGTTTCCTTGCTTCCTTGACATTTTCCCCTGCTTTTGCAACATCTGGGAGCTTAATTTTGGCATGTTTTGGTCTTTTGCAATGCAACTCATTTCCTCCCCGGCCATTTCTTGAAGACACTACAACTGCCAATTTTCTGGGTTTTGGGGCTTTTTTTCAATTGCATTTCATTTGATCCTATCTCCTTTCCAGAGTGTTTGTTAGCCTTTCTTTTGGGGTTCGCAAGATTCCGTTTCCCTTCCCGAAAGGAAATTTCATTTCCTTTCGGGAAGGGAAACGGAATCTTGCGATTTCAATGGGGACCATGAGAGGAATCCTTGGTGCATGTCCCTGCACGTGATGACATGCCATGCCTTTTGATGGCTTTGACTTTGGGAAAGATTTTTTTCTTTTTTTTTTCCAATTTTTTTAGGCATCCATGTCATGTCTTTTCTAGCTTCCCCTGCAAGTTTTGTCTTGCTCCTTGACTTTTTCCCCATCTTTTGCAACATCTGGGAGCTTCGTTTTGGCATGTTTTGCTCCTTTGCACTGCTCTGATAGCATCCCGGTCCATTTTCCTCTTGTCACTAAATGGCCCAAATTTCCCAATTTTCTTTTTTTTCTCCTCCAGTTGCAATTCCTTTGATGGGATCTCCATTCCAGCGTCTTTCTAAGTCCTTCTTATTTCTTTTGGCCTTCAGTGCGCACCACTTTTGGCAAGCTGTGCTGCATGTGCCTGCACTTGATAGCATATGGGTAAGATACTTCTCTTTTTTTGTTTTAGTTTTTTTTCAGTGACCGTACCATGTGCCACATATCTTCCCCTGCAAGTTTCCTTTCTTCCTTGACATTTTCCCCTGCTTTTGCAACATCTGGGAGCTTAATTTTGGCATGTTTTGGTCTTTTGCAATGCAACTCATTTCCTCCCCGGCCATTTCTTGAAGACACTACAACTGCCAATTTTCTGGGTTTTGGGGCTTTTTTTCAATTGCATTTCATTTGATCCTATCTCCTTTCCAGAGTGTTTGTTAGCCTTTCTTTTGGGGTTCGCAAGATTCCGTTTCCCTTCCCGAAAGGAAATTTCATTTCCTTTCGGGAAGGGAAACGGAATCTTGCGATTTCAATGGGGACCATGAGAGGAATCCTTGGTGCATGTCCCTGCACGTGATGACATGCCATGCCTTTTGATGGCTTTGACTTTGGGAAAGATTTTTTTCTTTTTTTTTTCCAATTTTTTTAGGCATCCATGTCATGTCTTTTCTAGCTTCCCCTGCAAGTTTTGTCTTGCTCCTTGACTTTTTCCCCATCTTTTGCAACATCTGGGAGCTTCGTTTTGGCATGTTTTGCTCCTTTGCACTGCTCTGATAGCATCCCGGTCCATTTTCCTCTTGTCACTAAATGGCCCAAATTTCCCAATTTTCTTTTTTTTCTCCTCCAGTTGCAATTCCTTTGATGGGATCTCCATTCCAGCGCCTTTCTAAGTCCTTCTTATTTCTTTTGGCCTTCAGTGCGCACCACTTTTGGCAAGCTGTGCTGCATGTGCCTGCACTTGATAGCATATGGGTAAGATACTTCTCTTTTTTTGTTTTAGTTTTTTTTCAGTGACCGTACCATGTGCCACATATCTTCCCCTGCAAGTTTCCTTTCTTCCTTGACATTTTCCCCTGCTTTTGCAACATCTGGGAGCTTAATTTTGGCATGTTTTGGTCTTTTGCAATGCAACTCATTTCCTCCCCGGCCATTTCTTGAAGACACTACAACTGCCAATTTTCTGGGTTTTGGGGCTTTTTTTCAATTGCATTTCATTTGATCCTATCTCCTTTCCAGAGTGTTTGTTAGCCTTTCTTTTGGGGTTCGCAAGATTCCGTTTCCCTTCCCGAAAGGAAATTTCATTTCCTTTCGGGAAGGGAAACGGAATCTTGCGATTTCAATGGGGACCATGAGAGGAATCCTTGGTGCATGTCCCTGCACGTGATGACATGCCATGCCTTTTGATGGCTTTGACTTTGGGAAAGATTTTTTTCTTTTTTTTTTCCAATTTTTTTAGGCATCCATGTCATGTCTTTTCTAGCTTCCCCTGCAAGTTTTGTCTTGCTCCTTGACTTTTTCCCCATCTTTTGCAACATCTGGGAGCTTCGTTTTGGCATGTTTTGCTCCTTTGCACTGCTCTGATAGCATCCCGGTCCATTTTCCTCTTGTCACTAAATGGCCCAAATTTCCCAATTTTCTTTTTTTTCTCCTCCAGTTGCAATTCCTTTGATGGGATCTCCATTCCAGCGCCTTTCTAAGTCCTTCTTATTTCTTTTGGCCTTCAGTGCGCACCACTTTTGGCAAGCTGTGCTGCATGTGCCTGCACTTGATAGCATATGGGTAAGATACTTCTCTTTTTTTGTTTTAGTTTTTTTTCAGTGACCGTACCATGTGCCACATATCTTCCCCTGCAAGTTTCCTTTCTTCCTTGACATTTTCCCCTGCTTTTGCAACATCTGGGAGCTTAATTTTGGCATGTTTTGGTCTTTTGCAATGCAACTCATTTCCTCCCCGGCCATTTCTTGAAGACACTACAACTGCCAATTTTCTGGGTTTTGGGGCTTTTTTTCAATTGCATTTCATTTGATCCTATCTCCTTTCCAGAGTGTTTGTTAGCCTTTCTTTTGGGGTTCGCAAGATTCCGTTTCCCTTCCCGAAAGGAAATTTCATTTCCTTTCGGGAAGGGAAACGGAATCTTGCGATTTCAATGGGGACCATGAGAGGAATCCTTGGTGCATGTCCCTGCACGTGATGACATGCCATGCCTTTTGATGGCTTTGACTTTGGGAAAGATTTTTTTCTTTTTTTTTTCCAATTTTTTTAGGCATCCATGTCATGTCTTTTCTAGCTTCCCCTGCAAGTTTTGTCTTGCTCCTTGACTTTTTCCCCATCTTTTGCAACATCTGGGAGCTTCGTTTTGGCATGTTTTGCTCCTTTGCACTGCTCTGATAGCATCCCGGTCCATTTTCCTCTTGTCACTAAATGGCCCAAATTTCCCAATTTTCTTTTTTTTCTCCTCCAGTTGCAATTCCTTTGATGGGATCTCCATTCCAGCGTCTTTCTAAGTCCTTCTTATTTCTTTTGGCCTTCAGTGCGCACCACTTTTGGCAAGCTGTGCTGCATGTGCCTGCACTTGATAGCATATGGGTAAGATACTTCTCTTTTTTTGTTTTAGTTTTTTTTCAGTGACCGTACCATGTGCCACATATCTTCCCCTGCAAGTTTCCTTTCTTCCTTGACATTTTCCCCTGCTTTTGCAACATCTGGGAGCTTAATTTTGGCATGTTTTGGTCTTTTGCAATGCAACTCATTTCCTCCCCGGCCATTTCTTGAAGACACTACAACTGCCAATTTTCTGGGTTTTGGGGCTTTTTTTCAATTGCATTTCATTTGATCCTATCTCCTTTCCAGAGTGTTTGTTAGCCTTTCTTTTGGGGTTCGCAAGATTCCGTTTCCCTTCCCGAAAGGAAATTTCATTTCCTTTCGGGAAGGGAAACGGAATCTTGCGATTTCAATGGGGACCATGAGAGGAATCCTTGGTGCATGTCCCTGCACGTGATGACATGCCATGCCTTTTGATGGCTTTGACTTTGGGAAAGATTTTTTTCTTTTTTTTTTCCAATTTTTTTAGGCATCCATGTCATGTCTTTTCTAGCTTCCCCTGCAAGTTTTGTCTTGCTCCTTGACTTTTTCCCCATCTTTTGCAACATCCGGGAGCTTCGTTTTGGCATGTTTTGGTCCTTTGCACTGCTCTGATAGCATCCCGGTCCATTTTCCTCTTGTCACTAAATGGCCCAAATTTCCCAATTTTCTTTTTTTTCTCCTCCAGTTGCAATTCCTTTGATGGGATCTCCATTCCAGCGTCTTTCTAAGTCCTTCTTATTTCTTTTGGCCTTCAGTGCGCACCACTTTTGGCAAGCTGTGCTGCATGTGCCTGCACTTGATAGCATATGGGTAAGATATTTCTCTTTTTTTGTTTTAGTTTTTTTTTCAGTGACCGTACCATGTGCCACATATCTTCCCCTGCAAGTTTCCTTTCTTCCTTGACATTTTCCCCTGCTTTTGCAACATCTGGGAGCTTAATTCTGGCATGTTTTGGTCTTTTGCAATGCAACTCATTTCCTCCCCGGCCATTTCTTGAAGACACTACAACTGCCAATTTTCTGGGTTTTGGGGCTTTTTTTCAATTGCATTTCATTTGATCCTATCTCCTTTCCAGAGTGTTTGTTAGCCTTTCTTTTGGGGTTCGCAAGATTCCGTTTCCCTTCCCGAAAGGAAATTTCATTTCCTTTCGGGAAGGGAAACGGAATCTTGCGATTTCAATGGGGACCATGAGAGGAATCCTTGGTGCATGTCCCTGCACGTGATGACATGCCATGCCTTTTGATGGCTTTGACTTTGGGAAAGATTTTTTTCTTTTTTTTTTCCAATTTTTTTAGGCATCCATGTCATGTCTTTTCTAGCTTCCCCTGCAAGTTTTGTCTTGCTCCTTGACTTTTTCCCCATCTTTTGCAACATCTGGGAGCTTCGTTTTGGCATGTTTTGGTCCTTTGCACTGCTCTGATAGCATCCCGGTCCATTTTCCTCTTGTCACTAAATGGCCCAAATTTCCCAATTTTCTTTTTTTTCTCCTCCAGTTGCAATTCCTTTGATGGGATCTCCATTCCAGCGTCTTTCTAAGTCCTTCTTATTTCTTTTGGCCTTCAGTGTGCACCACTTTTGGCAAGCTGTGCTGCATGTGCCTGCACTTGATAGCATATGGGTAAGATATTTCTCTTTTTTTGTTTTAGTTTTTTTTTCAGTGACCGTACCATGTGCCACATATCTTCCCCTGCAAGTTTCCTTTCTTCCTTGACATTTTCCCCTGCTTTTGCAACATCTGGGAGCTTAATTTTGGCATGTTTTGGTCTTTTGCAATGCAACTCATTTCCTCCCCGGCCATTTCTTGAAGACACTACAACTGCCAATTTTCTGGGTTTTGGGGCTTTTGTTCAATTGCATTTCATTTGATCCTATCTCCTTTCCAGAGTGTTTGTTAGCCTTTCTTTTGGGGTTCGCAAGATTCCGTTTCCCTTCCCGAAAGGAAATTTCATTTCCTTTCGGGAAGGGAAACGGAATCTTGCGATTTCAATGGGGACCATGAGAGGAATCCTTGGTGCATGTCCCTGCACGTGATGACATGCCATGCCTTTTGATGGCTTTGACTTTGGGAAAGATTTTTTTCTTTTTTTTTTCCAGTTTTTTTAGGCATCCATGTCATGTCTTTTCTAGCTTCCCCTGCAAGTTTTGTCTTGCTCCTTGACTTTTTCCCCATCTTTTGCAACATCTGGGAGCTTCGTTTTGGCATGTTTTGGTCCTTTGCACTGCTCTGATAGCATCCCGGTCCATTTTCCTCTTGTCACTAAATGGCCCAAATTTCCCAATTTTCTTTTTTTTCTCCTCCAGTTGCAATTCCTTTGATGGGATCTCCATTCCAGCGTCTTTCTAAGTCCTTCTTATTTCTTTTGGCCTTCAGTGCGCACCACTTTTGGCAAGCTGTGCTGCATGTGCCTGCACTTGATAGCATATGGGTAAGATATTTCTCTTTTTTTGTTTTAGTTTTTTTTTCAGTGACCGTACCATGTGCCACATATCTTCCCCTGCAAGTTTCCTTTCTTCCTTGACATTTTCCCCTGCTTTTGCAACATCTGGGAGCTTAATTTTGGCATGTTTTGGTCTTTTGCAATGCAACTCATTTCCTCCCCGGCCATTTCTTGAAGACACTACAACTGCCAATTTTCTGGGTTTTGGGGCTTTTGTTCAATTGCATTTCATTTGATCCTATCTCCTTTCCAGAGTGTTTGTTAGCCTTTCTTTTGGGGTTCGCAAGATTCCGTTTCCCTTCCCGAAAGGAAATTTCATTTCCTTTCGGGAAGGGAAACGGAATCTTGCGATTTCAATGGGGACCATGAGAGGAATCCTTGGTGCATGTCCCTGCACGTGATGACATGCCATGCCTTTTGATGGCTTTGACTTTGGGAAAGATTTTTTTCTTTTTTTTTTCCAATTTTTTTAGGCATCCATGTCATGTCTTTTCTAGCTTCCCCTGCAAGTTTTGTCTTGCTCCTTGACTTTTTCCCCATCTTTTGCAACATCTGGGAGCTTCGTTTTGGCATGTTTTGCTCCTTTGCACTGCTCTGATAGCATCCCGGTCCATTTTCCTCTTGTCACTAAATGGCCCAAATTTCCCAATTTTCTTTTTTTTCTCCTCCAGTTGCAATTCCTTTGATGGGATCTCCATTCCAGCGTCTTTCTAAGTCCTTCTTATTTCTTTTGGCCTTCAGTGCGCACCACTTTTGGCAAGCTGTGCTGCATGTGCCTGCACTTGATAGCATATGGGTAAGATATTTCTCTTTTTTTGTTTTAGTTTTTTTTCAGTGACCGTACCATGTGCCACATATCTTCCCCTGCAAGTTTCCTTTCTTCCTTGACATTTTCCCCTGCTTTTGCAACATCTGGGAGCTTAATTTTGGCATGTTTTGGTCTTTTGCAATGCAACTCATTTCCTCCCCGGCCATTTCTTGAAGACACTACAACTGCCAATTTTCTGGGTTTTGGGGCTTTTTTTCAATTGCATTTCATTTGATCCTATCTCCTTTCCAGAGTGTTTGTTAGCCTTTCTTTTGGGGTTCGCAAGATTCCGTTTCCCTTCCCGAAAGGAAATTTCATTTCCTTTCGGGAAGGGAAACGGAATCTTGCGATTTCAATGGGGACCATGAGAGGAATCCTTGGTGCATGTCCCTGCACGTGATGACATGCCATGCCTTTTGATGGCTTTGACTTTGGGAAAGATTTTTTTCATTTTTTTTTCCAATTTTTTTAGGCATCCATGTCATGTCTTTTCTAGCTTCCCCTGCAAGTTTTGTCTTGCTCCTTGACTTTTTCCCCATCTTTTGCAACATCCGGGAGCTTCGTTTTGGCATGTTTTGGTCCTTTGCACTGCTCTGATAGCATCCCGGTCCATTTTCCTCTTGTCACTAAATGGCCCAAATTTCCCAATTTTCTTTTTTTTCTCCTCCAGTTGCAATTCCTTTGATGGGATCTCCATTCCAGCGTCTTTCTAAGTCCTTCTTATTTCTTTTGGCCTTCAGTGCGCACCACTTTTGGCAAGCTGTGCTGCATGTGCCTGCACTTGATAGCATATGGGTAAGATATTTCTCTTTTTTTGTTTTAGTTTTTTTTTCAGTGACCGTACCATGTGCCACATATCTTCCCCTGCAAGTTTCCTTTCTTCCTTGACATTTTCCCCTGCTTTTGCAACATCTGGGAGCTTAATTCTGGCATGTTTTGGTCTTTTGCAATGCAACTCATTTCCTCCCCGGCCATTTCTTGAAGACACTACAACTGCCAATTTTCTGGGTTTTGGGGCTTTTTTTCAATTGCATTTCATTTGATCCTATCTCCTTTCCAGAGTGTTTGTTAGCCTTTCTTTTGGGGTTCGCAAGATTCCGTTTCCCTTCCCGAAAGGAAATTTCATTTCCTTTTGGGAAGGGAAACGGAATCTTGCGATTTCAATGGGGACCATGAGAGGAATCCTTGGTGCATGTCCCTGCACGTGATGACATGCCATGCCTTTTGATGGCTTTGACTTTGGGAAAGATTTTTTTCTTTTTTTTTTCCAATTTTTTTAGGCATCCATGTCATGTCTTTTCTAGCTTCCCCTGCAAGTTTTGTCTTGCTCCTTGACTTTTTCCCCATCTTTTGCAACATCTGGGAGCTTAGTTTTGGCATGTTTTGCTCCTTTGCACTGCTCTGATAGCATCCCGGTCCATTTTCCTCTTGTCACTAAATGGCCCAAATTTCCCAATTTTCTTTTTTTTCTCCTCCAGTTGCAATTCCTTTGATGGGATCTCCATTCCAGCGTCTTTCTAAGTCCTTCTTATTTCTTTTGGCCTTCAGTGTGCACCACTTTTGGCAAGCTGTGCTGCATGTGCCTGCACTTGATAGCATATGGGTAAGATATTTCTCTTTTTTTGTTTTAGTTTTTTTTCAGTGACCGTACCATGTGCCACATATCTTCCCCTGCAAGTTTCCTTTCTTCCTTGACATTTTCCCCTGCTTTTGCAACATCTGGGAGCTTAATTTTGGCATGTTTTGGTCTTTTGCAATGCAACTCATTTCCTCCCCGGCCATTTCTTGAAGACACTACAACTGCCAATTTTCTGGGTTTTGGGGCTTTTTTTCAGTTGCATTTCATTTGATCCTATCTCCTTTCCAGAGTGTTTGTTAGCCTTTCTTTTGGGGTTCGCAAGATTCCGTTTCCCTTCCCGAAAGGAAATTTCATTTCCTTTCGGGAAGGGAAACGGAATCTTGCGATTTCAATGGGGACCATGAGAGGAATCCTTGGTGCATGTCCCTGCACGTGATGACATGCCATGCCTTTTGATGGCTTTGACTTTGGGAAAGATTTTTTTCTTTTTTTTTTCCAGTTTTTTTAGGCATCCATGTCATGTCTTTTCTAGCTTCCCCTGCAAGTTTTGTCTTGCTCCTTGACTTTTTCCCCATCTTTTGCAACATCTGGGAGCTTCGTTTTGGCATGTTTTGCTCCTTTGCACTGCTCTGATAGCATCCCGGTCCATTTTCCTCTTGTCACTAAATGGCCCAAATTTCCCAATTTTCTTTTTTTTCTCCTCCAGTTGCAATTCCTTTGATGGGATCTCCATTCCAGCGTCTTTCTAAGTCCTTCTTATTTCTTTTGGCCTTCAGTGCGCACCACTTTTGGCAAGCTGTGCTGCATGTGCCTGCACTTGATAGCATATGGGTAAGATATTTCTCTTTTTTTGTTTTAGTTTTTTTTCAGTGACCGTACCATGTGCCACATATCTTCCCCTGCAAGTTTCCTTTCTTCCTTGACATTTTCCCCTGCTTTTGCAACATCTGGGAGCTTAATTTTGGCATGTTTTGGTCTTTTGCAATGCAACTCATTTCCTCCCCGGCCATTTCTTGAAGACACTACAACTGCCAATTTTCTGGGTTTTGGGGCTTTTTTTCAATTGCATTTCATTTGATCCTATCTCCTTTCCAGAGTGTTTGTTAGCCTTTCTTTTGGGGTTCGCAAGATTCCGTTTCCCTTCCCGAAAGGAAATTTCATTTCCTTTCGGGAAGGGAAACGGAATCTTGCGATTTCAATGGGGACCATGAGAGGAATCCTTGGTGCATGTCCCTGCACGTGATGACATGCCATGCCTTTTGATGGCTTTGACTTTGGGAAAGATTTTTTTCTTTTTTTTTTCCAATTTTTTTAGGCATCCATGTCATGTCTTTTCTAGCTTCCCCTGCAAGTTTTGTCTTGCTCCTTGACTTTTTCCCCATCTTTTGCAACATCTGGGAGCTTCGTTTTGGCATGTTTTGCTCCTTTGCACTGCTCTGATAGCATCCCGGTCCATTTTCCTCTTGTCACTAAATGGCCCAAATTTCCCAATTTTCTTTTTTTTCTCCTCCAGTTGCAATTCCTTTGATGGGATCTCCATTCCAGCGTCTTTCTAAGTCCTTCTTATTTCTTTTGGCCTTCAGTGCGCACCACTTTTGGCAAGCTGTGCTGCATGTGCCTGCACTTGATAGCATATGGGTAAGATATTTCTCTTTTTTTGTTTTAGTTTTTTTTCAGTGACCGTACCATGTGCCACATATCTTCCCCTGCAAGTTTCCTTTCTTCCTTGACATTTTCCCCTGCTTTTGCAACATCTGGGAGCTTAATTTTGGCATGTTTTGGTCTTTTGCAATGCAACTCATTTCCTCCCCGGCCATTTCTTGAAGACACTACAACTGCCAATTTTCTGGGTTTTGGGGCTTTTTTTCAATTGCATTTCATTTGATCCTATCTCCTTTCCAGAGTGTTTGTTAGCCTTTCTTTTGGGGTTCGCAAGATTCCGTTTCCCTTCCCGAAAGGAAATGAAATTTCCTTTCGGGAAGGGAAACGGAATCTTGCCATTTCAATGGGGACCATGAGAGGAATCCTTGGTGCATGTCCCTGCACGTGATGACATGCCATGCCTTTTGATGGCTTTGACTTTGGGAAAGA
The DNA here is from genome assembly GCF_037042795.1 of Molothrus aeneus. Lineage (NCBI taxonomy): Eukaryota > Metazoa > Chordata > Aves > Passeriformes > Icteridae > Molothrus > Molothrus aeneus. The sequence continues at coordinate 16,020 of NW_027099176.1, read as the reverse complement.
TTTTTTTCTTTTTTTTTTCCAGTTTTTTTAGGCATCCATGTCATGTCTTTTCTAGCTTCCCCTGCAAGTTTTGTCTTGCTCCTTGACTTTTTCCCCATCTTTTGCAACATCTGGGAGCTTCGTTTTGGCATGTTTTGGTCCTTTGCACTGCTCTGATAGCATCCCGGTCCATTTTCCTCTTGTCACTAAATGGCCCAAATTTCCCAATTTTCTTTTTTTTCTCCTCCAGTTGCAATTCCTTTGATGGGATCTCCATTCCAGCGTCTTTCTAAGTCCTTCTTATTTCTTTTGGCCTTCAGTGCGCACCACTTTTGGCAAGCTGTGCTGCATGTGCCTGCACTTGATAGCATATGGGTAAGATATTTCTCTTTTTTTGTTTTAGTTTTTTTTTCAGTGACCGTACCATGTGCCACATATCTTCCCCTGCAAGTTTCCTTTCTTCCTTGACATTTTCCCCTGCTTTTGCAACATCTGGGAGCTTAATTCTGGCATGTTTTGGTCTTTTGCAATGCAACTCATTTCCTCCCCGGCCATTTCTTGAAGACACTACAACTGCCAATTTTCTGGGTTTTGGGGCTTTTTTTCAATTGCATTTCATTTGATCCTATCTCCTTTCCAGAGTGTTTGTTAGCCTTTCTTTTGGGGTTCGCAAGATTCCGTTTCCCTTCCCGAAAGGAAATTTCATTTCCTTTCGGGAAGGGAAACGGAATCTTGCGATTTCAATGGGGACCATGAGAGGAATCCTTGGTGCATGTCCCTGCACGTGATGACATGCCATGCCTTTTGATGGCTTTGACTTTGGGAAAGATTTTTTTCTTTTTTTTTCCAATTTTTTTAGGCATCCATGTCATGTCTTTTCTAGCTTCCCCTGCAAGTTTTGTCTTGCTCCTTGACTTTTTCCCCATCTTTTGCAACATCTGGGAGCTTCGTTTTGGCATGTTTTGCTCCTTTGCACTGCTCTGATAGCATCCCGGTCCATTTTCCTCTTGTCACTAAATGGCCCAAATTTCCCAATTTTCTTTTTTTTCTCCTCCAGTTGCAATTCCTTTGATGGGATCTCCATTCCAGCGCCTTTCTAAGTCCTTCTTATTTCTTTTGGCCTTCAGTGCGCACCACTTTTGGCAAGCTGTGCTGCATGTGCCTGCACTTGATAGCATATGGGTAAGATACTTCTCTTTTTTTGTTTTAGTTTTTTTTCAGTGACCGTACCATGTGCCACATATCTTCCCCTGCAAGTTTCCTTTCTTCCTTGACATTTTCCCCTGCTTTTGCAACATCTGGGAGCTTAATTTTGGCATGTTTTGGTCTTTTGCAATGCAACTCATTTCCTCCCCGGCCATTTCTTGAAGACACTACAACTGCCAATTTTCTGGGTTTTGGGGCTTTTTTTCAATTGCATTTCATTTGATCCTATCTCCTTTCCAGAGTGTTTGTTAGCCTTTCTTTTGGGGTTCGCAAGATTCCGTTTCCCTTCCCGAAAGGAAATTTCATTTCCTTTCGGGAAGGGAAACGGAATCTTGCGATTTCAATGGGGACCATGAGAGGAATCCTTGGTGCATGTCCCTGCACGTGATGACATGCCATGCCTTTTGATGGCTTTGACTTTGGGAAAGATTTTTTTCTTTTTTTTTTCCAATTTTTTTAGGCATCCATGTCATGTCTTTTCTAGCTTCCCCTGCAAGTTTTGTCTTGCTCCTTGACTTTTTCCCCATCTTTTGCAACATCTGGGAGCTTCGTTTTGGCATGTTTTGCTCCTTTGCACTGCTCTGATAGCATCCCGGTCCATTTTCCTCTTGTCACTAAATGGCCCAAATTTCCCAATTTTCTTTTTTTTCTCCTCCAGTTGCAATTCCTTTGATGGGATCTCCATTCCAGCGTCTTTCTAAGTCCTTCTTATTTCTTTTGGCCTTCAGTGCGCACCACTTTTGGCAAGCTGTGCTGCATGTGCCTGCACTTGATAGCATATGGGTAAGATATTTCTCTTTTTTTGTTTTAGTTTTTTTTCAGTGACCGTACCATGTGCCACATATCTTCCCCTGCAAGTTTCCTTGCTTCCTTGACATTTTCCCCTGCTTTTGCAACATCTGGGAGCTTAATTTTGGCATGTTTTGGTCTTTTGCAATGCAACTCATTTCCTCCCCGGCCATTTCTTGAAGACACTACAACTGCCAATTTTCTGGGTTTTGGGGCTTTTTTTCAATTGCATTTCATTTGATCCTATCTCCTTTCCAGAGTGTTTGTTAGCCTTTCTTTTGGGGTTCGCAAGATTCCGTTTCCCTTCCCGAAAGGAAATTTCATTTCCTTTCGGGAAGGGAAACGGAATCTTGCGATTTCAATGGGGACCATGAGAGGAATCCTTGGTGCATGTCCCTGCACGTGATGACATGCCATGCCTTTTGATGGCTTTGACTTTGGGAAAGATTTTTTTCTTTTTTTTTTCCAATTTTTTTAGGCATCCATGTCATGTCTTTTCTAGCTTCCCCTGCAAGTTTTGTCTTGCTCCTTGACTTTTTCCCCATCTTTTGCAACATCTGGGAGCTTCGTTTTGGCATGTTTTGCTCCTTTGCACTGCTCTGATAGCATCCCGGTCCATTTTCCTCTTGTCACTAAATGGCCCAAATTTCCCAATTTTCTTTCTTTTCTCCTCCAGTTGCAATTCCTTTGATGGGATCTCCATTCCAGCGTCTTTCTAAGTCCTTCTTATTTCTTTTGGCCTTCAGTGCGCACCACTTTTGGCAAGCTGTGCTGCATGTGCCTGCACTTGATAGCATATGGGTAAGATATTTCTCTTTTTTTGTTTTAGTTTTTTTTCAGTGACCGTACCATGTGCCACATATCTTCCCCTGCAAGTTTCCTTTCTTCCTTGACATTTTCCCCTGCTTTTGCAACATCTGGGAGCTTAATTTTGGCATGTTTTGGTCTTTTGCAATGCAACTCATTTCCTCCCCGGCCATTTCTTGAAGACACTACAACTGCCAATTTTCTGGGTTTTGGGGCTTTTTTTCAATTGCATTTCATTTGATCCTATCTCCTTTCCAGAGTGTTTGTTAGCCTTTCTTTTGGGGTTCGCAAGATTCCGTTTCCCTTCCCGAAAGGAAATGAAATTTCCTTTCGGGAAGGGAAACGGAATCTTGCCATTTCAATGGGGACCATGAGAGGAATCCTTGGTGCATGTCCCTGCACGTGATGACATGCCATGCCTTTTGATGGCTTTGACTTTGGGAAAGATTTTTTTCTTTTTTTTTTCCAATTTTTTTAGGTATCCATGTCATGTCTTTTCTAGCTTCCCCTGCAAGTTTTGTCTTGCTCCTTGACTTTTTCCCCATCTTTTGCAACATCTGGGAGCTTCGTTTTGGCATGTTTTGGTCCTTTGCACTGTTCTGATAGCATCCCGGTCCATTTTCCTCTTGTCACTAAATGGCCCAAATTTCCCAATTTTCTTTTTTTTCTCCTCCAGTTGCAATTCCTTTGATGGGATCTCCATTCCAGCGTCTTTCTAAGTCCTTCTTATTTCTTTTGGCCTTCAGTGCGCACCACTTTTGGCAAGCTGTGCTGCATGTGCCTGCACTTGATAGCATATGGGTAAGATATTTCTCTTTTTTTGTTTTAGTTTTTTTTCAGTGACCGTACCATGTGCCACATATCTTCCCCTGCAAGTTTCCTTGCTTCCTTGACATTTTCCCCTGCTTTTGCAACATCTGGGAGCTTAATTTTGGCATGTTTTGGTCTTTTGCAATGCAACTCATTTCCTCCCCGGCCATTTCTTGAAGACACTACAACTGCCAATTTTCTGGGTTTTGGGGCTTTTTTTCAATTGCATTTCATTTGATCCTATCTCCTTTCCAGAGTGTTTGTTAGCCTTTCTTTTGGGGTTCGCAAGATTCCGTTTCCCTTCCCGAAAGGAAATTTCATTTCCTTTCGGGAAGGGAAACGGAATCTTGCGATTTCAATGGGGACCATGAGAGGAATCCTTGGTGCATGTCCCTGCACGTGATGACATGCCATGCCTTTTGATGGCTTTGACTTTGGGAAAGATTTTTTTCTTTTTTTTTTCCAATTTTTTTAGGCATCCATGTCATGTCTTTTCTAGCTTCCCCTGCAAGTTTTGTCTTGCTCCTTGACTTTTTCCCCATCTTTTGCAACATCTGGGAGCTTCGTTTTGGCATGTTTTGCTCCTTTGCACTGCTCTGATAGCATCCCGGTCCATTTTCCTCTTGTCACTAAATGGCCCAAATTTCCCAATTTTCTTTCTTTTCTCCTCCAGTTGCAATTCCTTTGATGGGATCTCCATTCCAGCGTCTTTCTAAGTCCTTCTTATTTCTTTTGGCCTTCAGTGCGCACCACTTTTGGCAAGCTGTGCTGCATGTGCCTGCACTTGATAGCATATGGGTAAGATATTTCTCTTTTTTTGTTTTAGTTTTTTTTTCAGTGACCGTACCATGTGCCACATATCTTCCCCTGCAAGTTTCCTTTCTTCCTTGACATTTTCCCCTGCTTTTGCAACATCTGGGAGCTTAATTCTGGCATGTTTTGGTCTTTTGCAATGCAACTCATTTCCTCCCCGGCCATTTCTTGAAGACACTACAACTGCCAATTTTCTGGGTTTTGGGGCTTTTTTTCAATTGCATTTCATTTGATCCTATCTCCTTTCCAGAGTGTTTGTTAGCCTTTCTTTTGGGGTTCGCAAGATTCCGTTTCCCTTCCCGAAAGGAAATGAAATTTCCTTTCGGGAAGGGAAACGGAATCTTGCCATTTCAATGGGGACCATGAGAGGAATCCTTGGTGCATGTCCCTGCACGTGATGACATGCCATGCCTTTTGATGGCTTTGACTTTGGGAAAGATTTTTTTCTTTTTTTTTTCCAATTTTTTTAGGTATCCATGTCATGTCTTTTCTAGCTTCCCCTGCAAGTTTTGTCTTGCTCCTTGACTTTTTCCCCATCTTTTGCAACATCTGGGAGCTTCGTTTTGGCATGTTTTGGTCCTTTGCACTGTTCTGATAGCATCCCGGTCCATTTTCCTCTTGTCACTAAATGGCCCAAATTTCCCAATTTTCTTTCTTTTCTCCTCCAGTTGCAATTCCTTTGATGGGATCTCCATTCCAGCGTCTTTCTAAGTCCTTCTTATTTCTTTTGGCCTTCAGTGCGCACCACTTTTGGCAAGCTGTGCTGCATGTGCCTGCACTTGATAGCATATGGGTAAGATACTTCTCTTTTTTTGTTTTAGTTTTTTTTCAGTGACCGTACCATGTGCCACATATCTTCCCCTGCAAGTTTCCTTTCTTCCTTGACATTTTCCCCTGCTTTTGCAACATCTGGGAGCTTAATTTTGGCATGTTTTGGTCTTTTGCAATGCAACTCATTTCCTCCCCGGCCATTTCTTGAAGACACTACAACTGCCAATTTTCTGGGTTTTGGGGCTTTTTTTCAATTGCATTTCATTTGATCCTATCTCCTTTCCAGAGTGTTTGTTAGCCTTTCTTTTGGGGTTCGCAAGATTCCGTTTCCCTTCCCGAAAGGAAATTTCATTTCCTTTCGGGAAGGGAAACGGAATCTTGCGATTTCAATGGGGACCATGAGAGGAATCCTTGGTGCATGTCCCTGCACGTGATGACATGCCATGCCTTTTGATGGCTTTGACTTTGGGAAAGATTTTTTTCTTTTTTTTTTTCCAATTTTTTTAGGCATCCATGTCATGTCTTTTCTAGCTTCCCCTGCAAGTTTTGTCTTGCTCCTTGACTTTTTCCCCATCTTTTGCAACATCTGGGAGCTTCGTTTTGGCATGTTTTGCTCCTTTGCACTGCTCTGATAGCATCCCGGTCCATTTTCCTCTTGTCACTAAATGGCCCAAATTTCCCAATTTTCTTTTTTTTCTCCTCCAGTTGCAATTCCTTTGATGGGATCTCCATTCCAGCGTCTTTCTAAGTCCTTCTTATTTCTTTTGGCCTTCAGTGCGCACCACTTTTGGCAAGCTGTGCTGCATGTGCCTGCACTTGATAGCATATGGGTAAGATATTTCTCTTTTTTTGTTTTAGTTTTTTTTCAGTGACCGTACCATGTGCCACATATCTTCCCCTGCAAGTTTCCTTGCTTCCTTGACATTTTCCCCTGCTTTTGCAACATCTGGGAGCTTAATTTTGGCATGTTTTGGTCTTTTGCAATGCAACTCATTTCCTCCCCGGCCATTTCTTGAAGACACTACAACTGCCAATTTTCTGGGTTTTGGGGCTTTTTTTCAATTGCATTTCATTTGATCCTATCTCCTTTCCAGAGTGTTTGTTAGCCTTTCTTTTGGGGTTCGCAAGATTCCGTTTCCCTTCCCGAAAGGAAATTTCATTTCCTTTCGGGAAGGGAAACGGAATCTTGCGATTTCAATGGGGACCATGAGAGGAATCCTTGGTGCATGTCCCTGCACGTGATGACATGCCATGCCTTTTGATGGCTTTGACTTTGGGAAAGATTTTTTTCTTTTTTTTTTCCAATTTTTTTAGGCATCCATGTCATGTCTTTTCTAGCTTCCCCTGCAAGTTTTGTCTTGCTCCTTGACTTTTTCCCCATCTTTTGCAACATCCGGGAGCTTCGTTTTGGCATGTTTTGCTCCTTTGCACTGCTCTGATAGCATCCCGGTCCATTTTCCTCTTGTCACTAAATGGCCCAAATTTCCCAATTTTCTTTTTTTTCTCCTCCAGTTGCAATTCCTTTGATGGGATCTCCATTCCAGCGTCTTTCTAAGTCCTTCTTATTTCTTTTGGCCTTCAGTGCGCACCGCTTTTGGCATGCTGTGCTGCATGTGCCTGCACTTGATAGCCTATGGGTAGGATATTTCTCTTTTTTTGTTTTAGTTTTTTTTCAGTGACCGTACCATGTGCCACATATCTTCCCCTGCAAGTTTCCTTTCTTCCTTAACATTTTCCCCTGCTTTTGCAACATCTGGGAGCTTAATTTTGGCATGTTTTGGTCTTTTGCAATGCAACTCATTTCCTCCCCGGCCATTTCTTGAAGACACTACAACTGCCAATTTTCTGGGTTTTGGGGCTTTTTTTCAATTGCATTTCATTTGATCCTATCTCCTTTCCAGAGTGTTTGTTAGCCTTTCTTTTGGGGTTCGCAAGATTCCGTTTCCCTTCCCGAAAGGAAATTTCATTTCCTTTCGGGAAGGGAAACGGAATCTTGCGATTTCAATGGGGACCATGAGAGGAATCCTTGGTGCATGTCCCTGCACGTGATGACATGCCATGCCTTTTGATGGCTTTGACTTTGGGAAAGATTTTTTTCTTTTTTTTTTCCAATTTTTTTAGGCATCCATGTCATGTCTTTTCTAGCTTCCCCTGCAAGTTTTGTCTTGCTCCTTGACTTTTTCCCCATCTTTTGCAACATCTGGGAGCTTCGTTTTGGCATGTTTTGGTCCTTTGCACTGCTCTGATAGCATCCCGGTCCATTTTCCTCTTGTCACTAAATGGCCCAAATTTCCCAATTTTCTTTTTTTTCTCCTCCAGTTGCAATTCCTTTGATGGGATCTCCATTCCAGCGTCTTTCTAAGTCCTTCTTATTTCTTTTGGCCTTCAGTGCGCACCACTTTTGGCAAGCTGTGCTGCATGTGCCTGCACTTGATAGCATATGGGTAAGATATTTCTCTTTTTTTGTTTTAGTTTTTTTTTCAGTGACCGTACCATGTGCCACATATCTTCCCCTGCAAGTTTCCTTTCTTCCTTGACATTTTCCCCTGCTTTTGCAACATCTGGGAGCTTAATTTTGGCATGTTTTGGTCTTTTGCAATGCAACTCATTTCCTCCCCGGCCATTTCTTGAAGACACTACAACTGCCAATTTTCTGGGTTTTGGGGCTTTTTTTCAATTGCATTTCATTTGATCCTATCTCCTTTCCAGAGTGTTTGTTAGCCTTTCTTTTGGGGTTCGCAAGATTCCGTTTCCCTTCCCGAAAGGAAATGAAATTTCCTTTCGGGAAGGGAAACGGAATCTTGCCATTTCAATGGGGACCATGAGAGGAATCCTTGGTGCATGTCCCTGCACGTGATGACATGCCATGCCTTTTGATGGCTTTGACTTTGGGAAAGATTTTTTTCTTTTTTTTTTCCAATTTTTTTAGGCATCCATGTCATGTCTTTCCTAGCTTCCCCTGCAAGTTTTGTCTTGCTCCTTGACTTTTTCCCCATCTTTTGCAACATCTGGGAGCTTCGTTTTGGCATGTTTTGGTCCTTTGCACTGCTCTGATAGCATCCCGGTCCATTTTCCTCTTGTCACTAAATGGCCCAAATTTCCCAATTTTCTTTTTTTTCTCCTCCAGTTGCAATTCCTTTGATGGGATCTCCATTCCAGCGTCTTTCTAAGTCCTTCTTATTTCTATTGGCCTTCAGTGCGCACCACTTTTGGCAAGCTGTGCTGCATGTGCCTGCACTTGATAGCATATGGGTAAGATATTTCTCTTTTTTTGTTTTAGTTTTTTTTCAGTGACCGTACCATGTGCCACATATCTTCCCCTGCAAGTTTCCTTTCTTCCTTGACATTTTCCCCTGCTTTTGCAACATCTGGGAGCTTAATTTTGGCATGTTTTGGTCTTTTGCAATGCAACTCATTTCCTCCCCGGCCATTTCTTGAAGACACTACAACTGCCAATTTTCTGGGTTTTGGGGCTTTTTTTCAATTGCATTTCATTTGATCCTATCTCCTTTCCAGAGTGTTTGTTAGCCTTTCTTTTGGGGTTCGCAAGATTCCGTTTCCCTTCCCGAAAGGAAATGAAATTTCCTTTCGGGAAGGGAAACGGAATCTTGCCATTTCAATGGGGACCATGAGAGGAATCCTTGGTGCATGTCCCTGCACGTGATGACATGCCATGCCTTTTGATGGCTTTGACTTTGGGAAAGATTTTTTTCTTTTTTTTTTCCAATTTTTTTAGGCATCCATGTCATGTCTTTTCTAGCTTCCCCTGCAAGTTTTGTCTTGCTCCTTGACTTTTTCCCCATCTTTTGCAACATCCGGGAGCTTCGTTTTGGCATGTTTTGCTCCTTTGCACTGCTCTGATAGCATCCCGGTCCATTTTCCTCTTGTCACTAAATGGCCCAAATTTCCCAATTTTCTTTTTTTTCTCCTCCAGTTGCAATTCCTTTGATGGGATCTCCATTCCAGCGTCTTTCTAAGTCCTTCTTATTTCTTTTGGCCTTCAGTGCGCACCACTTTTGGCAAGCTGTGCTGCATGTGCCTGCACTTGATAGCATATGGGTAAGATACTTCTCTTTTTTTGTTTTAGTTTTTTTTTTCAGTGACCGTACCATGTGCCACATATCTTCCCCTGCAAGTTTCCTTGCTTCCTTAACATTTTCCCCTGCTTTTGCAACATCTGGGAGCTTAATTTTGGCATGTTTTGGTCTTTTGCAATGCAACTCATTTCCTCCCCGGCCATTTCTTGAAGACACTACAACTGCCAATTTTCTGGGTTTTGGGGCTTTTTTTCAATTGCATTTCATTTGATCCTATCTCCTTTCCAGAGTGTTTGTTAGCCTTTCTTTTGGGGTTCGCAAGATTCCGTTTCCCTTCCCGAAAGGAAATTTCATTTCCTTTCGGGAAGGGAAACGGAATCTTGCGATTTCAATGGGGACCATGAGAGGAATCCTTGGTGCATGTCCCTGCACGTGATGACATGCCATGCCTTTTGATGGCTTTGACTTTGGGAAAGATTTTTTTCTTTTTTTTTTCCAATTTTTTTAGGCATCCATGTCATGTCTTTTCTAGCTTCCCCTGCAAGTTTTGTCTTGCTCCTTGACTTTTTCCCCATCTTTTGCAACATCCGGGAGCTTCGTTTTGGCATGTTTTGCTCCTTTGCACTGCTCTGATAGCATCCCGGTCCATTTTCCTCTTGTCACTAAATGGCCCAAATTTCCCAATTTTCTTTTTTTTCTCCTCCAGTTGCAATTCCTTTGATGGGATCTCCATTCCAGCGTCTTTCTAAGTCCTTCTTATTTCTATTGGCCTTCAGTGCGCACCACTTTTGGCAAGCTGTGCTGCATGTGCCTGCACTTGATAGCATATGGGTAAGATATTTCTCTTTTTTTGTTTTAGTTTTTTTTCAGTGACCGTACCATGTGCCACATATCTTCCCCTGCAAGTTTCCTTTCTTCCTTGACATTTTCCCCTGCTTTTGCAACATCTGGGAGCTTAATTTTGGCATGTTTTGGTCTTTTGCAATGCAACTCATTTCCTCCCCGGCCATTTCTTGAAGACACTACAACTGCCAATTTTCTGGGTTTTGGGGCTTTTTTTCAATTGCATTTCATTTGATCCTATCTCCTTTCCAGAGTGTTTGTTAGCCTTTCTTTTGGGGTTCGCAAGATTCCGTTTCCCTTCCCGAAAGGAAATGAAATTTCCTTTCGGGAAGGGAAACGGAATCTTGCCATTTCAATGGGGACCATGAGAGGAATCCTTGGTGCATGTCCCTGCACGTGATGACATGCCATGCCTTTTGATGGCTTTGACTTTGGGAAAGATTTTTTTCTTTTTTTTTTCCAATTTTTTTAGGCATCCATGTCATGTCTTTTCTAGCTTCCCCTGCAAGTTTTGTCTTGCTCCTTGACTTTTTCCCCATCTTTTGCAACATCCGGGAGCTTCGTTTTGGCATGTTTTGCTCCTTTGCACTGCTCTGATAGCATCCCGGTCCATTTTCCTCTTGTCACTAAATGGCCCAAATTTCCCAATTTTCTTTTTTTTCTCCTCCAGTTGCAATTCCTTTGATGGGATCTCCATTCCAGCGTCTTTCTAAGTCCTTCTTATTTCTTTTGGCCTTCAGTGCGCACCACTTTTGGCAAGCTGTGCTGCATGTGCCTGCACTTGATAGCATATGGGTAAGATACTTCTCTTTTTTTGTTTTAGTTTTTTTTTTCAGTGACCGTACCATGTGCCACATATCTTCCCCTGCAAGTTTCCTTGCTTCCTTAACATTTTCCCCTGCTTTTGCAACATCTGGGAGCTTAATTTTGGCATGTTTTGGTCTTTTGCAATGCAACTCATTTCCTCCCCGGCCATTTCTTGAAGACACTACAACTGCCAATTTTCTGGGTTTTGGGGCTTTTTTTCAATTGCATTTCATTTGATCCTATCTCCTTTCCAGAGTGTTTGTTAGCCTTTCTTTTGGGGTTCGCAAGATTCCGTTTCCCTTCCCGAAAGGAAATTTCATTTCCTTTCGGGAAGGGAAACGGAATCTTGCGATTTCAATGGGGACCATGAGAGGAATCCTTGGTGCATGTCCCTGCACGTGATGACATGCCATGCCTTTTGATGGCTTTGACTTTGGGAAAGATTTTTTTCTTTTTTTTTTCCAATTTTTTTAGGCATCCATGTCATGTCTTTTCTAGCTTCCCCTGCAAGTTTTGTCTTGCTCCTTGACTTTTTCCCCATCTTTTGCAACATCCGGGAGCTTCGTTTTGGCATGTTTTGCTCCTTTGCACTGCTCTGATAGCATCCCGGTCCATTTTCCTCTTGTCACTAAATGGCCCAAATTTCCCAATTTTCTTTTTTTTCTCCTCCAGTTGCAATTCCTTTGATGGGATCTCCATTCCAGCGTCTTTCTAAGTCCTTCTTATTTCTTTTGGCCTTCAGTGCGCACCACTTTTGGCAAGCTGTGCTGCATGTGCCTGCACTTGATAGCATATGGGTAAGATATTTCTCTTTTTTTGTTTTAGTTTTTTTTTCAGTGACCATACCATGTGCCACATATCTTCCCCTGCAAGTTTCCTTTCTTCCTTGACATTTTCCCCTGCTTTTGCAACATCTGGGAGCTTAATTTTGGCATGTTTTGGTCTTTTGCAATGCAACTCATTTCCTCCCCGGCCATTTCTTGAAGACACTACAACTGCCAATTTTCTGGGTTTTGGGGCTTTTTTTCAATTGCATTTCATTTGATCCTATCTCCTTTCCAGAGTGTTTGTTAGCCTTTCTTTTGGGGTTCGCAAGATTCCGTTTCCCTTCCCGAAAGGAAATGAAATTTCCTTTCGGGAAGGGAAACGGAATCTTGCCATTTCAATGGGGACCATGAGAGGAATCCTTGGTGCATGTCCCTGCACGTGATGACATGCCATGCCTTTTGATGGCTTTGACTTTGGGAAAGATTTTTTTCTTTTTTTTTTCCAATTTTTTTAGGCATCCATGTCATGTCTTTTCTAGCTTCCCCTGCAAGTTTTGTCTTGCTCCTTGACTTTTTCCCCATCTTTTGCAACATCCGGGAGCTTTGTTTTGGCATGTTTTGCTCCTTTGCACTGCTCTGATAGCATCCCGGTCCATTTTCCTCTTGTCACTAAATGGCCCAAATTTCCCAATTTTCTTTTTTTTCTCCTCCAGTTGCAATTCCTTTGATGGGATCTCCATTCCAGCGTCTTTCTACGTCCTTCTTATTTCTTTTGGCCTTCAGTGCGCACCACTTTTGGCAAGCTGTGCTGCATGTGCCTGCACTTGATAGCATATGGGTAAGATATTTCTCTTTTTTTGTTTTAGTTTTTTTTCAGTGACCGTACCATGTGCCACATATCTTCCCCTGCAAGTTTCCTTTCTTCCTTGACATTTTCCCCTGCTTTTGCAACATCTGGGAGCTTAATTTTGGCATGTTTTGGTCTTTTGCAATGCAACTCATTTCCTCCCCGGCCATTTCTTGAAGACACTACAACTGCCAATTTTCTGGGTTTTGGGGCTTTTTTTCAATTGCATTTCATTTGATCCTATCTCCTTTCCAGAGTGTTTGTTAGCCTTTCTTTTGGGGTTCGCAAGATTCCGTTTCCCTTCCCGAAAGGAAATGAAATTTCCTTTCGGGAAGGGAAACGGAATCTTGCCATTTCAATGGGGACCATGAGAGGAATCCTTGGTGCATGTCCCTGCACGTGATGACATGCCATGCCGTTTGATGGCTTTGACTTTGGGAAAGATTTTTTCTTTTTTTTTTCCAATTTTTTTAGGCATCCATGTCATGTCTTTTCTAGCTTCCCCTGCAAGTTTTGTCTTGCTCCTTGACTTTTTCCCCATCTTTTGCAACATCCGGGAGCTTCGTTTTGGCATGTTTTGCTCCTTTGCACTGCTCTGATAGCATCCCGGTCCATTTTCCTCTTGTCACTAAATGGCCCAAATTTCCCAATTTTCTTTTTTTTCTCCTCCAGTTGCAATTCCTTTGATGGGATCTCCATTCCAGCGTCTTTCTAAGTCCTTCTTATTTCTATTGGCCTTCAGTGCGCACCACTTTTGGCAAGCTGTGCTGCATGTGCCTGCACTTGATAGCATATGGGTAAGATATTTCTCTTTTTTTGTTTTAGTTTTTTTTTTCAGTGACCGTACCATGTGCCACATATCTTCCCCTGCAAGTTTCCTTTCTTCCTTGACATTTTCCCCTGCTTTTGCAACATCTGGGAGCTTAATTTTGGCATGTTTTGGTCTTTTGCAATGCAACTCATTTCCTCCCCGGCCATTTCTTGAAGACACTACAACTGCCAATTTTCTGGGTTTTGGGGCTTTTTTTCAATTGCATTTCATTTGATCCTATCTCCTTTCCAGAGTGTTTGTTAGCCTTTCTTTTGGGGTTCGCAAGATTCCGTTTCCCTTCCCGAAAGGAAATGAAATTTCCTTTCGGGAAGGGAAACGGAATCTTGCCATTTCAATGGGGACCATGAGAGGAATCCTTGGTGCATGTCCCTGCACGTGATGACATGCCATGCCTTTTGATGGCTTTGACTTTGGGAAAGATTTTTTTCTTTTTTTTTTCCAATTTTTTTAGGCATCCATGTCATGTCTTTTCTAGCTTCCCCTGCAAGTTTTGTCTTGCTCCTTGACTTTTTCCCCATCTTTTGCAACATCCGGGAGCTTCGTTTTGGCATGTTTTGCTCCTTTGCACTGCTCTGATAGCATCCCGGTCCATTTTCCTCTTGTCACTAAATGGCCCAAATTTCCCAATTTTCTTTTTTTTCTCCTCCAGTTGCAATTCCTTTGATGGGATCTCCATTCCAGCGTCTTTCTAAGTCCTTCTTATTTCTTTTGGCCTTCAGTGCGCACCACTTTTGGCAAGCTGTGCTGCATGTGCCTGCACTTGATAGCATATGGGTAAGATACTTCTCTTTTTTTGTTTTAGTTTTTTTTTTCAGTGACCGTACCATGTGCCACATATCTTCCCCTGCAAGTTTCCTTGCTTCCTTAACATTTTCCCCTGCTTTTGCAACATCTGGGAGCTTAATTTTGGCATGTTTTGGTCTTTTGCAATGCAACTCATTTCCTCCCCGGCCATTTCTTGAAGACACTACAACTGCCAATTTTCTGGGTTTTGGGGCTTTTTTTCAATTGCATTTCATTTGATCCTATCTCCTTTCCAGAGTGTTTGTTAGCCTTTCTTTTGGGGTTCGCAAGATTCCGTTTCCCTTCCCGAAAGGAAATTTCATTTCCTTTCGGGAAGGGAAACGGAATCTTGCGATTTCAATGGGGACCATGAGAGGAATCCTTGGTGCATGTCCCTGCACGTGATGACATGCCATGCCTTTTGATGGCTTTGACTTTGGGAAAGATTTTTTTCTTTTTTTTTTCCAATTTTTTTAGGCATCCATGTCATGTCTTTTCTAGCTTCCCCTGCAAGTTTTGTCTTGCTCCTTGACTTTTTCCCCATCTTTTGCAACATCCGGGAGCTTCGTTTTGGCATGTTTTGCTCCTTTGCACTGCTCTGATAGCATCCCGGTCCATTTTCCTCTTGTCACTAAATGGCCCAAATTTCCCAATTTTCTTTTTTTTCTCCTCCAGTTGCAATTCCTTTGATGGGATCTCCATTCCAGCGTCTTTCTAAGTCCTTCTTATTTCTTTTGGCCTTCAGTGCGCACCACTTTTGGCAAGCTGTGCTGCATGTGCCTGCACTTGATAGCCTATGGGTAAGATATTTCTCTTTTTTTGTTTTAGTTTTTTTTTTCAGTGACCGTACCATGTGCCACATATCTTCCCCTGCAAGTTTCCTTTCTTCCTTAACATTTTCCCCTGCTTTTGCAACATCTGGGAGCTTAATTTTGGCATGTTTTGGTCTTTTGCAATGCAACTCATTTCCTCCCCGGCCATTTCTTGAAGACACTACAACTGCCAATTTTCTGGGTTTTGGGGCTTTTTTTCAATTGCATTTCATTTGATCCTATCTCCTTTCCAGAGTGTTTGTTAGCCTTTCTTTTGGGGTTCGCAAGATTCCGTTTCCCTTCCCGAAAGGAAATGAAATTTCCTTTCGGGAAGGGAAACGGAATCTTGCCATTTCAATGGGGACCATGAGAGGAATCCTTGGTGCATGTCCCTGCACGTGATGACATGCCATGCCTTTTGATGGCTTTGACTTTGGGAAAGATTTTTTTCTTTTTTTTTTCCAATTTTTTTAGGCATCCATGTCATGTCTTTTCTAGCTTCCCCTGCAAGTTTTGTCTTGCTCCTTGACTTTTTCCCCATCTTTTGCAACATCTGGGAGCTTCGTTTTGGCATGTTTTGCTCCTTTGCACTGCTCTGATAGCATCCCGGTCCATTTTCCTCTTGTCACTAAATGGCCCAAATTTCCCAATTTTCTTTTTTTTCTCCTCCAGTTGCAATTCCTTTGATGGGATCTCCATTCCAGCGTCTTTCTAAGTCCTTCTTATTTCTTTTGGCCTTCAGTGCGCACCACTTTTGGCAAGCTGTGCTGCATGTGCCTGCACTTGATAGCATATGGGTAAGATATTTCTCTTTTTTTGTTTTAGTTTTTTTTTCAGTGACCGTACCATGTGCCACATATCTTCCCCTGCAAGTTTCCTTTCTTCCTTGACATTTTCCCCTGCTTTTGCAACATCTGGGAGCTTAATTTTGGCATGTTTTGGTCTTTTGCAATGCAACTCATTTCCTCCCCGGCCATTTCTTGAAGACACTACAACTGCCAATTTTCTGGGTTTTGGGGCTTTTTTTCAATTGCATTTCATTTGATCCTATCTCCTTTCCAGAGTGTTTGTTAGCCTTTCTTTTGGGGTTCGCAAGATTCCGTTTCCCTTCCCGAAA